>NC_073723.1:66139985-67339985 GCF_023634155.1 Falco peregrinus
GTGCTATTCATTTTCACTGGAAGTGCTGTTTTCTATTTAGAAATAGAAGTGAATTCACAGGCTTTTTTTATTCCTTTCAAACTACAAAAGCAGAGGAATCTAGAATAGTTTGATACTTTTCCTTTCAGATTTCAAATGGTTGGAAAACCAAAAAGAACATTTTTACAGTTAATTATGAACTGGACACTGTATGTTATATGCTATCCCTCACTTACATATAAGTAAAAGTAGAATCTTCAAATATGCAAAAATTAGGGATGTAAATAACCAGATGCATAATCTCTTTATGCTGAATGTAAAATAAGTGTTACTTGTTAGAAATTAACAAATACCCCATCCTGTGATTATGTTCTTCCAGATAATTGCATCATTTACAGTGCATAAACCTGTATGACCTGTCTGGGAGCCACTACACTGTGGATAGAAACCAACATCCTAAGAGGCATTTCTAGGAGTGAAAAAATAAGCAACTAAACAAAACCACCTTTTCTTTTGTAGCAGGTATTCTACCTGGCAGCTCACCTGCAATTGCACTGCGGGAAGCTGTTATAGCTCTTTCTTGGGGAAGCAGCACAATTCATGCTTCTGGGGAAAATCATAAATGCTACAACACAGACAGCTGCAATCACATATCGTGATGTTAATTATCTGGGCAAACATTTTCTTACATTGTAGCTAGAAATGTTCTGGATGCCAGAAAGAAAGAGCTTCTAAAGATAACTAGCTCCGTAGATTATATAGGATATGTTTTGTCCCTACCCATCTGCATAAGCCACAGCAGAATTTCATCCTGGCAGAGCATCTTTGACTGGTTTGTTGGTTGGATTATTTTTTTTTTTTTTTTTTTGGGGGGGGTGGGGGAAGTAGTATGTACAGCCTCATAAGTGATAATGTTTTAAACAAAGCAAGATTAAGAAATCAAAGGACAGCAACAACATCCTGCGAAGTTGCAGTGTTTCTGCAATATCATATATAATTTCCAAAATCACAAGAGGCCAGGCTCCTAATATACTTAACATATAATACTTGTGAGTATCTATAATCTGACTGATCATCACAGCTTGCTGTCCTGAGATATGCCTCCCCATCACTGAAATACAAAGCAAGGATCCCAAAGGCAGCCATAACCTGCATTACCACAAAATAGTAAGCAAATATATTACTTTAGGTCATGGTAACAGTTTAATCACACTAAAAAGACTGCACCAAAAACTAAGGAATTTGTTACTTAACATAATTAACCATTTCCATAACTCACATAGGCCACATGAGCACAGAGATGACACATCTGTCTCCCAAATGAAAGAAAAGTGAAAACTTGGTTCCACTGGGGAATTCCTGTTGTTTTATCAGTTCAGCAACTCCAAATCTTTTACATCATAAATGCAGACCAGAAAATGGTCTCAGGTTGTAGGGCACTGAGTATATGTTTTCAGAAAAGTTACCAACTATGGTAATACAGTCAGGTCGTACTGGCATTAATGATTGCCATCAAGAAATGTTTTGCTAAGAGAGAGGGAAAAAAAGTTTTCACGCTTTTACTCTAGTCCTATGCATCCTGAAGAGTCCTCTGGTAAGCCAAATATTTAAAAGTAAAAAGTTGGAGTGAAACTAGTATTTTGAATTTATGGTGATGGTTAAGAAAGAATAAATTGCATCTGACTATCTTGTCCCTTTAAGAGCTTGCAGAGCTAGTGATTGGGAACATTAGTGTACTGGGGGAGTGAAGTTACAACACTGACAATAAAAATTTGCAGCTGTCTGATTTTCTGTGGTCTCCAGCAATGAATCCCTCTGCATAAAGTTTTAAAATATTTTCTTGGTTGTGAAAGAGCATGCTTCCTACTTCTGGCCTTTTTCACATATAAATATTTGTAATTTTGTTGGGTTTTTTTTTAGACAAAACTCCCTGGTATTGATTCCTGTCCAAATTTATGTCTTTGTCATAATATCGTAATGCACTATCACTATGATACAACCAATTGAAGGCAAATTTGAAAATAAATTCCAGAAGGACATAACAGTTACAAAAAAGAAGTATTTTTCAATGACAGTAAATTAAAAGGTTTTCTTAAAGATTTTAAGGGAAACAGGTCTAATTAGCAGTGAAGACATTTGGTGAATCGTTAAGCCTAGAAACTTTTTCTGCCTTTGGGTGAAAAAAATCTTTCTGCAGGTCATACTTCCTTCATCCTTAGCAATACTTGCTCTGGGTTTAGCTGGGATAGCATTAATTTTCTTCATAGTAGCTAGCATAACGCTATGCTTTGAATTTATGCTGGAAACAGTGTTGGTAATACAGAGATGCTTTAGTTACTGCTGAGCAGTGCTTACCCAGAGCCAAGGTATTTTCTGCATCTCACGCTACCCCATCAGAGAGCAGGGTGGAGGTGCACAAGGAGCCGGGAGGGGACACAGCTGGGACAGTTGACCCTAACTGACCAAAGGGATATCCCATACCATACAGCATCATGCTCAGCATATAAAGCTGGAGGAAGAAGAAGGAAGGAAGGTGGGGGACCATATGGAGTTACAACATTTGTCTTCCCAAGTAACCTTTAAGAGTGATGTAGCCCGGCTTTCCTGGGGATGGCTGAACACCTGCCTGCCCATGGGAAAGTGATGAATGAATTCATTGCTTTGCTTGCATGTGTGCTTTTTGCTTTACCTATTAAACTGTCTTTATCTCAACCTGTGAGGTTTCTTTTTTACTCTTCTGATTCTCTCCTCTACCCTGCCATGGGGGGAGTATGCGAGTGGCTGTGTGCTGCTTAGTTGCTGGCTGGGGTTAAACCATGCTGATACCATCAAACTACATCATCAAATAGAAGGGGGGGGGGGGGGGGGCTGGGCAGGACAGGGGGAAGAATTTCTATAAGCAAAGAGAAAAAATGCTTATTAATGAGAGTTTATTTTCTAAAGACACCTTCCATATGGGAGGTCTGCAAACGATAAAGGGAGTTACCTTCTTTTACACAGGGCAACAAATAGGTTCTTCAACTTGTATATCCAACTGCAAAGATTTTAATATGTCTAATTCTTTAAAACAGATTTCCAGAGTCACTAATAACTATAATTTGAATAGACTTACACCAAATGCATTACTGCAGAAAATAGCAGCATTTGAATTGGGTTGTTCATAGGAAAATTATCAATTTCTTTAAGTATCAGTAAGCTCATATTTGAGGATGAGAAACATATACCATCCTTCTAAGCAAATTAATTTATGAACTCTTATACGGATAGGTGACCAGATCATGAAATAAAGAAAATTTGTTATAGTTTCTGTTGTTTGTTTGGGGGATTTTTAGGTGTTTGTGGTTTTTTTTTTTTAAATCAAATTAGAAAACAAGATAAAATATTTGAAAATAAAGAAAGAGAATCCACATCTTAAAATCTCAAGAATATGTTTTGGGATTTTTTTGTTGGGTTGGTGGTGGGGGATTTTTTGGTTTGGTTTGATTTGCATTACCCCCCACCCCCACCTCCTAGTCTGGTTTGCTTTAAATACAACACCTGCAATTCTGGCATCCTTTTTTACTACCTCACTTCTGATGCATGTTCTGTATGAAAACCAAATGATACAGTTGCCCTCCTTTCTTTTACTCTTCCAAAATGAAGACATAGCCAACATTCAGTCTTGATTCAAGAGTGAATGAATGTCCATTTCCTACCCAAGAATGAACTAGATTAGCAGCATAAATTGATTATCCCTCACCATGTATTTGTGCATAGGTATGAAGTCTGATGTTTAGAAATATTCTGGCTCTTTAGAGCTAGCTGTACTGCCTGGAGGCTTTTGAGACTCCCACTTGGAACATGAAAGTGCATATTTAAACCTTTCCATTTCCTTTGAGCTCAGTCTTTCTTAACAGTACAATGACACCAATAAAACAAACAAGAACCTGTGGAACATATTGATGACACACATTATTTAATACACAAGTATTCATGAAACCTCACTGAATTTTGTAGATTTTGCCATATTTTAGCTACGGGTAATTTTAGCACATTCCTGAGCAGTAAATATTTCTTTTTCCACCCTTCTCTCCCTCAAATTTCTGTAAAATCCTGATCACCTTCTTGAAAGAGAATTGTAAGAGATTACATTTTAGGGGATCAGATTTCAGGTATTTAGGACCTCAGTAAGGAATTACGACACAATTCAGAACTGAGCAAAAAGACAAATTGGTTCAGAACATAGTTGGTCTTTGATCAAGCCCATATGTTTTTTTTCCTAGAAGGTTCTTGATTATTTTCTAATATCACTTATTGTTGCTGTACTCTTTACAAGACAAAATAGCTCTGCTCCAGCTAAAATAAGGAGACTTACCAGATATCCAACTCTGCTTATTCAGGTGGGGTGTGTATGTGTCTCAGTTTTATTCTGAATGGTCCCTGGTGAGAATGGCTAATGCCATCTGGCCTGTTCACCACGAAATCCTTTTAAATCTGAGTTTTATTTAAGAGTTCTTTAAAAATATATATATATATATATAAAATCTAGCTTTCTATATTTGTGAAAATTGAAGACAATCATTAATATTTTGTTGGGTAGAGAGTGAGCAAGTGACCTTCAGAAAGTGGTAAACTTTGGTTTAATGTCTTTTATATTAATAATTTACATTAATCATTTTGTCCAAATGTACTTATGAGAGAAAGCAATTGAGAATTTACTTACTGGGGTTAAGTCACACTGCCTACAGAATCATTCTACTAAGAGAGACAAGTCTCACGTACTTACTTTTAACATCCTTTTAATGTAATTTTAATCCTCAGTTTTTTCCCTATTACTATCCATTTCTGGGCAGTTTTCCCATTTACTCACAACTGCAGGAAGGATTTCTTTTTGCAACAGGAAGTGAAATGGGTTTCAATGCTAAAACTAAGCACACCGTAAAGTTTCCAAGATGTAGGTACAAATGGGGGTGGGCAAGCAGGTGAACTCTGAACAGTGACACTGACTTGCAGAAACTACCTTTACAACCTGTGAAAGGTTATAAAGCAGGTATGTTTATTGCAGCACTGGGTGCAAGGGGGATCGCTCCTCCTAACTTGCACGCCATTTCAACAAGAGCTGGATATTTATTACACAAAGTCATGCATATTTCCTGCTTTTTGCACACCTTGTCACACGAAGCTACTGCCATCAATATACTAGGAGTCTTCCGCATCTTCTAGAGCAGGGGTCCTCAAACTACAGCGCACCGGCTGAATACGACCCCCCAGGGTCCTCAATATGGCCCCTGGTATTTATAGAACCCCCCCGCCCCCCTGCCGGGGGTTGGTGGGGGAAACCAAGCAGCCGCAGATGACTGCCTGCCACTTCATCCGCACGCCGGCCCCCTGTTTAAAAAGTTTGAGGACCCCTGTTCTAGAGGTTCTTCCTTCAAGTCTGGCTGACTGGAATACGTAGCCTCAATGGTTTCCAAGCAGTCATGAGATACTGGCTTTCCAGAAGTTCCGCTGACAATGTTAGTAACCATTATTTCAACATCATCTTGTTCCACTAGGATAGCTTGATATTTAAGGAATCTCTGTGGTGAGAGACAATTGCCTCCCTTTGCTTCTAGTACAGCACGCTATATGTGACACCAGTACTGTAATCTTCTGGCCCAGAGTGGACTTCAGTGCTTCTTCTATGCTAACCACTACTGCCGCCACTGCTCCCAAACAACTGGGCCACCCTTTATCTGCTCCGTCTAATTGTTTGGAGAGGTATGCCACTGCTTTCCAATATGGTCCCAGGTTTTGAGCAAGGATACCTAGGGCTATACCATGTTTTTTGTGGGGGAAATAGCCAAAAGAATTTGGTAGTGTCTGGCAGGTCTAAGGCAGGGGCTCTCATCAACACCTATTTCAATTTTTGAAATGTTACTTAGCTTCCCCATTCCAAATGATGTTTTTCTGGTTTGTCTTTAATTCATAATTTGGTCTTACCAGTAGTCCATAATTATAGATCCACAGGTGACACCACCCCATCATACCTAGGAACGTGCGAAGTTCCTTAGTCATTTGCAGCCTGGGAGTTTGGCAGATGACTTCTTTCCAGGCAGTTCCAAGGGTGCATTGCCCAGTGGTGAGTTCATATCCCAGGTAAGTTATTCGTTGCTGAGCTACTTCTACTTTTTGTGGAGACACTCAATAGCCATTTAGTCCAAGAAAATTCAACAAGCTAACTGTCCATTGTATACACTTTTCTTCTGTTCCAGTGGCTATTAACAAATCACCTACTTATTGCAACACCACTCCAGCTCCTTGAGGGCATTTCCATTGCTGTGAAGTCCTTTGCCAGCTGGCTCCTGAGTAAAGTAGGGCTGTTTTTAAATCCTTGAGGTAACACTGTCCAAGTGAGTTGCACCCTTCTTGGGATAAGAAGATACCTTGCGGTATCTGGGTTTTCCAATTAAAAAGTGAGTAATAATTGGCTTTCTAGGCTCAAGGACAAATGAAAATGCATCCTTTAGGTCCAATACAGTAAACCAAGCCAATTCAGGTACTAATTTGGTTAGCAAGGTATACAGATTTGCCACTACTGGGTATAAATCTTTGTTATTTTGTTTAAAACCCTAAGATCTTGTAGGATTCGATAGCTTCCATTTGGCTTTTTAACAGGTAAAATGGGAGTATTGTATTCTGACCTACATTTAACTAGTAACCCAAATTTAATAAACTGTTCTATTATTGGTTGAATTCCTTTTCTGTCTTCCAATTTCAGAGGATATTGCTTGACTTTTACTGGCTGTGCCCCTATTTTGAGTTTAAAAATTATTGGGAGTGCAGCTTTGGTTTTCCCAGACACTTCTGTTGCCCATACTCCTCAATAAACCTGATCCTTAATCTCCTGGGGTACTCCCCGTTCCACAGGGACATTTATTAGGGCCAAACAAGATTTCAATAAGTTGTTAATTTCCTACTTCCACTTCTATTTTGCCATTCTTAAATGTAACTCTTGCTTCCAATTGTTCTAATAGATCTCGCCCCAACAAAGGTTTTGGTGAGCTAGGCATATACAAAAATGTATGTATCCCTACTGTTGCAGCACAATCAAACTAGTAGGTTGCAACAAGGCTTTACCGTTGGTCAGATTCTACTGTCTGTGATGTATTTCCTTCCTCCAGAGGTCAGACCACACTGGTCCTCCTCCATCTGAACCCCTTTCTCACAATCCTCAGGGCTATTTAACCACTTAGCGGGGGAATGAGCTACAGCTGCACATCATCCCTGTCAATCAACCCACTGCCTCTGAGGCAAGGCCACAGCTGCATACCATCAGTGACAATCAACCCACTGCCTTCATTCCTCTACACCCCTATCTGTTTTCCTAATTTGTATTTTAGGAATCTTAAGAAGAATGCCTTTTCACTCTGGCCGGTAGCACCCTTAACTGTTACAAAGTCATCACCTACAGGCGTTAAGGCTTGGTTTAAAACCAAAAAAGGTTGCTCCCATATCTACTAAAAATTCTATTCCCTGTTGTTGTTTCCCTAGCTTAAGTATAACCAGTGGATCCGCTAGGGTAGATTTCCAGGTTCCTGTCAATCCTTCCCTACAGAAGCCTGTATTCTGTTTCTGCCCCTCCTTTATAGGCACTCGTTCTTCCAATACCCCTTCTGATAACACCATGTACACTGTTCCCTTCCCAAAGGCATCCTAGGTCCTGTATTTCCAAGTCCCATATTTCTAAGTCACTGACTTTCCTGTAATGCCATTACCAATGCTCTTTTATCTTTCCTTCGTTCCTCCTCTTCTCTATCACTAAATACCCTCCATGCCTCATCTAGTAAGGTTTCCAAATTCCTGCTTTCTGCTGGTTTCATCTTCTGCAACTTTCTCCAAATGTCACTTGCTGACTGTCCTATGAATAGAGACGCCAACTGATGTATCCCTACTTCCAGCCCCGGGTCTAGTGGAGTATTTCACCTCATAGTGTCCTGTAATCTATAAAAAAATTCTGACAGAGTTTCTTTTGGACTTTGTTGAGCAGCGTATAGGGCCAACCAGTTAATTGTTTTTGGAATGGCCTGTTCCATTCCTCTTATGACCCATTCCCTGTATCTATTTAACAGCTTCAGGTGAGCTCCTCTATTAGGGTCCCAGTGTGGGTCTTGTAAGGGAAAGTGATCTTTTATGTCCTCCCTGGTACTTTTAAGTTGGTTGCTAGCCAGATCCTGGGCATTTTCAATATTAGCTGTTTCTCAGTTTCCGTCATTTGATCTAGTCGTAATTGAGTATCACTCCAATCAGGATTATGTTGTTTTATCAGAAATTGAAAATGCTTAGTTACTCCTACAGAATTGCGCCAGGAACTTTTTGCTACATTTTTCCAGGTTTCCAGATCAAAGGAGGAGAACTGGATTTTCATCAAAATCAGCCCCCCCTTCCAACCCCACCATTTCCCTCCAAGAGACATGAACTACTATTTGCTCTTTTCTCCCCCAGGTCTGGGAAGATAATGGACTATCAAGGGGCTCCCCAGGATTGTCAGAATAGTCTTTGTCCTTTTCCTGATCAGTTACTGGTGGTCGGTAAAGTTCCGGCAACTCTTCTGGTTTACGCATTCTTTCAAGCCTGGTGCATCTTTGTCCTATACTACATGCTGAATAAGACCTTTTGAACTGTCCTTTCCCCTCCCTCTTATTTTCCTTTTCCAAAGCCAACACCATAGGGTCCTAAGGGAGTACTAGTCCACAACTCCTTTGCCACTCAGGGTGGTTACAGAGAGTTAAAAACATATCAGCGTATGATACCTCATCTCATTTCCCTTCCCTCCTTAGGAACAGCATTAGTTGTAACATGGTATTACAATTAAGGATTCTGTTAAAAGGTCATTTTTCTCCATCTTCCAGCTTATAAAGAGGCCACCATTGATTACAGTATTTTATAAGAGTCTTTCTGCTCGTGGACCCTCCAGGTACACCCCCTATTTCTTTCCAGTGGGCTAGGATATGCCTCAGGGGGCTTTTCTTTACAGTTCCCCCACTTTGTCCTCCTCCTGTTTCAACTTTATACAGTAAATATTAAAAATAGTTACAAGTTGCAGGTTGCAGCTCTGCTGCATCTCAGTTGCTCACCACCCCACATCCATTCCATTGGAACTGCGGATGTGGACTCCACACTCATCAGTCCTTCACCACTCAGATACCAACAGTACCACCTCGTAATGGAAATTCCAGACTCCAACACTGTTATGCCATTCCAGAACATCAAATATAAACAAGAGGTCTCCTATTATTAACAAATGATACACGGTACCAAATTTTACAACAGATGACAAAGTGGCCAAAACACACCACTCTGGAGAAAACCTAAGCTACCCCTCGAGGGTCCCCTTCCCGCTACTACAGGGAAGAGAAAACCCAAATTACCATACCCAGGGGCAAGCACCAGCACTTTTTACCTCATGTAGGACATCTCATGACTTACAGGTATCCCCGACCCAATCACAACATACTTGGTCTGCCGGAGATGGTCCTGGTCTGTCCCTGTGGTGACCTGGGTGAGTAGGGGAGTCCTCCCGAGAAATCTTGGGGGGCCCTGGAGGAGTCCCATCCTCAGCAGCTCCCGCAGCTGGACAGAGAGGGTCCCACCTGGGTGGCCAAAATTGCCTGGTGGAATCAGACTTCACAACCGGTGGAAGGCTATAAAGCAGGTATGTTTATAGCAGCGCTGGAGGCAAGAAGGATAGCTCCTCCTAACTTGCACGCTATTTCAACAGGCAGCTGGATATTTGTTATACAAAGTTATGCATATAGATAAGGTTCATTATCATAAATCTCCCTCTGGTGCCTCTTCACTATGTAGTTTTCACTTTTGTATAGAATGCTGCAAAACTGGTTTCTTCTTGGGTAATTACCTAAAGTTCCTGCTTATCTTTTCATACATTAGCAGTCTTTGTTGTTTAGTTTCCGTTATCTACTATAGTTCTTTTTTCTATCTACATAAACGTTATCCATTACCTAACTTTTGTTCAAGTGTAAAACATCTGCTAGCGGAAGATTGGCCCTTCCTTATTGCCCACTCTAAACATGTCAAGCTAATACTTGCCCACTGGACTGGTTTCAATCTAGATCAACACTGTGAGGTAAGGAAAATACACACACAAAAATATCTTCAGGCAAAACTACTTGCAAAGAAATATATGCTTTTGGAGGCCAGCAATGTGAGTATATGTTTAATTAAATAAGACATATATACCATGCTACCAATTTCAACTCTTCACCCAGTAGCTCTAGGTCACTTTCAAAAAACGCATAGATCAGAAGGGAAAGTACTTGTGACACTATATTTAATGTAATTTTGTTTTGCTTTAAGAATTACAATTTTTGCCCAGTCTGAAAATTATTAATCAAAACCATTTCCACATTCTGTTACCATTGACACTGATGTGATTTCACAAATAAAGAAGTGAATGGAAGCTCCATGTTAAGCAAGTTTAATAGAGCCCAGCTAGCGTAAATAAGTATTGCCTACTGTTTTCTATATTTCCTGACATCATCAGGATCAGTGGATCACTAATAATAGATACTGTCAGACAATCTAATTCTGTTTTTTAAGCAGATGTTAGCTATCCAGAAATAATGAAAAAGGAAATTACCAGAAATAGTTGGCTGAATACACAACAGAAAGCTTTTAATGTAAAATAGAAATTATGTGTAAATTAAAATTTTCATTGTTGGACCCATAAGAATCGCTGCATTCAATGAGCTACACTAGAGCTATTTAATCAGAGACTTTCTCCTTCTTTCTCTTCCAGATCTGCACCCCAGTAAAGTGAGAAGGAAAAACTAAAGAGGAAAATTGAGATTAAAATAAGTAAGCACCTAAAGAAAACAACAATCAAACCAGAAAAAAGCCCATCTAAAATAATTAGAAGACACATGACTTACTAGATGCCAGAGGAAACTGGTGGAGGTCCATAGCTTTCCTGACATGCAAACTGGTCAGCTAACCTGGGTCTAGGGGTGAAAGACTAACCAAACCATCTAGTAGCTGGTTCCCTCTGAAGTTTCCCTTGGGATAGCTGGCACTCAACAATGGGCAGGTTTAGCCAGTCAAGCAAATGATCCAACGATTAGAGAGGTCTTGGGGCTGAAAACAATCTCAACCTATCCTCAACCTTTCAATGGGTAAGGGGGCCAGCCTGCTGGTGTGGAGGCATGCCCTGGAATGGGAGTATTCAGTGGGACACTTTTCATAAGCAGAACTGATGTTGCAGAATGGTTCCATAAAACCTTCAGAAGTTCATTTGAGATCAAAAGGAATTTCAATTAAGACATGGTTTTCAAAAATGGCATGCTGAGTTGAAGACAACTCCTAACAAGTGGTATAGCCACTAGCCGGGGGGGGGGGGGGGGGGGGGGGGGGGGGTCGGGTGGGTGGCAAATAATCAATTTCTTTAGAATCTAATTCCAACAA
Organism: Falco peregrinus; assembly: GCF_023634155.1. Classification (NCBI taxonomy): domain Eukaryota; kingdom Metazoa; phylum Chordata; class Aves; order Falconiformes; family Falconidae; genus Falco; species Falco peregrinus. Next base: position 66,151,404 of record NC_073723.1, read on the forward strand.
GTTCAGATTGACAGAAAACGAGGAAATGGAATGAAGCTGTCACCAAAAACTGGAAATAATACTCCTTAACACTGCTGTAGCATTAAGAAGCAGGCATGCTATATTGCAGCACCAGATGCATGGAGGATCCCTCCATCTAACATGCATGTCCAACTGTTTTCAAAGGTCCCATTTTATGTTAAGCAGTTATATATAATTCGTTACATTTCTCAGAAATATTTGCATGTGTATGAATCTTCACTCCTGGGCAGTTATGCCTCCAGGTGGCGGTTACCCTCCTCTTCATCCTGTTGTTTGCCCCATTACTTCACCTAAGTACTTGCAGATATCCTTTACTTAGCACTCCTTCACAAAACCCAGAACCAGCTCTTCCTGCTTTTTCTGCTGCAGACCCTACCTTGTCATTACCTGCTCTTTGTTTCCCGAGAGACTGACTCCCTTGATTAAAAGTCCTTTCAGTCATCAGTTTTGAGGACTTGAAATTGAGGTGCTTGAGCATTAACGACTGGAGAGGGTAGGTCACTTTGACCTAAAGGTGCACATTTTTGTTTAACTAAATCAGAGTTTGGTAACTGGGGAGTTTAGGCAACAAAGCTGTCAGGGGAAGTTCAGATTGGACATTAGGAAAAAGTTCTTCACTGAGGGCGTGGTCAGTCAGTGGAACAGGGTCCCCAGGGAAGTGGTTGTGGCACCAAGCTTGTCATAGTTTGAGGAGTCTCTGGACAACAGTCTTAGTCACATGGTTTCATTTTAGGCAGTCTTGTGAGGAGCAGGGAGCTGGACTCAGTGATCCTTATGTGTCCCTTCCAACTTGAGATATTCTATGATTCTATGATAGTGGCCCTTTAAAAAAGGCTCCAGAGAAAGGGATGAAAAATCACATACTTTGAAGGGTATAAAAAAATTACTATTTTTATGAAGTACTGTACGAATTGTCATACTGTAGCACATCTCAGCAAACTGTTTTGCAATATACCAGCTATTGATAGGAATTCTTTGGCCTTACAGAGGGCTTTTGTTTAAGTGCATATGCATTTGCTACACAATCTGCAGTGGAAAAACACTTTCCGCAAAATGTTCTCATCCACTTTTTCATGCTATTATCACAGGTCCTGGTAGCTCTTTGCAACAAATACTGTAGAACAACAAAAAGACTGACTTGAAAAACAGCTGTTAAAGGCAAGTAGACAGAAAGATTGGGCAAAGGAAAGGACTCTTTTTTTAAAAAAATATTTTATATTACCCTCAGCCCAGAACCACATACAGCATCTTACTAGTCATATATTATGCAGCCATCTCTGATAAATCTGTCTACTAATGCTGCTGATTTGCAAAGCAAGTAGATCCATGCATTAATTACCCAAACTTTTGTTCAGGCTTTTAGAAAGTGGAGGCAGTGGAGATGGCAGTCAGGAAGAAGGAACAGTGGAAGAGCTACAAGTAAGCTTCTTGTGCTGGAGACTTGCAGGATGCAGAAAAGTTCCAGGTGCTCTGAACCAAAATGAAAGATAACCAAATTCACATTCCTACCTGGTGGGATTTCTGGACCAGGTAAGCACATTGCCAGAAGTCAGGCTTTATGACAGCAATGAGTTGGTGGAGGTTATCCTCACTTAAGGGATCAGCACAGAACATGTTCAATGCCATAATCCTGCACAGAGATGCTAAAAACGCTTTGCATGATGAAAGTAGTCTAGTTATACTGGCATAGTGCTTTACCTGAATAACATACTTAACTACTCAGCAGGCTAACAAACCCAGGCAGAATGCCACACTAGCATGACCAGTCTACTCCCGATACTGAAATGACTTGGCTCAGAGCTTGCTCTGCTACCTCCAGATGGCACTGCCTTGTGACGTGTAGTTGCACTTGAATGGCATAGAAGATTACAATGAAATTTATGAACCATATTATCTGCTGTTTGTGTTTCAGGCACCAGAACTAGGTTGACACTGCCTGACAAAACACATTAACATATTTTGAAAAAAATGAAACTGTTTTCCTGTAAGAGGGTCTGTTACCTGGTGCGCAGTACCAATTCACACATGGATTCAAATATTCCTTATCTCTTTGCTCTAGTTTGCACAAAGTAGGGAACTGGGTGGTAACCCACAAATGACCAGCTCCCTGATTGTCAAAACTTTACATTATTTATACAGTTTAGTGTACAAAGGCATGACCCCTCATTGGTTACAAGTTACTCAACTACTTCATTACTTAGTACTCCGTCAAATAATTCTCTCGTTTCTCATATTAATTAATTTGCATGCTCAGTCTCAACTTCTTTGGGGTCTAGGGGATTACTCGAGTCGGTGGTCACGATCTCCCCCCCGACAGAATTACCTTTCCCCTGGTTTTGCTGAGCTGGTTGCCCGCGAGGATCTGCCTACCAACCCACCCATTCCGTGGGGGTGCTACCTTTGTGAAGTTCCTTTTCGGGAACAAAAGGATTTGCTGGTGCTTAACGAAGCACTTAGCAGGACGTGCAAAGTGCTTGTAACCCGAATTAACCCTTTTAACAACTTATTCGCTTCAACTGTCTCAAAGCTAAACCGCCAACAACACGTTCAGTTCCATCAACTCGATGTCAAGGCCACAAATGAAAATAAGGGAAAAGAACTTAAAGGCACAAAGCAGCTATAATGCAATTTAAAAAGAAAAAGAAAAATCACTATTATTATTGACAAAACCACCACCACCACCAACAACAACAACCTTTCTTGGGGGTAAGCTAGATAAACCATTCCTTCTTTCTTCCTCTGAAGGGACCTTCTTCCAGCCCTCCCCTAGCAATTAATTCAAAAGGGCGGTTATTAGTAAAATTGCAGGAGCAAGAATGCTTTTCAATTTTGGTGCTGCAGTCATTCACTGAAACATTTATTGATTGAAAAAGCCCCATGAGAATTCTGATTATCCTAACATTTTTCCCTTGGAATGAAAGGGGCAGGCTTTCATATTTCATTTATGCAAAATTACATTAATTGGTATCTGACCTTTTTGGAATAGACTGTTAAGCTTTACACTGATGGATTTTTTTCATTGAATCTGTTATTTAAATTATGGCTATCTTAAAAGGAGCGACAGGGTGCAAACAAGAATAGAATTTTTAAATGAAACTGAAAACTGATTCTCTACCAGAACCCTGTTAACACAAAACATGCTATTAGCTGAAAATCCAGCCTCTGGAGGCTTCTAACACTTGGATTAAAATTTAGCTTTTAGATAATTAAACTCAACCAGCATAAAGACAAATTACATATCCAGACACTTAAAAAATGTGTGCATGAAAATACAATGTTGGATAAAAGCAAAAGCTACATCAATATGTGAAGATAGATCTCAGAGAAATAGGTCCTTTTTAAAGGTCTAAAACAAGTTACTTGTTCCAAGCACTCATCTTTTTAAAAAAATAAAAATAGAAAAATAGAGGGCAGCTCAGCAAACTGACTGCAAGCTCAAATGCTTTCCAGAACAGTCACCAGTAAATTCATTCCCAATCGGTATCACAGAAACAGTGTCCTTCTTTCCTAGTGTAGATAATCAAAACAAGAGAAGGGCAAATGATTTGCAAGTCATATGGTAAATTCATCAGAATCTATCCTGGGCACAATTCTGTAGAAGCTAATTTAAGGCAAACGGCTATTTAAAACTATTCAAATACATCTATTTGGCCCACAGTTGTTTAAAAATATTAGCAGCCGAAATCACCATTTTTAGAGATGAAGTTATATTAGATTCAGGACAGGATAATTTCAAAATTATCTAGTGAAAGATCAGACAGTCACCATAAATTAGTGTTTTCAGTTTCTTCAGACAGTCTCTTCTGGCTTGAAGATTTGTTGTGAAGTCTCTACTTATGCCTTGTGAGACTTTCACTCCTATAATTAAGTCCTTCTTCAGCCTCCATGCAAGAGCCACCACTACTTCAGGAGGTGCTGAAAAGGCAACCCTCCTCCTTGGGAAATGACAGGTAACCTTCCTGTATGACTAATTTAGAAAAAGTGTATTTAGGGAAAAATTACTTATAAGACGGCACTCATGTTGTTTATCAATCTGCATTACAGGGCTTGGCATAATTATCTTCTTAAAGTCAGAAACAACTTTCCTCCCCAGCTCCTGGGAGAGTTTCCCCATTTCCTTTAGAATCCAATACACAAATTCTCACTTTCCCACCCCCCCCCCCCCCCCCCCCCCACCTCCCGTACTTTCCTTAGGAAAAAAGGTATAACACCCCCAGAGACCATTGTTCTGCAAGCTTAGGCATGAGTTCAGGAGAGAAAGTGTTTATATTAAGATTTTGATGTCAAACTGTAATTTCTTTAGCCAGAAGTACCACTTTTCCACCTTTATCCCCAAGCATTGCCTTCTTCCTGTTCCTTTACTTCTCAACCTTTTGAAGCCAAATCAATTATAATAGTCTTTTCAGCTGCTTTGTTTATAATTACAAAGAGTTATTTTTTATTAGTTGGAAGAATGTTGTCTATCATCCAGAACAACGGTGACTATGAATAGGACCCTTCCATCAACCACATCTAAATATTTACATTTTTAAACTACATATTGGATATGACTAGGAAGACATTGAATTTCTTCATGGAAACCCATATGGTGCTGTGTTTTGGATTTGTGGCTAAACTGGCATTGATAACACACCACTGCTACCTACTGCTGAACGGTGTTTACACAACATCAAATGTTTCTCTTTTTCTCCCTCCTGCCCAGTAATGAGGGTGCTGGTGGGCAAGAATTTGGGAGGAAACACAAATGGGACAGCTGACATGAATTGGCCAAAGGGACATTCCACACCTTATAACATCATGCTCAACAATTAAAAAGCAAACCACCCAAAAGAAGAGCAGGAGTGGTCTTCCAAAGCAGGCACTGCTCAGAGACTGGCTGGGAACTGGTCTGCTCATGGGGGATGGTGAGAGATTTCCTTTGCATCCGTTGTTTCTTTCCTTCTGTTATGAAACTGTCCTTACCTTGACCCAAAACTTTTCTTGCTTTTGTTCTTCCTGTTCTCTCCTCCATCCCACTCCTGAGGGCGGTGAGTACACAGCCATGTGTGTGGGCTTACCTTCTCTCTGGGGTCAACCCACCACAAGCAAAAATATAGTCCTTAGCTGATTGTACTGAGAATGTAAACAAAAATATAACATCACTAGAAGATACATGCACTGCAACTTTGTAATTTACTGTAACGTTTTTACTCTGCTACAATAATACTGTTCTTTCTGCTTCTAATGATATGCCTATCTTTAGTAATCATGCTGTTATAAGAAGGTCCTTCAAGAATTTCAGATAAGGTTGCCATTATCATTCTGTTTCATAGCCTTGCAATTAAGTTCTCAGCAAGAAGTTTTCATAGCACTCATGCAGTGTAATGCTGGCAAATCACAATTTACATGGAAGATATTTTCTTACAGCATCACATTATTCAGCAATCTACCTGTTTGGGCACAATCTCCAAATAATGAAGTCATGGAGTTTATGTGAAATCATTGCATTACCTAAAGCTCCTTTGTTATCACATGCTGAAGCACCTAAGAAAGAAGTATAGGAAATAAAATGCCTGTCACTCTGCTACTACAGTAATGAAAAAAAAGTAATAATAATCAGATGCCAAAAATGAGACAGTGGCCCAAGATTTTGTTCATAATGGAAAAAAGTAGTTTTGTCACAATCACTTCCATTCTGCTTTGTAAGAATTCACTATCGGTCTGTATACAGACACTCATAATTTATAGCAAATCCCAAAGGAGCTGGTATTCTGTGACAAGGTATTACAAATGATACACAAAACCCAGGTGAAACCTGGAGAGACAAACACTTTCCATCTGACTGAATCTCCAGTCCAGCGGAATGTATTTCTCTTGCTATCCAAGTACACATCAAATTTAAACACAAAAGTTAGTAAAACATATTTTCAGCATATATAAAAAACTTAATTCCTTTCTGTGGAAAGTCTAAATAACCTTCAGATTAACTTTGTACATTGCAAATTCAATTCATTATCTTCTTTATGATTTATCAGATACACATCTTCATAACAGCATGAAACATTTCCTTTGAGGAAATAAATTAATATTTTTTTGTGGGATCAGTGATAAATAGCCTCTGCAACTTAGAAATTATGTTAGCCCTGATAATTTATTTCACTCTGCATGCGTGAGATAAAAACTAGATTGTTTGTAATACCATTTTTTGTTCAATTGACAATTTAACAACAACAAAAAAAACCTGAATTAATGTCTTTAATATAACTTTTAAATAAAGTGTGGTGTCAACATTTATTTAGTCTCTCTCTTATATACTAACTGCATGTCTCTCCATGCATTTTGATTTATAGTTTCTTCTATGGTTTAAATCTTTTCCAACATTCTGTCACTGGAAATCTTCTCTGAGAGTTTCTTAGACAAAATAGTGTAAATTATACATTTCTTAAGACTGATCACTAGGTTGCTGTCACAGCACTTTCCAAACTAACCAGCTACAACAAGGTCTTTTACCATCTCATACCAGCATACTCTTCACACCAGTCCCTCTGCTGCTTCTCCTCTTCTCTCCTCATCCAGAGCCCGCTCTCTCTTCTTTTGCTTCTTCCTTTTTCTGCTTCTTCCTCAGCTACTCTCTCTTCATTGCTCTCAAGCAATAAACTTAACCAGCCACAGCTGCACCTTATCTACATTGGCCAACCCACCCCCGGAAGACAACCCACCGCTCCTGAAGCCAACCCAGAGCTGTACATTATCAATGATAATTAACCCAGCTTCATTCCACTACAGGTTGTTTCAAAACAAACAATTCAGCTTTATACACAACACAACTCTTTTCTTACCCTTCATTGACTGATATTTTTCCTTCTGTAAGAAAGTCCTGGATGTTTTTGTTTAAAAGTCTAAGCATTGCATAATTGCATAATTAATTGTAATTGCACAACTCAAGTTCTCAGCTACTATTTTCTTAAAATTGTAAAAGTAAAACTTAAAGTTATTAGTTGAATAAAAAAAACTTTCTCCCATTTGACAGAACTACCATAAAACTGAATTTAAATATTATGAAATTAGTCACATTCGCAGTATTTGTATTTTTCACTATTGCTACTGAATTATGTTAAAGATGGTCTAGCAAAACAAAGTAACCTACTTACTGCTATAAGACGCTTGTAATGTTTTAGATAATTGAATAGCATGCTACTGATTCTTATGATTTATTAAAAGTGCTCATTTCCATTATCTTAAATCTTTAAAAACAGTAAATCAAACGTTGTCTTAATTACATTTTATGTTCAAGAATTTCATACTAAATTGTTGTTTTGGCGATGCCTTATTCACTTGTTCGTTCTTTTTAAACATTGCACCTAATTCATCATCTTTTGGGGATCTTGAGTTCATTTTCACTGCTTATTAGTTCAACTAGTAAAGTTGAATAGAACTTACAACATATGCTACAAGTGTAATTTTTTGGTTAAAAAAACCCACAGTTTCCTTCTTGTGGTATGTCTCACTGCTTGACAAATACTATATCAGACTATGGGGATTATTACTATAACAAACAGTAATCAGTAATGTAAATTTAAATATTCTGTAGCTGGTATAATGACAATCCACTAATAATTGTTAATCACTAACAATCACATGTAAATACATTTAATCCCAGGTACCATTTTCTTCCTATCTATCCTGTTGGTTACTTGGCACTCCATATCTTTGAAAGATAACTTTAAATACCTCAAACCAGATTGATCCAGACAAGTAGGTGACTAAAGACAGGTCACTTTAGCGACAGACTTTAAGTGACAAGCTTCAATTTAACTACATTAATCTACTAGGTGTATCATAATGGGTTTAATTCCCTCTGTTTACTCAGGTCAACTCGGAAGCTAGTCTCCTTGTTGTGACAAGAAAACTACAAGGCAATCTTCCATATGAGAAAAATCACAGCTACCAAACCCCGCACCCCCCAAGGAAACCTCACATCCTCCAAAAACCAAAACACCCTTTAATTCACCTTAACTTTTTGAAGACTTGACACTTTTCACCAACTATAACTAATTAATGGTTATTATTAGCAGGGAGAAAGAAGTCATTTTGAAGGAAGAGACTCTCTCCTACATTCCCTTTCCCTTTTCATTTGTAAGCATACTGAGCTTTCTGCTCAGACACACATATTTAGCTCATTATCCTGAGCTTACTGACGTGAGTTTCATATTAGTATAGTTTTGCTCTTTAGTGAAGTTACATTTAATTCAAACAGTGTAAGTAAGAACAGACTAGATTCAGCTGAGGAGCATTCATTTTCATCTTCAGCTTAATTTGCTTTTGTTTGTAGAAGTCCAGACTATCGAACAACAACAATTTAAAGCCACATTTTGTTGTGCATACCCAGCTGTGTGTACAGGAGCACTGATCTACACCTCCTGAATGACATCAGTTCTTGTATTGCACTAACTCATTTTAAGCAAATGAGATACAAGCTTGTGAGACTCATAGCTGGAAGGCTTGTTACAGATGCTTCAGTCTACACTATGAGCGTGCTTATATTAATTCAGGTAGTTCCCAGGGCCAGTGCAGGATGGAACAGCAAAAGGTTGTTTGGGGTGGGGGTGGGGTGATGGGGAGAGATAAAAAGAAATCCTTATGCATGGCATCGCATCATCATCTTTATTTACTTTTTCCTCTTAATACTTTGGAAATGCTGTTATATTCATTTCACAGGTGAGAACTGAGGAAATGAGAAAGAAATATGTGGAATTAGTCAGACAGTAAGTATTTAATTATTTAGCTCCTGAAAGCAGTTTTCCTTAATCAGGCCTGAGTCAGTTGTTCAGTTCATTTGAAATGCTTAAGCACTTTTCAAAATAGCATAATATTCCAACTTTCCATTCCTAAAATGCTCATGACAGAATTAGATTTGGTTCTGTATTTCCCATAGATTAGGCTAACTTCTCTCTTTAAAAGGAGAAAACTTCAGAAAACAGAAATAATAGACCCATGTTAGAACTAATATGAAAAGGAGAGGAATTATCATTCCTGTTATGAAAAAGCACATTTCAATATGCATTGAGACATACAGCAGCGAAAACATGAGATGAGTAATAGTTGTGTGTCAAACACAGTACTCAGGATCTTCTGTACCTGAAGCAGTGTCTGGATGCAGACACCTCCAATGGCTGGCTGGATAAGTATTTAGACTTGCTCATCCTTATGCTGTCTGTAACACTAAATTTTTCCAAACTGCTGCCTCCTTGTTTATGACAGGTAAAGGAAAACACTAGCACATAAGCAGGTAACAACACAAACAAACAACAATAAAGTCCAACTATAGATAGATTCTCGTCTTACCAATATTGATGTTGCTTTCATCTTTGCCTTAGTCTTTTCTTTACATATTAAATCTGTTTTAGTTCTTAATTTCTGTTCACCTGAGATTGTGCACTTCTCTATTAAAAGACTTCACTTGCTTTTCTTGGTTTTTTTTTCAATCCATGCACTAGAAAAATCTCTGCATCAAAAATTAAAACAAAAAAAACCCACCACACAACAAAAAACACCAAACCAAAACCCCATGAACAATGCCACTCGTAGAAATCACACTTATTTGTTCAAGCATAGCTATTAGAGAAGAATAGAAACAAGAAAAACTGCTCCTTGCTTTATAGCTTTCCTTTTTGGTCTAATCTGCATATTCACCACACTAGTCTGCTGGTTCAGAACAGATGCAGTATGTTGATTTGCAAGTTGAAAGTATGTTATGTAACTTGTCTTATGCCTCCAATACCAAATGCCATCTGAACTTGGAGATGACCATGTTCATCATTCCAAAGGGACTATGTTTCCTTTACCATAATGCACTTATTCTTATTGATTACTTGCTAAAACATCATTTTCCTATTAGTCAGTATCACATGAAGTTCAGAAAATGAAAATTTGGGAATTTTTCTAATGTGAATCCTTTACTAGTAGAAATATATATAAACCTTTCTCAATTATGCCCAGACATCAGGACTGCTTTGAGGCTAAACATTTTTATTTTCTTCTCTGCAAAACATTAAGATACACAGAATCAAATTGCTAACTTTGATAGTCTAAGACTTTTAGTTTCATACTTTAAGATCTCATTTTACAAATAGTAAATTTTACAAGGAGTAAATGAAGGCTCTCTGGAAGCAGTAGAGGAGTAAAAATGTAAATAAATAAAGATATATTAAAAAAAAGAACCACAACCCACATAAAAACTAAAACCCAATGCTGCTAAATACCATCTTGAAAACACCATGGTATTTACACTCACTCATACTTTAAGTCACAGTACTTATGATTTTTCTATGTAAATTTAAGTAAATTAAGAACTACATTGATGTTGATTCTATATGATACTACTTAAATCTTTTCCTTCTTCCACTACAACTATATTGGAATATTTTATCCTTCCCAAACCAAACCCTGAATTTTTAAGCTCTCATTGACTTTGCCTCTCTGGTTGTCTAGTCACAGAGAATAATACATCTGACATACTTTTTCTTAATGCCATTTCAAATAATGGACTGAAAACAAGAACAGATATTGAATTAAACAGAATATCTTCTTTGAACAAAAGATAGCTGCCCACAAGGACTTAAAACGACAAAACAAAACACGCATGCCCCTTCCCCCCTACAAAACCCCAAAACCCCACATACCAGCACCAGAAAAACCCACACAAATCACAATACTTGTTTTTATTCAGGGGGAAATCATGCTTCTTTCTACTGTATGAAAAAATGTTCTATAATCCACACTGAAACTGCTGTTTGAGCAGGCAGGGCAGTATGGCTATTTTGACTACCAATGTTATCACTGAAAGGGTGAAAGATCGACCACATTAAAACAAAGACACAGTTATGTGCTGCATAATGTTCTGTTCAAAAGCCTTGCTGAAAAGGGGCTGAAATATCAGAGTATACATTCGACAGTCCCCTCAGATTGATAGATGTTAGCAGTGCTTTCCCTATCACAGATATTTTTCTTACTGTAAAATACTGATGAAAAATTCCCTGAAAACACTGATAAGTCTTTTCTTCCTCTCCCCAGTTCCCTTTTCCTATTTTCCCTAGCAATGTTTAACCAAAGTTATTGTTCAGCACATCTCTCGTTTTAATGTTTATTTACATAACCAGTATTTGTGTTTTAAATGGAAGTGCAACATTATACATCAACAGCAAAAGGGAGCTAATTAAATATAAAATTCTGATTAGACAGTAATTTTATCCCTAGAATCCACATATTGCTCAGGGTTTTTTTTTTTAAATATGCAAGTATTAGTACAGAATACATTCTCAGCATTCAGTAGTAGAAGAGACAAACTCCCTCACTTTTGTATCTAAATTAGTGCTTTTCTCTGACATAAAATAAGCACTATATTTAAAATTACAAAAATTGCAAACTTTTCTTTTGCCCTGGGGATAAACCACATATATCTTATTGTAAAAATCTATTTCATGTTTCTTTTAAATAATAATGAAGTTACAATGTTAGGAATATCATCCCCCTGTTAGGAACATCCCAATGTTAGGAAAATCAGTTCAGTACTAGTGAACAGTAAAACAAGTAAGCAGAAATTCAGAACAAAGGACACTGCCTGGTATCATTGTTAGAATAATTTTCTAACCTTCTGTATACATGTTCCATATGCATCAGTGTCATCTCCACAAGCTGGCATGAACTGTTCGGTTGCAAGAGAGAATTCTCTGCCTTCAGTTTCAGCAACCAAAACTGAATTCAAGAGAGGTGGCTTCTGTCCTGGCAAATTTAACCAGTGAAATAACCTGTGGAGAACCACTTCTGAAATACAGAATTATTGTCAGCTGCAGCTTGAAGAAGAAACTAAACCCCCCCCAACAGTTACTCTCAATGCTAATTCTTACTTTTGCATGAGACATGCTATTCAAAGCTGAATTGTCACAGTCAAGAATGTTATTAATCAATTTACAAAAGTTATATAAAAAGATTTTTTTGAAATGGAAACCCAGATAATTGAAAAATAATATCTTGCTAGAATGACTAAAACTATAAGAAAGGCTTCTTTAAAAAATTAAAGAAGAACACAGTACTTGAAACCATTTTCATTACTCAAGAGGTGGTCATGTTGTAAAGGTGACAAGCCATTAATGGGTAAAGCCATGACTATTTATCCACAAAATTTTGGGATCATTAAGAGGATATCTATGCAGAGTGTAATTGGGTTTTTGAATGTCATTGCAATAATTAGAGGAGATAGATATGTCCTAATTTAGTCATCTAAAGGATAAACACCAGTTTCTAATTAATTGAAAAATTCTTAGACAACGTCTGAAGAGAACGCAATTTAACCTTAAAAATAAAATAAATCAAACACTAGTATTGGCAGAGGATATAAGGATGTTGACCCACTTCTCCCCCCTCCTTTCTATTTTTTAGTAACTAAGACATAACCTAGTTTGGTTTGTTTTTTAAAAAAGTGTAATCAACCTAGTTTATAAGATGTATTAAAGACCAACTTGGAACTTGAATATTTGAAACTCTTACTCTCAAATAAAAAACCTCACACAAACAAATACAAAACAATAAAAGAACCAAAGGAAAAGAAGCATTTTAATTAAACTATTAAAATATTAAGATAATGTTGAGAAAGAAAACCTTTGAAATATAAATATATTCTTATATTAACTGTTTCAGAGGAAACAAAAATAGAGTGGTTTGTAGAAACTGTCACAAAGCAGTTGGTCCTGGTAATATATTTATAGCGGTACAGTTCATGTTTTCACTAACTTCATAAAGGCCATGCATAATTTATTAGAAACTAATTTGTTCATGAATACAAATTTTCTGACAGTTGGGGGAAAAAATCTTTATTATGCATATTTAGCAGCTCAGCTTCCTCCTTTCCTTGTTAAAATGTGCTGTTATGGTATTTTTTACATTAACTTCTGACTGTATAAATTATAAACCTGAAGGGACCATTAAAAAAAGTCTCACAAGACACATGCTTGTGATACTTATCTACAATGATGTCTTATTTATAACACAATAATATATTGTACTAAAATTATAAAATTTTCCTTTATATTCCTTCTTGATATCTAATTTTTTTTTCACCAGAGATGCAGTTTTGTGGCTTGCTGTGAAAATTAGAAAAAATCTTTTCAAAATAAAAGCTTACAGAAAATGTGGTTATAGTTCACAATTACTTTAGCCATCCATTATTACATGCTAGGGAAAACAAAACAAAATAGTAAACCACCCAAACAAACAAAAAGCAAACCAAGAAATATCTTCTTATTGACAGCTCTCTGCCCCACCCCCCTTTTTTTAGAAAAAAAATTATCAGAATATTACAATGGTTTGACAGCATGATTTGGGGCAACACCATATACCATCTACAGCTTTCAATATGCCTTAGAAGCAGGGAAAGGGAATACTTTGTGAGTGTTAATCAGTGATCGTGTTTCTGAAAACAGGGGTGGCGAAAGCGTTATTTGGGGGGTGGGGTGGTGAAATCCTTATAGAACTGTGCCATGATGGCATTCAGAGGTTCAGTTTGATCTCAGTGGTCTAAGCAGCTACATAAGCCAGGAAAAAGTGAGAGCAGGAAAATGCAAACAGATGAGCAGGTGTCTGTTCCCAAACATCCAGATGAAAATCTATGTGTAATGTTATAACCATACAAATGCACTTTTCACTTTCTTAGTTCGCTATCCTGTGCAATATTATTGCTCTATCACATGTATAATTAAAAAAAAAAAAAAAAAAAAAGCCGTTTCACTATAGTTATATAAATATTTTTAAAAAGCAGAGGGCTAACAGTGGTAAGGAGAATCAGGAACCTACTTTCTCAATATACTGAAAGCTCTTGCTTAGTCCACAAAAAGATGAATGAGAGGGAATATGATTACTGCTTTATAAGTGCATCAGCTGAGAACACACAAGGGCTACAGGGGAGAGAAACAACAATATTGGCACAGAAACAAATGTATATAGATTGACAATATATAAATATAAGCTGACAAGACTTCTTACAGGCTTACAAAAGACAGCAGAGATGGTAAAAAGTACAACAAAACCCTGTAATTTTAAATTGAATTTGATAAAGTGATGCTGTGTGTTACATAAAGGAGTTCTCATGACAATCTATGGCTAGACTTCAGCTCACTCAAAATCCTTTCCAATCCAATATCTACTTCTCTTTTACACAGATAAGAGAAAAGAAAAACAAAACACGAAATCCAAGACTTAGTCTTAAGAAGCAAATAGTACAACGCCTCTTGACTTCTTACAGCACATAAATAAAATGGATGAAAAGAGACTTTAAAGCCAAACAAACAAACAAAAATGTTTCTAAATTGAAGATGTCTGGTTTTACAACAGGAGAGGTGTCTAAGCCACCATTGTTAGCCTTTTGAGAAACCTGATAAATAGAGCAACTTTTGTGCCATGGCAATTTTCTTGAGATCCCTTTCTCTCTCTTTTATTTTTGCTTTAACTTCAAGTGCGCACAATGTGCTGGAAAGAAAGGTCAATATATTCTGATCCACAAAATATATACATACAGAATGAAAAAAAAAATATATCACAGTTCTGAGAGGCTTTTTACTTTTTGAAGGCAAATCTTTTCACTGAGAACTCTGTTACATTTTTCATTCCATCACTAGGCACTGCACAACCAACATGCCAGATGTGAACACAGCCTTAATGAGTAGTATACTAATGGTTTTACTTAAAGCACTTCAGAGCATCAATCCTGAAGTGAATGAGGTCATGTTAAATCTAGAAGAGCATAATTTGTTTTGATAAAAGAAAAATGTTAAGATTCCTTTAAAACCTCACGCAAAGGTGGAAATGTAAGCAATATAAGAAATTGGGTTAAGCTTCCCTATTTTAAAAGCAGAAAGGAAAGCTTGTGTTTTCTGTTACATTTCCCTTTTATGCTACTGTAAAACAAAATATTCTCATTCAAGTTAAGGACTAAGCATTTGCTATTCTGAAAACTGTGACATAAAATATTCAAAATAGAAAAAGAGGTCAAATGTGTGATGACTATGAAAGCAGAACAAAGGCACATTTTGTGCTGAAGCATAAAGCCCAGCCATTTTAATACTCACTTATTTCCAGTTCCCATCAATCTGTTTCTTTTGCATAAAGCTGGGGAGTGTTAGACTTTGCTCTTTACTTTGATTGAAGTCTTTGATCCATTTACAATCAGAGATAGAGTCACTAGCACAAATGCCAATCATCACACAAATAATCACACATGCTGTTAGCCAAGTGTTCCTTTGCTCTTCAGTTCTGTATGCTACGTTACTAAACGCTGTCATGGAAAGTAACTTAAAAACCAACTTGTATCAACAGGTCATTGCTCTCTAAGGTGTCATAAAAATCTGCCTGTATTTCCAGCATCATCCACCAACCTTCAGAAAGATTTTCTGAATAAAAAAGGTGTTCAGTGTCTTTATGCAAACATAAATCTAGGTCACACTTTATTTGCATATAGGTTTCAAATGGCTTAAAATACTAATGACTTTAGACATCCATTCGAGAGACACATTACGTTCACAGGGCATTGTAACCACAGAACTATGCTCTGCATTGTAATAACCAATCTCTTTATATAAACTATTTATCTTTTATGTAATAGTACATTATGTATATTTTGGTTACTTGACTGCGTAAACTATCAAATAGAGTTCATAAAAGTTCGCATTTTACATAAGGCTCTAGCCATCAACCAAATGCTAGAAAACATATAAACAGAATAATCTTTTGAGACAGTAGTTTTAAACATGTTGCTACCTGACTTTATGTTTGACTAGGCAAATTATTTATTTTATAACTATAAACTATATGAACCCCACAATCAAGGAACTTGCTTAAGAAGTTTATACATGCAGCACTCCCTCATTATTTGCTATTGTAGTAAACCCCACAATGATCTGCACTACTCAGAAACCAACTGATATATCTAACACTGATATATAAAAATATATTTAAGCTTGCATGATACAATGGTATATAAAATTTGTTTTCTGTGCATGTCCTTAGCCTTCAGTGATTTCAAATATCAGGGAAAGAAAAGAGGCAAAAAAAAAAAAAAAGTGTCAGGAACACCAGTTATGAAAGCTTCTGAAGTAATTTATATCACCTGTTCTACCAACAGATCAAATATCTTCCTCTCAGAATAATAATAAAAAAAAATATGTCCTTGACTAGATAAGAATAAATAAAACTCTTCTATTAGGTAAAGCATGCCAGGAAGAGGTAGGCTGCAGATATTTGCATGAAAATTGAATTAATATTGTGCATATTTTAAGGAACAACGTATTACCTCTTTAAGAGGAAAGATAAAACACAGACTATAAAAGGGTTGATAGTTTTTACTTATTTTACTTATTTTTTGCATTTTGATAAGTGACTAGGTAAATGTTTAATGAAATCTTATGAGTGCTGGTGAATGGTGATAGCTCCTCTTTCAGAATAAATAATTTTATTTTTTGAGTCAGAGATCCAAGCAGAAAGCACATTAGTTCCAAGTCAATCATGTTGCTGTCATGAAAAACTAGGAAGATAAAGCAGAATGGATGCCTTCTAACACCCATTTCTATAACTGAATTTACTGCAAAACTAAATCCAAACTTGATTCAAGCCACCAGGATACAGCTAACAATCTGCCTGACCTGGCCAGAGCAGTACTAAGAAAGAGAAAGCGATGAGACCCAAAATGACCTGTGAAGATTTGTGTTCAAAGAATCCTGCGATAAAGCATTAAGAAGCCAATTCTATATGCTGACATGAAGTTGCAGCTTTCATGCAAAATGTGATAATGAATACTTTAAATATTCCTGGAGATGAGGGAAACAAACATTGAAGTTTACCAGAAAAGGAAGCAGCAGTTAATAAATAGGCAGAAATGGATTATCAAAGATATTACAAATGTATCTGTGGATCCAATCCATATCATTGAAAATGAAATTGTAGTTCATTTGACGTAAAAAAGAGTGTCAACACAGTGCATTCAGTTTATAAAACTAAAAGAAAATAATGCAAAGATTAAGGAAAACAATTAAATACAGTATTGTTACTGAAATCTCGGAATGAAGAACTTATCGACACCAATGTGATGTAGATAAGCAGACACTTCTTTATTGACGGCCGGGTGTGTGAGTGAGTCTTCTCACGATCAACTCACACCAAGTTTCAAAATCAGACACCATATATAGAACTTATTCATACATATTCATTAAGTATTCATGCATAACCATGATATTTCCCGTAAATCATTAACATATTCTCCTCCTATATCCAATTCTGTGCAGTAGAGCTTAGAAAGGTCTAGAAATGGGTCTGGGGTATGATTTGGGTAGGTGGTATATGAGTCGGTGGTCGCGATCTCCCCCTGCCGGAATTACCTTTTACTAAAGTTCACAGTTTCTTGGCAGGTATCTACGAGCTGTTCCAGTCAACTCTCCCCAGTTTTCCATTAATCTTATATTCTGACATTTCAATACACTTTCTACATACAGAAGACTAGTCAAATACAAAGAAACCTTTCAAACCGTAAATTTATTACCTAAGTTTTAACAATGATTCTAGCCCATTCTTCTGGCCTTGGTACGGGATGTACAGAGGATCTCATAGCAGCTTTTACTATATAACTATAAGTTTCATTAAAATATATTTCTTATCCTTCTATATTTCTATTTTATAAAATGATTTTATAAAATCAAATAATCAATCCAATAAAGTCAATCAATCTTAACTTATTAGCAAGTCTGTAACAGTATCATACATTGACCAAGTAAATAATAATTGCTATAAAAACACTGCATGAAAGAACAAAGAATTGTAAATGTCTCAGAGAAGCACCTGACATAGACTGTGAAATAGAAACAGTGATCTGAAAGACTAGCAGAAATGCAGAGGGACCTGCCCAACTAAATCCAGGTAGCAGAGCACTCCTGAGTTGAGTATTTAGGTATTGAATCATCAGTGAAGAAAAATGCAAAGAACAGAGACAAAAATAAAAGAACCAATAGTTAAGCCAATCCATTCCCAGGAAATTACTGAGTTGACTGAGCTTTAAGAGGAAGAATAAGGATGACTGGGATGCAGCCTCTGTGAAGCTGCACAGAAGTTGTATATATAACACCTTGAGAAAATCACTTGGTTAAGTCTCAAGCTGCTGAAGGCAATTCTTTATATGCTCTCTGAAGGAACAGACACATATGAACAGGTTCTACCACATCAACATGCATTAATCAAATTATTTACTCCAGACCCACTTAATTCAGACTCAATCCATAGCATAAGCCACCACTTCAAGAGTACTATCAGGAGATGGGCTGAATGTAAATTGAAGCCACAACCACAGTGACAGCGCAGGACTAATCAAAGAAGCGTCATTTCACACACACCAGCAGTCCCATCCTTCCACCATGTTGACATCTACATTGACAAAGCCCTACCAGCAGATATAGAAGGAGGTGTAACTAGTGGAAGAACTGGATTATTGAAGAATATTACAATAAAACATATATATATATATACACAGAGACACATGCCCCTATCAAATTTCAGGGTGGACTGAATGTGAAACCTGAGAAAGCTTTCAGTGCTTATACTGATTTTTTTCCACCCCTGATGTTTATGTTTCTTACTTTTGTGCAGAGAATATAAAACAAACAAAAGCAAAGCCCTTTCTCTCTAAAAACCCCAATTGGGTAATTAGTCAATGCAGTTAGCAATATCATGATTACCTCCAGCATACAGCAGTGTTAAAATTAGATTAGCCTGATAATGTACTGTCACATTTGAATTGATTCAAACATAATCATTAAACTAATACTTAGTAATAACACTCTGTTCTCTTCCAATAAAATATGCATAATTCCATACATGTTGTGGTTTTTAGAAAAATATTCAAAGCAAATAATTTTTTTTTGTTTCAATGTTCATACAGTGTTTTGACTGCATGTCCATCTATGATGGGCAAATTAAAAAGACTGTGAAATACACAGAGCTGAAAGATCATATTAGCTTACAAACAGTACTTACTGAGCAAGGCACATATGAGGAAAGTAAAAACAATTAGAGATTGCAGTTAGACCGCAGGCTGGTCTGTGCTCTGCTGAGTGAGATGCTGGGTCAAATTCATCCTTAATGTAACACCCTAATGATTTTATTATCATTGAAGTTACCCAAGAGATTATCTGACTAGTGAAAGACAACGTGAGTATGCTCAGAAGTAGCAGTTTGCAGATGAGCACTCAGAAAAGAAGCATCCCAGCATAAGTCAAGCAACATTACCTAAACATGTTCTTAAAATTTTATTTCAGGCTTGTGAATGCAAAGTATTTGGTCACAAACAATAACTTTGCTAATGCCTCCTGCTCTCCAGAAATGTTGATAAGGACAGAGAAGCATGAAGCAGCCTGCATTAGAAGGGCAAGACTGTTTTCTGCACTTGTGTCAGAAAATTGGTTCCGGCCAAGATCTCTGCCTCTGAAGAGTGACAGTGACACTTTAGGAAAGCCTAGGTGAGCTGCCAGGACTATATTCCTCTTTCCAGTTCTTAATTTTGAGGGTATTAATACCAGTATGCCTTTCTCCACTCCTTTACAAATAGCAAGTTATGTTTTCCAATTTAGTGAGTGCTTGGCACGTCTACCTCTTCAGTAGGTCCCGCAGCTGCTAAACTACCAAACTCAATTTAGAGGGAGTTGAAACCTCCAATCTGATTGCAATGAAAAAAATCTGCCCCTGCTGGGCTCTAAGCTGCAAACCTTCAGCACAGAAGCAGGATATATGCTATTTGAGTTGAGGAAGTTTAAGGGAGCTAGGTGCAGCCAAAAGAAAAGAAAAATATCTATAGCATAAAAAGCTGTCTCAGGTGTTATCCTAGAGGGCAGTAAAAGCATAGGTCAAAGCTTTTCTGAGTATCAGTAGTTTTTAACTGGGTAATGAGATCAATAGTTGCAGGGTGAATGATCAGCACTAACTGTAAATAAATCCTGTTAGAAGGTGCACCTGTTGTAAGAAATTTATAGCTTAAAGAACGTGTTGCAGATTCTGAAAAGCAAATACTGCTTTGATGCTAAGAAGCAACAGAACTCTAAAACACCTAACGTTAGGATAAATAATTTGTACATGAGAACTGTATTCTGGGTACATTTTTAATTCTTACTTAAGGAGCTTAACTTTGTGAGCATCCCACTAATATATATATCTCTAACTAGTATGACAGAAAGAAATTCTACTTAAAAAAAATTCTTATAAATACAGCAAAAACCCCTACAAAACACATTGCTGCCTTGAAAACACTGCAGCACAACTACTTTCAGTTGTCATTCCTTGCTGCCACTACAATAAGCGAAACAGGGATCTTTTCTCTCTTCATCAGTTTCCTGCAAGTTGTTCACATTGCTCAGGGGCAATGCAGATGCAGAAGTTTTCTAAATTACTTTCTTGGCTTGCAGCACAGAAACAGCTGTAATGTCTGCAAAATGCTCGTATTTTCATCAATGTTTTGTACGTGTGTGTCTGAGAGAGAGATGGACAAATACAGATTTCTTACACATTTAAGGGAAACGTCTCCTAAACACAAGATTAGGTCAAGACACTAGACACCATCTGAAAAAGCACACAGTGGTTTTATTCTTTCATCTGCCTCGGTTATATTCAGGCCCTTATTTAACTATGACTAATTATGTTTCACCATAGGACAAAGTGTGCGGCAGTAATCTTGTTTTGACACGTAACTTCAATATGATAAAAATTTCAGTTTATTATTTAGTGGGGTGGTTTTTGTTGGGTGGTTTGTTGTTGTTGTTTTGGGGTTTTTTTAATAGAATTATTAGGAGAACCAGATATTTCCTATAGTTAACAACATAATTTTTCTCCAGTAAAGAGAGATTATCTGTTTGCTTATCGTTTGATTCACGTAACTTCAGTCTACAATTTAAAATGTACTGCAACTATCTCAATAATCATTAAGATATTTTCTTTGTATTTAAATGTATATAAGCATATATGAAAACAGTCAATGGGCTTTAGTAGCACATGCAGTATTATGCATTTGTTCTGAGGTTTGGAGGGCACTGGAATAAAGTGAATGTAACAGGCAGTAGCTGGGAAAAGTAAGGGGAGGAAATTAAAGTGACAATACAAAACAAAAAAGAGAAATTAACCCAAATTAAATAGACTAATTGAAGGCATAAAGTAACTGGGTAATTCAAAGTATAATCAGTCAAGTAACCAAGTCTTCTGAGACAAAGATTTGTGGAAGGGTGCTTTGAAGGTGAATTTGAATTTACAGCTGAGTTTACAATGATATCTGAATATATATGGACAAGAAATATTAAGTAAATCCAATCAGGAGGTATCGATATACCCTTTTTTGGATCAGTAATAACAAGGCAAAATGTGTTAAACATTTGGGATAATTCACCTTTATCTTAACATTTTTTTAAACATCCATTAAGCTGTCAAGGTGTTTTGTACCTTGTAATGAAGCTTGTGAGAGATGAATGGCAGGCATTAACCACCATTTCACTATCACAGAGTGAGAGGGAGAGTCTGGAGGGGTGATTTGCACCTTGTGTGTCTTCAGAATACTGACAAGGACATTTGTTCATTATTAGTAGTACTTGAATACTAAAAATCTGCTAAAAGCCTCACAGGGTAAAGACAAAAAGAAAGAAAAAAACCCTTCACTTGAGTCAAGAACCAAAGGTATTACTATACTGAATTTTAAGTATTAGCTGTGACCACTACATTAAAGTTTCCTATTCTGCCATGCAAATTCCCAAACAATCTCTGAAGAAGCTTCTCCATGAGGATGATCCAGGCAGAAAAACAAAACAAAATGACCCTCCTAAAACCCTCCCTGACCCCCAAATGCATGGTATTAGATGTATACATGGTTATTTATATATAAAATATTATTTTATGATGTGAAATCTTTCAAAATACATTTAGTGATGACACAGAAATAAGTCTATTACATGGCAGGGGGTTATGTAAAAACTTAAATGCTGACATCATTGATTATTTCATTGCTATGCCTACAGCACCATTACTACTAAAAGCTTTAATTAACCTGCAGATACAATAGCATATGTAACTATTTTTTCAGTTCAGGAATACAAGCCACAGAATATTTCTCAACTGGTAAAGATGTAATTAATTATACTTATTTTATCCAAATGAAAACTTTCAACATAACAACACCCTAATGTTAACGATTGCTAGATAAGTGACCAATTAAAAAAACAGTACAGCTGCCATACAGATTATCTGTCTTGGTAGACACAGGGAATAGCCAAGCGGTTTACTTACCAAAACAAAAAAAATATTTATCCAAAAGAGAGATGATATTTTAAAAAAATTACTCAAATTTAAAATTTGTCTTTAAAAATCAAATATAAAGACAGTAATGAGAGTCACAGTATCATTTAATAACAACATCTGTACTTCCCTGCAACAGAATTTAAATTGATAATAATGCTAAATGAAACATGAAGCAAATTTCAGAAAATGGGTTAGAAAAGTGAAAAATTAAAGAACGTTAACTGCAGAGACTGTCTGGGAATGTTCAGCCACATAATGAACACTGCTATAAGTAGCTGAACACATACCAAGGAGACAGTATATTTATGAAAATGTTACACAGACTAGCTCACTGTAGAGTTAAAGTAGCAAATTTCAAATACATTACACCTGAGATGGGTATTATGAAAAGTTTTTGAAAGACTTCTAAATTGAATAGTCTGTTCTATTCACCTTTAAAATTAATTTTATTTATCTATATCAGTAGCAGCCAGACAGGTAAAAATACAGAGAACAAAATGCAACATGCAGAATCAGTGAGCGTTCAGGGCAGTTTCTATAAAATATGCCATCACTAAGAATCATTATTTTAAGGGAAGATGATATCTGTGTGAACTTGCCACACACAAGACAGACACAACCACAGAGGATTTTTTTCTTGTAGTTTTATAATTGGGATACAAAAATGCTGCTGTAATTTACATTACAAATACCTTCCATCATAAAGTGCAAACCTATACAGACCTTAAATGAGACAATCATGCAATTAACCTAGGTTTAAGGTTCCTGATTCTTCCAGAATAGCTTGTCTTGAGATAATATTCTGAATACATTTTTACAAATAACTTTTTTTGTAAAACATACCTTTTGGTTTTAAAGTAGCCTTGGTTAAGCTTACTTATATTTGCTCACATATATATCCTTCACTAAAATTTAATTATGCATCTATAAGCTGTTCTGCTTAATTAAAAAAAAATTAGAAATTTTAAAGCTTTTTTAAAAAAAATTTGTAGTCCCACCCTCACTTTAAGAATAAAAGTTATAATTAATAATTTTCAGTTTGGGATGTCTTTTGGTGTGACATTCCCATATAGGGGAAAAAGCACAAATAGGTAAAATATTGCATGAGAAAATGACATGATCGTCATTCCAGACAACACAATAATGGAAATGACTGAACGGAAAAGCTAATGGCAGGATGGGATGGTCACTGCACTGAGTAGCATTGGGGGTGGGAGTTTTGCACATTTGGATGCTGAGTAGGAAGAACCTCATATACATCTGATTTGCTGGAGGCAACCTTCAAGAGGTTAACATTCACAGATTTCCCCTTCCTTTACCAGCTACCGGTGTAAAAGGGGATGTTAAATCCTATGCTATTTTTTGCTAACCCTTATGATCCTCATTTTTTTGTTGCAATAATGTTTTGCTGATTTATTCTACTATTCAGCTTTTAAAGTTACACTCGTTTCTAGGCAGTAGAAACAGTAGCTCCCTTCATGAATACAAAATCTATTGTGGTGTGCACTAAGCACAGAAAACAGTTCCTATCTAGGTTATCACTCACTACAAACAAAAAGGGAACACACACATAGGGACATTTAGGCAGAGTACATCACAAGAGAGATGAGATATTGAATAGTTTTCTGCTTATTACCAATGCATATTTTATTGATTTTCTTCTAGAAGCTCAGCTCTTCAGTTGTTCTCTCTCCAGTATTATTTTAGTTTTCTGGTGTTTCTCTGATCATATGTACTAGGTGTTTCTCTGATCATATGTACTAGTATCCAGGAAGTGAATATTACAACCTTATTCAGCTATCCTGATCAATTTGTTTAAACTCTATGCAATGTGTTAGATATATTTTTAATATTATGCACATTATATGAGCAATTAAATGCATGGAATTATAAAAAAAAAAAAAAGAGAGAAAAAATATACTAACTTTTCTCATGTGTGGGAAACAATGTATACATACTGAAAGCCAAACAGTGTTAAATCCAAGCTGCTAAATAAAATATATTGAGCCAGTTCAACCCAAGTGTGTGCATATAAAGAGTATGGTATCTGCCTATTTATCTCTGTATTGTAACATATGGCTAAAAATTTTAAAACTGGTTCTTTTCCAAACTATCTTATTTGTCAAAAAAATACATACTTTCATTCTTTATACTCCTTACAAATTTATGACCTGTATTCTATGGATATGTTGGGTAGATGTGTGCAATTGTGCTGCTACTGCATGATTGCTATGATTATAATTCCCCAGACACAATGCTTTATTTCCTAAGCAGCTTGTTGGATTGCAAAGCCCAACAGAACTGTCAAACAGTATTGTATTGTTTGGTGGCTCAGAAGTTCTTGACAGACTTGCAATGGTCCTCAGTTTCAGAGGTAGCATAACTCAGGTGCATGGGATATTTCCCATGATTATTATAAAATCAAGGAAAAACCTAATGATATTAACAAGTGGTTTGCTATTGTGTTTTTATGTAATTTCTTTCTAGAAACTGTGGCTTGTGTAGCTTGAGGTCTGAGTACTGCATTATTGTTGGAGTGTGCACGACTGAGTATATTGTGAGTATATGTGATTATAAATACCTAAGGAATATTTGTTTCCTTCCTTCAACTTACATGTATTTACTTAGTTATCTCTCTAAACAGTTATTATTGTTCATATGTCTTTTTCTTCTTAAGGATTAGCCAAACCCACCAAAACCTAACAGTGAAGCTAGACACCAAAATCATTGCTAGAACTCCTCCTTTCCCAAAAAACTCTGACAAGTCTGAATACATAGTTTTCTCGACTGAGAACAACAACAGAAGAATAAGAACTCTTCTGATGGGGTCTTAGGATGTTAGCATTTGCACAGACCTTTATAGTTATTTATTACTGATGAATCAGTTGATAAGCCCTGTTGCTGTTACCCCCGTGTAGTTTAGCCCTCAGAGATATATAGTCTGCATGGATAGAGACACAGTTATTAAGAACATGTAGATGGTAATGTTGCACCATTCTTACAAGATTAGAGATGGTCAGATTTGGGCTGTAAAGACAGAAGAACATGTGAAACCATCTGACATTTTTCTATGGTGTACAGTTTGGAAGGTTTCTCAGCTTTTCCTCCAATAGCACATCTTCCAGTAACTTGTACTTTTTTCATGCACACAGGCAGAACATAGATGGAATCCTTTGTCTTGGCTTGTACTTAGAGTAAAAAGTATTTTTTATGATTCTTCATAAAGTCTTTGGAATATATAGGAAGTGGTATCTTTTAACTAGCAGAATCACAGCTAGGGAAAATCAGTTTGGGCAAAGCAGAATTTCTATTATAGACAGTTATGCAGCATAAGGTACAGGTCAAGCATGACAATATAAACTTTCAAAAAAAGAAAAAATACAAAATTCCCTATAGTCAGTGACTTCTTTCTATAACTTTTCTATTTAACTAAATATAGATTAGAAGTGTATACTACCTCCTTTGTGGGGAAAAAAACCCTAGAAGTTCAATGCTAACTCTTCCACCTGCAGTAAACAAAAGTAGAATTTTCCTTGCATACTACTAAATGCAATACATTGCTTACTTGCTCATTAGAAGTCAAATATTTGAAGTGCTCATCCAACAAATGTTAGAATTTAATAAAAAATTGAAATACATAGACTGATAATTTTATTTTTTTTTCAGATATGATCCTGAAATTACAGAATGAGGTAACATAAATGAATGAAAATTACTTTTTTCCAATACTGTATTATAATCTAAACACTTGAACTATGTTGTGGTGTCACAAAGTATACGAGCTTTCATATAGTCTGATATATTCCAAAACTGTCATAGTTGCAAGAACCTAACTAGCTAGGCATTCAGAATCTTGTATACCACAGTAACTTCAAAATCCAATTAAGCAAGTGTTTCCATATCCACTCTATACTTGTAAAGCTTCTAGCATGTTTGTGGGATAAATGTACAAGTTCTTATACAATAGCAAACTAGCATCTTGACAGTAGAAATGAAAATTTAACAGCAGTAATCCTGCAAGTTCTTTCTGGCCACCACAGAAGTGTTACAAGTCATAAGCTATAAATAGAAAAAAATGTGTACATATTTCTTTTCCACAAGTACAAAAGCATATTCTCCAAAAGCCATTCAAATTTATCTAATTTGTGAATTAATATTATATTTGTCATTACTGGAGTAAAAATGAACAAATCAAAATAAAGAAGTTTGGGTTTGGTGTTTTGCTTCCTGCGCCCTCCCCCCCCCCCCCCCCCAACCACTCCCCCTCCACCCCCACATGTATGCATTTTGAAAGGATTTCCTACATTTAAACATAATTACAATGCTTTAAAAACTATGAACATGGCAAACATTTCATACTGCATGACATGAAACCTCTTATTTTTATTGAGTGGATTAATCTAATCTAACATTAGATATATAAAGTACTGATGTGTCATGGTTTTGTCCTGAATGGAGTTAATTTTCTTAGTAGCTGGTACAGCGCTGTGTTTTGCTTTTGGTAACAACCTGACAGCACACTGATGGTTTTAGTAGTTGCAAGAACTTCTTTCCTAGGCTGTGCCAGTGAAAGGACTGGAGTGATACAAGAAATTGCTGCTAATGACTTGAGACTGCTGCTGTCTTTCCATAGGAAGAGCAGAACACTGGATACTACCAATGCCTTAAAATAAAGATAAATATATATATGTATAGTTTTAATGATTTAATTGGACTCTGGGTAAAATGGTTTAGCCTTGCTACCATTTTCTCTGGCAGTTTAGTAATGGCAATTCTGTTCAGAAATTTGGATTCAACTACATACTGCCCTTTGCACATCTGTAACAATGTCTCATAGCTTTATCTAGTATACTGTTGCATTTACATTTTATTTAAACCTCATATTTTTTAACCATTAAGGATTTTTTATAATTACAAAATTGGCTAATGCTAAGAAACTGTGGTGTAGCCTCTGAAATTCTAAAAGCTGTCTCTGCTTTGGTGCCTTTCAAAGCCTTAAAAGCAAAATACAATTTGAATGTGACATCTGGTAGAGTTATTAAATCTAGCAGCAGCTGAGAAAACATAAAAGGGTTCTTCTTTTAAATAGAAAACAAGCTGACATTTTACAAATACTTACTATTTCAGCTACTGGTATATATTAGAGAAGACTACAAAAATCAGAAAGAATTCGAATGATCTACAAAACAAAAGTATCTACTAAATTACAAAGACAGCAGATGTTTCAACATTTATTTCTCTTTAAACCCTCTGCTTTCCTACATTTCCAGGTCAAAGATTCAGTGCATATATCTTTTCTCCTATTAATTTTCAGCTGCATATTCCACTCCATAGCACATATGACATTTTGTTACTTTATCCTTAAACAACATCTCAGCCAGATCAGACAGATATGATATAATTACTGACCCATTATAACATAATTTTTACTTGATCCCCCACCCCCACTATAGGTAGCTCCTTGAACTTCAGGTATCCAATTTGCATGCTAACAGGTGTCTTCATTGTGAAATCATTATTATTTTTACTGTGTGCATATCTTTACCCAGGCATGACTAATTGGTGTAGAATAAAGTCTTTTCTCAACAGTATACAGCACACATAATTTCACAGCTAACATATGGTATGAGCAGTCTGGTTTCAGGCAGAGATAAGAATAACAATTGACTAACCAAGCTCTGTTTACACAGGGAAGTATCTTAGGTTTCAGAACTATGTCCATTGACTTCGGATGAGAAACTGACCCTCAAAGCATAAGTTTCCACTAAGATTATTTTTTTTTTTTTTGTCCTATGGTCTTGAATTTGCTTGCAGTTATATTAGTTTTCAGTCATGTCATACTTACTTTTCCTTACAAAATCTTTTTTCTAATATTACTTTCCCAATATTTATTTAAGGGTTTAGAGAGACAGGAAAGATACGTAAACACTATACTATATATATATATATAAAAAAAAACCCAAAACAAACAAACAAAAAAAATGCAAAAAACCCCCCACCCAAACCCACAAACAATGAATTCATTTTTTCAAGGAAAATTATAATTGACTTGAGAAGAATGAGATCTTGCTCGCCAAGGCCTGATAACTCATTCTCCCACAATTTTCTTACAACTAATGATGAACTGCCACTTTTTGATACGCAGCATTTGAGATAAAGCACCTAAGGAGTCATTCTATCCAGTTCTAATGGGCCCCCAATCATAAAGCTAACAGAAATAGCCACATGTGACTGAAGATGGTACCGGGGAGACTGACTCACAGTTGCTCTCTGTTCTGGAAAACAGCAAAGGTGAAAAAAAATACATGGTGTGGTTTTTGTTTTTTGGTTTGGTTTTGTTCTGTTTTTTCTCTTTTTTTTTCTGTTCTAGAAAAAAAATGATGCTACAGAGTGGCTTTAACAACTGGTACTGCTCAGACCATTTTGACAATGAAAAAAATATCTACAAAAAGAAAAAAGACATAATGGCTAGAAACCTATCTAGAACGTCCAAAGCCTCAGAATCCAATAAACTATACCAATTTGCCATTGTTGGAAACATTATATTTCTTTTATGTTCATTGCCAAATATTCAAATTAATTAACATGCTAGTAACTTCCTTACTTAGAAGTCTAAGGCCTAAATTCTGTCTGTAACATCTATTTTTCATAAAAGTAATGTGCGAAAGAAAAATATTCTCAAGTCCTAAGAGTACTGAATAACTCAAGCTGTTACATCAGAGTTTTGTTCTATGAAAAAGCTTGTTTGGCAGCCACTCCCAACCACTCCCATTTCTTTTCTTGCCTTGAGCCTGTCACTTCTCAGCTGTGCCAATGCAACCATTTAGGCAACTGCACTTTAAACTGAATCAACAAAATATTCCTGGTTATAAGAGTCATTCACATCACAACAAAGTCAGGAATAAACTTTTAAATCACCTTTCTGCTGCCTTGGATACCACTTCGAATAACAGCTATGTGAAATGTGGCCCAGCCAACTCTACGCTGATCAATTAAATCAACAATAATGTAAGGAAACAGTTTTACCAAGATTTAAGGGACAGAAGGAAACCTTACAGTCCTCACAGAAAGCAAATAGGCCTAGACCTAAAAAGGACTGAATTGTTGAGCAGAATTTAGTTGAGAGCTGGATGTTTAGTTCCAAAATATAGTTATTCTGACATTTCAGACACTCAGTAACTCGCAAACATGGACATTTTTATTCATTGAAGCTCCCTGCATGCATATACACTCTTCTGTTATAAATCCCTCTATGCCTATTTATACTTGCAAGTGTCTTTAGGTTAAACAGCAGGAGTAGTACTTGTTTGTCAGGTATGTCAAAGAAATAACTAACTCTTGTATAGTAGAAGTTACATGTCCAAGAAAACCCACCATAAACTATTTCAGTTCTCCAGGAAAGTTTTAAGTTTTACAGCATTAAAACCACTGCCTAGAAAATCTCATTTTCTGTACCCAAAGTGAACTCCCTTAAATTTACTTTTATAATGAGAGATTATAAAAAACCAACTTTGATAATACTTGAAAGTAAGTCTAGTGATATACTATGTTGTGTTCATTTATTTTGAATTTTACTGTACTGAAATGTTACAAAAAAGCATTAGTTTTACTATAAGATGATTGAAAACTGGAAGAAAATAGCCATTTCGTAAACAGTGAATTCTGCCATACCAGAATTCATCACCAAATTTCTTTTGTGAGCTTGCCATTGGCTTTAATCAAGGTATACCTGTTAAAGTTTTGTTTTCTCCTACATTTATTGCTCCTCTCCTTTAAGCAGTGCTTCAAAAGGTTGTCATATGTATAACTGTGGTTACCCCAAGATGACACAGCACTGTGCTGACCAGTATGGTTCCACTGTTTCTCTGTAGTGTATCTCCACCATCCTTCTTTAACAGTTGTTGTGTTATATTTATATGACTGTGTTATAGTGCTTGAGGCAAAGATCATATTTCCATTACGCATGTGAATGATGTTTAACAGAAGAGAAATCTCAAATTCTAGAACCCTGCAGTTATAAGGAAACTAACCATAATCATGTTAACTATGATGAAGAATTTCTGGATGGGTTAGGCCATGCTTTATGCAACCCACCTTTTGAAATCACTGCAATTATCACAAACTTATTTTTTGAGTTTTAAAATTTATGCTGTATGAATTTATACATTTCTATTTATCTCTCTTTTTGTTTGAATATAACACAAGTCTGAGGGAGATCTAGTTTCTTCTGATTCCTATGTAAAGGAAGACTTAAGCAGGACATTCAGACAAATCTTTTAGATTTTATTTTCCTTATCCTTGAAAGTGATATTTTTTAATTCTTTAAATAAAACTTTAGAATAGCTAAAAATTCTTAAGCAAGCTAAGGACATAAAAAGTTCAGTTTTGCAAAGAACTTCATGAATCAAAGTTGTTGCTTTGTTCTAATTTTGGGGAAAAAAGGATTATTAAACTCTTTATCAAGGAAGATACTTAAAAATATCTTCACTGATTACAACGTTTCCTTTTACACAGTCATAATGTGATCTTTTTTGTAGCTGCCAAAATAATTTCAAATGGAAAATTGAAGTACTTTATTTAAAATAAAGTTATAAAATTTCTCCAAACAGATACCTTAGTAAAATCTAAACAATTTTGTTAAGTGTGTCATTTTTGTATCAGCTCAGCTGCTGGTGGAAAATTCTTCACAGTTTTTGCAGAAAGCTTTAAGATACTTTATATAATTATCCTGTTAAATTTAGAATTTTAAGCTTGCATGGTTATCTGTTGATGCATTCCTAATTTGCACCTCCAATCTTTTGCAGCTTTTATTAAAGCCAGTATAAAAACTATATAAAGACCATACATGATATCTAAAGGATTACCCTAAACTTTGGTTTAGACTTCATGATGGGACTGCATTTATATTTTTGCATGAGAGGAGACAATAAAACATTGTTTCCCAAAGCATTTGAATTAGCTTTTAAGAATAGTCACAGAAGTAAAAAAAAAACAACCCCAAAATGTTGTCTTTCATTCAGACTGTTCAATCTTCAGAAAGGTCTCTCGAGCTTTTTGTACCATCAATGTGTTTCTGTTGGATATCTGTATAGCAAGTAATGGCAATAGTGGCAATAGATTGCTGCTTTTATGAAAACTGAAAATCATTCCAGTCAGATGATTCTAAGCGATTCTAAGCAAAATGACCTTGGAGACTATCTGTTCAGAAGAAAGGGATTTATAGCAGAAATCTCCCAATGCAGTAAAGAACTTTTGCACATGAGTCAGAAGCTGCAACAGTACTTTACAGACTTGAAACTCAATCAACATTTGAATATGAAAAATCATTGGGAAGAAGTATAACCTTCTTCTAAATGTTTTCTTAAGAATTTATTCTCAGAATTTAAACTCAGAGGGGGGGGAAAGAAAAAAAAACAAACAACAAAACACAACCAAAAATCCAGATATAAGGCCCATCAGGAATGATGAAATAAGTATCTGTTCATTTCCCTACATCTTTTTCATCTTTTCAGGGAAAAATAAGCTTAAATGTTTACAGCATTGTTATCAAATGTTAGATCTTCCCTGGCCTCCTAAACAGTTAACTAAGGAAAGGTGGGATTCACGTTGCCTTGTCAATTTGAGTTTTGAAAGTTTTCTCATATTTCAAAAGGAGAAAGCAACACCAGATTTTGAAAGCTTTCATTAGAAGTTGGTGTGTCTCCTCTTTATTAAAAAAAAATCCATTATTAATTCTTAAAGATTAGCTGTGTAACTGAAAAATGTTTGCGTATTGTGGCAGCTTCTGAGGAAATACCTCATATCTTCTTATGGTTAATAATTATAGAAATATTAGAAATGTAGGAAGTAGACCACCTCCACCAAGATGAACTCAGACTCTGTCTATTCAGGACTCAAACACCTTTTCAGCCAGAGACCTCATTCAGAAATTCAGAGACTAAAGCAATACAGGGAATAGTGTGATTCTGCAGACTGGTGATTACAATATGTCAGGAAAAGTAAATATCAACTCTTGTTTTGTCACTATTTCAGGACCTATTATTCAAAATAATGAGGATCTCATCAGGTACAGTTATGTTTTCTCCTGTGTTCATCTGAACCCTGGCAGGTAGCAGATGTGTGAACCCCCTAGAATGAAGAAAGATTTTAAAAGATTTTACTTCCTGACTCAGAGTTCCATTTTTTGTTCCCTTTGGGAGGGGTGCTGCTTGCTCACCCTTTCAAATGCTGCACCTTGCTGCATTCAGGTCAGGATTTTGAATGGATGCAAGCATTTTCTGAAATCCATTGAGCATCTAAATTTCAGAGAAGATTGAATCTTAGGATGTAAACCCACACACCACTTTTTCTGTTGAACAGTTTTGCATGACTCCCAGTACATGTGCAGGGTATTATTTGGCTCACCAGTCTAAGTCAACTAAACTACTTAAAGAGCTGGAGTGCACTATGCAGAATTCTGTACGTGGCTTCAAAGTCAAAATACCCCAAATTTATTTGCTGCTGTACTTACCTCCTGGGCATCAGACACCTTCATCTGATCTAGGCTTAGCTAGTTTTTCATTTTAGCATAACCTTTTTGATAATAAAGTGCATAGCATGTCAGCTGAGTGTTAATGTAGGAATCAGAATTTTATTCAAGTCAGAATGCCTTTTTAAAGACATAGGTCAAAATAGAAGTTATGGACTGAAACACTCTGACAGCACTGTGTACAAGGTCAAACAATGCTAGCTGTCCATTTTGTCATTATTGCTTAAAAATCCAGTTAAAACAGATGATATTTTCCTCAAACATCCCTTCAGAGGGAGAAAAATTCTACATTTTCAAAAAACTGCATATGAGGGACCTTAATTCAGTCCATCAAGCACTCTTCTGATATTCAACATTTATTTGACCTTGAAATATATGAATTCATGACTCCACAAAATAACTATGTATTCTACTCCTCACTGTACTGCATAGACCTTACTGATTTCCAGAAGCCAGAAAAACACATTCCTCTTGAGTAAACAAATCATCTTTTCTATCTTTAGCTACTCCACATGTTAGAAGAATTTATTTAAGGTAGTCAATCAGGATAAAAAAGCCCTAGAATCAGCTTTGTGAAGAGACTGTATCTAGATTTATTTTTTTTAATAAAGTCCTGTTTGGATCTTATAGTCTTGATACTGATATAACATGCATAAAATGGTGGCACAAAATAGAATCTTTTTTCAATGATCACTCTGAGAATTTGTGCAACACAGAAAATGCCTGCATCATTACCATTAAGTAAATGTTGTTGGTAAATATGAAAAAGTTTAATTTGGTATAATTAAAAATAGTAATTGAAAGTGGATTTGCTCTAAATATGCTTATTCTTATTTGCTGTGGTGGGTTGACCTTGGCTGGCTGCCAGATGCCCACCCAGATGTTTTCTCACTCCCCCTCCTTGACAGAGCAGGGGAGAATATAACCCACAAAAGCTCATGGGATGAGATGAAGACGGGGAGATTGCTCACCTGTTACTGGCCTGAGCAAAACAATCTCAACTTGGGAAAAAATAGTTTGATTTATTATCAAATAAAAATAGAGTAGAATGATGAGAAATAAAGACAAAAAATAAAACACCTTCCCTCCACTCACCCTCTTCTTCCCAGGTTCAACTTCACCTCTTCATTCCTGACTCCTCTATCTGGCCTGACCCTGAGCAGCACAGAGGAGGGTGGGAATGGCAGGTTCCACTCAGTTCATAACAGTTACTATCTGCCACTCCTTTCTCCTCACACTTTTCCGTGCTCCAGCTTGGGTCCTTTTCATGGCCTTCAGGGAAATACTTCATGGGCTGCAGGGGAATCTCTGCTCTGGTGCCTGGAGCCCCTCCTGCCCCTCCTTCTATACTGACATGGGGATCTGCAAGGCTATTTCTCTCACATAGTCTCACTCCTTTCTCTGGCTGCAGTTGCTGTTACACAGGTTTCCCCCCTCCCTTCTTAAGTATGTTATCCCAGAGGTGCTACCACCACCACTGATGGGGTTGGCCTTCCTTGGCCAGTGGTGGGTCCATGGCATTGGTTTTGTCAAACATAGGGGAGGCTTGTAGCAAATTCTCACAGAAGCCACCCCTGTAGCCCCACTGGTACCAAAACCTTGCTGTGCAAACCCAATACAGCAAGGCAGGGGAATAATTTCATTACGTAAAGTTTTAAAAATATAATTTTTTACTAATTATGGAATGGTAGTCCCTTGATTGAAATATTTAAACTAGGCAATCCCTCTCCTGAAGCTCTACTTAATTCCACAATTTCAACTTGAAAGACAAAAATGTATTTTGTGGAAGGAAAATACTACTATTATTTGGGAAATCAAATGGTATTACTGATGCAAAACTACAGAACAATTTCCCCACATTTTTAAATAATAGCAGTAGAATATTGGGAAAATTGTTTTTTCTCAAAGGTTCTCTCTTTAGAGGTTAAAAACGTATGTTAAAAAAAATATTTTTTTTAAATTAAGATATTTCAAAGCACAGCTGAAACAACAATATAGGTTTTCATCACACAAACATTATCTTAGTTTCTCTGTTAGCTTCTTTTCCTTCTATGATGGAAAATACATGGGAAGTGGCAACTTTTCACATGACTTCTGTCTACTGGCAGTAATATTTTTTCCAAGGCTCAAGTGCAAATTCTGATGATATAGTTATGCCATGCAAAGAAAATCTTAAACTCCTTTAGTTATTTTAACAAAATTAGAAGAAAGCTTATTCTTGAACCTACATTATGGGAAAAAATAAAGTGGTGGTTTGCACTTGAAATTGTTCAGTCAACCAGTTTCAGGGCTGAAATCCATTCTGATTTCCCATTACACATCCAATATATAAGAAACTTTAAAGTACTCTGGAAGTGTATTAGAATATTGGAAAAGTACTTTATGTTAGCTAAGAGCCTAGAAATCTACATCCTCTGGAGTTCAAGTCTTCCATTTAATCATTAAAAATGCCTGGGAACAGTTTAAAGCTTGAGTCAATTCAGTACTTAAAAAATATGAAAATATCTTATAAGAAAAGAATGGCATAATTTTATGTTTTACTAATGTTGGAGAAGATATTCAAATACAAGTCTCTTAAGGGAATTAACTTATTCATTAACTAAATAGGCAGGTATGATTCTAAGACTGTAAAAATATTTACAATAGCTTTATCATTTCAGTTGTATTTAATATTCACAGTCTGGCCAAAAAAGACTGAACATAAATGTAAAATTAAGGAAGGTTAATGTCTAAATACAGTATGTACTTAAAAGGAAGACCAGAATGACTGCATGTCTCTGGTATTATCTTTTTAAGTGCTATATGAAATCAATTTACCTTAAATAAAATACATACTACACTTTAATGACAGCAAAACAGAAGATAATTTTTTGTTAACAACAAAAATATGATCTCAGAAAACGTTAACTAAGCCAGCCTTACAATAACATCTGTGACAAAGTTAATGTCGCTGTGGGCTATTTTTCCTTGATTACATAATGGACTTTACGTACAAATACACAAAAATATAACATGGTTTTTAACATCATCTGCCAGAAGAAATGAGACATGATTTAACTACTCAGTGCTCCCAGATAATGCCTCTTGCCTACAGGCATCTTCAGTTTCACAGTAAGATGCTGTATATGGATAGGTATAGGATGAGGTAATGTTGGAAACATACTCAGATCTTCATGCAACCAGTTTATGCTTTTACAGTTCTTCCTTATATATCACATAGGTAAAATTAATTTTTGAGCCAGAAAATAATAATTAATAAAAAATCTCATAACAGTGATAGAAGTTCTACTTCTTGTTTAGTCTACACATCTTCAGTTGTCTTGATGAAAACATCTGCAGCTTCATTTTGGTTTTTTGCCAGAAGGCTACAGTATAACAGTAATTAGCACTAAAATTATTACCTCAAATCTATATCTGCAAGCAAAAAAACCCCAAAGTGTTACCTTTTTTCTTTGATTAATTTATTTCAAGCCTCAAATAAACATTTTCTGAAATTATTCTGGATTTTCTTATGCCAGTCCTAATATGAAAAGGTAATTTTTAAAACTGTGGAAAATCATAATGAAGGGGAAAAAGTCTTCAGTAAAGCTCTTGAGATTTCTGAGAGATAATTTTAGTCTTCCAAAGTGATCAGAGTAAGGAGGAAGGAATACAAAAAAGCCATCTGAAAACAATTATTTGGGGACTGTAAACCAGCATGTATTCCATTTTAATATTGTCTTAATAATTATAGCTACAATGTTCTTGCTTAGTACATAATCAAAGTATAAAACTGCACAGTAAAATTTATCAAACCTCTGTCTGTTGATTATCAAAAGAGAAGAGTTTGTATTTTAGTATTACCTGTCTGAGTTTGTATTTTAGTATTACCTGTCTTTCCAGCATGGATACTTTATTTTAGAAAGCCATCATGTTGATTATCATCATCTCAGTATATTTTGAATTAAAATTTCTGGGTTTAGTTTCTTATCTGAGAGATACTTTGATTCAATCTGCAATTATTTCTGAATAGTAGAACCCGACTAAAGACTAAGTTTATCATACAAAACAGATATAAGATCCTTTCAACATTATAATGATGCCTTATTTAGAAATCTCTTTAGTATTACCATATCAAAGTCCTCAGGGAAGGCTGACATGAAAACTTACTTGGAGTGAACAGAATTTCTAGCTTTCACCACAGAGTATGAAAGCCATGAAGATTGCTCACACAATAAAAAGAGAAATCCACTGAATCAAAGCTTGTATTGAGAGCATGCACCCTTAAAAACATTCTGATTTTTCCAACACTCCTCTCAACTTTAAACCAAGAGATCCAATTCAGCCTTTATTTTATCTGATGAAGTAATGATATTAAGGTTAGTGTTACTGTTATCAGTTTACAAACAGGATAGGCCTATTAGCTACTCTTTTGAACACCGTGTTTTGGAAAATACAGCAGTATCTGTGGGAAACAAATGCCAAGGAACCATATGCACAAAACTTAATTATTCATCTAATGCAGCTAGTTGTATTGATTTTATATAGACATGAAATTTCTTTTCAAGCAGGGTTTATGTTCGGTTTTCACTTGTAGAGTTTTGTACATAAGGGGTGCAACTCCACCAATGTTCAAGTTGAGAATGCACTTTTGAATCATACTTGACAATCATCTCTGATTTGCTACCCATTGATTTGTGATGTGAACTGGATTCTTTATGGATAAAGCTAAAATGGAAAACGCACTGCAGGAATCCATTTAATGCAGTGTAAATACAAAAGGATATTTATACTAAAACTAATCCAAAGTAAAAAAACCTGAAATGTGTGTTACAAATAGCACTTAACTAATGCAGGAAGTGAAGACAACCACAATGTCCAGTTCAAATCAGAACTTTTTCTATGAAAAAATTAAGTTTTCATGGGAGATCAAGTAAATCAAACATTATTGAGAGTCTTTGTAAGGGAGGAGAATGAAGGGGGCAAAAAAGACTGACTTTCTACCTTGAGGTTTTGTGCTTTTATTCAAAACAAGCAACAACTGAATTCTAATCCCTGTTCTGTTGAATATTTAATTACTCATATGAAGTGGAAACATTTCAAAAGTAGGACTGAGAGTAATCTTTTCCTCAATTATCATGAGATTCCACTAGAAATTAAAATCTTCTTACAAATATGTAGCAATTGAGTTCAATTTTCCCACCAGTGTGTTTTTGTGCAAAGATCCAAAATTTAATCCTAAAGATTTTTTTCTGGCTAAAGTTGCTTGACAAATTCTACTCCATTTTGAATACAACATCTAGATTATCATAGTAATTTACTTACTTGTCTTATGTGTGTGTGTGAAGGGAGGGGAATGGAACTTCATTTGGGTTACTGTTGGATATCCCACAGTTCTGCCAGTTCATGCTGTAGAAAGGTACACTGCTGCTACAGCTGATAAGAAATCAAATGCTACTGTGAGCATGTGTCTGCCTGAGCATTTTAGTTCAGATCAGGAATGCACTCTTGAACTGAATCCTGATTTTTCCCAGCTCTGTGGTTCACATCAGAGAACAATCTTGAAGAATATAAACAGGTTTCCTTTCAGAGGGAACTGGAAGATACACTACAGAAATGAACTCAATGTACTTCAACTGCTGGTAAATCACTCTACAGCTTTGCTCCTATTACTCCATAATATTTATTAACAAGGGTACAGCCAGAGTCACAAGTATCCCTTTCTTTTAAAAACAAGGTCTCATCTCTGCCATCTACTATCGGCTTTACTTGAAGGCTTTTAGTTTCTAATTAACACTGAATTTAAAAAGTCAAGTTTATGGCTTATGCATAGTAGCAAACAAAAATCTACACTGATACCACATACCCAAGTTTTGCTGTTGGAATTAAACTTAAGTGATTACTGACTTTTCCTCAGCCCAGAAAACTTCTGTCTTGCAAGTACTTTTCCTTTTGAAAGCTTAATCAACATATTTATTGCTACTTACTTCTAGCTGAGCTTTTTTTTTTTTTTTTTTAAAAAAAAAAAAAAAAAAGAAGAAACCCAGAAAAGATAATGCTTTTAGGAAGCTAAAGAATGTCAAGATCATAAAGTGGCATCTAAGTAAAGAAGTAGCAGAGCCATAAAAACTGGTGACACTATAAGGAAAACATTTCAGTTTACTTTTTCCAAATAAATGTAAATAATAGTTCAAATTTCACCTTTATTAAGTGCTTTCTGCATGCTTGAAAGCCTTTCTTATTTAACATTTGCCAAAAGTAACTTTTTCCCCTCAAGCTACTGTGCTTACAGTTTGCTTTCTGGAATTATGAGACTGCTATTTTTCCTGAAAACCTTTTATTTTCTTTCCTGAAATGAACACAAAGCCATTTCCATCCTGATTGACATTTAACACTGATAACACCTACTTATTTTACACTCTAGGACAGCTATTTTATTTTATTTTATAATTGTGTTCTTAATAATGAATTGGACAAAAATGTCCTGAATGATTTGTATCAATATAGTCCTGATTCACAACCCAGACAAGCAAGGTCAAGCACTAACCCTCAAATAATGAAAAGAAACAGCTGAGGACAAAAGTCCATTTGAAAGCACAAACCTTAGGCTAACATATTAGTTTCTCTTCAAAGGGAATTTTATAGGTTTTAAAATTGCTGTGTAGCAGGGTCTAGTTGCTTGTAAATCCAAGCCTCAGAGACAAGGCATGTCAAAAGAAAGGAATTTCCAGTATGGGGACAATAAGTAGATGTCAACCTATGCCTTTTTTTTTTTTTTTCCCCAAATATATTTCTGAAAGAAGATAATAAATCCTTTGAAGTTTAGGCCGATTTGAAAATTTAAGCTGTCAAAGTTCAAACTCCTACTTAATTTTGCAAACCTTACTATTGCATAACCTTAAACACTTTGATCTTTTTTAGCTGCTTTACACTGGGACTTTGAGCTTCTAGTTCTTTTTATATAGCAAAAATGTCATATAAAAGTACATGATGGAAAACTGTTTTTCTAATTGCATACATACAAAAGTATAGGACAGATCCACATTTCCACAATGCAACATTTTGTCAGGTTTTTTTATGTGTGGGTGTTTGTGCTCTGGATTACACTCATTTTAACAGTTCTTCACACTACCTAAGAAAACCACAATCAGGGCTGCTTTTTCAGACAAATTGATGTCCTGGCCATTATGGTCATTGCATGTCCCATAGCATATTTTCAGCTGGATGCTCTGTACTTCATATACTCAAATAGAATGTTCCTAACTGCATTGTGCCACTTATTATTATCTCTCTGCATAATTTTCTAATAGCGAAGGGAATATTTTGCCACTAAAGTGGTTGTGTATTACTGCTATGTTGTTGTGCACAATTAAACAGCTGTTGCATAAGTAATGTTGCAAAGGTGACTGCATTTTATTATGCTCAGTGAATACATTTTCTTGTATGCATCTATGATAAGGATAGCCATGAGACAAATTGTGTTCATAATGTATGTCTCCTAACTTTCACTCTGCCCACGAACCCATCTCCCTTAGAGCTATCCCTAGTTTATGTAAACTTTCTAACAAGTCTCAAAAAACATCTTTTGGAGAGGCATTCCTGAACACAAAAACTTACTCTGCACAATGTTATATGAGGAGCACAGTGAACAGACAGAATTCAACTGATTTTCAATCTAGCTTCTGAAGCCACACTAAACCGAAGGACACATACTCAACCTCCCCCCCCCCCCAAACCAAACACAACAAGACGACCTAAATTCAGTTGTATGTATCTTTTTCTGGCTAAAACACTTCTTCCTTTACTAAGTTGTGTATGCCATGAAAAATACAAATACACTTGGGGCTTCTGCAAGGCAAAAAAACCCCATAGATTTCTGGAGGAGGAGCAATCTCTCCCTCATCCAATAACGCACTAGTCCTCCTCTTAGTGATGAATTGTACAGGAATAAAAATTCTTATAAATCATTAGTTAAGATAATCACCCAAGACTATGTCAAAGGGAGAATTAAAATCAAGGATGCTCGGGTGAGCATCTCGAATACCAACTCTATAGGAGATGGATTAGTGTGCAGAATGAATATGAAAATAACTATATGATAAATGTAATTTGTTCCAGGGCTATCCCTATCATATATACAATACAAAGGTATATTCACTGAGCATAATAAATGCCCTCAACTGAGCTTCACAGACGAAGTGTTCTGTTTGGAAAAATCCTCTCTCTATATAATATAGAAATAGTCATTAAAAAAGCTAGAACAATCCTACAGCTCAGTAAAATTATTTTGAAGAAATTGTTTAACTGTTCTTTAACAAAAGATGAAATTACATTTAAGTTTCCTTTTTCCTAGATGAGGACTCTCACCTCCTCCTGGAGTTAGCAGATAAAAACCATGTATCAACATAAATTCCAACAATTTTGTGAGTATAGTCCTAAAGAACATTTTTATCTATCTTTATAATTCAAATGTTGAGTTTCCAGCTCCAATCACTAGTAAATCATTGGCAACAAAGCTTACAGAAACTCATAAATGTTCTTTTGGATATTTAAGTCTTGTTGTAACACAAGGTCAAGAGTCCTGAGACATTAGTTTGGGTGACAAAGCCATCAGAAGAGTGTCTCAAATGAAGAACTATATTTCTCCAGTCAACCTGTGCACTGTTTCAGAAGTTGAATATTACAAATAAAGAGACTGAAATAAAATCCCTAACTCCTCCTCTA
The DNA here is from genome assembly GCF_023634155.1 of Falco peregrinus. Classification (NCBI taxonomy): domain Eukaryota; kingdom Metazoa; phylum Chordata; class Aves; order Falconiformes; family Falconidae; genus Falco; species Falco peregrinus. Next base: position 66,192,994 of record NC_073723.1, read on the forward strand.
AACAATAATATTATTTCAATCTATTAAATATTTTCCAAGTGACACATTCGCTTTCTTTGCAAAATGTGTCATAACTGGAATACATGATGGTGCAGTTTATGAGTTTGGTAGTTGTCTGGCGTAAGCCAATAAGCCATTGGCTGTATGTCACTGAAAGAGGATCAAAAGTCTTCATGACTTCCAGTACATTAAGAATGGAGGCTTATTGAATTATATATGCAAATGAGTAAAATAACTAGTACTGTGCTTGATTTAATTTTTTATTAAATTCTACTTACTATAGACTGTCCCCAAACTCTTGCTTTTGATGTGTTGCATAATTTTCCACTGCAAATGCTTACTACTCTGTTAAGATTGTTAAGGGGCAATTTATCACTCAGAATAGTCACTGCAGCTTCCGAGAGACATCCTGTGTGAAACATCTTTAGGAAATGATCGGCGATGTGATAGGTGAAATGCATGCACAACTGATCCCTAATAATGAGACATATTAGGGGGCAGCATCTATTGTAAAGGAGTTTCTACATTCCACAACAGTAGCTCTTCCTAAGTTGGCCACGCCAAGGACTGAAGCAGTAAGTTACACTAAAGGAGTTTATTGATGTTGAGGAACCCCAAAAAGTGTGTCTCTGCCTTCCGCTCTGTTATAGGCATATATTGGGTTTATGCACATAAATGGCCTGGCATTCTGGGGGCTCAAGTGTGACCAAGGTATAAATATTCTTTCCATAAAACTTTGCCTCCCTAATAAATGTTCTGTCTCATAAGAGAAGTGCTAACTAGGTCTGAAAGGCTCTTGGAAAAATGAGAGTCATGCAATGTAAGTGAAATAATGGTAACACAACTACCACTTTATTTAAAATGTATCAGAAATATTTTTATAGGCTTGTAATTTAGATCTCTCTCCCTCAAAATATTTTTTTTGATCCCAAGAACAGAACATTGTTGGCTGAATCATAATAAGCCATTTTCTGGTTGTCTACAAACATTTTGAAAAGACTAGTTTGTCTTTGTGATTTAAAACCTGTCTGCTTTCTTTGTGGTTGTTTTTGTTTGGGGTTTTTTTGTTGTTTTTTTGTTGGTTTGGGGTTTTTTTGTTGTTTTTTTTTTTTTTTAACTTAGTATTGTGCTAAAAAACACATGACTACTTAAGAAACAGAAGTATTGGCAGATGGAAGGACTTGCCAGTAAGACACTTCTAAGAACTCTTTCTTCAACAACATTGAAACATACTCACTGTTTTATTGAGTAAGCTTCCAATCTCCTAATGAATCACAAGTGAAAACAGAGCTTAGTATTTCAAGAGCTGGCCAGTTTATGAAATCACCTAAATAAAATAAAATAAAACCCATATACATTAAGAGACTGCAATTATCATAAATCTAGATGTATGATGTTGATACAAAAAAAAATCAACAAACTCTGCAAGTAAAACTTGGGTATATTATATTGTACTTTATGATATCACAGCAATCAGTCCAAAATAATCAATACAAATTCTCATCCACCAATAAACACTGTTCAGCTCAAGAATCATAGGACAAAAGAGAATATTTCGGTTAAAAATAGGGATGTACTAGCTACTAAGAAGAAAGTTAACTCCATCCCAGCCGAAACCAGGAGAGCCACTTATGACATGAGGCAAGCATACTGTCAGGAAATATAAAATGCTAGTTTGTGTTCTCCAGGCTAAACAGGCCCAGCTGTCTCAGCCTTTCCTCACAAGAGAGATGCTCCAATCCCCTCATCATCTTTGTAGCCCTCTGCTGGACCCTCTCCAGCAGTTCCCTGTCTCTCTCTAACTGGGGAGCCCAGAACTGGATACAACACTCCAGATGCAGCCTCACCAGGGCAGAGCAGAGGGGCAGGATCACCTCCCTCCACCTGCTGGCCATGCTCCTCCTAATGCACCCCAGGATCCCATTGCCCTTCTTGGCCACTAGGGCACACTGCTGGCCCATGGGCAATTTGGTGCCCACCAGCACTCCCAGGTCCTTCTCCTCAGAGCTGCCTTCTAGCAGGCCAGCCCCAGCCTGTGCTGGTGCATAGAGTTGTTTCCCCCCAGGGGCAGGACCCTACACTGGCCTTTGTTGAACTTCATGAGGTTTCTCTCTGCCCAGCTCTCCTGCCTGTCCACGTCTGGCTGAATAGCAGCACAGCCACCTGGTGTGTCAGCCACTCCTCCCAGGTTTGTATCGTCAGCAAACTTGCGGAGGGCACACTCTGTCCCTTCGTCCAGGTCATTGATGAATAAGTTGAACGGGACTGGACCCAGCACTGACCGCTGGGGAGCACTGTTAGCTTCAGGCCTCCAGCTCAACTGTGACACTGATCACAACCTTCTAAGCTCTGCCATTCAGCCAGTTCCCAATCCACCTCACTGTCCACTCACCTAACCCACACTGCCTGAGCTTACCTATGGGGATGTCATGGGAGACAGTGTCAACTGCCTTGCTAAGGTCAAGGTAGACAACATCCACCACTCTACCCAGTCAGTCATTCCATCGCAGGAGCCTATCAGGTTGGTCAGACATGCTTTCCCCTTGGTGAATCCATGTTGACTGGTGCTGATGACCTTCTTTTCCTCCACATACTTCGAGATGACCTCCAGGGTGACCTGTTCTATCACCTTTCCAGGGATGGAGGTGAGGGTGACCAGCCTGTAGTTTCCTGGGTCCTTGTTCTTGCTCTTTTTGAAGACTGGAGTGACACTGGCTTTCCTCCAGTCCTCAGGCACCTGTCCCCTCCTCCATGACCTTTCAAATATGATGGCTTAGCAATAACATCTGCCAGCTCCTTCAGCCCTCAGGGGCACATCCCATCAGGGTCCATGGATTTGTGAGTGTCAGTTTTGCTTAATATGATCCTCCTCAACCAAGAGAAAGCCTTTCTTTCTCCAGACTTCCTCTCTTGCCTCCAGGGTCTGAGAAACTGGAGAACCAACATTGGCAGTGAAGACTGAAGCAAAAAATGCATTCGGCAACGCTATCTTCTCTGTGTCCTTTGTCACCAGGGCACCCACCTTATTCAGCAGTGGGCCCACATTTTTCCTAGTCATATTGATATATTCCTGAATACAGTAGAATAATCAAAAGGACTACATTAATAATGAGGTTTAATATACGATATGTATATCTATAAAACATATGTTTGCATATTGAACTTATAACTAAAATTATTGTTCCATAACAAATGTTTATTTTGCACAGATATCCATTATATTTTAAAAATAAATAAGCTTATTTTTTCCCTTCTGTCTTTGAATGTAAATAACATTATAGCTATGTATGTCATTCACAAAAACAAAGGATATCTACAGAGATAGATATGAAACCTCTAAAAATAATAAAACTAGATTTTCCATTAACAAAATTAACCTAGCCTATAAAAGTTATTCATGAACCAACCATACTCCTTACCTCTGATACTAGAGTGTCCAACCAACCAGAAATTCGATGAAATACTGTATCATTCTGTGCCATTGTCCCTTCAGTTTACCCTGTAGCTTCAAAAAGGTTCACTGCAAAAGGCTTTTTTATGATTGTCCGTTCTTTCCAAGATATATATCAATTTCTGCAAACTCAGTCCAATTTGATCTAAATTATAAAATGAACTAAAATAATTTACAAATTGCCCAACTTTCAAACCACCTATGCTTCTGCATTTTTTTGGCTGGAGGTCCAGTGGTCTACATTTGACACACGTCTGCATATACTTTTGAGGTGCAACTAAGTGTTACTTGTTAAAGAAGGAAACCCACACATCGTCCAGAAATATGATAAGAACACAAAACTTTTACTAGAATATATGTAATCTAAGTGCCACGTGGCTGATAGGTTATTTAAATGTATTAGTACACTTTCAGATCGCTGTTGTCTAGTATAACAGTATATTTGTATACTCCATTTAAATCAATTGTAGAAATGCATTTTGTAAAATAACAGGATATCTCAATAGGAATTGTCAGTACCTTGCTTAATTCAAAAAGGGCATGGGAAAAAATGTTTCTCAAATATTATCAAGATGTATCAGCACCTCAGTTTGTAAATTTTTATTTTATTTTCACATAAAAAAGGATTAAAAGCTATGGAAAAAAACCACCTGTTCTTCTTGTCACCAGCAAGCTATTTTCCTGTACAGTGTAGATGACCACAGGGAAGAAAAAATAATTTAGATTTTATGACAAAACCATGGTTCCAGACACAATATAAATGGGAAAAAGACAAAACATTTCTGAAAAGGCTACATATGTTCATTGAGATCTTCCAAACCAGTGTTATCTGGCCACATGATGCTTTACGTTACTTTTTCATGACCAGTGTCAATTAGAGGAAATACCAGCAAATTATTGCCCGATGAGGAGCAATTTCAAACCAGGGCTGTAGGAAATGAACTGACATGAGCAGCAAGGGAAAACTACCTCCATATCTCATACAGTCCCTGGAATATACACAAACAGTTTTGCTGAAGTTTATCCAATATAAAGCTGTTGCTGCAATTCAGCACTAAAAATGTTTTGTGCTGTTGGGACAATCATCCGTAAAAAATCACTTAAAATTTTTCTTGTGCTCTCCATACTGCAAAATTTAGTAGACATCAAACAAATCATAGCAGGAATTTAAGCATGTATATGTAGGCATAACTGAATATTTCTGTTTCACTTTCCACCTCATTCCTGATATTTCCCAGTTAGTAATTCTTAAGTCTGTATCATGCTTTTGCCTTATTTACTCTGAAATTTCAAGGAGGAGTTAATTTCAGAAATACTAATGAATGTAATCCAGTACTGCTGCAGACAGTAAGATTGTTGGGGTATTTAGAAAGTATATTTATGTTTAGAAATAAGGAAGTAGAAATCTGAGAGCTTTCTTTAAATCTATTGTGTACAATATAAGTGTTGACAAGAAGAGAAAGTTAATTGATTTTATGAGTCAACATAATTATCTGTGCTTTGCAACAGGTCATCACTCCTAAAGGATAACCACACAAAAAAAAAAAAAAAAAAAAAAAAAAAAAATCCCTGATATGCCATATTTAGAAAAAAACCAAGCAGTTGCCAAAAATCTTTATTTTCCAGATTAAAAATATAGTAACTTGAGCATCATTTATGTGTTTGCAGATAATTTAGGGCAACTGTTAAGTTTCTGTAACTCAGTGGGTAGCCATGTAAAGGCTGTTTCATGGAAACTGTTATTATGAAGCACTGAGCAACATTTTATTTGTGCCTGCTACTTTTTTGATTATTGCCATTCTCCTCCTAAAGTAAGCAGCAGCAAACAACCCTTGAAAAGCATGCCTTATTCAAGGAAACACAGGGTTTAAGAAGTTTCAACACCTGTCCGTTTTGAAATTTCCACAGCTTGCTTTGAAACCCACTGAAAGTAAGTATGCTGAGGAAAAAAATGCCTAAGATTTTATGTACCCATTTCAGGGTCTTAAGGACCAACAGCAGCATCTTAGACACTGATATTTCTTTCATCTTAGATATTTCTTCCATCTTAACAGCCATCTATACACCTCTGCTGCACTATCCTCTAGTAAAAAGCAGTATTTACCACACTAACCCCAAGCCAACTGTATCATAAGAGGTAGCCATATTTCACAATCTAATGCTGAAAACTGAAAATTATTTAAAAAAAAAAAAAAAAGGCAGACCTTTTATATATATATATATATATATATATATATAAATATATCAATAACCTCCATGTGTAACATTGGCTTGTTGAGATTTAGAAAACTGGTTTGGCCCGATAATTCTCAACTATGTCCTTTAGTCCATTCATAAATTACAGTGTTGCTAAAACTCAATAAATGCAACTGGTTAAAACAACAGGACTTGAATGTCATGCCACTACTGGTTATACTGTCCAACCAACTAAACCTCTCTGTTAGGACAGCCTCACCCTGCCATCATGATCAAGCATCAGAGTAATAAGAAACGGGTCTTTGTGCAGGGAAAGTAAGGTAAACACTTAGCTTTGTTGCTCAGTGTCCAGACAAAATATGTAAACTGTTTTGAGGGCTTTGAATGACTTATTCTCATTATGTAAATGATAAGTCATATATGCATATGAATCAGGTGAAGAAGATGCTTACAGCTTTGATGACTTTCGCTGAAATGTTCATAACATATTTTTTCTAAGGCTAAGTCCATAACATCACTGTCCATAAAAGAAGTGCTGGATGATATTTTAGAAAGTATCGTATCTGGTCCTATGCTTTGGTCTACATACTCTCAAAGACTTAAGGCTCCTGGAAAGAGTGGAGACTTGATGCTGGCTGTAAATCCTGGTTAGAGAATCTTCTCTTATCTGCAACTCTGTCTGAACACTGTAAAAAAAGGAGAGGCTGTTATGATAGATTGTTCCCTAGATTCCCTACACTTAAGGCTTAGCTTAAAAATTCATCTGCTTTCTTCTTCAGTTTGGTCATCCATATTTAAATCCTGCCTCAGTGCTTCACTAGATCATTCAACTTTTTAACAAGTACATTAATAACATGAATATGCTGCAAGGATATAAAAAACATTTTTTGTTGGCCCTTGTTTCTTTCAGATACCTTCTTTCTTTGTAGACTAATGGTATCATACATTTGTGTTATTCACAGGCAAAAAGTGAAATGAAGTGCCGTTCCCTTTCCTGACATATACTAGAGAAGTGGCTTTTACTGCATCAAGTTTTGGGACTAATGTAATAAAAAGCCCACGTTTGGACTAACCTATTCAAATTGGCCCTCAGAGCTTCTAGATATCTTCTTGACATTTGTAGCTATAGCCTTTCCATCCTTACCTTCTAAATAAAATGTAAAATAAAACTGGTTTAATTTAGTTGAAGGTAAATTTAATGCTGCAAAATTATTGACCTGAGAATTTAAATTTAAACCCTCTCATCAGTGAAGAAGTACAAGCTTTTTAGCAAAATTCTGCCTGTGGGTGTAACACATGATAAATGGGGCAGAGTGTACCAGTCCCTTTTTATTTTATGTGGATAATAATTCTGTATGATCAATTTCCACTCATTTATCTTTGTCTCCCTAATATGTGCATCATGACTACTTCTTTTCTTGCATCTTTTGTCTAGATTTTCCATCTTCTCTATAGCACTTGGTTTCAGCGTTGTTAAAATTTATGAACTATAGAAAATTACTTCAGACTACACCCTTTCCTCAGTTTGCCACAACGATGTGGATGAATATACATTCAAATGATTTATACTAACAGGCTTCCTAAAATATCAGATTATGTTCCCTATTCGGAAACATTCATTCCCATTAATTTTTAAGAGGGGTTTCTGCTGAAGGTGTGACTACAACGTAACATTTGCTTTACTAAAGTCAAATGTACGATATTAAAAAGAAAATAATTCATTATGGTAACAAAGCTATGAAGACAAGGAAGAAAGAGAAGTCAGAAGATACAGATTTACTAAACTCACATACCTGTATCATTCATTATTAACAATGGAGGAGAAACTTAAACATATCTTAAATGATGATTAATAAAACTGTTATAATTCCATAGAAAATATAGGTCTTTACAAGCTTGCTTATTCCCTAGCTGAAGTATGCTGTATTACAAATATTTCTACGCTTTAGAAAGCTGGAGAATATTTTGCTTACCTTTATGGTCAGATAAATTAATCACAGGAATTTGTATCTTCTGTAATCCAAGGACAGCAAACCATTTGGAGTGGGATACATATATGAACCAGGGTATCAGATATATGACTAAGAAACCTGTTTGGTTCCACTTTGCTCTGACACTGTCCTTCAAAGTAAGTGCAACCCACCCCACAACAGAATCATCAGCTAATTTTATAAGGCTACACCCTATTCCATTATCCAGTCATTAACCAAAAATACTCTAAAACTTGAAGACGTCTTCAGAATAGGTTATCTCCTTGTTTGGTACTACAACAATGCTGTTTAAATTTTGTAATCACTTGTGCATTTGTTTCCTGGTTACACCGAAACTGTACGGTGACCTGTTTATAAGTGGGTTAATAAAAAAATAAAAATAAAAATAAATACTTAAACTATATCCAGTGAGGTTTAAGCAGTCACTTTGGACTCTTTCCTGGGGACTCAAGCATGTGGCTCCTTACAAAATTAATTTTGAAAAGTCACCAAAGTATTACCTGTACAATAATCAGTTGTTTTGTGAGTATCTGTACTCCTGTTATGAGTAGAAAAAAATGTTTTATGGATGTTAAGCAGCTTTGCAATACAAGAACTTGTACCTGCATTAACTAATAAAGCATTCATCAACTTGTCTTGGGCCAGGTATAGAGAACAATTTACCATTTGGCTTCAGATTTTGATATTCAGTCATGGCTTCATGACATGAATTATTAATGTACTAAGTCTCAGCATATATGTAAAGGACTCTACTAAGAATGAAAGTAACGTTGCTAGAAGGTTACAGAAAAAAAAAAACACTAAGAGAGCATGAGTTTAATGAAAATATTCTAGTACAAGTGAAAAACATGTTCGTTTTATAAACACAAATTACTGTAATTTCTTATTTGAAAAAAACAACAAACAACATATAACGACATACAATGGCACCAATAGATACAACAGCATTTAGCACAATATTCTTCATAGACTGAGATGTTCATTGTGAGTGCTATGTCCTTACCTCACAGCAAGGAAAAGACAGTGTAAAACAGCCAGTCAGATATGAACAGGCTGGACTTTGCTTCAAAAATTAATTTACTTGAATTAATAGTGAAATTACCCATGATACAGGAATTACTGGAAAGCATACTGAAATTTAACAAATTCATTAGGCGATCAAGTGTTCACTAACATATCTAGTTATGCTTCTTTATAGTTTTTAGGAAAGACTTATGGGATAACTTTGTTCAGACCTACTGCAGTTACTCCACTTTTGTGGTATGTTTTCAAATTTTCTTTCTCCATTTTCTTTTTTAAGTAGAATTTTTATCACCAAGTATAATGGACGCTCGGTCTGATTGGATGTTCACAGAATAAACTCAAATTTTGTTACCTTTATTTACCATTGAACTACATTATCTTACTTCATGAGCAGGATAGCTGATACATTTCATTTCTCATGGGTAATAATAAAAATCTAGCCCAAAATGCAATATCTATTTGCCAAAATTTGTTTGTTTCTTGATATGTGTATGTGTGTTTCAGTTTCTTTGCTGTTTTTTTGATTTATTTTTTCTCCCTCTATTGGACAGTATAGCTGCCCAAACACAAGTTTTTTCAGTTGAATTGCAGCTAATTTTCAGTGACTCAATAGCAGAAGCATACTCTGTGGTAGTGCTTCATTCTCAGTCTTGTTCTTATTGCTTGCTACTACAAAAGATGTTTTATGACAGATTAAGGGAGCTTTTTCTTCCTCACATACATTGAAGCTTTAAAGCTTCGCTTTTGAAATTGCAGCTGTCTCCTTGATCTCGAACACTTTGGCAGGTGCTTTCATACTTTTTATTAAGTCAACCTTAGGATTACTTTTCCCTTCAAAGTTTTGAAACTTTTACAGAGAAAGAAGGCAGCCCACTTTTGAACTCTGCAATGGAAGACAGAAAGCAAGAGCAAAATCATTTAAAAATTGTCACTGAGAAGCTTAAAGGAAGGCATTATTCCAGTTTCATAACAAACAATGACATCAAGTAAATGCCATGTTTCTTTAGAAAGACAGATGATGATCAGGCACCAAAAGACCATCTGAAGATGAAACCCATTACTCTTCAAAAGATATTTTTAAAAATGTAAACTTCTACAGCATAACAGCTAATCAAAAAATTAAAACCTTCAGTTTTAAAAAAACCCCACATTTATTACCTTCCTAAATAATTATGTTTAATTTATAATGATGTACACACATGAACATACATTAGTATTTACAATACATTTACATTTTACAACAAGTAATTCTGTCAGTTTCTGTTACTTTGAAGTCCCTAACTGATGTCCTAAGTGCTAAATACAAAGAAGGAATACCAGAAATAAGTCGATCAAGTTATATGGGGCAATGTTTTTTCCGAAGCACCTAAGGGTACTTGCATGTTATTGCCATTTGGGCCATATTCAGAACCACCATTTAGCTGTAGAAGCCAATATTTGGAAGTGAAAGTGTAGTATCTGTATATAAAGGACAGCTGTAATTTTCAAAGTGGAAGAAGGGGTATAGGACCATCTTCTTACTGGAAGTTAACAGAAGACAAAATCTAACTCCATTTGGCCCTTTAAAAGCCTAAAATTTAAGGCATATAAAGCATTTCCAAAATTAATAGATTGAATAAATTATGCAGCCAGGAGGTCCTGTTACTATTACCTTTGATTACCACCTGCATAACACCAGGCAACAGGAAATTCCTGAATTAGTTTCTTCTGCAATTCCAATGGACAAGGTTTAATTGGAGTATGTATTTTCCAGAATATATCCAAACAAACTGTTCTTAACAGTTTTTAGTTCATTAAGCATGTATTTGACTCTGTGGTACTGTATCATCCAATTTTCCAGATCAAGATGTTATGCAGTACCAATATTTGTGGAAATCTCTGTGGATTTATCAGTTGGTTTTCATCATCAGTTTACATGAATTCCCATAGTAAAGATACCAGTTAGTTTTACAACATTTATTTTATATAAAATGTATAATGCTAGTTATGTTTTTCTCCTTAAGTCTTTTTTAACTTTATTTCTTGATAGCCATTCCATTTCTTTGTGAGTCATCATTGACAGTGCAGCCGAGACATTCCGCTACGCACTTTCAAAATTCTGGCAAAATACGTGTGTTTTTTCTACCTCTCTCAAGTGTCTTTATTCTTCCACAATTCCTTAGATCTGCCCAAATAATTGAGAGAATTCCAAGCAATTTTTTTAACGTTTTGATATGTGCTGATATATATATACCATTATTTGCATATATATATATATACATAAACATATATATATACACACAGACACATATATATACACACACATACACATACATACACACACACACATATAATCATGTGGTCTGCTGATTTAGGAAAAGACAGATTTAAGACTTAGTCCTGACATCCTATTATATTTTATCTAGAACAGAAACTGTTTCTCTGTCACTGGCACCATTATTAATAGAAATACATTACCTGGCAATTTTCCAGGAGAATATGAATAATTCCACTTTTTCTGCAATATTGGCAACTCTGTAACTCTATCATTTATTTATGGTCCAAAACCTACTGAGCATACCCTTTCAACCAGACACACTTCAGATATTCATTCTTAGAGACCTTAATTCTCCTGGTCACATATTTCCACCGTCCACTTAAAATCCTCCACTATTTTATATTTTGCATTTTCCAGTACCCAGGGTATAATTATTAATTGTCTTCTTCACATATGTGGTGGTTTAACCCTGGTAAGGCAGCTCAGCCTCACACAGCCACTTGCTCCCTCCTTCCCAGCAGGACTGGGGAGACACTCAGAAGGTTAAAAGAGATAACTCGTGGGTTAAGATAAAGACAGTTTAATAGGTAAAGCAAAAGCCTCACATGCAAGCAAAGCAAAACAAGGAATTCATTCACCGCTTCCCATGGTCAGGCAGGTGTTTGGCCATCTCCAGGAAAGCCGGGCTACATCATATATAATGGTTACTTGGGAAGACAAATGCTGTAACTCTGAAAGTCCCCCCCCCCTTCCTTCTTCTTCCCCCAGCCTTTATAGCTGACCATGCCATCATATGATACAGGATATCACTTTGGTCAGTTGGGGTCAGCTGTCCCAGCTGTGTTCCCTCCCAGCTTCTTGCGCACCCCCAGCCTGCTCTCTGGTGAGTCAGCTTGAAAAACAGAAAAGGCCTTGACCCTGTGTCAGCACTGCTCACCAATAACCAAAATATCCCTGTGTTCACTGGTCACAAGTGGTGTTCCCCTGGGCTCAGTACTGGAGATAGTTATATTTAATATTAAATAATAATTAATATTAATAATACTAATAAAATTACTGACAATCTGGATGAGGGGATTGACCACACCCTCAGGAAGTTTGCACATAAAACTAAGCTGGGTGGAGTTTTGATCTGCTTGAGGGCAGGAAGGCTTTGCAGAGGGATCTGGACAGGATGGATGGATGGGCCCAGGCCAGTTGTATGAGGTTCAACATGGAGAAGTAATGGGTCCTGCACATGGGTCACAACAACCCCATGCAATGCTACAGGGTTGGGGAAGAGTGGCAAGAAAGCTGCCCAGTGGAAAAGGACTTGGGGGTGCTGGTTGACAGCTGGCTGAACATGAGCCAGCAGTGTGTCCAGGTGGCCAAGAAGGCCAATAGCACCCTGGCTTGTATCAGAAATAGTGTGGCCAGCAGGAAAAGTGATTGTCTCCCTGTACTCGGTATTGGTGAGGCTGCACCTCAAATATTGCGTTCCATTTTGGGCCCTCACTTCAAGAGGGATGTAGAGGTGCTGGAGTGTGTCCAGAGAAGGGCAATGAAGCTGGTGAAGGGTCTGGAGCACAGTTCTTATAAGGAGCAGCTGAGGGAACTGGGGGTGTTTAGTCTGGAGAAAAGGAGGCTCAGGGGGGACCTTATTGCTCTCTACAACTACCTGAAAGAAAATTACAGTGAGATGGGTGCCAGTCTCTTCTCCCATGTAACAAGCAATAGGACAAAAAGAAACGGCCTTGAGTTGTGCTAGGGGAGGTTTAGACAGGGTATTAGGAAAAATTTATTCCCTGAAAGTGTTGTCCAGCCTTGGAAGAGGCTGCCCAGGAAAGTGGTGGAGTCACCATCCCTGGAGGTGTTTAAGAGACGCATAGATGTGGCACTTAGGGGCTCGGTTTAGTGATGAACTTGGCAATACTAGGTTAACAGTTGGACTTGATGATCTTAAAGGTCTTTTCTAACCCAAATGATGCTATGAATCTATGATTCTGTGATTCTGTTATGAACACTGTCTTCCTCACAGATCCAAAAGAGCATCATTCAAGCTGCTATGAAGAAAATTATCTTAGCCAAAACCAGTACAACATATTACTTTAATTTTATTTTTATTATTTATGGCCACTTGTCTTTAAAAATAGCCCAAGTTTTAAAGCCAGTATGGAAGCTCTTTTAACATGGTATTGCCGTTTTTCTGTTCAACAGTTAATGTTGTTAGGTCTTTCTCAATTATAATTACTACTAGTTAGCTTCAGCTTTTTCTCCTAGTTGATATGTATCAAAATAATTTAACTTCTGAAGTGCAAAAATTGTGCCTTTCTGTGTTGGACTTTGCTCGCTACATATAATGAATGTCATCAATCCATTGCTGCCCGAGACAGCAATTGTAAGTTTTATAGTTCTGTGATGAACTCACCTTTATCGTTCTAAAATACAGAGTAAAGCAAATTCTACTGTGATGTATGCAGCTCTTTCTAAAGTTAGGAAAATGTTATCTCTAAGTTCAGCAGGCGGTACAGGCCTTGTAAGTAAGAGGTGTTAACCAAGCAATCCAGACTGAAGTCTCAGTAATAACATAGTTCTGTCCCTACCACTATATTTTATAAATCAGTGCATAGGGGTGTAACTTGCAACCCTCTCTAGCAGGATATGATGATCTGTAGTAGATGTAGTCTCTGTCAGATTAGAGACATGTATTTTGTTTCATTTGCTAAGATGTAGAACCATAATAAAATAATATTATTTATTTCTGAGCTGTCAATGTTCTAGAAACACATGTCATTTTTCACTCCATTTGACTCCCCCAAACCTTTTGCTCACTCATTCTAAATAGATTATGAACAACTATTTTACTATGCAGATGATATGAATATTCCTACCTGGTAGGTATTTCCTCCTGTTTATTACTCAACTGCCCATTACATTTAAATTATTTCTCCTATTCACATTTCTTATGGTCTTGATTAATAGTTCTTGGCATCTTGATTTTGTGCTGGATATTTCCATTATAATTTAATGTTTTTCACCACTCATAACTGTCGTAGATTTATTAGACTGCACAAGATGTCTTCCATATCTTTCTCCATTTTCTGCTCAGTCAGATATACATTTGATGTGGGTGCCAATGGATATACTTCAAATAACTGCTCTCCTAAGAAAGGTGAAAAATCTGCTTTTTCTTTTTCAGTTTTATAACTTTACTGAATCATGACTTATACTGTTTTTGAAGAAAATTATTTTGATATGTCCATTTTCTCCTTAATAACAAATTTAATAATATAATACTGGATATCTTTGCTTTCAACATAATCCGCAATCAGAGTGAAATTAATGCCACCACTCTATGTGCCCAGTGCACTAAGGAACAGATACAGTAGAGCTTTAATTTAAAAAACAAAACCAATAAAACCAAAACCAAATGAAAACTACCACCCCCCAAAAAAACCACCCAAGAAAACCAACCTACATAAAAATCGATTTTCTTCAGATTGAAGCCTTTTTAGATCCACTGTAACACTGTAAATAACAATACAAAATAGGAATTTCTGACATAACACGCAAGTGAAATAACCAGTACTTTTAAGTCACACTTTTCCATTTGGATCTAGAAATGCCTGCAAGGTGTAAGACTGAGAAGGAAGAGCAAGTGAGCAAGAGGGTGCACAACTGAAAGAACAAACGAGTGAAAGAAGGGTAGAGAAACTGAGATCAGCTTCAGACCATGGTCAGAGAATCTTGATCTGTGCTTCTGTCTTCTCTCAGAAAATCTACAAGAGAAATTTGATTTTAAATAGTCCTCAGCTTTCTGAGTCCAAAGGACCCAGAATCTTCATTAACAGTTCTCTTTTATTCCCTAGTCCTGAACTTTCAAGGACTAATAATATCCTACTCCCAATTGTTAACCTTTAAAGTACAAATGAATCTGAAATGTGTCTATACACACAACTCTAAATCTAGCAAACCAGATTTCTATTTACTTCGAAACGTCTTAGGATTTATATTGCAGTCCATTGCAGAGGAATGAGGAATTCAAGCTATAAAATGGAAAGCTGCAACAGGAGCAGCCACCTTGAACCACTGTATCATTATGGCATAAACAGAGGTGCTTGAGAAATTTCTGCCTGTTTTTTGGGTTTTGTTTTGCTTTGTTTTTTAAGAGAAGGATAATTTTAATGAAATAACATTAAAATTTTTAAATGAAAATAAAACTAATATAATTTCAAGGTAAGTACTTAATATCTCTGTATCGGTGAAACTTTTCATTTTTGTTCAATTACACATCAGCTGACCCAAATGACTGCAAAATTTCAAAGGAATGACAGTTATCTTTTATCCCTGCATTTTATTCTATGGGCTTAGTGGACTGTACATCTCAAGAAGTATCAAAATATTCTCTTGCTTAGATTTCTGTAATGTACTAGTAAAGTATGACATTTGGAAAAAAGAAATACAGTGAGGTGGTAATATTTTGCTAAGCATTATGACCTCCTCAGTCAGTTATGCTTTCTGAAATCTGGAAGAGTAATACTTCAGTAATTACTGCAATGTTAAAAAAATGCACAACAAAAAAAGGATGTATGGAATCATTTCCTCCATTCACTATAAAATACACCACAAATACAGATAAGATTCACAGAAATTCCTGTCTTAATATTTTCTGCATCTAAATTAGGCTGCAGTCATATATATGTTTATATATGTTCTGAACATTGTTAGAGTGCTTTAAACATCATGCTAATTATAGTACTTGTGGTCCTCAAAAATTCCTTAAATAACTATGCATACACTATATATATATGTTAAGGAATCTGTGAGATTCCTTATCTCATATATCAGTTCTCATAAGAAACTTTAAAACGTGCCTTTTCTCCAGAAGAAAACAACAATGTAAAGTTAAATTATGTTTTTCTGCTTCAAGCTTTTCAGTTGTAAAGCTGTTTAAAACAATGTTGAAAAAATACTTATATTCTTGGGAGAGTAATAAGATTGCTAAACTTCCCACCAAGTGAAAGGAATAGGAGTGCATTTAGTGATTATCTACTCTTGAAGGGACCTAAGTCATCCTGTGTAAGCACCACACAAGCATAGTTTTATAAGTGAATGAAAAACTGAACCTATACACTCATTAAACCTGATTCTGTCAAAGCTAGGAAATAGAGCATGACTTTTTGTTGGGTTTTGGTTTTGCAATGAAGAAACCTATTTAGGTATCTAATGGATTCCTTGTTGCTTGAACTCTTACATTCAGAACAGTGCATCTTCCTTGTAAATATCCTATTGCTGCAGCAAAAATTCAAAGCTTATAATTAACTAGTAAAGTTATGTGTGCTGTAGGATGCAAAAGCAGATGATCTCTTCAGGCTGAGTATCTGTACCCAAAGCTAAAGGCACATAATCAGACCAGCCAATTCAGTAAAAAAGGAACAGGGGAAAAGTATGTGTTATATTGCTTTCCTCATGGAAAACACTAACATATAAATGCATAACATTAATAGATGTGTTTCTTTATCAGATTTTGAACTAATCTGTCATAAAAATGAAATATTACTATTAAAAAATGTTTCCTGATGTATTACTGTGATTGTATTCTTCACACTCCTCCTTCATTCATATCTACCGCTGCTCAGACTCTGCTTCTTTTCTTGTACTGACATCCTTTCCTGGACCACAGCAGTGATGCAGTACAAGAGCTGTTACTTGGGACCCCCTTCACCAACTAATAGTCATAGCATTTCCACTGCATCTTTACTTTTCTCCCATAGGTTTTCAAGTAAATCATGTTGGGTCTATTAATTTTATTTCATTTATTCTTAATATTATTTTACAGCAGTGTTTGGATTGTTCTTTCTTCTCAGAAGCCCAAGAGCAAAGAGAGTGATATAGCTTAATTTTATTGCAATTCTTGCACATAAAAAAAAAAGAAAAAAAAGAAATCTTTGCTTAGCCAGATTAGAGATGAGAAGTCTTTTCTCCAATGTCTAGCAACTATAATCCAATTAAATATCTTGAGAAAGTTTGATTACTCTACAATTTAATTCTATGACAACAAAAATCTTTATTGAAACATTTTTATGTTATGACAGGTAGCTGCAATGAGAGAATCAAGAAATTAATTGGTGAAGGTAAATTAGTTCTGAAAAGCAAATCAGGCCAAAATTTTCATCAACCTCTAATGTTTCTCAGGATTAAATGTAGACTTGGATATTTCTTATCTCCCAGTGTGACAGTAGACTTGGGACAGACATCCTGCAGGTGCCTCACTTCCCTTTTGCTGATCTGCAATTAGATTCAAAGAACATTGCCAATATTCATACTTACAGAGTCTTATTTTTCTCCAGCTTGATAAAACCCTAATTAACAGCCCTTTTCCTGCCTTTCTATGTACTTCTGAAGGTCCTTTTCCTACTTGCTGCTCTGTTGAACTCTCTGTTCAGTCTCAATAGTGAACTTAAAATCTCTGGTATACTTTGGCACACAGCACAGAATGTCCTCAGTGACCTTTCATTTTCCGGACAATTATAACAGCCAACAAAAAAAACAACAAGAAGGAAAGAGCAGTGGAGAAGCTAGCTTTCTTTAAATAAACATAAATAAGAAATCAGATCAGAAAAACCCAAACAAAAATGTTGACATTCTTTTTTCAGGAAGGTTGGATAGCTGATGAACCAGCAATTTCATGTTTCCTTCAGGAGAAAAATAATACTAAATAAATCAAATTTTCAAGCATACACCCTCCAATATTATTTAAAAACATGCTGAGCCAGCCTACTGGCAAAGACATGGGCTGTGCACGCTGTTACCATAAGATTTTGGACGTTCTCACCATACATGACATAGCAACAATGTCAAAGTCCTGCAAGGTCTAGCCTTGCTGTAGCCACTGTATTTGAGCCTGGACTACCACCTCCCTCCATCTCTTCTATCCCTCCCAGGAGCCTGGCATCTGCCTTCTCTGTTTCCCCAGGACCCCACATGCATCTCCTTTTCAGCTTGGGCAGAAAGCACCTGAGAAGCCTGCTTGATGTTCAAAACCCAAGAGCAAAGCAGCACACCCTGCTTGCATGTCAGCAACAGCAGCCATTGTGAGCCAAACTGTGCCACAGGGACGGCATAGATCTGGTGTCCAGGCACTGACAAATCTGCTGAGATCACAGGCAGTCTATATGTATGGGCTTCTTGTATTAGCTCTCCTACAAATAAACTGCTCCTTTCTTGATGACTCACTGTTGAAGACATAGGATGTTAATAGTAAAAGGCACACCTTTCTATGGCCAATGATATTTTCCTAGATTTGTTTTCCATAAGGAAAAAATCAAAACAAATGAAACCACTGTAACTACACATTATTTCCAGTAGAAATACGTCTTAGTGGAGACAGAGGATGGAGATCCATGCAGCAGCAAAGACACAAGGGTTATTGATGTGTTAGAGACTATGAAAGCACCTGAGAATGATCACTTAGGGATTAGGGCTTCTCCCCTGCAAAAAAGGTGATGGAATCAATAGCCCAGCTGAAGTGCCTCTACACCAGTGCGTGCAGCATGGGCAACAAACAGGAGGAGCTGGAAACCATTGCGCAGCAGGAAAACTGTGACATAGTTGCCATCATGGAAACATGGTGGGATGACTTGCACAACTGCAGTGCTGCAGTGGATGGCTACAAACACTTCAGAAGGGGTAGGCAAGGAAGGGGAGGTGGTGGGGTAGTCCGGTATGTTAGGGAGTGATTTGATTGTCCAAAGCTCAATGATGGTGACAATAGTGTTGAGTGTTTATGGGTAAGAATCAGAGGGAAGGCCAACAAGCCAGATACCATGGTGGCAGTGTGTTACAGGCTACCTGACCAGGATGAAGAGGCAGATTAAATGTTCTGTAAGCAGCTGGGAGAAGTCTCACAGTTGCTAGCCCTTGTTCTCATGGGGGACTTCAACTTCCCAGATGTCTGCTGGAAATACAAAACAGCAGAGAGGGAACACTCTAGGAGGTTCCTGGACTTCCTAACAGAGCTGGTGAATGAGCTGACTAGGGAAGGCACCCTGATGGACCTGTTTTTTGTAAACAGAGAAGGACTTGTTGATGGCTGGAGGCTATCTTTGGCATAGAGATCATGAAATGATAGAGGTTTTGATTCTCAGAGAAGTAAGGAGTGGGGTCAGCAGAACTGCTACCTTTGACATCTGAAGGGCAGATTTTGACCTCTTTAGGAGACTGGTTGGCAGAGGCCCTTAGGAGGCAGTCCCTGAAGGGAAAAGGAGTCCAGGAAGGGTGGACATTCTTCAAGAAGGAAATCTTAATGTTGCAGGAGTAGGCTGTCCCCATACATGGAAAGACAAGGCAGCAGAGCAGAGGATGGCCTGGCTGAACAGAGAGCTTTGGATGGAACTCAGATAAAAAAGGAGCGTTTATGGCCTTTGGAAGAAAGGGCAGGCAACTCAGTGGGACTACAAAGATGTCATGAGGTTATGCAGGAAGAAAATCAGAAGGGACAAAGCCCAACTACAACTTAATGTGGCTATTGCCATAAAAGACAATAAAAAATGTTATTAGCAACAAAAGAAGGGGCAAGGTTAATCTCCATCCCTTATTGAATGTGAGGGAAACGTAGTGACAAAGGATGAGGAAAAGGCTGAGGTACTTAATGCCTTCTTTGCCCCAGCATTTAACAGAAAGACCAGTTGTTCTCGGGGTACCCAGCCCCCTCAGCTGGAAGATGGGGATGGGGAGAAGAATGAAGCCCTCATAATCCAAGGGAAATGGTCAGCGACCTGATACACTGCTTAGACACAAACAAGTCTATGGGGCCAGATGGGATCTAACCAAGGGTGCTGAGGGAGATGGCAGAAGTGTTCACTAAGCCACTTTCAATCATTTATCAGCAGTCCTGGCCAAGTGAGAAGGTCCCAGCTGACTGGAAGCTAGCAAATGTGATACCCACCCACAAGAAGGGAAGGAAGGAGGATCTGAGGAACTAGAGGCCTGTCAGTCTGACCTCAGTGCTGGGGAAGATTATGGAGCAGATGATCTTGAGTGCCACCATGTGGCACGTACAGGGCAACCAGGTTGATCAGGCCCAGTCAGCGTGAGGTTATGAAATGCAGGTCCTGCTTACTGAACCTGATTTCCTCCTATGACAAGCTGACCTGCTTAGTGGATGACAGAAAGGTTGTGGATAGCCTTTGATACTCCTCCTGGAGAAACTGGCTGCTCATGGCTTGGATGGGTGTACTGTTCACTGGGTAAAACCCATCTGGATAGCTGACCCCAAACAGTAAAAATAAATGGAGTTATATCCAGCTGGCAGCCAGTCACAAGTGGTGTTCCCCAGGGCTCAGTACTGGAGATAGTTCTGTTTAATAGTTTTATTAACAATTTGGAGGAGCGGGTTATGTGCACCAGTAAGCTTGCAGATGACACCAAGATGGGTGGGAGTGTTGATCTGCTTGAGGGCAGGAAGGCTTTGCAGAGGGATCTGGACAGGATGGATGGATGGGCCCAGGCCAGTTGTATGAGGTTCAACACGGAGAAGTAATGGGTCCTGCACATGGGTCACAACAACCCCATGCAATGCTACAGGGTTGGGGAAGAGTGGCAAGAAAGCTGCCCAGTGGAAAAGGACTTGGGGGTGCTGGTTGACAGCTGGCTGAATATAAGCTACCAATGACTGAGAAGGCCAGTAACATCCCAGCTTATATCAGAAATAGCATGACCAGCAGGACTAAGGAAGTGATTGTCCCCTGTACTTGGCACTGGTGAGGCTGCACCTCGAACACTGTGTTCAATTTTGGGCCCTCACTTCAAGAGGGATGTAGAGGTGCTGGAGTGTGTCCAGAGAAAGGCAATGAGGCTGGTGAAGGGTCTGGAGCACAGTTCTTATAAGGAGCAGCTGAGGGAACTGGGGGTGTTTAGTCTGGAGAAAAGGAGGCTCAGGGGGGACCTTATTGCTCTCTACAACTACCTGAAAGAAAATTACAGTGAGATGGGTGCCAGTCTCTTCTCCCATGTAACAAGCAATAGGACAAAAAGAAACGGCCTTGAGTTGTGCTAGGGGAGGTTTAGACAGGGTATTAGGAAAAATTTATTCCCTGAAAGTGTTGTCCAGCCTTGGAAGAGGCTGCCCAGGAAAGTGGTGGAGTCACCATCCCTGGAGGTGTTTAAGAGACGCATAGATGTGGCACTTAGGGGCTCGGTTTAGTGATGAACTTGGCAATACTAGGTTAACAGTTGGACTTGATGATCTTAAAGGTCTTTACCAACCTAAACTATTCTATGATGCTATGATAAATGTCTGCAAAACTTTCTCCTATTCTCCCTCTCCCTCTCTTCCCTACAGAGGTTTCCTATTGCCATTTCCAAAGCTGTCAAGCTTCTTAGGAAATAATCAGGCTGAACAGTTCTGGGGTTAAGAATAATATCTTGTTGTCTTACATCCCAGCAGACATGCACCGAGCAATTTATCACAGTCCAAACAGCAGGGGTTTACTATCTCATATTAAATGCAAAAGCCTTATCTAAAAATGTGATCCTGTGTATGGTCAGTGAATTTGGTTTGAAATACCATGTATTTATTCAGATCTTTGTTTCATTGTTAATCCTCCATCTGACAGCACCTCAGATCTCTTTGCTAAACATTGCTGTACAAATGCCACTTTATGCTAATTAAAATGAAATATTTCAGTTATGGTTTATTTATTAATTCAACCAAGATACTTGTAAATAAGACAGAACCAGGGCAGGGGGATGGGAAGGAGGAAAAAAAGAACCACAACCCACAAGGCTTGCATTAGAATTGCAAATTATATCTGTAGAGTGTTAACTTTGGTCCATGAAAATTAATGGTTTGTAACAGAGCTAGTTATTTCCTTTTATATTACATCATTTATTATAGATCAATTATAAACAAACAGTAACTTTTATACAATTACAGTTGTAATAAATACATGAAAATATAACATTCTTTCGTGGATCACAAAACAAAATAAAAAAGCATAACCTGTGGAAAGGATTTTCCAAAATTTCACTGGTTTGTGTAGTATCATAGTATCTTGTAGTGACTTGACTGCTGTTATTAGGATATGTAGTTAATGTTGTATTGTCTTTAATGTGTGTAGATCCTAAGGGATTTTCCCTGTCTCTTGCTTTTCATTTCCATCACCCTCTCTCTTTATGTACATATAGATGACATGTGTATGTATATATATACAGAAACACACACACTCCTGATCTGCAGAATTTGTCTCTATAGAGCTTATACAAAAGGTTTGGTACAGATTCATCCTGCCCACATGCACCTGACTAGAGCAGCATTTCATGTGTTTCTTCTCTGTTGCATTGTGCTCATCTTTCAAGACAAATATCAGGAGGGAATGATGAGGAAAGCACAGAGCTGACAGCAAAAGATTGCTCAGCTTTGACCAGAGCAGGCTCAGAGAAAAAGATGACTATCCAGCAGAGCAAACCAATTCTATTTTTTTGCTGTGTACTCCAAGGAGACTACTAACGGTCAGATCACTACAACATAGATTGTCATTAACTATTGTAGAGAAAAAGAGGACAATGAAAACCATCTTGAAGCCTGAGCATGAAACATTATGGTATGAAAAAAGTCATTTACAGGAGGGGGATTTACAAGGCCTTCAAAGACCAACCTAACTTTAAGAAACATTCAAATACAGCAAAGAAATCCAGACAGAAAACAAGCAGAGCAATCTGAGTCCCTTTAACTTCCTACCAACCAGGACTACTCAGTATCACAGCCACATCAGTAAAATAATTCTCTGTTCTTAGTCTAATGAAAAGAAAGGACATGTCCACCTAATGAGCAAGGGAAAAACTAGTTAAAAACCCCTCTGTATCCTAGTAAGGCATGCAACATTATCCACCCATGTATTTAAAAAAACAACCCACCTTTATACCTGGTAAGTACATTGCATTCCTAACCATTTTTGAGGAACTTCTCCCTGAAAATAAGACTCAGTTTGTTCTTCCTCTTTTCTGGATTGCAAATCTATTTAAATTTATCAGCCTTCCTTTGAGCTACTTGGCTGTTTTGTAGCTTCTAAACTAGCTTCTGCAAGAATGCCAGTTATTAAGACGGGTGGGTCCTATTTAATGATGTCCTTAATTACACAAGGTGGTAGCAGAAATCCTTTGTCTTACTTACACAAATAAAGAAGCAGTATAGTGATAGTCCCACAGCAAGGATTTTATTTCAGGTAACTGCCTTCACCAAATGAAGCTACATCATAATCCTAAAAAAAAAAAGATTTTTTAAAGAAGAACCAAACCATGTAGCAATTTTGTATCAGTATACATGCACCAATCTATGAGAATTCGACTCATAACTTTTCTGCATTTTTACCTGTAGCCAGAACATCATACTTACAAGGAGGATTGATCACTCCCCTGAGCTAGCTGTCACTATGTTTTTTTTCTATCCTTGTGACTCTTCTTTCATCTGAGTTTCTCAGTTTGTTACAGTTCTGTGCAGAAACTATTGAAAACGGCAAACTGTGGGTTTTTGCATGAGCCAGGAAAACTTCAGATATGTTTCCTTTAGGCACTGCTGGTCTCTAAAGTGTTAATGCATTTGACTCTTTGTAGTGAAGAAGTCACTAATCAGAATGCCTTTACTTTATTGTTTTGTATTCTATTGGTATTTCATATTTAAAAAAATGTCCTATATTCAAGTATATTTTATCACAGGGTGCCTTCAAGCCAAGTCCTCCAGACTAGAGCAGCATTCTGTTGTTAATGTACTCATTTGGAAGAGAGGATTAAGGAAATTTTTATGAGAAAAGACTGAACAATGAAGGGATCAATAAAGTGACTAAATGTTGAGAATACTGAAAGGGACAAATCAGTCACATCTTGCATGAAGCCAGGGTGAGCAAAGAGGGACTATAACAACAGCACTGAGAAACAGGAGACTGGAAAGGAGTCCCCAGTCTTGCCATCAGGGCTTCACAGGAGAAAACTCTTCTTACGACTGCTTTTAGTCTAGGCGTCTACAGCTTAGCTCTGACTGAATACTTGAAGTAATGGGACCACCGTGACCATCTTTTTCTTCAATGTTCATACTTTTTTTAAAGTTTGACATTTTAACACTGTTTTTACTAGTCCTATTTGTGTTAGCTATCTTAACACCCTTTTCCATCTGTGACCTTAACAGAGAACACTGCCCTAAGGCCTGTCTTAGATACATGCAGCCTGCAGAGAGTGATATGCACAAATTATTGTATCTGTAGCTGTCCCCTGCATAGAGTGAAATGAACACCGATTCAGCTCTATAGCGTAAGATATCATTGAAGCCGTGAAGCAAATTCTGCCCATGTGGAGTAATTTTTATACAGGAGTTTAAATAACTGGCAAGGATTTTCAGTATCATTGAAAACGAAGAGTTAAACATGTTTCTAACAACAGGCTAAATGTAGAATAGGAAGCAGAAAGCAAGGATCTAAAAATAACAAGAGTAAGAGACACAGAGTTGCCAACTACAGTAGAGACTATAGAGAGACTCAGATAAAACGGTTAGTAGTCAGTTACTGTTTAAAATACTCTCTTGACCTACAATGAAAATAAAGGTGATTAAAGCATTCACAGCTCTGATTTAATGTGTTATACTTCCTTGGGAATGTAGATCAGAGCTTCCATATCCCTTTTCAACTGCTTTCAAGTAGAGAAAATGTTTAGTGGCATACCAAGCTATCTATCAGAATTAAAGGAATACTGGGGCAGTGGGGGGGTGGATCTGAACCAAAATGCAGTGTATTTTCAAGGTTTTGTCTGAACTGCTATCAAAATATTTTTATAGACAACAACATTCACTGTAGTGAACAAAATTAATGTTGTAACAAATATGAACTGAACCAAAGTTTCATGAACTGGCAGAAGGGAAGGGAAGTAACAAATGGAAATATTTCCAAGATTTTATAGACCTTGTGGTTTTCAACAACTGCAATCAGAAAGAAGAAAAACAGCAATTTAAAAATATGTATTTAGAGGCCACAATGTTCACATGAATATACCTGAATTCAGATGTTGGTAATTCTGATTTTTTTAACTATTAACACCTAATTTCAGAATCTACTGTTTAGTGTTCATATCTTCTCAAAATTAGACCCTATATTTATGTCTGTGTGTAAGCAGATTCCTACTTCCACCACTGAAATAGATTTTTGAAGGGAGTCAGAAATCTTCTCACAAAAGGGTTCTCTCTGTACGTTCTTATACGAGGAACTTGAACAACTGTATCCCACACCTTAAGTGAAAAAAAGGGTGAACTAAGAAATGAGATGCTAGCCTGGACTTAGGAGCTCTTTGGCCACTTTGCTGTGCTTGAAGATTTGTGTGAGGAGCTCAAGTCCGTGGTGATGAATAGAAATGTATCAATATTTCAGACAGAGTGCTAGCAGATGTTTTCGTCTGAAACTCTACCACCAAATTTTCTCGATAAAAGTCTTTTAGGTGTCTTGCTTTCTGGAGTTTCCTTGCAAATTTTTTGTCTTATTTTAAAACAATGGGGAAGTAGGATTAACTTGTGTCCTCTGTCCTGAGACAGAAACTTCATATCTTTTTTCCAGAAGTAGTAGAATCTGACCTATAACTTGTTCAAGATTAGGGTCATTCAGACACAATTGTGTTTCAACATAGTTTAAAAAAGAAGATGACCTCATCTGACCCAGTAATTTTTAGAAAAATGCAAAGTGATTTCTAAAACTGATGCAAAGACATTCTGGAAGAAATTCTGTTATTTTTATCTTGAAAATAAGTCTGATCCTGTATGCTTTTCTCAGGCTAGAATCCCAGTGACTTCAGTAGATTGCATGGCTTAATACTCAGTGCTACAAATATCACACACAAGTAATTTTACTTATGTCATTTCCTCAAGGGAAATTTGATAACTACATTGATATGTGAGACTAATGAGCACACACAGTTCTGAGTATTCAAGCCATTTTTACAGTCATCTACTCAAAACAAGAGACACTAAATTAATAGGACACTACTAACGAACTGAGGCAAAGTATCCAGTCCATCAGCAAATGGAAATAAACAGCAAGATGTTTCTTATGGAGTACATACATTAACCAATATCAATACTGAAATCTTAACTCCAGTATCCACAAACACCAAACCCATAGCATTTAAATGAACAATTTATGTTATGAAGCATTTATGTTATGCAAATGCAAAGGAGTTTGTATTCTGTACTTCAATCTTTTTTTTTAAGAAAAAAGGTGAAGCTAAAAATCCAATACATGAATGAATTAAAATAAATAGGGGCAAAAAAGGTGTTTACAAGTTTCTGTAGTTGGTGTTGGCTTTATTTAAGTTCAATTGTTATTTAATCAAGACAACTTCTGAGTCAGTCATATATTTGAGTATTGAACCAACTTTTCATGTGTATATAGTTCAACAATCTTTTAATGGCTATCTGTAGATCAGAAATAGCTTGAGGTGAAACCTCAGTACACAATATTCAGAAAGAATAGCTACTAAGATAAATATTATTCTCCACTTAAATCACTCATCTGTATGTTCCATATTTTAGCTTTAAGCACTTTTTCTTAAAAAAAAACAAGTTTAATTTCATAGAAACAGTGCTTCTGGAATTGATCTGGGAAAATAGTAAGGAACTTTGCTGTGACATGATTTTGAGAAATTCTGCAAGGTTATAATGGATTCAATATTTTTTATGGCCAGTAGCCTGTGTATAAGGAACGCTGTAAAGAAAAAACAGTTCTCCCTAAGACCAAGGTCCAAGGGAACTGATTTTTGGGTAAAAAAGTTTATGCCCTGAGGCCCCTGAATAATCACCAAGCAAATATTTAATTCCATAAATTAATTCCTGTCTCCTGGTTTCTTAGAATTTACCAGCTATTTTATACTGTTTGCGACTTCCACATCAGCAACATGTTTTGGATTGTAGTCTTCCTAAAGATTTGAGCTAACTGAAACATGGCAAAACTAAGGAGCATGTGTCTTAGGATAACTTAAAATAACTGTGACTCCTTCTGTATCAAGTCCTTCAACTTGTGTCTTCTACAAATAATTTCTGGAGCCAATAATGTCATGGCTGATTAAATAGCTGGATTTGCAGGAGTGAATTTAAGATCTCAAAGAAGGAAGCTGCATACACACTACACTTCTGGTTGTATATGTGGTTGAGTACCCACACAGGCAAACCACAGTCTTCCTTTTTATACTATATATATTATACTGTATCTCTGCAGTATATTTCCTCCTTTTTGATCTCCTGATTGTAGTTACTTCTACACTATTTAAACTTGAGCTTTGATAAGAAAAACATTTTGGACTTGACTAGACTTTAAAAAAAATGGTAAAAAGAAATAGAAGGTATTTTTACTATTGTTTGTTTAAATAGATGGAATACTGCCTCCTCTTGCAGGTTAATACAAGTATGAGTTAATATGTGGTTTAGCTTATTACATATATATATATTTCACAAAAGATATACATAAATGACAGTGACAATGGGATTTCCAGTGACAATACCATTTCTAATTGTCTCTGACAAAATCTCTAATTTTGAAACAATTGGTCACTGTCAAGATAAGCTTACAGATCTGAACTCTTCTCCCTCAGTGTTTTTTGAAAAGTAGTCTCTATAGAGGAAGGAAGGAAGGAAGGACACCTTCAAAATCCCAATTTCTAATTTGATTTTCAATTCCATAAAAAGGTTTCTTTTCATTATTCATTTCTGTAGGCTCCTGAGACTGCTTTTCAAATTTCCAGAGAAGCAGTGCTGAAATTCAAAAAAGACTATACAGCCTCTAAAAATAATAGGAAACATTCAGTTTTACAATAATTGCAGTAATTAAGTAACCAGTTTGCCAGCCTCGATTTAAATGAGATTACTTATGGATGAGTTTTTTTCTTCCCCATGGTCCTATCAAAATAAACCCCATGTTTCTTTAAATTAAGCTTGCTGATAATACATACCTGTCATGCCATTCCCTTTGAGTGCTTGGGGAAATAAAAATTCATAGCAATTGATTGCCCTGTGTAGCCATGTATCCAGATGCCCTTTCAAATATTCATAAAGATCTTAAAGGGGTCCCTGTGGATCCTATTTGTATGCTGTATATTTATATACCCCTCCAGTCTTCACGAAAATTGTCAAACAAAAGTCACTTGTGCAGCTAGATATTATTGACTCTTTCTACCTTGTAGATTTTTGTATTCTCATGCTGTGTATTGTGAGTGAAAAATGGAACAAGATGAAGAAATGTTTATGAATATCATATACCAAGTGTTAGAAGTTCTTCATTAAAGCTGGGGGCTTGAAAGCTGTTACTGATCATAAATGGATGAAAGAAAAGGACAAAAGTGTTAAAATTGGAGTCAAGTGGAGCAAAATTTGAGATAAAAATAAAGGACAAAAATGTCACATTTGCACTCAAAGTCAGACAACTACATTCAGAGCTACATGCCTACAGAGCATTCAAAACCTCTCACTGAGATCAATGTAAAGATTAAGTATAAAGCAATTTTTTTTAAGTTTAACTCTTAGAAAATATTTCCATGGTATTAGGTACATGAAACATATCTTACTCAACTGGCAATTTATAAGGATCTTCCTTCCCCCTCCCTCTTCTTAGTAAGTTATCCACTTGCAGAATCCCAAGAATGCTGGGAACAACCTTTAAGCCCTTCTGTAAATGATTTGACTTATCTGTTCTATTCAAAAAGTCACAGAACCGAAGGTGCTCATCCAACCTCATAAAAAAATCCATACCAGTCTGCAGGATAAATTCTGGCCACATAATAATTTGGGAGTTCGCAGCCAGTTTCCATTTCCATCTTCCATACTTATTGGGATTTTCAACTTCTATTTGTTTCTTTTCTTAAGAGACTATTCCAAAGCTATGCTCAAAAAATGTTCTAAACAGAAGACAGTGGAAATGCAGAGTGCTCCCTGAACTCTTCAATCCTTACCCTGTTCTCAGCAGCTGCAATTAACTTGAAGAGGCCATCACTATTGACACTGCTCCTGTATCCTTGCTCCAACAGAGCATGACAACAGGAGTGCAAGAGAGCCAGAACCTGGTCAGGAAATGAGTCTTGTCTGTCACCAGTCATTTCCATGCTGCTGCTTAGGTAATAATTGCAGTTCAGAGTCCAGGAGTTTAGAAATGTAGCAGTTGTTATATCACCTATGAAGTAAAGACATAAGCTAATTTAATGTCTGTAATGCAAATACTAGTGAAAGACAATTATGTATCATTGAATTCACACCACTTAGAGCTATGAGTTGAGACTCATTACCATCAGTATATGTTACGATAGGCATTAGGCAATTTATTTTGAGACATAGTATTGTTACCAATCAGATTCTACAGGCTTTTTTTTAGTTTTCAAAAATACGCTGACTGACATATGAAACAGACTTCAACAAACCTCTATAGAAGGGATGTAGTGATTTTTGCTGTTTTAATTAAAAAAAAAACAAACATGAAAAGAAGTGATTTGAAGTGACTAGAAATAAACAGTGTATATGAGTAAGTTTCATTATATTCTGCAAAAAGAACCAATGACACAATCAATATGTAAAGTAAATGTGCTACGCACTTATTTTCCACTTAAAAAGCAGCTGTTTGCTTATGTAGTATCTTTCCCAGATGAAATCAGGATGCAAGCCAATATGACGTGAACATTCACTGTGGATTTCCTTCTGCTTTTGGTGGATTGGATGGATCCACAACATCAAGAGGTTGGTCCCATCTCACATACCCAAGAAACTCACAGAAAAAATGGAGAAAACAAATGTAACAATGTGGGGCTAATTTAAACCTGTAAAACAGGGAAACGAAGACACCATTCTCTCCCCATAGTGTATGAAAAAGAGCAAGGGCTCACCATATGGACTGTAAAACATTTTGCAGAAAGGTTCTATTAGAATTAAAATATCTCCTCTACATGATATTGTTTTTGTGAGTTTTTTCAGATAGTCTGCATAGTCTTAGCAAAGAGATGTAAGACAAAAGGCTAACAGTAGGTGCTAGCCATTCTGTGTTGAGTGTGCTAAGGTACCCTTTTGTTACCTTAGTGGGCAAAATCCATTTGCTGAAGCTAAGGAAGGCTTTCTTTCTTAAGATTAATAAATATGAATGAAGAGAAAGTAGAAAGCATGTCCTAAATGTATGGCATTACATCAAGGGCTTGGAAATTCTCTTGCAAGTGGTACTTCTAGTACTGAAAGTTTTAGTAAAGAATCTGGGATATACACTGCAGCAGTTGCTCTTTATGGTCCAGTTCACAATCCAATATGAAGTCCAGTGGAACAATTGTCCTCTTCCTAATGCAAATTTCAGTGGAATTGTCTCTTAGTTTCAACAAGTTGTCAATGATTCTTTGCAATGTGTGCACCTGCAAAACAATTATTTGTTTCCTCATGCTAATAATTGTGAAGCAAATATATTAAATATATGGCAAAAAAAAGAGAAAATATGGAAAAAATCCAGCCTTCTGAATTTTAGGTTGTAGCTCCCCTTTTTTCTATTTCTCACTTTTTATATTGTAGAAATGAAAATACTTTTATTGAAATATTTGTTATGTGTTTGGCTGACATTTTCTGGCTGCCACATGCCCTCCAAGCTGCTCTTATCACCCCTTTCTCTACAGGACAGGGGGAGCAAATACTATGAAAAGCTTATGGGTCTAGATAAGGATAAGGAGATCACTTACCAATTACTGTCATGGCAAAACAGACCCGATTTGGGGAAGATTTGGGGAAACTGGTTGCCCAGAGAGGTGGTAGATGCTCCATCCCTGAAAAAATTCAAGGTGAAGTCGGCCAGGGCTCTGAGTAACCTGATCTAGTTGAAGATGTCCCTGCTCATTGCAGGGGCGGGGGAGGGGGTGGTGGTGGTGGGTGGTGGTGGATTAGATGACCTTTAAAGGTCCCTTCCAACCCAAACTATTCTATTCTATGGTTTTATCATTCTATGATAAGATTATTTTAATTTATTGCCAAATAAAGAGTATGATAATAAGAACTAAGAAAAAAATCTAAAAGACCTTCCCCCAATTTTCCCTTCTTCCCAGGCTTAATCTCAATCCCAACTTCTCTACCTCCTCCCACCAAGCAGTGCAGGGTCATGGGGAATGCGGGTTGTGGTCAGTTCATAATGCTTTCTCTGCCACTCCTTCTTCCTCACACTCTTCCCCTGCTGCATTGTGGGATCCCGCCCACAGGAGACAGTTCTTCACAAACTGCTTCAGTGTGGGTCCTCTCTGTGGGGTACAGCCCCTCAGAAACAGACTGCTCCAAAAGGTCTTTCCCACAGGGTCACAGGTCCTGACAGAAAATCTGCTGCTCCATGAGCTCCTCTCCATGGACTGTGTTTCCTGCCAGGAACCTGCTCCAGCATGGCTTTTCTACAGGCTATCAGTTAGGGCATCTCCACCTGGTCTAGTATAGGGTTCTCCATGGGCTGCAGGTGAATATCTGCTCCACCATGGGCCTCCATGGGCTGAGGGGCACAGCCTGCCTCACCACGGGCTTCACCATGGGTTGCAGGGGAATCTCTGCTCTGGCACCTGGAGCCCCCCCTGCCCCTCCTGCACTGACCTGGGGGGCCTGCAGGGATGTTTCTTTAACATATTCTCATCCCTCTTTCCCATCTGCTGCTGTACAGCAGTTTTTTACCCTTTCTGCAGTGTTATCTCAGAGGCACTACCAATGTCACTGATGGCTCAGCTTTGGCCAGCAGTAAGCCTGTCTTCGAGATGGAACCAACTAGAACAGGCTCTGTCCAACATGAAGGCAGCTCCTGGTGTCTTCTCACAGAAGCCACTCCTGCAACCACCAAACCTTTGCCACATAAACCCAGTATAATTAATTTGATGCCACATTGTGACACTAATCAGCTGGAGGGAAACTGAATTTTCATTTAGATTAAAACATTTAGACAAAAATCTTTACAGAGAATCTTCTGGAGGTCAGAGACTCAGTACATGTGTAAATATACTCCACATTGAAATACATTCTTAATAAATTTCTAAACTACTGACTTCCAAAACAGAGACAATATTTAGATAAAGTTTTCTACAAACAAGTCATGAGAGGAAAAAAAGAAGTATTAAATTGGTCATTAAAATTCTTTTGTTTCTACTGAAAATTTTCAGATGAATCAATATTCTCTGAAATCAGATTTGGTTATTGTATGACAAAATATTGCCCAGTCCAAAAATAGGAGAAAAAATAAAAATTGCATATATCTTTTATGTATAAAGAGTGTCAGAATCAGATAATCTAACATTATCTTGAGACACTAGGCAAGAAAAAAATAATGTTTAATCAATTAATGTGATTTTTTCTATTTAATTGCATCACTGGTGGTGTTCAACAGCACCTGCAGTGCTGCTACTGTCATTTGAGACATGCTCCATGAAATCAATGAAAGGAATATATGGTTATGGTGAGTTCATCAGGAGCCCTCATACCTTTGGTTTGGTGTGACTCATTCCTTTGTAACTATATAATTAGTTTGGAATGGTGTGTAAAAATCTACTGCTTTTGCTAACCAAACTGATTTAAAGTATTTCCTAGCAGTAGAAAGATCCTATAAGGAAACTGGGGGGGGGGGGGGGGGGGGGGGGGGGGGGGGGGAGCAGGAATGGCATGGCAAGAAAGTCTTTCTTTTTAAAAGCTTTCATCAAAGACATTTTGTTTGGCAGCACGTGTGCCAAGGAGAGTACGAAAATATGTGAAACTGAATTTAAGATCCCCTATACATAACAATGAAAGACAAAGAATAGGCATGTTCCTTCACTCCAGAAACAATGTTTCAGAGGAAATTTTTAAAAAGCATCTTTTTAAATTAGTTGAAAATTAGAAATGTTTGCAAATGCATTTTCTATGCAGTCAAAATTAAGTGTACTTGATTTCATACCGCTCCAGTTTTTATGTGCTCACATATTAATTTTCCAGAAGCCATGATCAATGCTTCATTCAACACACAGTTTGTACTGTGCCTTGGGGTGGAATAATTTATCACCAAAGGTGGCAAGAGCATGTAGAACAAAGCAGGGGTTACAAGAAAAGAAACCACAGTCTTACACATTAGTAAGTTAAGTGCTGCCCTGCAAAATTGCATGTTTTTCTCTGAATCTGTTACCGAGCTACAGTGTATTATTAGAGAAAAATCACCTAAAATTAAACTTTCCCTGGATGTCTGGTAATTGTATGGTTCTGTATGCTGAGAATTCTGAACCTGAGCCGCTAAAATATTTGTGCATTGAGAAGAAAAATGCTCTAAATTTTTACTTTCCAAAAGCTGATTTTGGATTCTTTAAATTAGGCCAAGTTAATGGGTACTTTCGATTTTAGTCTCTTTTTGATTTACTATTTGTAAAAATGGTGATGTATCATAGAATCATAGAATTGTTCAGGTTGGAAAAACCCTTTAAGATCATCAAGTCCAACTGTTAACCTAGCATTGCCAAGTCCACCACTAATCCATGGCCCTAAGTACCACATCTACGTATTTTTTAAACACTTCCAGGAATGGTGATTCTACCACCTCCCTGGGCAGCCTGTTCCAATGCTTCACCACCCTTTCAGGGAATAAATTTTTCCTGATAGCCAATATAAACCTCACCTGGCACAACTTGAGGTCGTTTCCTTTTGTCCTATTGCTTGTTATCTGGGAAAAGAGACCTATGCCCCCCTGCTTACAGCCTCCTTTCAGGTAGCTGTAGAGAGCAATAAGGTCCCCCCTGAGCCTCCTTTTCTCCAGACTAAATAACCCCAGTTCCCTCAGCCGCTCCTCACAAGACTTGTGCTCCAGATCCTTCACCAGCCTCATTGACCTTCTCTGGACACACTCCATCACCTCAATGGTCTCTTGTTGTAAGGGGCCCAAAACTGAACACAGCATTCGAGGCGCAGCCTCACCAGTGCTGAGTACAGGGGGACAATCACTTCCCTTGCCTTGCTGGCCACACTGTTTTGGATACACACCAGGATGCTGTTGGTCTTCTTGGCCACCTGGGCACACTGCTGGCTCATGTTCAGCTGGATGTCAACCAGCACCCCCAGGTCCTTTTCAATATATGTGATACACAATGGAAATTGTGAAAATAAAGTCATCTGCCCATGAAGTATGGCAGTATAATCCAATATCTCCTTATTTCTTGTGGAAAATTCATGCCTAATCTTAGACCTGTCATCTCCATACTTGATACCATTGTGTTTATCACATTGAAGCATCTACCTCCTCGGACAGAGAAGCAAACACCTCGTTACCACCATCTGACAGCAAAAATTTCAGTGTGAAGTATGTACTTGTGTCACTGAAAAAAACCTGTTTTCTTTTGCTAAGGTGGCAGCTGTAATCCTACTCAGTTTATCAGGGGTACTATCCACAATCTTATTTACATGTTCAGCCCTTGGTTACTGACTCTGAAGAACTATATATCACTCTCATCTGGGATTTCTGATTTGTGACTTCACAATGTTAACAGTCTGAGACAGTAGTAGCTATGGTGATCTGTGCTTTTTGCTATATATTAAAGTCTTGCTACTGTGAAGTGTTTAGAGCAAGACTTTTACAAATACCCTGGTATCTATCACATTTCAACACTTAAAAGCCTTGTTTTATTCACAATATGAATAAGAAAACTGCACAGAGAAAGGTGGAAATACGCGTTTAAATTTTACAAACTTCGTAAGAGGTAACACAGAATAGAAAAGCAGGTTTTCTTAGTTTCAGTACGATGAGTCTACTACTCACTACAGTTATCAGATTTTACTGTCAGCTTTTTATGTGTGAGTATATAAATGGATTTTGTGCAACCTCGTTCATTTTATTTCTTATTCCAATGTTACTAAGACTTTTTGTACAAATGCTAAAACACTAAAAAAGATGTAATTTCTGTTGGATGGGTAAATATTTACTGTGACATGCCAGGATCTTCAGAGCTCTTGAAAGAGTTAAAAAAAGGTCTGATGTTGGAGAAGACAACAACATTAATAGGAGAGATTGAATATTTGAAATAAAAAAACTGAAACAGGAATTCTTGCACTTTGTCAGTGTTTAAATCTGTAGACATTTTCCAAACACATTAACACCTTTGGCATTTTATGTTCCAAATGCCTGAGAAAACAATAAATTGATTTGGTGTTTTATTGTCGCTGCTCATCTTTAGGGGATGACATTAAATCTTACTAAAGTCAGAATAAAATCGAAGTAATCTGTTTAAAGTGTAGACCACTACAGACCAAAGGGGAAAGAAAAATATGTCCTAGAAGGCCATGATGTCAAACACAAATCCCGTACCAAGCATTTTACTATAAATATGATGTTGATGTAAACAATCTCTTTCCCAAGCTGTTCAGTTGGAAAATTATATTCTAGGTCCAGTGAGATAGAAGTATGCTTCTTAGTCAACCATTTCAGTGAAGGAAACAAGGCATCCATATTCAGACCCTGACATACTGATTTCTGCACACACTGAGCAGAAATAGAACTACTATTTCCATATTTGTTCCAGTACTGTTCACAGGTAAATACAATGTCCATTGTAATGAATTGCTTTGGAACAACTACCATGCCTCTGAATCTATATTTCACAGTTGCATTGATGATATGTTTTGAGATTAAGTCCATCTGAGACAAAAATTTTCAATCTTATTTTTAATTTCATCATAAAGCAGAAAAGGCCAATACTAACACCAATATAAGGTTCTGGTTCTTCATTATAAACAAGACAAAAGTATAGACACTTGGAACTTCTGTTTTGAAATATTAACTATTACTTGGAGAAAGAACCTCAACTGACCTTCAGTGCCTTAGAATAACAACTTTCATATGCAATCTGCCATGGACCAGTTCTATTTAGTACTTTATTAACAACTTAGGTAATGGAACAAAATGTCTGTGGACAAAAAAATAGGACATCATCAGAATTCAATGTGGTTTTGATACACAGTTCTGTGATCAATGAGATGATCTTAGACAAAGAGTGCTGCATTTTACTTTAGATAGGATATGAAAACCAAAGCACAAATACAGCAATAATGGCATAGCAGGAAAGACTCTGTTGGTGTAATTAATAACAGACAAGGGAAAGTCATTATTCTACCCTGTTCTACACCTGCTAATTAAAACTTTAGCATGACAACTACACCAAGTCTTTGACATCTATTTAAGGGAAGATCTAGAGGTTCTGAGAAAAATCTAAATGAGCAGCAAAAAGATAAGAGATTTTTCGAACAAAGCATAGGGAAATTAACAGATTCTTTGCTGTTGTTTTGATGGTTATTTCACAATTTGTCTAGTAAAGGGAAAAGAGAGAAAGATGATTTCACAAAAAAAAGCAAAAAAAAGTTGATTGAAAAAGTTACTAATTTTGTTTGATATCTCCATCGATATGTCCAGTAGGACTAAATGAATTTCACAAAAGGTAATTTTATAGTAAAAATTTCACCAGATATTGCAACTTTTTAATTATTATGGTAAGAAGAAATAAGAGAGAAGTTATGGAATTTAATTTACTGCAGATTTTTCTGAACACAGAGATTTTGCATAATCTTGTCTCAAACAATTGATAAAGAGTAAATAATCCCTCTCTAATGATAATACTATATCTGGCCTTATGAAGACAATCTATTCTTTCAGTTTGGACTTTCTCTGTTCTTTGAAAGCATTGTTAAGTAACGTCAGCAAACTAAAAAAAAAAAAAAAAAGAAAAGAAAAAAAAAAAAGCAGTACATTCACAAGATATTGAATTTACACTATGCAGATAACAAAAATTAAGAAGGTTAAGCACTAATTCATTTCCTTTAACTATGCCAAAGCAGTAGTGGAATTCATTTTTAAAGATAATGTGGTAGGAATCTCATTTACTTTGGAATGAGTCAGTTAATTCACATTATCCATATTCTTTATATCAAGCAAGTGCTGACCATGTTTTCAGCAATCGTTACCAGAATATTTTCTATTTTAGTTCTCAAAGTGGATGCTCAAAGCTTGATGCAAAGAAAGATTATCTTGCTTTGCTCATACTTGTGGACATTAAATTTGTTTGGATTTACTTCTAGCTAGCTAGTTTCCCAGTGATTAAGAGATTGAAGCATCTGTCATATGAGGAGAAGCTGAGGAAGCTGGGACTGTTCAACCCAGAGAAAAGGATGCTCAGAGATGATCTCATTAATGTATATATATACCTGACAGAAGTGAGTAAAAAATAAAAAGAGCAAAACTCTTCTTAGTTGTGCCCAAAGACAAGGCAAGAGGCAATGAGCACAATATGAAATACAGGAATTTCCATTTAAAAATGAGAAGAAACTTTTTCACTACAAAGGCAGTCAAATGCTAGAATAGTTTGTCCAGAGAAGTTGTGCCACTGGGGATAATTAAAAAATGACTGGGTATCACCTTGAGCATCCTGCTCAAGTTGACCATGATCTAAGCAGGGGGACTGGACTAAATCTCCAGAGGTCTCTTCCAACCTCAGCTATTTTGTGATTCTAAATCACACATAACTGGTACTAAAATAAATGAAGGAATTAAAAAGGATGGGTAGATAGCTAGAAGGAAAGTAAAATAATTTATATTTTTACCAAGACAAAAAAATTTATTTTAGAAGAAAAAAAGTGAATTATTTTGTAAAACAGAACCCAACAGACAATTATATCAGCAATTTTGCATTATGCATCATTTATTAAACTTTTTTCACTTTTAATAACACTAGCTTTTGTATTTTGTATTATATCTGTTAATGGTAAAATGGCACAGAGCTGTTCTTTTTCACAGCCCAGTTTTTGGTAGTTTTGCCGCTTCATGCCTCTTATTTCTTTTTCTTTTTTGACAGAAATATTTAAATATAGATATTGATAATTATTAAAATGTGATTGCTTTTTGAAAAGCAACATCTTGTGTATTTGAAGGGCTTAATTATAAGCTATTCAGGCAAATTTAACAAAGCTTCTGCTCATTCCTGACACAATATATTTTCTAAACATAGACAAGCCACATGAGGGCAAGTTCACCAGGGAAGGTAAATCTCCCTTCCTTGCGCTCACTGCATTTTAACATCTCAGGCTACAGAGCCCCTGTTGCTGCAAACCTATGAGTACCCCCTGTAGCCTCTGAAATAATGCCAAGCTTCTCAATAGTGAAAATCATAATCTGAGAAGTAACAGACTATTCTGTTTAATCTGAGCACTAGATACCTGTAAAGCTAGTCTTTGTGGACAAAGACATGCATTTCATACATTTGATTTGATTAATTGACTCTATTGTAAGAGAAAGTAGGACTTGGCATAACATCTAAGAATAATTTTTTGTTACTTGCAAACATTTTCAAGATGAAAGTTAAGTGAAGCTATGCACAAAAGCAAAGCAAAATAAGGCGTTTATTCACCACTTCACATCAGCAGGAAGTTGCCCAGCCGCCTCCTGGAAAGCAGGGCCTCAGCACCTGTAATGGTTACTGGGGAAGGCAAAATGCACAGCCACAAATGCCTCCACTTCTTTCTTTGGTGAAGCTTCTATGGATTTTATGGATTTTTACCATACACCATATGGTATGGAATAACCCTTTGGTCACTTTAGGTCACCTGTTCTGGGCACACTTCCAGCCTCCTTGCTGATGAGGAAGAATTAGGAAAAAAACCCAAAATGAACAAAAAAACCCTTGACACTGTGCAAGAACTGTTCAGCAAGAGCCAAAACATTGGTGCGTTATCAATACTGTATTAGTCACAGACCCAAAACACAGCACCATACATACTGCTGTGAAGAAAATCAACTCCATCCCAGACAGACCCAGTACACTATAACAAACAATTTTGAGAGCATTAGGGCTTTCAAATGCACAAAGGATATCTGGAATTTCATCATGAGATGGTATTTTTAAAATTTCAATTAAAGAAAATAAAATGAACAAAAATCATCTCAAATTTCCACAAACAATCTGAGCAAAATTAACAAATTAAGTCAAATGCTCAGCTCATGTAAAAGGGTGCCTCTGACTCATTCCAACCAGGACATGGAATTAATTTGCTCCTAAAAATATCAGGCTCCAAGCATGGAACTGCTGCACAATATATTAAACATTTTGAGGAAGAGGCATAGGTGAAATCCAGCAGTAAAAAGTATCTCACAGCAAGGACCATTGTGAGTTAGATTTTCAATATTAATATTCATCACGTCCTTTTCTGGATAAAATAACTCATTAGCAGTGTGGCTGTGCATGAACGGTCTACAGCAACCTGTGCAAGGTCTTGTTGGTCGTATTTCAGTAGTGTACACTGGTGGTGAGATTATAATGTGCCCTGTGCATTTCCATATCCTCTACAAATTGTGTTCTTATCCATGATCAGAAACATTTGTTTTCCTCATCATTAAAGTGAAAGATTGCCTCTTTACCAGGGAAAAGGGAAATGATGGTCTGGTATGTAGTCCAGATTTAATTCTCTTGCTAAATATTTAGGAGTTAATGTCTATAATTTTAAATCTATAGGATTCACCACAAACAAACATAGACATGTGCATATACACACACACTCAAAAAAAAAAAATACTTTCAGGAAGAAAAAGGGCTCCCCTTAGTAGTATCTGTAGTATCTATACACACAAGAAGTAGTTAGTCTGGATTACAACCGATATGAAGTTGATTTAAGGGAGAAAATCAGCATAAGCATATAATCGTAGATTTATAGAATCATTTAGGTTGGAAAAAACCTTTGAGATCATCGAGTCCAAGAGAGAAAACCAGCAGAATCAGAACTCTTAATATTCTTTTGTTAAATAAAACACAAATTATTCACTACTGTGCATTGTATGCCATAACATAGCTCCTTTTCTATTCTATAGTTTCATCTAAATTTAAGCTGCTTTTTTTTTCTGTGGTTTTTTTTTTTTGGTTGTTGGTTTTTTTGACAATGCTAAATTCAGATCTATGGAAAGGGAATTGTTCTGTTAAAAGTTCGCTTTATCACAAGAACATATTTGACAATATACCGTCTGCTGCAATTGCTATAAACTTCATTTCTTACCACATACATTGAACTCCAGTATTCCCTGCAATAGACTGATACTTAAGAAGTAGAATAATAATCAGAGAACAACAACAAATTAGTAGAACAGCAAAAGTGAAATAACGTGGTAAGTTACAATGATCATGTTTACTGTTTTCTTACCAGCTATTCTTTTGGAAATCTCAGATTGTTGTCATTTTGTGAAGAGCTGACCCATCAAGCTACAAGATGTGAAACATAATTCAGGTTCACTTATCCTGAAAAAGTGTTATTAATTATTGTTTTTAAATTAGTGCCCAAACCAAAACTATACAATTTTTTAACTCTAAACCAAAAAGTTATAAAATGACAATTGCTTATATTTTGCTTTTTCTTGATCTAGCATTTGCCTTCCGGGTTTGTTGGTTCTTTTACAGTGACTTTAATTGTCAGTTCTCTCACCTCAGAACGTTCTCATAATTCAGAAAATTGCTCTTCCCTATAGTGGCAATGATTCTTCTCTGGGTGATTTCTTGGCATTTTAGAAAATGTTGGTAGATCAGCAAAGTTTCAAGTTTCAGAAATTATGAATCATATAAACATCATTTGTTATTGTCGTATTTGAAGACAGTGACTCATCCAGGCAGGAGCAATGCTTCAAGTGACCAACATACAGTGTGAACAGCAACTACACAATAATGGAGTAAGCAGCTCACAAACACAATAAAGCTCAGAAATAATTCCTCTAAACTACTTTGCGTGTACCTTGAAAGCCTGTATTTTTACATATTAGGTCTGCTTGTTAATCAATTAAAATATAAATATGTAAATCACAAATTATTAAAAACAATATCATAG
The DNA here is from genome assembly GCF_023634155.1 of Falco peregrinus. Taxonomy (NCBI): domain Eukaryota; kingdom Metazoa; phylum Chordata; class Aves; order Falconiformes; family Falconidae; genus Falco; species Falco peregrinus. The sequence continues at coordinate 66,233,751 of NC_073723.1, forward strand.
GAAAAAACTATTTTTTTTATTTTCAGAAACATCATTTAAAACACTTCAGCAAAGGAAACAATTCCTTTTAAGTAAACATCATAAAAAGCATTCTGTATGTTCAACAGTTTCATGATATACCTCTCAACCTTCTGATATACAGCAATTTTATTGTCACTTCCAATGATTGTTTGTAGCTGTGCTTATCTCATACTTAAACAGAGTATGATCCTTACTTCTTCATGCTTTGCTTCAATATCCAAATTCTGATCATATGAGAATCTTTCAGTTTTTGCCTTGGAAACCATCTAGTTTCTGTATACTTGCTTTTTATATGCATATTTACTTTTCATCTGGTGATATTATATGAATATTATTTATGAATGTACAAATATTTATCTTTATTATATTGAATATACATTTGTGCAAGTGTTTAAATGAAAATATAAAGTACTAGACCAATGTTGAATTCCTTCGAAATTTCACATGACCTCACATCAATGATGATACTCAGTCATGCTTTATCATCTTGCTGGTGGAAGCACTTAGAAAATCCAAGGAAAGAGTAGTCATCTGCTGACCAAACCTGGTGCCACAAGAATAGAAGACAGAAAGATCATGGTTGACTATGTATTTTGGAAACTAAGTGCACAGAACTTGGTTCTATTGCATCCAACTATTAAACCATAGTTTTACTTTAAAATGGAATAAACCTACTCTGAGATATTAATCTCCTCTTTTCACTTTGAGAAATATCATCATTATCTGTTGTGCTGTTGTAGGGGATAAGTGTAAGTTCTCATAAGGTAGTATAAAGGCATAAATATCTACAAGCCATAGCTGATACCATGTCTTGCAGTCTTCCCCATGCCACCATTTTTTTTTTCTTTAATAGTTATATTTCCACTATATTAAGATCACAAAGCCCCATTTTGGAGACACAGCTACTTATATCTGTAACTATCAATACAGAGGCCATAACATATATGTGGCAAAGCCACAATCATGCCTATAGTGGACTTGCTTGTCCCAAGCTACAATGCAGCTACTAGAACACATGAACTTCAAGACTCTACAATGTTAGGGTACACCTGTGTTGAACATCACATGCAGAAAGATCTCAAATATTTCTCTTTTCATCTAGATATCCAGATCTACTGATAGACATAGCAAGTAAATGAACCAATGTGTTCTTATTTTAAATCACTACTTTTTCAAGATGTAAAATGTCCTCCCTGCAGATATGGTTGTAAATGCAATCCATTGTGAACTGCAGACGCTGGTTTGTATCTGTGGAATTAATTTCCATATTCTGAAAGTTCTAGATTACTATTTCTACCAGAATGATGGATCCCAGCATGAAGGAATGGCTTACCTAACTCAATTTCAAAGAATGAGGCACAACAAAAATCACGTCATGTCTTCCTGAGCACAACAGAAAGAAGTCAGGAGCACTCAAGGTGTTAGTGTTATATGAGATGTGGGTTCATATGGAGCCTGTTGCTTTGCAGTCCCATGAGAAGGAGGCTGGAAAGGCCTTTGACTGGTTCATAAACATTGAAGATGACAATTCCATTCCATATAGCTCATAAATCGACCACTTCCTTACATTAGTATGGGCTAAAACTGAAGTGGCAATGAAATAGGTAACATTTGGGTGTGTTCTGTGTGGAACACATGTTGGTCGGTGCATTCCAGAAATGGCTACCCTAGAGCAACATAGATGCAAAGACTACATCGAAGACTAGGATTGTAATTCTAAAGCACAGGCATCATAAGATGAACCCAATACAGGCCATGAAATCGCTTGCAGCTGTGTCTAAAGTGAGCTGAGTTGGCTTTGTTTGCAGTAAGTCTAAAGATGACAACCTCAAGTGCCTAAGGAAGATTTAAGAGACTACAAACAAGCTAAAAAGCTCAGTCAAACAATATTTCTAACAATATTGGAATTAGAAAGAGTGGAATGGAACTGCCCTGAAGGCTGTAAAATAATGAGATTTTTAGATATCAACAGATGTTAGAACATGTAATGGCTCTTTTATGATGCATTCTCTGGCACACATTAAATACCTCTGCATACTATTCAATTAAAACAATGGAAAACTGACTATGCCAAATCAGGGGGTAATCACCCTGATATATCCAAATAAAGTCTTTATTCTGTTAGTAATAACTTTGAAATTAACACAGATATGAAAAAAAGTTAGTAAAAACTTGGTTGTGACTCTTTTTCATTTAGTAAAACCGGTTTAAAATGATACTTTTTGTTCTCAAAAACTGACATAATGACAACACACATTTGTAACCTATTATTTATTATATGACTAAGACAGAAGTGGTAGAGCCTAATAATAACCCAGGATGAGACAATAACAGATAACAATGGGATTTGTGATATATAAATTACATGAATGACTGGAGCTAAGATGTTTGCTCAAGCCAGCACTCAGATTTTTTAAAGAGAGATAGCATAGCAGTATCTTACAGGTAATCAACATAGACATAGAAGTAATTTGTAACAGAGAAAGTAAATTCCTACAAATGAAAAAGTAATACAGGTAGCCTCTGGCCTAGATAAGATATGACAACTGTTGCAGTATTTTTAAAAGTAAGAAACAGAGATACTTCCGTAATATATTTCAGGTGGCAGGAAGCACACCGTAGTACGTCATTAATATAACATCAGAAAAGACAGCTTGGATTAGAAGGCAACTTCCGTTTCTTTGCACACTTATAATTAATCTTTTGTCAATCAAAGAACAATACCTGTTATAGCAATGCCATATGGGACATGTCAAATACCTACTGGTTTAATTTTTTCCTCAAACCAGGTAACTCAGAGCTCAGTAGCAAAAAGGAAAATAAAAGCTTGGTGCATCAAATAAAAACTAGTTATAAGACACCAGAGTTATGTTGTGAGCTAGCAAGGAAAACAAATTTACAGTGTGTTTACTACAAGAAAACAAACACATACCCCAAAGAAATAAAATCAACCCTCCCTCCACCCACCCCACCCCCCCCCCAAAAAAAAGGGAAGAAAAAGGATGATGGTAATAGATCTGTAAGTCCTGAGGTTTTTATGGGGTATTTTAGAGTTTTCATCTAGTTTCTGGTGGAAGAACTGACAAAAAATGCAAAGGGGGAAGAAGACTGAAGGATTGGTAGCAGCAAGAGGATAGGGAAAAGTTTGAGCGTGGCAAGGTACTGAAACAGATGGGGTAGGAAGAGAAGAGAAACTTCAAGGATATTAAGAAACTTACTGGATTTAAAAAATTATTTGTCACTGAATAGGGCTTTCAGGATTCTGACCCACAGGATCTGACCCGTTCAGTGTTCATCAGAAAGTGTTCTTTATATAGAATTTTAGAAAGTTTTACTTTAAGAGATGAAGCTAGAAACAGGCCTTCAGTCCCACTAGGGTTTTTTTGGAGGAAAACCTGCATTGTTTTTGAAAAAGGAAGGAGAGGGTGAAGCTCTTAAAACTGAGGTCCTGACTGTGCAAAAATTTGTGCATCCACTAAATGGTATTCATTTGAAATTCAATGGCATGTCTAGGAGTCATAAATATATAAAAGGTTGGAGTAAGATATGGCTTCTTCATGTAGATCTTGTACAGAAAAAATCCTCACGTCTAAATATGAAGTATTCTGAGCAAAGTGCTATTCCTTTCTTCTGGCCAATATTGTAAAAAATTCAGCACAGTCAAAGTAACATCACTTACATTTTTCATTACATTTTCTGTTGTAAAACCAAATGCCAGCATCTGTTAATTATTTTATACAGCTTATTCCACTATAGAAATAGACCTTGAACTCAGGAAATGACAGAGAGAGAAATTTCAAAACTGCATGCCAGGATGCTATAATGTCAGGTTTTTTGTACAGTTATTTATATAGCAAATAAAACTTTTTTTTTTTTTTTTGTAAAAAGATTATAGGTGAACTATCTTTATCCCTTCCCTAGAAAAATCAATTACAGAGGCCCTATTGATGTGTGAGATTTTTTTATATTTCTCTGCTGCTAAGAGACTATGTCATCCTGATGTTATTTAATTAATGATTGCCCTAATGTCTCAAATTAAGAATAGCAAATTCAGCTGAGATTTCAACTCTGAAGTATCAGCTGGCCACAACCGAGCAAAACTACTTCAATTTTTTAGAGAAGCAGCAAATAAGGTAATATCCATCAAGTCAATTCATTGATTGCTCTACTGGTCAGAAGGGACCCAGGCAGTGTGCCTTCTATACAGGAAGGGTTGGATACTGATATTCTCATGCACCCATGACACCAAAATGAACAGTTGCAGCTACACCGTTTAATATTTCCAGTTGATGCTATGAGTTCTAGGTTCAAAAAGTGAGCAGTCTGTATTAGTTATCTATACGTCAACAGATTTTACTGTGAAACAGGTAAACCAGAAAACGAAGAAAAAGGACCTGCTGACTAGATTAGAAAATGACAGAAACAGTGAGCTGGGTGTGTTGTCATAGGAACTGCGAGAGGCAGAAATCTCAGACTCTGTGATGCTGAATGGCCAAAATAGGAATTTGTATTTTACAGTAATACGGAGAGTAATAGCTAAAAAAGATAAAAAATAATGTAAGCTTCAAAATTCAGACATTATTTAAGACTTGTCAGAACTGATGAGGCTAGAGCTCTTATTTTCGTCTGTTTTGATATCATTTGCAACCATAGCTTGATATGCTATTTTTCACATTTGTTATTTTCTTCCATCATTCAATATTATTTTTGCCCTAGTTTAATATGTAGCTCCAGACTAATTAAATGTAGTATTTAAACCTTGAGCTGAACCTTTAATTGTTAATTTCTTCACACATATTTTTCCTGTATTCTCACCATAGGAACTAACCATTTTACAAGCATTAATATATTTCTCTGTACAGTATATGTGAGATAAAATTCCAGATTTATTAAATAAGGAACTGAGTCAAAAAGAAGTTAAGGACAAAATAATTTAAACTATCCAAGAATTCATGGTACTGAGTTGGAAGCACCTAGGACTTGATATTTCAAAGACCTTGACACTTGTACATTATTTGCTATGCAGCTGCATTAATGTAACAGTTTCACACAGTGTGCATAAGTGTCCTCTCTTGAAAACTCAGAAAATGGTTAGTGGCCAATCCCAAAAAGGTTGTTTCACATTAACTGAGGAGCCACCTACAGGAATACTGCACAAAAAGAAGAAACAAAATCAAAGTTTAACCACAAGACTAGACTTTATGTTTCTTCAGTTGTATGAAATACATTTAATAATACATAAAACGTATTACATAACATATACTTCTACCACAAATGAGCATAGGTCATAAAATAGCCTCTTTCACAACATGCTTGAACTTAGTCCCAAAATATCTCATTTTGAGTACTGAACTACACAAGGATATTTGTAAAATAAAATAAAAAGTAATTGGATCTTTATTACAAAAAGTAATAAAGGTTTGAGCAAATCAAACTAAATTCATGGATCATCTTTTAAAAGCAATTTTAAAAGCCTTTTTCTTTCTATAGACTCTCCCATAAAATGGAGGAGGGCATAAATCTCATCATCAGACCTCACAAATATGTACTAGCAGCAGTTAAATGTAGATATAAGCAGTCTTGCATTCAGTTCTCAGTTTTAAAGGCAAATTTTCTTCAGTGATCAACAACCATTCAGTCTATCCCACAGCCTTCTACATTGCCCTTTCTCCCTGTTCTGTCTCTATTTTTTGCCTTACACAGCATGTTTACTTACCTCCTAGAACCCCACCCCACGATCCTAATCTTCTCACCTTTTGGTCTTGTCAGTTCTCAGCCTTGTCCTGATTTATATTGTGCTCCATCATTTACCCTTGCTTACTTTCCAACTCTTGCCCTTGCAACTTCTTCCTCTTGTTACCTCCAAATCTGTCTATTACTTCTTTCTCACCTTTCCCATTACATCCTTTCTCTTATTCTTCATGCTCACTAGCTACCAATAGTGATGTAACAATAAATGAAGACAGAGATTCTTCCCAAATCTTTTCAGCTCTTTTACCCCAAAACTTGGACAATAACAGCTTAGAGGAACAACTGGAAGAAAAAGGCACAAAGAGAAAGGCCTGCAAATAGCATGCATGTCTTACACAGTCCTATCAACACTTACAAAATTTTATTTTCTTCTTGGTTAGCTAAGATATAAAAACATCTCTGTGTCGGCAATAAATGATTTCTGTACCTTTTATAATGTGACTACAGCTGGGTAAGTCACATTGCTGCTATTAAAACACTTTAATTTCAGGTTAAAAAAAATGAAAAGCTTTTCAATGTAAAATTGAACTAATTTTATCCAACATGCATATAAGAATGCTTTTTTCCTGACCTGGTTCTCAGAAACATCGATTTTTTAACCTGAACTATTCCTTGAAACAGCAAATCATAAATTTTATCAAAAAAAAAATTGGCACATTAAGCATCTATTAAAACTGAGCTTTTCATCAGCTGAGATGGGAAAATAAATGTCTCTGTGGTATTTCAGTGTTGTCTATATACACTTCTTATGAAAGTAGTGCAACACTTGAGAATGTAGTAAGGCTGAAGAAAGTAGACTGCAATAATATCTTTCAAATCTGAACCAGGTCCATCAATGATCTATACCTTTTACACTGACAACAGGAGAGTAGCAAATGTTTGCACTGCCATAGATTAAGATTGTAAATTATTAGCTAAATCTCAATGTATACAGTTATGTAGATGCCCTGTCATCGTTCTTATTTGATATTGATCATTTTCCTATTGTTTCCCTCTCTGGGGTTACTACTGCAGCTCTGACTGTGACTTATTCGGTTCCTCTCCCCGCTCCAGCTCAGCCCTAGACTTTCATATATTCAGGAAGAACAAAATAGGTGACGCTTAAAAGATTTAATTGGACAGATTATCCTCTTCATTTGCTGAGGGCCAGAGAGCTGCATCTTCATATCTCACAGATTTGGAGTTGTTCTGTTTCTGAATGCAGAGTCCAGAGCAGGAAATAAAATGCTCTGAGCAGAGTTACCACAGAAGCCTATGCTCATCCCACTCATTCTCTGAAAGTAACCAAGCTATTACCCAGAGTGCTGCATTTTTCAACAGCTTTCAGAATGATCAGAAGTGATAAGAAAAAGTCACATAGCAACATGGTGATTCAGGAACATGTCTCACTTCAGACTACATAAATGATTACCAATACACAGACATCATCTACTTCTTGTCTAGGTTCATTTAGCTAATGAAATGGTTTGGCATCTAGTCATAGATTTACCATGAAAAACCTACTAACAGAAGATTTATTATGAAATGGGACATTTTAGCACATAGATCAGCTGTACATCGTGTTTAATACACAGGGGTTTCTTTTAACTATAATCTCATCTTATTGAAAGGGAGTGGGTTTTATAAATATCTAAATGTCATCACTGCTAACTCTTATTGACAACAACTTCACTAAGAAACACCACAGGTATTTCTAAATTAATTTTCAAAATAGCAAATGCCAGAGACACTGAGTGGTATTGATAATGCAGTGTTATGAAAGCAGAACAAGTTTGATTTGTTTAGTAGGTGAAAAGCTTGCAGTGATAAGCAACTTTTGCAAACAAGAACCACAGAAAAATGCTAGTTTAAGTCATGGAAATTTTAAGGAAACATAGCTCCTATAAAGTTTGGCCCTTCTGGTGCTTAAATTTGTTAAACTAAAAAAACCCCCACAAAACAACCTGTAATCACAGGGAAAATAGAAGATGAAATATAGAAATCCCTGTCCTGTTTCTGACTTTCTAATCCCCCTCTGTACCCATGAAAGGGACCACAGGAAAAAGAAAAGATCTTCAGGAATCTGTAGTAGACTTGCTTCAGAGTTATTCTGTGAAAGCATGGTAGTTGGTCTTCATATGAGGAATGAATTACAGTCTCCTCCTGAACCTATGCAGCAGGTCAACTCCCCTTCTAAAGCTGTCCACCCTTTTAGGTGATGTTTATCAGTTTTAACAGTCCTGGAGTCAGGAGCTGTATTAACAAGCTAATATAAAGCAAAGGAGGCTTTCAGAGAGTCAATGGAGAAAGTGGGCCATGGAGATGGTAGTTTGGATCAGAAACTTAATCTAGATGTTGTCAGTCTCCTTATGGATAAAATTACCATGGGACACTTCTTCACTGAAAATCGCTCTGACCTGTGCCATTATCCAGTGCTTATTTGTGTCTGTCAACAAGTCTCAGCAAGTCTCAACAACCTTTAAAGGACGGTGCATTCTGATTTCTGAAGAGGTAGAGCATGAATTTATGTTTTAGACATTCATCCCAGAAACTGAAGGGGCAGAGGGGTACATGTAGCCAAAGCAGGTTTTATTAAACACTTGCCACCTGTAGAGGTACTGATAATTATTAAAAGGATTAATGATGAACATATCCTTCTTACATGCATCATTTTGAGTTGCTAAGTATTGTATCGATTACATGTGAGGTATCGGGCACTGAATACTCTGAAACATAGCATTGTAGTTAATATTAAACATCAGTCTAGGTGTTTGATTTCTGCAGTGAAAGAATTTGAGATTTACCATCAGCTTTAAAAAGAGTGTAAGGTTCCTAAGTAAGGTCCCTTTTGAAATGCCCATAACTGAGCAAGTGAGGTGAATCTGAGACCAACATTTGACAATTTCATCCAGAATTTCTGAAAAAATATCAATCACTCTACTACTTAGATATAATCCTTCTTCCTATCCACCATATTTTTGATACACCTATCAGTACTATGTGTACCATGCAAGTACTACATTTAGTGCTATGTACATCAAGTAAGATTCTGTTGTAGTCCTTTGAGAAAATAAATACCAATGCAATTAAAAAATACAAATAAAGCTGTATGTCTTACAAAAATGTGGCCTTTCTCTGAGGAATCTGAAAACCAAACCAAACCAGCTGCCTGATACAGTTATTCAGGATACATAGTATATTTTAAGTACTTCACTTGAGTACTTACAGTGAAAATAGAACTCAATCAGCACCACATGGAAATATTATTGGTTGCATTTAGATTTATGTGAGAATTAGCGTTGTGTCAACTAACCATATTTTTGAAAAAATCTCTTTTTTGATTGTCAGAATGTTACTGTACAAGGAACTACGTAGTATTTTAAAGGGCACTGGCAAGTTAACATCTGTTTCTGGAGGCATACTTTAATGAAGTGAAACTAGTGTCTGAGAAAATAATTGAGTGTCCTAACATATTTCTTAAAGTGTTTTACCAGAACGTGTGTCCTTAAAACTGTGGTTAATAGTTACTTCTGTTACACAGGCTTTGTTTTCAAATGGTCAACGAGTGTGCCTGTCTCCTACTGGGAGGGACTGAAGGTTCCTGCATCCTTGTTAATGGCTCTGAAACTCAGAATAATGCTAGAGGTATCTTGTATTTACTTGACAATTCAAATGTCTCACACCAATTTAAAATTATCTATTACACCTATCATATCCAAAATATTTTATTACTTTTTCTCATATAGTTGTTTTAACAAGATATTAGATAATGCCGAAAAACAAATCAAAGAAAAATTGCTAGAGTATTACCAGACAGATATATGGTGGACTTTAGGTAAAAGGCTTTAGGTAAGATTCAATTTGTCATAACATATAGGTCATCTTTAAAATGAGATATTAATGCCCTCCGTGGCCTGGATAATGTGCATTTATATGTGATGAATGAATTGGGCTCTGCAGATGCAGAAGAATTGAAATGTACCTATCACAAAAATATATTTATAATTATAAAATATATTGAAATAACTTTTCATTAAGTTATTGTGCCACCTAAGTAGACTTCAGCTATTTCTAAACTGTTGGGGACGCTGAATCCATGTTGCATTGTAATAAGAAGCACAATCTCAGCAGCCTGTCCTTTTATTATCTTCACCACATGGGAACTCACAATATCTTGGATGAAATCCAGGTTAAAGCTAGTGAAATCTGTAGGGTTTCATACCTGAAGTTTATATTTCTCCAAGTGAAGTCCCCATTGATTATTTTCCTTGTTCAGAAGTTAAATCCTTGCAAGGAATATATGAGCTAAGCCATCATACTCAGCCTTCTGAGACCAAGTTAGATTAGCAAGTTTAATATTAAATATAAATTCACAAAAAGAATAAATATAAACCAATTCAGAAAAAAAGTACGTGTAGAGAGTTTGTTCACAGAGGGCACAATTAATTCAGTATGACTGCTAAAGTGAATTACAATATTCAAATACATATAATCACAAAATCAGTAGCATGGATTTGAAAATCATGGGTCAGTCCCTGACCTCAGATAAGAACATGTTAGTGCTAGTGTTATCCATTAAAGCAGCTGTTACTGAGGGCAGATTCTGGACACTGAATCTCCAGAATAACCACATTCATGTCACTCTATGTACAGTGGTCCAGCCTCTAGGAAAACAAGTTCAGGTGTTATCCACTGAATTATCCCTTCCAGTTAAATTGTAATATTAAAAAAACCCAAACACTTCTATTGCTCCCATAGTCAAAAACAACTTTAAAAAAAAAGATCTTGTCCCACCTTTCCAGAAGAATACCATTTTTTTTTTTTCCAGATATCAAAAACTGTTGTAACTTAGTATTAGGTCACCTTAAAGAAAAATGTTTGTTTCATGTCTTAGTTTGTTTCTTTATGTTTCATCTCACTTGCAAGTTAATTAAGTATTATTCCAAGCAAAAATCTTTTTTTTATTCCTGAAAGAACAAAACTGGGTATTGTTTATGCGATGATCCAACTTTGAATACATTGTAAGATTCCCATGTTTCTGAGAAGATAAAATTAAATCTAACCCCAGATTTAGAGTCCAAGATACTTTGAAATGCAAATGGCTGGGTACCAATTTAAAATATTTTGTCTCATGCAGTTCTGTGGAGTAAATGGAGTTGTCCCCTTATTTTCTATTAATTATATGGAGGAAAATGAAAATAGGGAGTGAGACAGCCATCCAGAATTCTGCAATATTTGCAAGGCAACACTTTAAATTGTACTGATCTTTTTGCCAGCTGTAATCATATGATCTTTGAAGTAGCATTTAAAATTTTAAAGGTTAAACAAGATCAGAGAAACTTTTATTTTTTCCAGAAATGGATATCAAATCTGATTTAGCATAGGTTCCAGGAAGTGGGACAAAACATCTAAGGAGCTCTATTTGTATACTAGCAGAACTGTTTGAAGGACAGTGTGACAGCATGAATAAGGATTTTTTTTGGATGCCAGACACAAAGACAGAAAGTCCGTGCTGTGGTAGAAGCTGATTAAGAGATTGTATTTGAGGCAAAAATTAACATTCTGCACGCAATTCTCCACATAACTATGTGAAAATCACTTGAGAGAAGTAAAATATTTCTGTTGGTGGAGAGGAAGCCTCTGAACCTATATTCCTTGTAGTCTTTTCTCTATCTCATTCTTTGGTTAAAGAACATTCTACTATTTTTATATCTGTACTGACACAACTCTCTTCCAATTTTAACCAGCTTCAAATCCTGATTTTCATCTGTGATTAAAGAAATAAGATACATTCCTGTTGTACTTTAGATTGAGTTAACAATATTTGGCCTACCTTGGTTAACCACACTTCTCATGGACTTGACTATGTGATCTATCATTTATTTTAGAATGGTAATATCAAGCAATTGCTCTATTTTTTGTCATAACAGTATGGTTCCGTCGTAATAAATAAATAATTATTTTGTTTATTTCCTGGCATTGTGAAATCAGTTAGAGGCAAAAAAACCAAAAAAAAATTTAAAAAAATAGTATCTTAGGAAGCCACACAAACCTTCTTCATACTTTGAAAACAGCAAAAGGGTTTTTGCAAAGTTCATAATAAATTTTAAGTTTTTTATTTATTACATAGAAACACCAAATAAATGTAACGTTGAAATCACTTATTGTGTAGCTACGGCCTTGACTATCCTAATTTAACTTTGAAGTTAGACAAGTTTGGGCTTAATGATCTACAATGTCTCTTTTCCCTTTTGGACCTGTTTTTTCCTATGAATATAAGTAGGAGAGAATATAACCATGGAGAGAAGAAAACACTCAAATTCACATCTGAAGCAATTCTAATCTCTAAATGTCACTTACATTGCATAGATGACTTAATAGAGTAAGGTTACCTTTTTCACAGAATCACAGAATGGTCAGAGTTGGAAGGGACCTCTGGAGATCAGCTAGTCCAAACTGCTGCTAAAGCAAATTCACCTACAACACAGAGTAACGTCCAGGTGCGTTTTGAATGGCTCCAGAGAAGGACATACCTGTTCTCGTACTCTGTCACCCTCAAGGTAAAGAAGTCCTTCCTCACATTGAGAAGGAACTTCTTGTGTTGCAGTTTGTGCCTGTTGCCCCTTGTCTTGTCACAGGGCACTACTGAAAAGAGCCTGGCCCCATCCTCTTGACACTCACCCTTAAGATATTTGTACACTTTGGTAAGATACAATCTCAGCCTGCTCCTCTCCAGGATAAACAGGCCCAGCTGTCTCAGCCTTTCCTCACAAGAGAGATGCTCCAATCCCCTCATCATCTTTGTAGCCCTCTGCTGGACCCTCTCCAGCAGTTCCCTGTCTCTCTCTAACTGGGGAGCCCAGAACTGGATACAACACTCCAGATGCAGCCTCACCAGGGCAGAGTAGTGGGGGGAGGATCACCTCCCTCCACCTGCTGGCCATGCTCCTCCTAATGCACCCCAGGATCCCATTGCCCTTCTTGGCCACTAGGGCACACTGCTGGCCCATGGGCAATTTGGTGCCCACCAGCACTCCCAGGTCCTTCTCCTCAGAGCTGCCTTCTAGCAGGCCAGCCCCAGCCTGTGCTGGTGCATAGAGTTGTTTCCCCCCAGGGGCAGGACCCTACACTGGCTGGCCTTTGTTGAACTTCATGAGGTTTCTCTCTGCCCAGCTCTCCTGCCTGTCCACGTCTGGCTGAATAGCAGCACAGCCACCTGGTGTATCAGCCACTCCTCCCAGGTTTGTATCGTCAGCAAACTTGCGGAGGGCACACTCTGTCCCTTCGTCCAGGTCATTGATGAATAAGTTGAACGGGACTGGACCCAGCACTGACCGCTGAGGAGCACTGTTAGCTTCAGGCCTCCAGCTCAACTGTGACACTGATCACAACCTTCTAAGCTCTGCCATTCAGCCAGTTCCCAATCCACCTCACTGTCCACTCACCTAACCCACACTGCCTGAGCTTACCTATGGGGATGTCATGGGAGACAGTGTCAACTGCCTTGCTAAGGTCAAGGTAGACAACATCCACCACTCTACCCAGTCAGTCATTCCATCGCAGGAGCCTATCAGGTTGGTCAGACATGCTTTCCCCTTGGTGAATCCATGTTGACTGGTGCTGATGACCTTCTTTTCCTCCACATACTTCGAGATGACCTCCAGGGTGACCTGTTCTATCACCTTTCCAGGGATGGAGGTGAGGGTGACCAGCCTGTAGTTTCCTGGGTCCTTGTTCTTGCTCTTTTTGAAGACTGGAGTGACACTGGCTTTCCTCCAGTCCTCAGGCACCTGTCCCCTCCTCCATGACCTTTCAAATATGATGGCTTAGCAATAACATCTGCCAGCTCCTTCAGCCCTCAGGGGCGCATCCCATCAGGGTCCATGGATTTGTGAGTGTCAGTTTTGCTTAATATGATCCTCCTCAACCAAGAGAAAGCCTTTCTTTCTCCAGACTTCCTCTCTTGCCTCCAGGGTCTGGGAAACTAAGGACCAACATTAGCAGTAAAGACTGAAACAAAGAAGACGTTCAGTAACTCCACCTTCTCTGTGTCCTTTGTCACCAGGGCACCCACCTTATTCAGCAGTGGGCCCACATTTTCCCCAGTCATCATTTTCCTGCTGATGTACTTGAATAAGCCCTTCTTGGTGCCTTGACCTCCCTCACCACATTTAATTCCAAACAGACTTTAGCTTTCCTCATCATCTCCCTGTGTATTCTGACGATGTATCCCTATATTCCTCCCAAGTGGCCTGTCCCTTTTTCCACATCCTGTAAACTTCCTTCTTTTGTTTGAGGTTTGCCATAAGCTTCTTGGTCATCCATGCAGGCATCCTGCCCCCTTTGCTTGATTTCTTACTCATGGAGATGCACCTATCTTGAGCTTGGAGGAAGTGATGCTTGAATATTAGCCAGCTCTCTTTGATTCCACTACCTTCTAGAGCCCTAACCCAAAATATCGTTCTCTCTTACCAAAAGAGTACATGACCTACCCTTTCCCAAACCATTAGTCTTTCTGATGCTCAGAACATCAATATGACCAACACCACCTTATTTTTGTGCACAAAATATCAAGTATCTCATTCGACTTTGTACATTTTAAACCATTTCTAGCTTTTCTTGATTAATGTTAATCAGCAGGTACATTATCAACTGAGTTCGGCATGTTCTCCTTCTGGAAACTTTCAAATGTATTCACGGCTGTTAACTAAACTACTCTAAGAAATTTCAACATTATTTTAGATGTAATTCCAAATTTCACTGTATCCTTGAAATTTACGATGACATTTTTTCACTTGAGCTATATACAATAGATTTACATTAAAAATTCCCAAAATGTGTTTCAGAAGACCTCTTCTTCTTCTTCCATCTAGTATACAGGTGACACAGAGAGATTAGATCTTTAACTATATTTCCTTAAATTTTGGTAGTGGTCTTTTTGATGGATTTATTCCTTCATTATTTTCAGAGTGTCTGTAATCATGATCTCAGATTAATGAGGAATAATCATTGCCACCTTGTAGATCATCAATAGTAGGGCCAGTGTGGGAGATCTCTCTGATTCTAAAAACACAAGCTTTCAAATATCAGACGGGAGAATTTCAGCTACACTTCTGAGATGGAGACTTGCTCAGCACAGTATTCAGTCTATGTAAACATTCATTTCCAAATAACTACAAGCAAATTTTAACTGAAGAAACTTCATGAGATTCAAAATTGTGGGATTTAGTAAGTTTTACGAGTTCTGCCTGCTGAACTACACATTCAGATATGATGTCCTTCATATTTAACTCAAAAGTATTAGAAGCTCCCTTCTAAATATGTATTTAAAGCAGTGAATAAAATTGAACAGGTGGTAAAATCCTTTGTGCAATATCAGCACAGATGAATAACACATCAGAATGCTTGGTTGTTAATGGCCACCAGATGTCCAGCCAAAGAAAAAGAGACAGAAAAGTATTTTACCAGCCTTGTTGTACTGCAGTTCTGTAAACAATTTACTGCTGTAACGAAGAATACTAGCATCAATCTGAAAGCAAAACCAAAACAAACAATAGAAAAAAAAAAAGAAATCCAATTTCTAACAAGATCATAACAGTTGATCAGTCTCACAGATTTTTAATTAGGAGAATCTTCCAAAGCTGTAAGTAATAAACATTTATATAGAGAGAGAGATATTGGACTCATAATCAGAAGCAAATAATCTGAAGTTAGTCTGGTGGGCAATGAACCTTTGAAAGGGAGAAAATTCAATTTTATTTACTAGTCTTTCTAAATGTCTAAGTCATACATGCAATATTAAACAGATGTAGATAAAATATGTAACTTCTTAATTATATCAGACACAAATATTCTAAACAAACCATTGATTTTCATATAAAGCATCCAGGTTTCACGATAACATTTCAAGAAATGTATGGGATACACTGATAACAACTAAATTAAAGCAAGTTTGAAAAAGAAATCCCTTGTCACTCTTCCCTCTCTTTCTCTGTCCTTTCATATCTAATTAAAAATCTTTCGCATAAATATCTTTTATTTGTGAATGTAGTTTGACTTTGACACTACAAGGATTTCACTTGTTGACTTCAAAGGGCTTTACAAGCTGACTTGTAATGTAAATGCTAGTTTTATGCATAAGCTATTAATATATTTCAGCATTTGCCTTCCACTGAACTTTTAGGATTTACTCTTCCTTATATTTTGTTATACAAACAGTTGTTTTTGAAATGCAACAAGAGCTGTGTTAGATTCATCCCATGGTTACATTATGGACTAATTTTAAGGGACTTCAAGGGCCCAGTTTCTTAGCAGCTTAAAATTACAGAGATTTCAATCAAACTATGCAAATTTTAAAGATATATGATTATAGCTATATGTATAGCAAAATCTGTAGTTCATAAGTCTGTTTCTAGAGTTAGATATTTTACAAATGTTTTAAAAATAGAACAGAGTTAAAAGTTCTTACCAAAATAAATAGAGAAAATTTAATTTGCCAAATATGATATAAATTAGAAAATATTTATCTCAACATTTATATAGGTTTTTATATTCCAAACTGGAATTGTATTAGATTGCTCTTCTGTGTATTTAATGTTAACTACTGGAACAAACTTCACCTTGAATTAAGCTTATGTAGAAAAGCTACATGCAGTAATAAAACCAGAAGTATTTCTTACAAGTAAACATAAGTTAAAGTTGGAAAAGTACATTTTGCTTGTTCATTTTCAGAGGTTTTTTTGTATGCACTTTCTTATCAGTTTCCAAAATTCTGTAAATCTGGGGGTAACAGAATAATTAATATAAATGACTTGTTTCTACTTGTCCATGAGGTTGATATACCTCTGCATAGGATATCATACTCTTGCAAAAAGACTTTTCTATTCCCTGAGACTGTACAGAATAATTTGCAGTAAGGACTAACTATGGTATTTAGAGACAAATACGTATATACATAAAAGGCTGCAAATATTAGCTAATCTATTTTCAGACTGTTGTTGTATTTCACTACGAATTTATGTCTTTTGAAAGGTGAAATGAAGCTTGGATTTAAGAGCAGCTAAAATATATTTAGGAGTAAACATTTTCCTGAGCAGTGTTGTTATTTTTAGAAAGACTAAAGAATTGCAGCTAACTAAGGTTTAATTAAATTACAATTTATATTTTTACTATATAACGGAGCAAAAGTGTAAGATAAATACTCAGAATATGGTGAATTCTCTTTTGAAGGGTTTAAAGTTTACCACTATATTAGAATAACAGAACTGCAGAATATCCTGAGCTGGAAGGGACCCACAAGGATGATCAAGTCCAGTTTTTGACTCCACACAGGGCAACCTAAAAGTTAAACCATATGTCTAAGAGCATTGTTCAAACACTTCTTGAACACTGACAGGCTTGGTGCCATGACCACTTCCCTAGGGAGCTTGTTCTAGTGCTTGACCATCCTCTCAGTAAAAACATTTTTTCTAATATCCAACGTGAACTTCCCCAATGAAGCTTTAAGCCATTCCTTCATGTCCTATCACCAGACACCAAAGAGAAGAGCTCAGCACCTCCCTCTCCACTCCCCTTCATGAGGAAGTTGCAGAAAGCAGTGAGGTCACCCCTCAGTCTCCAAGCTGAACAAACCCAGTATCCTCACCCACTCCTCATAAGTCATGCCCTCTACTGCTTTCACCATCTTTGTTACTTGCCCTTGGACACATTCTGGTTTTATATCCTGCTTATACTGCGAAGCCCAAAACTGCAGAAAGAACTCCAGCTGAGGTCACACCAATGCTGAGGTATAGTGGGACAATCACTTCTTTCAACTAGTTAGCTATACTGTGCTTAATGCACCCGAGGATATAGTTGGCCCTTTTGGTTTCCAGGACATATTGTTGGCTCATACTGGGTGAATTTAGCATCAGTCAAATCCCCAATTCCATTTCTGCAGGGCTACACTCCAGCCTATTGTCCCCCAATCTATCGGTACATCCAGGATTACACTGTTCCAGGTGCAGAATCCAGCATTTATCCTTCTTTCATGTGGTTATACTCAGAGGAAAAAGCTACGCTGCAATTAAGGAGAAACCTGAGACAGAAGTGTTTTTAATTACAGGTCATACAAAACTATTATTAGGGAGCAATTAAAAGCAAATTCTTTGAGTTATTTCAAGCACATATTAATGGGAAAATATTTTAGTCAGCTTATTTCTCCACTGAAATCAAAACTGAGAGGACTGCATTATTTTGTCAGCCAGACAGCTTCCTCTCCCAAAGGAAAAATTAGTAGCAGGCAAACAGGAGGTGATGACACAGAATAGATGGCTGCTTACCATGGGAAGCCTTCAGAAAAGTTTAGATGCATTCCTCATGCAATGCAATGAGCGTTGTCTTGTGCACCAAGCCCTCATTACTCCTGTGGATAGATTAGGAACTTGGGGCATGCTCTGGCTGCACTTAACCATCCTACTTCCTGGCAGCAAAACAACTAATCCAAGACACATTTTATACTACTCTCAAGTGATATTTTTAAAGGAGCTAGTTAATGAACTGTCATGAAAAATAGTCTGAAAATTGCTGTGAGTTAAAACCCAAACTGAATTAACCAACCAACCAAAGGAAAAAAAAAATCCCATAGAAAACATAAGGAGCTGAGAAATTCCTTGTGTTCTTGGCTGAAACACTTACTTTCACCATCCTTGTGAGGAAATGGCTGCCAATTTATGTAACACCTGTGTCTGTATGTGTCAGTAAATGTGGCAGGGGTTACTTACTGTTGAGAACCATTTGCTCAGTATCTAAAAGCAACAGGGTCTATAGGGGCTCAACTCCAAATAAGTCTTTAAACTACAGTATAAGCATTGCAAAAATAATAACAGAACAATGAGTTACGTTTCCACTGGGGTAAAAATGGGTTTTAGGGTTAACATCTTGCTGCAAAATTCAACTCAGTGAAGAAAATATAAAATGATAACATTCTGGCTGCTGTAAGCTGAAATGGCTCTTGGTCCCATGGATGTGGCTTCTGTCAGCACTGAGCTCCAAGATCAGCCAAGCCAGATACAGGTGGAGACAGCACGTTACTCCTTACACCTACTTTAGGAAAAGCTCTTTCTAGCAATTCATTAAGGTGTTTAATAAAACTGAACAAGAAATGTAAAGCATAATGCAAGGATTTGGAAGACCTTCAGATGTCAAATATGACAGAAAGACCACAACACAATTTTATTTTCATTTTTAAACTATTATTATTTACCGGGTTTTAAAGACAAAAAAAGGCTCTATGCTACAACTGTAAGGTGAAATTCACAATTTCATTTTTTATGCTGACTGTATTAATTCCATATTTAATGTTGGGAAAAGTTATGCACCTCAGGGAAGGATTTAACAGACATTAGATCTAGACATTAAAAAACACTGAAGAAAGTGAAGTGTCTTGCAATTCTACCCTTTTTTAGGAAGAAGGTGAGGGCTTCATGCACGCTTTTAATATTCACAAACACCTAGTTGTTGTTGCTGAATAAAATGTCTTTTTGGGCAGTAGAGATGGGATTATACCTTTATTCTAAAAAAGGTTGAGAGGAGTGGTTGATGGTAATAGTGCAATACCTCACAAACACTCTCCTGGTCAGTGTTATTCTCAGTCCAAAGGCATTCAAACCCATATTGTCATCCTCCAGTGAATGTCCTAGACACTTGGTTGCAGACAATTCTGTATTCCTCTTACCATTCAAATTTTGCTGTACTGCAAAAAAACCCAAACAACTGAAGAATTTTTGTATGAGAGAAAAGGAGCATAAGGGCTATCAATCCCCTATTAAGGGCTATCAATCCCCTATTATCATCTATCCTGCTCACTTACAGGGCTGAGAACCAGATTCTGGTAGAGTATGTCCATATTAGCACATAGCATTGTATTGGGGTTATGGCTGTGAAGTGAAACCCTCCACTGCCTCCCTTACCATGCTGTGGTTCACATCCTGGAGCTGTCTCTGGCACATGAACTGGGTTCATTTTGCCTCACTGTACAGATCTGCTCTTGTTCTGCTGCACTGCTTGCTAATGAAGACATATCCAAATGCAACTCAAAAGTCAGATTAAATATTTATTTGGAGAACAGGTTTAATTCCAGCCTGTTTGGGAGGAAATTCCCTTAGAGGTGGAAGGTGTGTGTTTGAAATCCTCAGAATGAGGCAGTGCTTAATCTGAGTTCCTTTACAACCTTATGCACTCTTGCACCTTATAAAAGAAGAGCAACACTTCAAAGTAAAGCAGTAGTGGATACTGACTGTGTTTCAGTGGAATTTAATTCTGTCAGTTCACCCTGGTACTATACTCCTCCCTCCATGACAGACACAGCAGAGCCAAAGCACAGCCACACTAGGCCACATCAAAGGTCCACATAGCCCAGCATCCTGTCCCCAACAGAAGCACATAGGAAATGCCTTGGGAAGAGTATAATTATAGGACAGAAGAATACTAGATCTTCACTCACTTGAAGCTATTTCATACCTTTGATCGTTCTTTCTTCCCTTCCCTGGACACTTTGAAGGTGTAATACTTTTGAGGAGAAAAACACAAGAATGGTACAGAGTATAACAGATGTTAGTGTGCTGTGATTTTAAATAAAGACATAGGGGTATTCCTACCATGTTTCTCTTCCTAATAATTTCTAATAATCTCTCTGCTTCCAACTGCTACTGGGCATGGAGTTCATATTTTTTCACACGCTATTTATTACAATAATAAATATACAAGATCTCATTCCTGAATCGCTGGTTAAGCTACATCGCTGCATAGGTAAAGTTAGGTTTTGGGGTCGGAGTTCTCTATACATCATTTCACATTCATCTACATTGACTTTCTTCTGCCATTTTGTCCTCAGCTGACTCAGACAACCCTTTTGCATTTTCTCACAGGTGTTTTCTTACTTTGAACACCTTACATTGTGAGGACCTGTTTCCACCTTACTTCCCAAATCATAATTGAATATTCTGAAAAACACAGGTTCATTGCAAATCTCTGTTACAAAACATGAACATTTATTCCTATGCTTATTTTACAGGCTTTATTATATTACTTATCCATGTAAGGGGACCTTCCCTTTTATTCCAAGAAGCTTAGATTCTTAGCTGTCAGTTGCTCCCTGTGAGACAACATTCAGTTGCTTTATCTTCTTTCATAAGATTAATCCAGTCTTAAGCTTTATGCACAGAAGCAGAATTTCAGGCATTGAAAATACTTTCAGGGCTGGCTCTAGACATAGTTGAAGCAAGGAAGTGTGTTTGTCAACCCACTCAACTCATTCTTACTAATGGCAAAAACCTGGAAGCAAAGCAGGTGGCTGCTGCTGTTACAGGGTACTCAGGGAGTGAAGAGGCAGAGCAGAAGCTGTATTGGGGTAAGAGCGAGTGACGTTGCCTCTCAGTGATGGTCTCCATTATGCCAGGGATACAAATGAAAGCCTGATTCTGCTCTGAGTTTTCTCCTGATTCACAATCTCCTGTTAGAGGTCACACAAGCTATTGGACTAGGTGATCATTGTAGGTCCCTTCCAATTGAAATACTTTATCCTATTCTACTCTATTCTTTTCTATTCTGTTCTCTTCTGTTCCGTTCCATTCTTTCACCCTTGGTGGTCACACCACGCTTTCTTTTTTGACAGTGTAGCAAAGCACTGAGGCCTAATTCTTAGGTATAAAAAATTAATTTTACTCACACTTCCTATGATTTTCAAGCTACTCTTGTGTCCATAGAAAAAAAAGAAAGTTTGACTCTGGGTGCACTTTAAGCATTTGTATAAACTTGTCTGTCTAGATGTCTCATGTCAGCCTTTTGCAAAAGACTAACAGCATCTCTCACTTTATCTAGACAGCTCAGTATTATCGCTGCAAATTCCATTTCCTATCTGTGTTTCTGAAATTCCTTTTTTCTTGACCAGAAATCCTTTTACACAAAAGTATACATCTGAGAATAGAAGGGTCAAGAACAGCCAGAATCCTTGGAGAATTCAGTCTGGTTCAAGTATCAGATAATGGTTTGGATCTTAACATTGTTTTAAACCAAAAATGATTTTTCAGTCCTCAGTGCAGGTAGGATTTGTTTTATTTCAGAGAGAAATACAGTTTATTTTGACATGTAATCTTCTAGAGCATCCTGATTCATCAGTAGTAGAGTCTGTTAGTATCTGACTTGCTTGTCAGTCTGTATCATTATCAGCAGCAGCATCTGCTTCCAAAATGCATAAAGAACACTACGGATTTAATGAATAGGTGTTTATTTAATACTGAATTTATTTTAAAGGTGTTCTGTTATCAATTGATATGCTTCCAGCAACACCAAGATGCTTCAGGAATAAAAATATCAGACACTTAATGAGAATTCTGTCTATAATGGGTGAAAAGACTACGAAACAGGTCAAATTCACTCCTTGGCAACACTGGTTAAAAAAGTTTTCCTAGCAAATACATAAAACAAAGGCAACAAGAGTTCTAGATGCTAATAATAATAACACTTCATTACACACTGTCTCAATACAACTCAAGCACTAAGAATGCAAGGGGAAAATCTGAACTCTTTCAAGGATGTAGAAGAGCTACAGAAAGACAAAATTGTTGTTTTTATTATTATTATACCTTGTGTAACACTTCTTTGTGACTGACAGGAGAGAATATGCAAGTACATTAACTAAGCTGTATAACTGGGTGAAATTTGCAGGTTAAACATCTACAAAACAAAAAGAGAAAACATATAAATTGTCTACATGAAATTTTGAAGCAGGTAGTAGCTCCAGCCTCATCAGACTCCCATGTGCTTATGGTCTGCCTTTTCAAGCCAGAGTTTATTTTATACCTTTCTTGGCCTGGTCAAATAATAATATGCATCTCATGTAATACAATTACAATGAAATGCGTGTTTACCAGCAGGATGATAAGAAAACTGCTTCTTTTTAGAACTGCAGTTCATGTCTTAAGGAATGATATACGAAATAAGTGGAATATTATTCCATCTTTTGCATATACTGGAGAGCACAAATCTACAGAATTAACCTATGAGATATCTCCACCTTATATGGATCTATGCAGAAAGCTGCAATCATGGTAATACACAAAGATTCTGAATTAAAGGTAAGAATAATAATCTTCTTTCATTTAAATTTCCTTTGATTAGTAAAAGAATAGCCTTTTTTTTTTCTGCTGGCAAAAGAGAAGACTGATAAACATGTATGTTAATGACTGTGGTAGTGACAAGATAGGAGGTTACTACAGCTGATAGAATCTCATGGAATTCTTGAACATTTTTTCTATTAAAATATGGACACAAAAGTCTGTAGTTAAATATAACTGTAATGAATATCTATTCCAAAAAATTCCCGTTGTACTCAGAGTATGCCACAGGAAAATTTACTCATTAGTGAAGTACCTGAGAATGTATTTGTAACAGAGCAGAGGTAAGGAGGAAAGCAGAGACAGAAATATTTTTAAGGTGCCTAATTTTTGCATCTTCCTCTTTTTCTAACAGTATTTCATCCTCAGCTTTTCTTTCCCTCACACCCATTTCCTTATACAGTTTTCTGAATGCCAGCCTAGAATATAAGCAGTAACTAGCTTTCTTGCAATGGGAATATTGCTCATAATTTATAAAGTATTGACACTGAAAGATACAGGGAGAAAGAGAAAAGGAAGAGGAGAGAGAGAAGAGCAGAGAAACATAGAAAAGTAAACAGTAGCCTACAACAAAACAGTCATTCTTCTCAAGCTAATGGAAAAAAACATGGCCATGAAATAATGATGGCTCTTGTAGCCCATTTGTTAACATTTTGAAGACATAACAAGCATTAGTGGGCTAGTGTGAAGTATTAATTGTAAATTGGAGCTTGAAGCAGAGGAGAGGGTGGAGGCGAGAAACAGGTTCAGGACCCAGTGGTGGTATTGACAGCTGAGATGGGGACTGGGAACTATCTCAGCCACAGCAGTGCAGCCAGCCCTGAAATGAAACTCCTGTCAACTTCACTATCTCCACCACTGTCAGCACTGTGCTCCCTCCATTATACAGTAGCCTCCTATTCTCTCTCTCTTTTCTGATTGTTATAGAAGTTTACACCTCAGGGAATAATGCCACATTACACTTTGTGGGTAATCACCTGCCTCTTTAAATCAACATCAGGTGACAGCTCAGGACCTTTACACCAAAAACCTCTTACTGACTTGGTGGAAAGATACATCCCAGTGCTTAATCAGGTTTTTTAGCAGCTGCTTTATGAGAGAGCAGCCTCACAGAAGACTCCTACTGTCACCTGTTTCTCTCACCCTGACACCATTATCTTCTGTGTGGAATCATGCTCCTCTGGCTTAATTTGCTTTACTAGCACACAGTGCACTGGGTTTTATACCTTTGTTACTGACTTGTGAAACAATTACTTGCAATGACAGCAGTGCCATAGTTCTGTGGGTTTTTCTTTCCTCCTAGGATTCATGGATAATTCAGGTTGGGAAAATCCAAGATCTTATTATTGAATATATCTAATCAGGAAAAAAAATAAAATAAGGATAGATGAAAATTATGTCATTCCATTAAAAATGTTCTTATCGGGCTTTTATTCCTTCTTAGAAAAAGGGAGGACCAGGAAGCTGAAGTCTGACCATTAAGGAAATACAAAATGAAACTCTGTAGATGCAGCTAGGTAATAAGCAGGCAGACAGGAACCAGTTTCTGCTGGTTTTAAACTGTTAGGCTTCATGCACTGCCCCTGCCTGAGGCAACCCAGTGAGTCCCAACAACTGCCCACAGTAACAACAGTTCAGCCAAGACAACAAATATTGATGCCAAGTAACTATTCAATGGCAAGATGCATATTTTCTCCAGGCAGACAGTGGAACCTCCTCTAGATCTGTATTGCATGTCATTTTTCCATGTGATGTCACTAGCTGACTGGTATTTTACATATTAAGACAATTTTAGGCAACCTCCAGAGAGGTAATAAAGGTGAAAGAGTGTGTTTTCTGCCTTTATTTCTCTAGAAATCCCAGATGTTCATCTGGACAAAGAAAAAGAAAGAGAAAGGAAAGAGAGTAAGAAGCAAGAAAAAAATAATAAAATCAGGTGCAGCAATCTGTATCCCTTTTGAATGGCTTGTGATGAGGTGTATCTTGTCCCTGTTTGCAGCTAAGGAGTATCTGAGGTGTCTGAGAAGAGGAAAAGATTGAGAATGAAAGTAATTTAACAACAAAAAAACCCGTAGCATCATTTCTGCAGATAAGGCAGAGAGGAACTGGTGGTAAGGCTGAGAAAGGAGGGAAGAGAAGGGTTATAGCTGATACAGATCAAGGGGAAGAAGTGTGCAGATAGAGAAGAGAATTAACGATAAAAACCATGGAAAGTAAGAAGTGCCAGAGGAAATAAGCTAAGTGGTGAAATATGAGAAAGGAGTAGCAAAATGGGAGGATTATGGAGCAACATGCCTTTGCTGAAACAGGAAACATCTGTTGAATTAATCAGAGCAGTCATTGACCACAGACACCCTGTTCTGTCTGAGGTGCTGGGCTGTGTCCATGGCACCTGTGGTGACATAAAAGGGGCTGGTGAGGGTCAAAGTGCAGAAGTCATACTTCTTGAAGCATGCTAGATCTTGCTTCATTGCATAGTGACAGATAAAACTGAGCAAATTAACTATACTCGTTTTAGGGAGAGATTATTGGCATCTTTTGTGGCCACCTTTCTTTGGGCCATATCTTTTTTTTTGGTGTCATGGCCAAACAGTATGAACTCAGGGAATTTTATTTAGTTTACTGATAGTTAAAACAAACTTGTTTATGACTGATTTGGGTATTGAGAAAAAAACCCCACCCAAACATAAATGATTAAACAAACACTTAGGAAAACACCCTCTACCCCTCTTCCCCAGGATAACTTCAGTCCAACACCTCTCCCCCCCACTCCCTGTTCTCACCTCCTCTCATTTTTGCCACTTGTTACACTCAGTCCTTTGGTGAGGCACGGGCCAGAGCAGGACGTTGGGGCTGTGCGTGACACGGTTTCTTTCTGCCATGCTTTACTTCATTTTCCTTCACTGCTCATGGCTTCTTCCTTTTTTCCCTCTCCCCCAGTGCGGGTCACCTGTGGCTGCAGTCCCTCAGGAGCATCCCGTCCTTAGCATGGGTCACCCACAGCCAATGGTCCCTCAGTGGACCCTTTTCTAGCAGGGAGCACATCCTTCCCAGTGTCTTCAGCCGTGGCCCCAGCCATGACCCCAGCAGTGGCCCATCTATTTCTCCTCACCTATTTCCTCATATGTCCCCTCCCCACAGTGGCTGTGGCTCTTTTTTAGATATGTCAGGGTCAGGGCACCGGGGTACCCTGACGGCCTGCAGGCCTCTTCCCATTGGCATAGGAGCCGGCTGGCACTGTTCATGAGTGGCACATGTGGATCATGGCCCTCCACACAGGACAGCTGCAGCCCCCTGCCCAAATCCTGCCAGGTGTGTCCAGCGCAGGCCTGGCACAGAGCAGCGCATGGAATAACAAGGATGCTCAGTGAAGGACAGACCTGTCCTAGCACACAGAGGCATTCACATATAACTCAACTGATCTCCGAAGGTGTTTATAAACAAGAACCCATATTCATGGGGAGTAAAATCCAAGGAGAATAATTGACTGAGCCCCCCAAAACCGGTAGTCATTACAAAAATTACCTACTTTTCACAGTCACGTTTGAAATCACGAGGTTTTTTTATACTCCTATAGGTAGTCTGCTGTTAATTACAAGCCTAACAGTGTTATCAATGAAAAGACTCATTCATTTCAACAATAAATAAAGACTAAATTGCAGGTTTTGCTGCATAAACAGTAAATACATATTGTTGCGGTCTCAAACTACCTCTGTCCTGTGTTTAAGCTGCCAATTAGCTACAGTAATTTTGACTGATTTCAGCACCTACCTTTCCTCTACAACTAGAATTAATCCTTCTACTCTATGTTCCTTAGTGAATAACCTTCCCAGTATGCTTGAAAATATTTCCCTGTTTCCTTGCTGTATCTTCTTGATAGTGAAGAAGGGGATTCCCTGTACCATTTTTTTAAATATAACACTATGCTGTTGCCCGTATAGGTTAGTATCAGAGGCAGTGCTTTGGGCAATTAAGACACCGCCATCAAACACCACTTGGCACAAACAGCCTTGAAGATAGTTTAGATCTCTCACCTCAGCATTTATTTTTCAGAGATTTAGGACCAGTTATTGAAGTAATGAGAAACTAGAGGTTTATCTAAGATATATTTAAGAAACAAATGTCCAAACTGCTGACTTGAATTTATACACTAACTAAATAAAAAGAGGAGAATCTAATACAATGCCCACAAGAGCATTTCCCCCAAGAAGAAACGAAGAGATGGTTTTGAGCATGAAAGTCTTTAAGGGAACAAAATATTGTCTAAGCAGATAACACACTGCCTTCAAACCAGCCTTGACCACAGGACCACAAATGTAAGCAGCAGTTAAGGTGTTATGCTCTCCAAATGTCATATGAAATGTTGCATTTCACTGAATCGGTCTAACTTGTCTCTCTTTACTTTCTGAATTTATTTCCATAGGAAATGTATGTTTACATACAACAAGAAGGGGCAGGGGTGAAAAGGAAGAGTGTGCTATGCCAAAGTAATTTCTGAGGAAACATTTTAAAATCTAATTGTTTATGCTGTGCAGTGCAGTTCGGTGTAATGTACACGCTTGTTTTCTTATCCAGAAAATAAAAGATATCTGAATATTAACACAAAAGTAGAAAAAACAAACAGACAAGAAACAAACCTACACTCTGCTGCCATGGAGTATTTCTAGGGTTTGGAAGAAATAGATTTCTTTGCAAAAAATGTTGATGAGCTTCCTTGGAAGCAGACATTTGATCCAAGAGGGAAGGAATTATGCAGAAACCAGAGCAAAGGAGGTGAAGGAGAAGGAATACCAGAACTGACCGTAACTGCAGGGATGTGTTTTATCCTTTGGTTGTCTAAAGCAAGTTACTCCTTTCTGATTTTACTTGGAGCTACTTAAATAAGAAACATTATTGTACTAACATTTGAGCCTTAAAGGGACAAGATGTGCTTTTAAGTTAAAGCACTTAAAACTCCTGTTTGCCAAACTATTTCTGTTTAACCAATTTGCTCACAACATCACACTGAAAGTGAAATAAGTAACTGACTGAAGTACATGCGCTGTCAAGAGCACAGTTACACATTCCCCAGATGTAACCAACACAACCTTGGCTATAGAACCATATTAGTAGTCTTTTCAGTTCCAGAGTTTTCCTTGATGCATTGTTTTGAAAAGGCATATTTGTCTACAGACAGAACATGGAGTTTAAAAATTAAAAAAAAGCTTAAAAAAGTTCCTGATGTGCTGCTGACAAACAGCACAAGTCATTCTTACTTGCTAAATGACCAGGTTATTTGTTGAATGACCAGACGATAGAATTAGTTATAATCCTGCTTTAAAACCTGACAAGTCACCATTGCCCTTTAATTGTCCTGACACAAATTGCAGACGTTTTAATTACAAATTTCTTAACAGTTGCCCTTCCCCTTGGCTGTCTTACACTACATGTTCATTCCACAAATGTATACTCCTTGCAACATAACTTTACTTGAACATCTGCAGCCACTCAGTAGTGAAATTCCTCACCGCCCTCATTGATTTCCTCATTCTTACAGTTTGTTCCAGTCCTCCAATTCTCTGTTAACAGTCACTTAAAATGAATCCATGTTTTGCATATTCATATGTAACAACTAATTTATAATAACATGTCCCCTTCTGCATGAGTGTAAGTCTTCCCTTTGTATTTAGAGTATAATTAACAAAGCTAAACATATACTCCTCCGTGTTGATAATCGGGACAAAAAGGAGCCAAATAAGAATAGTTTCTCTTGAATATAATTATTTTTTTTTTCCTTTTAGTATTTTTGTAGGGTGTTACATATTGTGCTAGGTATTTATTACCTGAAAACCGATGAATAACAAAATTGAAAACAGATGCAAACCACCACACATACACACACACATACGGATAGAGTCACACCCAGTTTTAATAACAGATGCCTCCTGCCCCCACCCATTGCCCCTGGCTTTTTTTAATGAACAGCATTGACTGTCCATCTATGTCATTCTGAGCAAGAAATAATAGAGCTTCTTTTTATTTGGCATAGAAGGTCTTGCCAAATGAAAATGGAAAGATCATCTGAAAGTCTTTTGGAGTCTGCAGTGCTATTTTCAGAGAGCCTTTGTAAGTGTTTTCACAGACAACAATGATCTAGGCTCTGATTCCTCATCCTTACAGCAGTAGGGAAATTCATAACTCTCTTCTCAGGCTTCCTGAGCACCTGCATGCCTGGCTTTCACAAAGTGTGGTATATTTTAGAAATTTCAACTGTTAAAAAAACCCAACAAAACACTACAGAAAGAAATATTGTGTTCCAGGTCTGCCCACCGAGCTACCTTCAGTCCACTATGCCCACTGACGAAGTTTTAAAAGTACTGGAGAAATTTAAAATGTTGGGGTTTTTTTTCAGCTCAGTTTTTTAGCACAAGCACATTTAATGGCAAGAAGAACTGGTGCAGTCACACTTCTAATAAGCACTGAAATCTAGGTTTTGAAGTGACTAATGTCTGATTTAAGATTATCAACTTGAGAGTCAGGAAACATATTTTTTCATTTCTGACTTAAAAACTGTTCCTTAAAGTTTTTTAAAGATAGGAAGTCAACTATTTGGAGTTCCAGATGGGCTTATAAAAAATTAAGCTGCAGAATGTTATATTGGTATTACACACGATATTATACTTCATCACTATTTTTTCTGCTTTAATATACCTATATATTTCAAAATGGTGAAATAATATCTGTTACTGTGGTATGAATATCCTCAAAACCCATGTATTGACAGAAATAATGGAGTTCTGAGAGGAACTCATGGAACACAGACCTTTCTCCCTTTTTTAAAGTAAAAAAAATCTGCTTAGCATACTGTTTATTGATTAGTTTTTAAAAATACTCTGAGTAAAACTATTTATGTATTTTTATATGGCTTATTTTTCTAAGACTTTTCATATTCAGCACAGGCAGAACATTTTAAATGTTTCCAAAACTGTTCTTGTGATTTGTTCTATAAATCACATAAATAGAATAACAATTTTTCTTTAGTTTTGTTCTCTGTATGCCTGCTTAAAGTTATGCTGTATTTCATTTATCTTAACAGAGTTTTTTTTAAAGAACAATAGCAGTTTACATATATCTTCCGTAGAGACTTACTATAATGAGACCAAAATTACTTAAACCTCCTTCTCAGGTGAATTACAAATAAAGTATGCAAAATAATTTTGTTATCTGTTGGTATTTTATTTTCTTGAAGGCATGTACCTACCTACTTTTCTTGTGGTAGTTTCTGCTGAAGCTTGATTTCTGCAAAAAACATCAGACTTAAACCAAGCACACATACATTCACAAAATTCAGTAGCTGACAAAGTTTTGCCTCATTACAAAGGACCATCCAGATGCCAAAGCAATGGAACATAGTCTACTAGAGGCAGCATCTGGCACTTTGGCAAACTCAGCTGGCAGTCAGTTTTACATTTGCTTCTCCTGCTATTCCTTTTACTGACATATTCTTGGGGTTTTTTCTTGACACAATTTCATCCTAGAAAACTAGCCTCTGATCATGTAACTGTTCTGTTCTATACAAACATGTTCATCCTAGAAAACTAGCCTCTGATCATGTAACTGTTCTGTTCTATACAAACATGTCATTACTTTTAAATAAATACTAAAAATAAAAGACTAGAATAAAATAATAAAAAAGTTGTTTCTGCAGCTGTATTGCAATCACAGTGAACTTCTCCATGTAGTATGCATTTAGTTATGTATAGACATTTAATTCTGAATTCAGATATCCTGTTGGTTTTTTTAAGCATATGTGTTATCTTACACAGTTCACACTCCACCTCACAATAAGTTTATATCTGTCTAAAATAGGGTAAGTTTATAAACTTCTGGATTTTCGTACACTTATAAATAAAACCCCCACTTTTATCTTCATTTTTAAGAATGAGCTCATTTATACCTATCATGAACAACTCTAAACCAATGAGTTTGCTTTTGTCCAGCATTTTAGAGGGAAAATACTACATACCTGATACTTCTGTTGTTGTTCCTGGGCAGAAAGTTCAGGCCTTGCCACTCACTATGAAAAGAGGTAAATAGTGGGCCTGGATTTCAAATCCAAAGCTACATAATCAAATTCTACCACTTCCAAGGAAGGAACAGCTAAGACAGACCCCAGTGATGGAACAAGTCTATATATAGTTTAAATGATTCCAGACCTACCTCAATATCCAAACTAAACAGCTGAACACTGAGGTTTGAAAGCATCTTTAATACTAATCAAAAACTAATAGTGGTTTACATCTGCAAAGTGGTGTGGTATTTGCTGATCTACATTGATTCATCAAAAGTAATGTAATGATGCCTAAATATGCAACCTTACTACCTAAATAATTTTGAGTTCGAACGTTTATGCCATTATATGTATGTGTCTCTACTGCCACCTACTTGTGGCAGCACTAGGAAAGGTTTTCAACCTTTGAAAATCTGTGAAGAGAATATCATGAATTGCAGATGGGTTTTCTAAGCTTTCTATTTAAATTTCATCTCTGTTTTCTAAAAATATATAATCTTAACAAAACCTATAGAACCAATGAATGCAGCAATAAAGGAAATGCCAGAGATCCTCCAAAACTGTACAAAAAGGCAATGTTTTTCTACTTCTTGCCAGGCAGAAAAGACCTGCATCTAATCATATTGTTGCAAAAAGGTAAAATTTTCTGCCCTGGCTTACCATGGTCCTTCAGTGGTACATCTCATCTACTTCTCAGTCTTTCAGCAAACTTGTAGTGGTATGCATAGAAAAGTTATTTATACATGTACTCATACATATGAATAAAAGGTGATCTTATATAGAAAGGTAACAAAAATTTTAATAAAGAAACTGCGATGAATGATTAATCACATCAAAGGGGTAAGCAATCTTATCCTTTCTTAAAAGCAGAAAGTTTGAAAGAATGTAGTGAACTGTTACAGCAAGGGCACTACTGAGAAGGAAGAAAAGTGAGGAGATAAAGTAAAATTCATGAGACAATGTGACACACAAGTGGGGAAAACAAGTTATGAAGCCCTCTAGATTTGAAAGGAATTATTGCCATGGTAATGATATGACTTGGATTCACTACAAGTGTTGTCAAATACATGCTGATTCACTTTGACTCATGAAATCAATGGCATGAGCCCAAGCACCTGAGAAGTGCGGTCAGAATTACATGGTCAGGTGTACAGATACTGAGTGGTCCTTTGCCAAAGCCAGTGCCAGCACATTATTTCTGTTCAATATGTTTGCAGCATAGACTTTTGACTGCCTTCACTTTTCTGTACATAGAGGAGTTCTGGGGTCTGAAAAGCTGAATATCTTTGAGAGTTTTACCATCACTGTACAAACGTGATGACTGCTCTACTGAGGCTTCTGTTAATACCTTTTTTGTAAATAGCTGAAAGAAAATGTGTAATTTCAAAACACAGCTAGAACAAACTGCAGTAAATAAAAAGGTTCTTTCTGCACAAAGCTTTTTTTCAGTGTTTTCCCATTTCAGTGGGAAATTCATTCAATGACTGTACTAAGGAACAAAGAAAACATGAGAGAAACCATAACAGGCCCTGAGAAGGTTGCAACTGGCTGCAGACATTTCTATACAACTATAAGACCCTATGATCTTTATGTCATTAGATAGGTGTTACGTTTAAAATAATATTTCTATATTACTCAACATGCTAAAATAATGTTGGCTGTAATTTACTTCTCTAACACACTTGTAATGCTGGTGTGAAAGGCTGGACCCCTAGCAACTGCTGTTTGACAGATGTTAAAATAATACCATGATTATACACAAAGTATTTGCATGTGCAAGCTAACGTCCACATTTTGTCTAAGAAAACCCTGACAAAGAAGGGAAAGAAAGGCTCTTGGTCTCACCTGGAACTTGTTGACAGTGAATGCTAGTGACAGTAAGAGCTGTGAGCTTTTATTGTCACAAATTAATGACGGGACACAAACAGCCTCTCTTAGCCAGGACAGCACCACTGCTTGGCACAGACCACTGCAAGGCACTGTAAGAAGCTTCTGAGGGCAAATCAACTGACATGGACCTGGAATAGAGCCCTCTTACTCACAGGAGAAACACTCAGAAAGAAGGTGGCTGGTCACTGTGCAAAACTGAGTGGCTGCTAGAGGTTATCTGTAGAGGAATGAAGCTGGGTTGATTAACATTGATAATATACAGCTGTGGGCTGGCTTCAGTGGTGGCAGGTTGGCTGATAAGGTGCAGCTGTGGCTGCTAGAGGTTATCTGTAGAGGAATGAAGCTGGGTTGATTAACATTGATAATATACAGCTGTGGGCTGGCTTCAGTGGTGGCAGGTTGGCTGATAAGGTGCAGCTGTGGCTGGTTCTGTTAAGGGGTTAAATAGCTCTAAGAGGAACAGTCAATGAAGATGGGCTTGTGGGGGGGGGGGGGGGGGGGTACGGTACGGTACGGTACGGTACGGTACTAGAAGGCAGTGGAGGGACTGGCTGGAAGAGTATGAAGAAGCAGCATGAGCAGTAGATGGACCTTTGAGACCTTGTGGGGGATTTGTGGCTGTGCCAGGGCAAGGTGTGCTAACTATTTATTGAAGTTAACTTGATATGTGATGGTAAAAGACATTGTTGCAGCTGACTAGTTTTGAGAGTGCTGCAACAGTTATCCCCATGGGTCGTAGGCAGTCAGTAGCTCAGCCAAACTGGATGAAGAGAAATAAGTGCTGCCTTTCTAGGAGACATGTTCCCAGGGTTAGGCCAGAGCTGACCCATATCCATGGATATATTGGGTTTGTATGGCAAGGTTTTGGTAGCATGGGGGCTACAGGGATGGCTTCTGTGAGAAGCTGCTAGAAGCTTCCCATTTATCCAATATAGCTAGTGTCAGCTGGCTCCAAAACAAACCCAATTATGGCCAAGGTTAAGCCCAGGTAATGTTGTAGTGTCTCTGGGATAACATCTTTAAGAAAGAAGGGGAAAACCCTCTTTTTCCAGCAATTGCAGCCAGGAGAGAGGGATGAGAATATGTGAAAGAAACAGCCCTGCAGGCACCCAGGTCAGTGCAGATGGAGGGGCTCCAGGTGCTGGAGCAGATATTCCCCTGCAGCCCATGCAGGCAGGCTGTGCCCCTTATCCCATGGAGGTCTGTGGTGGAGCACATATTCACCTGCAGCCTGTAGAGAACCCCATGCTGGACCAGGTGGATACCCAAAGGAGGTTGTGACCCCATGGGAAGCCAGCGCTGGAGTGAGCTCCTGGCAGGACCTGCAGCTGTGTGGAGACATGAGCCCATGCTGGAGCAGGTTTGCTGGCAGGGCTTGTGGGGGACCCACGCTGGATAAGCCTGTTCCTGAAAGGCTGCACCCTGTGGAAGGAACCTGTATTGGAGCAGTTCATGAAGAGCCTCAGCCCAGGGGAAGGACGTGCATTGGAGAAGTTTGTAAAGGACTGTCTTCCATGGGAGGGACCCCACTCTGGAGCAGGAAAACACTGTGATGAGTCCTTACTTCCTCCTTAGGGTAACAGCAGAAATAATGTGTGATGAATTAACCAGAACCTCCATTTCCCCATCCCCCTGTGCTACTTGAGGGAGAAGGCAGAGAGAATCAGAGGTAAAGTTAAGCCTGGGAAGAAAGGAGGCGTGAGGGAAAGGTGGTTTTTAAGACTTGGTTTATTTCTCATTATCCTATTCTGATGTGGTAGGTAATAAAATTAGTTTTGCCCAAGTCTGATTTGCCTGTAATGGTAATTGTTGAGTGATCCCCCCCTGTCCTTATCTTGACCCATGAGTTTTTCATTATATTTTCCTCTACCCTGTCCAGCTGAGGAGTGCTAGAGCAGCTTTGGTGAGGACCTGGCATCCAGCCAGGGTCAACCCACTGCAGTACTTGATGAGGGGGAAAACAGCACAGGCACACAACAGCAATCATCTCATCTTGGTGTAGACAGGGTTTGCCTGATGTATTGCAGTCTGGGCTCCAGGACAACTTTCTGGGACACTGACTTCACAAAAACCAAACAGGGAATGGGAATGCTCCTGAGGCCTGAATACTATTTGTTCCTCCTAGGGATGCTGTAGGTATCCAGCTCCTCAACCTGACAAAGATGAATCGGGGAGCAGCAAGGGTGGGTGGCTTTGAAAGGGAATGTGAAAAAGGAGTCAAAGATGACAGCAGGGCTGGCAGGGCAGGGACCTCACTCACCAGAGATGAGCCTTCCCACAGATCTTTCTCCCAAATTGAGTGTTTTCATAGCAATCTGGTGCTCCAAGGTCACAGTGCAACATCTCTGAGCAAAGCTTGCATACAGGCTGCAAATTCCTTAGGGAGTGGGGAGGAGGTTGTGGAGATGTGTTTGCAAAAAAAATGACATTGCAGATCAATCCAGGCAATTAGAGCCTGTCGTTGCCTCCAGAACCCTGAGAGTTTGGGTAGGACCTTATATATTTACAAGAAAGCATTGGGAGGGAGGTGGAAGTCATGAGATGTGAGCAGCACAGACAAGGTGCCATGAACCAATTGCTGTGAGAGCTTTGGTGGTATAAATAGGTCTCTGCACAGTCAGGTGCCAGGTGACACTCTCTCTAGGGTGAACCCAGGATATTTAGGATGTTGCAATTTGGGCACAAAAGCGTTTTCTGGAATGAGTTTCTACTGGCAGAACCATTTGGGAAACACAGTGGCATAATAGGTGAAGCAGTTCATTACAGAGGTATAAGGTAAGCTAGGCTTTTTTGGGAAAAAAAAACAAAATAAAACATAAAAACCAACATACAACTATGCTTCCGTGTTGTTTAAAAGCTCTCATTTGAAATTTGAAATACAGCATATGAATTCATAAAAGTTTATTTGGATTACGTCTATTCCTCAAGGGTATTTCTGTAGTTTTTCAGCAATCTGGTGTTCAAAAGCTGTCACTGAAATAAAAGAAAAACAAGTTTACTTTCTGCAGTCCCAGGTGGCCAAGTGTTATTGACTGCAAAAATCAGACACCATATTTGTGGTTCCCCATTTGCGGCCTGCACCGTGTGGCAATCCCAGCCTCCAAGAGCAGCATCCAAGGCTTACTGAGGAAAAGGTTTACATCTGTTCTCACTCCTCTACCTCAGGGGGACACACTGACACCAGCAGTGACACTACAAATGCAGCCATCTGTTATAACTGAATGTTATAATTCATTTTAAGGGAAAAAGTAAACTAGCCCAAATAACGCTATCTCACCAGTCATATGCAGTACAATGTACAGCTTTTAAAATTATTTTTAGTTCAGAAACTAAATGTTATATAAGCAGAATGTAAGATTTTTAGACCAGCTTAAAATGTGTTTAGGGTGATGTCCATCTCCACATTGAATACACCACTGTTAAAGGAACATATTCTTGAATATTATGTGTCTCTAAAAAAATATCTGAGCATCTTACAGGATTTGAAAATCCATTTTGCTTTGACTTTCTGTTATTCTCTTAGCTGTGACTTAGCTTCCCCACCCCACTTAAGCTGATTACTAAAGTACACAGAAAAGACAGAACAGCAAAGGATCAAATATTCCAACTTCAGGATTCTATATAAAATACAACAGTAGCTTAAACAATGGCTTTACTCAGTACAAAATGAAAACTCTTGCTTACTATACTACATTACATAGTCAACAGAGTCAGAAATTCTGACTTGCAGGATCTATTAAGACTTTCACAAAGCACACTATCATAGAACTGCCGTGTGTCATATATGTTAAACCATCCATTTCAATTCCATTCGTAGCTATGATGTTCCACCAAAACATCCCACTAATATCAAATGTGCAGAAATCACAATACAGTGAACATCAGGGCTATCTTTCTTTGAAAAAATTGATTAAACATTGAATAAACAACTGAGCAGATGTTCTTGTTTATTCCACAGTATTTTAGTGGTCTAAAGCTGCACAGGGCTAGAGCTTAGTTGATTAAGGCAGCTGTGAGTGCCCCCAGCAAGAGGGGGAATCAACAGATGCAGAATAACCCATCTGACCTCCTCATTACAAGAGATGCATGAGTGATACACAAGTGTATCTGAGAATGCAAGCATCAAATTCAGGTGGTCTCTAGCTAGTGAGTGATCCCTTGCAGAAGCTGTCAGCTGGCATGAGCTAC
This sequence comes from Falco peregrinus, assembly GCF_023634155.1. Taxonomy (NCBI): domain Eukaryota; kingdom Metazoa; phylum Chordata; class Aves; order Falconiformes; family Falconidae; genus Falco; species Falco peregrinus. The sequence continues at coordinate 66,270,783 of NC_073723.1, forward strand.
AGGAATCAGAACCTGAACCATCCTAAACAATACTGCAGATCTGCTGTCAGAATTGGGGAATCACAACAGACTCTCTGAGGACCTTCTGTGGGATTTTCTTTTCTTTTTTTTTTTTTTTTTGTCCTAATGAAATGTTTTCAGAATACAAAACCAAAACTTTCAGTATTTCTTAGAATCCTTTTTATTTTCCCCATCTGCAACAATTTGTTTGTACATTTCTCCTACATTTGGCCAGTCATGGGATTTTTGGCTGAGAATGGCATGGGAGCTGTGGCTAAAAAAATGAAAAAAAAAAACCTCCACTACTCATCCTGCAAGACAAAAGGTATATTGACATTGTGGAGGAAAGGGTGTTGTCGTATCACTTAACCCAGGCTAGATGCCTAAGTTAATATAAGGCAACGTGCAGTAAAAACTTCCTGGCTAATGTCAAGAAGAGTGTGTCCTCCCACCTTGTTAACAGTTAGATGTATAAAGATAGCAAAGATGGTAGGCAAACATCTGTCCTGATGCCTTACCTACTCCTTGTCCCAGCTGTACCGCCCTTTTCCTTTCCATGTACATAGCAGCATTTGTCAATATGCCAAGATAAAGTGTACAGAAGAGCTGCAGAAGCAAGTTTGATCTGTTATTTCCTCATAGAAAAAGGAAATTTTCAGGAGCAAAATTGCAGGAGGGAGGGCTGCAAGTTTTTGTAAAAGCTCTATGTTTATATGCTGACATTTGGAGGGATCTGTCAGGTACAGAACTCAGTAAGTCTCTTTGATCTTGGCTAACAGACTTGGCTAACATGTTAAAATAAGATTTACATTTTTTTCATTATTGAATAAACTGAAAGATTATGTGTGTTTATTAGGTGGAGTTGCTTTTCAACATTAGTGTATATGATTAAAATGAACCCGATTTAATAGAACCACGAAATGGACACATACAGGTTTCATGTGGCTCATGCACTGTGTGGCACGTAAACCCTATTTCTCATGAACTGCAAAAGAGATGCCAATTCCAGAGCTCCCAGCTGGGTACCCAGTCCCTAGGTGACCTTGTTAGCAGCCTCCCTGCTGACTCAGTCCCTCACTCCATCCTTCTCAGTCCCTCTCTCTCTGATAACTACCAGGTATCCTAACAAAACACCAATTGTCCATCAACAGAGAGCATGAAACTTTGCTTGTCTTCATTTTATGCTTTACACACATCGTTTGTTTCATTGTTTTCCTTCTTCTTCCAGTCATTACCTGCAGTCATGTCATCCTGTCTCTGTTCTTCCCTGGTGCTTTATGTTTCATTGCTCTTCTTCCACACTCTCTCCATGCTCTGCTAAGCACCTTGGCTGCAACTAGCTTAAGGAGATGCTCTCCCACCTTTTGTAGCTTAATAACTATTATGCCAATCCCTGTGCAGTTTTACTGGGTGCATTGGGATTAATAACCATTTGTTATCTGCATACCTTTTTACTGTATTGCTGATTTCATGGAGAAAAAATATTTTTTTTACTGGCTGATAAAAGCTACACTAAATTACATAATTTTTAGGTATATCAAAATCATTTTACTCCATTAACTGCAAAATATAATTTTCATATAATTTCACATCTGTGCAAAATGATCTGTGTAAATGTGCCTTAAAATCTACATAGGTCATAGGTTGAAATATTGTAATGGTTTGACCCTGGCTGAATGCCGGGTGCTCACCAAAGCTGCTCTGTCACTTCCCTCCTCAATCGGACAGGGGAGAGAAAACACAATTAAAGGCTCGTGGGTCAAGATAAGGACAGGGAGATCACTCAGCAATTGCTGTCACAGGCAAACAGACTCGACATGGGGAAATTAGTTTAATATATTACCATTCAAATCAGAAAAACACACCTTCCCTCCAATCCCTCCCTTCCTCCCAGGCTTAACTTAATTCCAGATTTCTCTACTTCCTCCCATCCAGTGGAACAGGGGGATGGGGAATGGGGGTTACTGTAGTTCATCACACATTGTTTCTGCCACTTCTTCCTCCTCACACTCTTCCTCTGCTCCAGTGTGGGGTTCCTCCCATGGGAGACAGTTCTCCATGAACTTCTCCAAAGTGAGTTCTTCCCACAGGCTGCAGCTCTTCACACACTGTTCCAGTGTGGGTGTCTTCCAAGCGGTGCAGTCCTTCAGGAACAGACTGCCTCAGCGTGGATCCCCTGAGGTCACCAGTCCTGCCAGGAAACATGTTTCAGTGTGGGGTCTTCTCTCCACAGGTCCTGCCAGCAAACCTGCATGAGCGCAGGCTTCCCATGGGTCATAGCCTCCTTTGTGCACCCACCTGCTCTGGCATGGGGTCCTCCATGGGCTGCAGATGTATATCTGTTCCACCATGGACCTCCATGGGCTGCAGGGGACAGCCTGCCTCACCATGGGCTTCACCGCATGTGGAGCACCTCCTCCCACTTCTTCACCGATCTTGGTGTCTGCACAATTGTTCTTCTCACACAATCTCATTCCTCTCTCTTGCTGACACAGGTTATTTTTTTTCTCCCCTTATTAATATGCTATCACAGAGGCACTGCCACCATCGCTGTTTAGCTCAGTGTTGGCCCGTGGCAGGTCCGTTTTGGAATTAGCTGGCATTGGCTCCATTGGACATGGGAAAAACTTCTGGTGTCTTCCAACAGAAGCCACCCCTGTAGCTCCCCTGCTACTAAAAACTTGCCATGCAAACCTACTACAAATATAGAGAAAATCAGGGATGAACATTATAAATGTGGAAACCATTTTGAAAGGATAGGCTATAGCCTTTGTCGATATACATGGAGAGGCAAAAACTGAGGCAGTAGCTTGTTTACCATTTCATTCTTTCCACCATGCTTCCACCTTTGTCTTCCTTTGGCACACTCAAAACAGGACACACAGCAGGTTCAGTTTCTCTGCAGCTGTTGCTGATCTCCTGACTGATGACTCAGTTCAGCTACTGGTCTCTTCTTAGTGGTATTTAGATTCCAAAATAGAAGACTCTTAATGTATGTCATATTCATAAAATGGAAATATTTAGGGTGATGCTACACCCTCTATTTCTTGATGCTTATAAACTTGCCTGGGAAATTAATGTTAACTTCAGCTATGCCTTGCTGCTGGAGCAGGGAGAGAATTTTGGCATGGCTTCCTTATGTGTTGCAGGGAGTTCCCAGTGGCTTAGATATCGGATCTTGACACTCAATAGTTTCTTGACCTAATGGTATAGGTGTAAATGATTTAAAAATGTAAACCATATGGGGTTTTTCAGGTTTATAGCAAAACAGTGTACATATGAAATATTTAGGTTATTTCAAGGTTTTTCTCTTAAAAAGCAGTTAGAGTAAGGAATTAATCCTGACAAAAACCATACAGGTTTACATGACTCAGGAATTATTGTGATTGTTAGGCCCTTAACTTGACTGAAATCATCTTCTCTTACTGGACTGTGAGTTCAATGCACAGCATATGCAGTGTTTCCAGCTGGTGAATGAATATGTTTGTAGCATTTCTCAATGGTATGCTGACAGGACACAGCATGACATAGTCTGCTATGTGAAGAATTGATAAGGAAAAAATTATGCCTATTCAAGCAGCCACAAACAATTGCCTCTGAAGTCGCAGTCAGAAGAAGAACCTAGAAAGCATTCGTGGAAAGATATATTTCATTCACCTAGTATTTTAACTGAAGTAAAGGTGACAGTGAAACCAAGCATGGACAAAGAACTGCCCAGCTGACTACAGGCAGAGGCCTTAGGGAATGCATTGCACAGAACTGAATACAATACCCACTAGTGCAAGATCACTGTGTTATACATACACAAATGTTTACAGTACTTTGGGTCCATTTACCCTAGAATTATGGGACAGAGATGTGCTTTTAAAGCTAATGTCTCAAATCTCAGTTATGAGGCTTTGTTTCATATTTCAAACTTATCTTAGAGCACATGAACATAATTTCTTTTGGGTGAGCTAACCTGGTGTTGTGGAATGAGTGTTTTAGGGTAGGTCACTTAAAGAATTACATCAAAGATATGAGCAAAATAATTTAATATGATTCTGTGGAAATGCGACTTCACAAAGTTTGATGGCCATGTCTACTCTATTACTTATTACATGGATAGAACACACAAAGGAAAATCAAGTTAGAATCAAGCTAAAATGACTTACACAGAGATCAAAGACACAAAAGGGTAAGGGAGTTTAGTCACAAAGTTCAGAATGGATCTCCTTGCTTTCTAAACTCTTAATAGAGCTTAGGTGCAGCTAGGTCTAATCTTAGACTCAGACTTGGACAAGGGGTTATATATAAAGGATGTCTAAGGTTTATTCAGTTCAAGGTTGATCATAGGATTTTAGCAGCACTTAATCTATGACTATTTTAACATTTACAAAGTGAATCAATAGGATTTACTTACATTACAAAAGTGGTTTACTATGGGTTCAAGATGGTAAAACTTACACTATACTTATTATGAGATACCTAAATCAATTCACACACGCACATGCACACAATCACAAAAGAGATAGATGTATAGAGACATATGCACAAATCTACAAAGGTACGCCTGTTAAAAGTTCCCCTCAAGTTCAGTGCAATACTCATGTCAAATGCCTTTGCATTTCTCAACAGACGAAAGGTTGAGCCTCAAGGAGCAGGAGTATCAGACCAGGGCCCATCATCAGCTTTCAGCGATGGTCCCCCTAGAATTGCAAATGGGAGTTCACGAGTTCTGAGCAACATCCCACTCAGAGGGAGATACTGGTCACAGCCTGCTGTGGTCCAGGAGACTTCAAAGGGTCTCACTTTGGACCACTGTTTATAAGGTTGTGAGATGACTGGCTTTAGTCATCTGTACATTTCCATTCTGGCTGTAACCTGAGGCATTCATTTTTTTTCAGAATTCCAGAAACAATTCTACCATTCCATTTGGGTTACAGCCTGGGTCAGGAATGTTCCAGGGATGTCAGGGAATAATTGATTTTCCACACTCTTGTTCCCTACCTTGGCCAGGCAACAGGCATTCCTGGTACAGACAGTGTTGCTCCCCTCCTTAGCCATGCGAGAGCTGCTGGTACAGTCAAGGGGTGCTTAAGCGCCTGACTCCTTAGACCAACACCAAGGCCGAATGGGGATTCCTGAGGTCATAGAGTGTCCCAGAGGACGGGGTGAAATGAACCACCACACCTGGAAGTTCAGTTCCACCCCCTCATTACACTCTTGAAACATATATTCTTGAGATATTGGATTCTCCGCATCACCTTTCTGCTTTACAAATTCTACTCACTTGCATTGCTATGTAGACATACTTTTTAGAGCCAAGGAGAAAGTTTGTGGGCACAAACAATGATCTATATAGACTGTTCTTAGTGAAGCTTCTTCAATATCCAGGGAGATAAGTGTGCATCTTAGAAGGCAGCTCCTATCTCCTGACACCCCAGTACAGGTCTACCCGGAACAGAGAAAATGCGAAGCAACAGTTGTTTTATGTTTGGCTTTTTGGTTTTTGGTTGTTGTTGTTGTTGTTTTTAAATTCGGAATTGCATTAATGTATTTCAGTAGAACAGTTCAGTTTTAGTAATTTTTAATATGCTGTTATGTGTACTTTTCATTTGTCTTAACTAAATAGCATTTTTCCTGTACCAGATGACCACAATTTTTATAAGCAGAGGATGGACCCTGGAAAGGTTCAAAGATGGACACACAGACATCTGGACTAAGTCCTTAATGGCATGGATATTCACCAACAAATCCTTTCTTAAATATTCTGAGTTGAACTGCTTGTACTGTTGAGGTTTTTCTGTATTTGTTTAAGAAAAATGATTGCAAATGTTATCCAAGTGACCCAGACTCACTTATTCAAACAAATATTTGCAAATACTTCCTGCTTTCACTTTTTCCTACACATTTTATTAGAGAAAGCATTCAGATTATTCTGACTGCTTGCCTGTACACAGAAAAACTAAGCATTTCTAAGGAACATTCTTTGATGGTTTTGTATATTCTACACAGTAAAACAGGTGTATGAGTTTATATTTACATACTCATATTTGCAAAGAAAACAATTGCTTGTAACTCGTTGAAGGGAGAGTATGGCTTTGTCATTCTTATTTTTTGTAAAGAAATCTCCTATACTATTCAGGTTAAAGTCAAGAAAATTAGTCAGACTTGGGAAAATGTTCAAAAAGATGTTATTGTGGTAAACACACTTGTCAAACTCTCCAAAGCACAGAGCAGGCACTGTCAGCAAAATCATCTTCAAGGAGAGGGACGGTTGTTACTAACTCCATAGATATCCTGCTAGAAAAAAAATAAAGCTCAAACTTTGAATGAGAAATTATATTAAAGTCACATAAAACATTCAGAGAAAACAGAATAGTACAATTATTTGCATCCTGATCTTCATTTTGTACATCTTGTCATGTAAATGTGTCTATTTACCAAAATCCATTCAGAAATAAGTAATAGTAGGATCATTTTAGTAGCAATTGTGCTTATCTAACTGCATTCCTCTACTATTCCTGTTTTTGCTCATTGCTGTTGTGTAAATTATAGAATTTATAGAATTCTATAAATTATGGAAACAGACCCTGACTATCATGTTTAAATGGAGAAGCTTTACACTGCACTTTCATAAATGTTTAGTAAGACATAAGCCAGCTTAACCTCCAAAAGTCATACCGCCACCCTTTCATTCTTGGTTGTTTATTTCTCCACCCATAACTGCAGGCTGCAGGCACACACAGCTGTGCAATGAACTACCTCAGGGAAGTCATCCAAGATAATTAACCTGGGGGGGGGGGGGGGGGGGGGGGACGACACGACACCGGACACGGACACAGACACGGGACGGGGAACAAACAACAAAAAAAAGACATTTAAGCTTTCCTCCCCCAACTTGGTGCTTTTTCTAAGAAACCTCTTCAGCTGTCTGGTGTTTTTTCATTTTTATTTTTGACAGAACAAGGGAAAATGTTTTGGGGAAGCAAACACTGTCAAGATTTTCAGGTAATAGTGCCACCTTATGTAGATTTAAACTAACATAAAATGATGGCATCATCATTCACTCGATTCTCTGCACTTCAAAGAGGTGTTAACAAAAATGAATACAATACTACTTGAAACAAAGAGAAAATAACCTGATTTAAAGTAAACCAATGAAATCTGAAGTAAAAAGAATGCTTCACATAGACTGCTTGCCATATAGAATGGTATGCAAGCATGTGTATCTAAGGTTTAAAAAAGCAGGAAATTTGTAAAAATTTCATACAAGAAAAAGCAAATTAGCTGTGTGATTTGCAATCAATCTTCTTTTTCCTTTATAAGTAAGGTCAGCTATCGTCTGTCGCAGGAATTATCCTTAGAATTGATTACTTTTTCCTGAAAAAAATGTGAATTTCACAATGGGTTTAAGCTCTTAACGTGGGATATTAACAGCTGCAGGCACCTATATGCAGAGTTCTGAGAACTTTATCGTGTAGGCACTGTAATCCTATATGTGCCTAGTTTGTTCCTGTACATTTGCCAAACCCTGCACATCCCACCCTTGCTAGGTGAGCAGCGTAAGCAGCTGGCTTCTGCCAAAACCAGGTCTAGATCCACAAGCTAAGCATTCTTTAGCACACTTGGCAGAGATAGGGTGATCTTCCTATAAAATGCAGCTACTCTTTTCCCTTACAAGGAAGGAGATGATCTTAGCTCTTTTATTCCATAGGCTGTTGGTTAGCTCCTCCTCACAGGACATGGAAATATCTTTAACCAGCAGAATGATATAGCATATCATCACAGGCTATTTTGTGCAATATACCTTTCACTACTCATTTTGAAAGAGCTACTGAATTGAAGGAAATGCAAGAGCTATGAAATTTCTGAGCTATGAACTGGCAATGAGCGTGTCTTTAAACAAATGTTTAGGATATTAACCTGGGAATGGAGAAGCCGTTTCCCTGTCCCTACTCCAAAACTCTCTTCTGTTTTTGCTTTTCTTATGGAGCTTTAGCAGTTACTGGGTAAAATATAAAGATGGTGCTGAGGATTAGATGCCCCCTCCACCTTAACCTCTACACTGTAAAATCATAGGGTATCTCAGTCTGAGTCACCCATAGCCCCTGTAACTTGTTCTTCTACTCAGTATTTCCTGCTAGATATCCAGAGTCATCTAGTATGCTGAGTTTGATGGGATAATTTTGAGGCAAATTATTTCCATTGTTCATCGTGTGGGAACTTATGCTACTGTTTCGGGTGTTTGATTTCATACGGGGAATTAGGTCACTAAAATGTCAGCACTGGGAAAGTCTGCCTGTCTGAGAAGGGTCTGTCCTTATTCTTGATGGTTTCTGTAAATTATCTATACTATACATCATGGGGCCAACCCCCCAGATCATAGTATTTAAAAACAAGTTACTAAATAATAGTAATTATCATCATAAACATCATAATCATAACAACAACAACTATTATTATAGTCATAATAAAAAAGTAGGAACTGATTCACAATTTAAAAGCCTAATTATTATAGAATAAAATTATGGAGGGAGAGGAAAAATATTCCTTTAAGGGTTTCTGCCTTTCAAGCAGATAATTATATTTTTCAACAGAAAATTTTTCTTATACAAGTATAGATTACTTCAAGTATAAAATCAGCTTGTTATTTTATTGCAAGTTAATTCTTTCAAAAGTTTTACTACATACATTTTTATTTTGAGGTACATTTGCTCTCTCAATATTTATTATGCATAAGGCTGTGGTTGAGATTTATCCTTCACAGGCACGCACCAAGTTTGAAAATTTATTGGAGGTAGGGATGCTAACATGTCATTGCCACAGCTCTATGTTATCCCAATCTTCCAGGAATTTTGTCAGTAATTAGTATATTTCTGTGTCAATAAATCATTTGTATTTTCATTCTGAAAGATAATTTCAGCCCAGAGAGAGACTGTAATGATACTTATTAAGTACATGATATATTGCTAATGAAGAAAATGATATATTGCTGATGAAAAAAAAATGTATCGTGAAAGCCTTCCTGAAATATAGGTAATTAATATTACACTTAGAATACAATTTTTCAGGTTTTCAAACATAATTTTTACATTTCATAGCCCCTTCATACACACCAAGCTCATCCCCTACAGTTCCACAGGTTTCTTCCTATTCCACTCAATCCAGTGGGACTTTGGACACTGACATCTGTAGGAGCTACACTGAGCTGCAAATTAGTAGAGGAAGGACATCTAACATGATTTTATGTGTCAGCAGGTTGTTTCACATAATGCCAGGTCTGAAATAAAAACAGATTGTCCAAGGAATATTTGGCAGAATCAGTTCTAAGAGAAAATGGGAGGAATTAAAATTCTGTATGGTGGTTAGAGTGTTCGCCGGGGAGCTGCGAGGGAGGCAAGCCAAGAGCCGAGTGCGACAGACAGTGCTGCCAGCGGGGCAGGGACCTCGCCGGCATGGGAGCTGGTTCCACAGCTCCTGAGCAAAGGGGGCAGAGCAGGGCCAGAGGAGGGGTCACAGCCCCATGATGGCTGGGTATGGACCTGGGGACAGGGATTGGCTGAAGCCAGGCTGGCACACCAGCCCATGGGTGGTGGTCAGCATCAGAAATGGGGAGGTAGGAGACTCAGGGGTACCTGCCCCCTGTCTCAGGCAAGATCAAGAGTGAGGGCTACAGTTGCAAAACAGGCCTTGGGTGAAGCCAGGGAGGACCGTACCTCTCAGCAACTTGCACACAGCTCTGCTTCATGGCTACACAGCTGCACCAGGCTGGAGCCCAGCCCAGCCCAAGCCCCTACAAGTGGGTGGGTGGGGGGAATTTACATGCGGGAATTCTTTGAAATATCGTGCTGTTACTTCCTGGGGTTTTAGTCATGTGCTCATAAACTAGAAGATAACATTTCCAGAGTGAAAGACCAGAAAAAGGCCAGACAAATAACATCATCACTTACGTATCATACATGTTAAAATTTCTTAGAATCTTAAAAAGAAGAATTCCCAATGAACATCTGTGAAAGGAAGAGAGTCAGCTCAGTAATCTTGGAAATGCATAACATAAAATGAAGTAAAACTCGCTTTGAATGCAAAATCCTTAATCCAGCAAACTTCAAACTGGATTTTAGCACTGACAGATGTTAGCTGAGGTCAAAAATTGGAGCGCGAGTACTGCATTCTCAAAAAATCTCAAGCAGATTCTCTTAATGGTAAATCAAGTACTTTCAACCCAAATCTTTACTCTTTTGAAAGTATGTATAATCTACTAGCCATTGAAAAGTAGATGTAAAATTTCTTAATTAAAAGGGGCTATTTGAGCATCATTATATTCTGATCTTGGAAACTAGGAATGTCCATGACAGGATGTCAATTATATTTCCTCCCTAATAGCTTCCTTCTGTATTTTTATGAGGCTTAATTTTCAGGTCTTTCACATTTTCAAGCTCTAAATACTTTATTATTGTAGTGTTATCCCTCAAAATATATTTTTGGACAAAAATAAACATCTTGGTCCTGTCTCCTAAGTCTCTTGGATTTCTGAATCAACACAAAAGAGGTTTCCTAGTTAGAGCACAATAACAAGTGCTTATGTTTCCTCTTTTCCCTTTAGCAGTTATTTCAATCAGTCTTTGTGCCATAGAAATTCTCAATACAGGGCATTTTTGTAACATACTACATTGTTTTTTAAAAAAACTAAATAATTATTTTCTTCCAGTCCAATATTGTGAACCACTTACTAATTTTCTTTCTTTTAGTATCTGAGACATATGGTTTAGAATTAAAATGCTCTTACTTCACTCTCTGTTATTTTTCAGATATAGCATTCACACTTTATTTACTAGGGATTTATTAAGCCATGTTGTGAACAGTAGCATTACATCAAGTAGGACTCAATCAAATAATTAAGCAGTTGCTGTATTTTAAACGCAGTTTTCAGACCCAGTGGGACAGATGAAGATAATGTTTACTATCTTACTTAAACATTATCTCAGGTGCGCTTAACATAGATTTATGACATGTATCCTGATTTGTAATAGTAACTCAAACCAAAATAGTTATTTACCTAACATCATTATCTTTTAAATAAACATAACATTGTGTCAAATAATGAGGCAGTGCTCATACCTCTCATTAAGGCAGAGTACCTCTTTTTTTTCTGAATAGTAATATTAGACATTTATCAGCTACAATTTGCACTTTAATAATTTCTGACACAACTAATGTGCTCACACAAAAGCTTAGCAAAAGCATCTTAAAATTTGCAATCTAAATTAAATTTGCTTCTTCAGTTTTTCAATGTATGCAGAAAAGTCTACTGTTTTAAGTATAGATTGACAAATTTTGTCTTATTTCTACCAGAGTCCTAAGATGACAAACAATTTGCACTATATCCAATCTGTATTGCTGGAAATTTCCATGTTCTCAGCTCTGAAGTGCTTTAAAATGAACTGATAATAACAAAAAGAGTACTCACTTTTCCATTATCTGCTTTTATATTATAATAAAAAAATGATTCTTTTTTTATTCTTTTTTTCAGATGTTTGCTGATATCAAAAATCAGATAATTTAGTTATTTAAAATAGTTTTTAAATTTTAATAGAAGATTAACCATTGAGGCAATACTCCACTGCAGAGATGTCAAATAATTCCTTACATGACAACAGAGATTATAATATTTTAACTTTAAAATTTATATGCAAGATATTTTTCTGCCAATATACCAATATATGCATGTGTCTATATTTTCGAAAGGAAAATCATCAGTGTCTTAGACCTATTATAGCTTATTTTCAAAGTCAAGACCAAATTTAATAGAAATAAACATTTAAACAAAAACTTGGTCAATAAATCACAAGCTTTGAAATTAACAGATAAATATCATCCACACATTCCACAGTTGTTTTACCTTACTTTTATACAGTACTATTAGTATTATTTGCTAGTACTCAGTACTACTATTATTCTACTGAAAAAAAAAAAAACAATCAGGAGAAAAAATTTAAAGCTACTTAGCTCTTCTATATAACCAAAATAACATGAATGTAAACTATTTAATATTTTCATCACTTGACCTTCAATACAGATTCTCAAATAATTTCAAGTAATTATCCCCCAAATTCACCTGTTCTCCTGATACCACACCTCTCTTCCAGAATACCTCTGTGTGTTCATCCTTTAGCCATGGCAGTAGCAGGATCCATGGAGCTGAAGGCATCTGTTAACCTTCTGCACATGACTGAAGCTCTCTGCTGCACTGACTGAATGACTGCAGACTGCTGCTGTGAGGATATTTTATACAAAATTAACATTTTTCTACTGAATTTTACATCTTACATAGATGGAGAAAAAAAAAATAATATATATTTTTTAGGAAAATAATTTCATCCTGAAAGACAGTACATAGCAGAAGTTTTTCACAATTATTTTCCTCTGGCAGCTTTCTAGAGGTCTATCAGCCAAAATAGAGAAATTGAGTATTACATCTAAAGGTAAATCAAAGAATTTACATATTTAAAAATTAAATGTTCTGGTAGACAGCCTCTTGCTAAAAAGCAGCATACAGGCCAAGCTTTGAAAGAAAGCAACTGAGAGATGAATGTATTTAGGATGGAAGAGTATTTACACTTATTTATATTTATTATTTTTGTATTTCCATGAATACTTCCATTTGCTTGAAAGTCCTTGTTCCTTTCATGTTCCATCAACATGACATAAAAGCCCCTTCAGATATCAAAGTGGTTGCCATACTCATAAAAGGATAGGTAATAGCTTCATCATTTCAGGGTAGCCATGACTTAGAAGGAAAAAGTTCCTTATACATTAATCCAGTCCACAATGACTGACTTGGACAATGTTTGTCTGTGAACTTCATTTGGTCAAGTGTGAATAACTGTGTTATCTCATACTACAAGGATTGGAGGAACAAAAACCCCAGTCATCTTTCCCACCACAAAATCATACAAACTTACTTTTTGCCCTTCTGGAGAATGTATTTACTCAGGATTAAGAAGCAGGTTTCAATTCAGTAAGAATGGAAACAATTCAACAGTAAACATCTAATGAGCAGCCAGTGGTTTTTGTACATGATCACTGTAGCAACTAATGTTTAGGAGTTTTCCTCCTCATTCACTCATTTCCCTCTAAAATAAATCAAGAATATGATGCTATGTGTGGTGGTAAGAGTGTTAGTAGCCCAGACAAGGAGTCAGTGGACACTAACAGGTAGCTGGAACAGTTTGTCTTCACCTCTCTAGAGGTAGCCAAGAAGAAAACACTGAGAAAACAAAGGTGGAAAAACTTTATGCTATGGTGATTATGCACCTCACTCAGAGCAACAGCCATATTCACCCCTCTGAGAACCAGCAGAACAAGGCTAAACCTTTCCTTTAAAGTACAACTGGCATCAAGTGCCTGCAACATTTATATCAAGAAGCACTTTCCTATTTGATTAATTGCTTACTGGAACCAATTGTGTCCTTTTTCTCCAGAAATACCCTCCCAAGACAGACAGCAAAATTTTTGTCTCTTTTGTAATGGGGAAGAGGAAGATAGCACCCTTGTGCTGCAGCTAGGAAAAAAAAAATACAGTGGGAGAAACCAGAAGGAAATTAAAAACTTTGGCATGTTGACAAGACACTTAGCTGTGTATATGTCATAGATTTTGGGTCTATCTTAGAACTGTGCTTGCATTTTGCATTAAATTATAGATTAATGTTAAAGATAATGCAAAATAGAAATTATGAAAGCTATTTCCAAACTCTGTGGATGTGCTTATGTTATATACATTCTGACCACCTCAAGGATTGGACCACTAAGGGAATTTAGGCCAGAAATATGTAGCTTCTGGACCTTCATTCGGCTTAAAAGCCATAGGAAGTACACCAGGATCAATTCAAGTCTGACTGGGACAAAAATCTATACATATTGGGACACAAATCTAAGCACTTCAAGATTTTAAGAAGAAAGGGTAAGGCTCCTGTGGGGTTTGGATGTTACCAGTATTAAACAGTATCCATCACAAAATTCTCAGAATTTTAATTTGGGCATTTAGTGCCTAATTTTTACCTTATGTATGAGATAACTCTTCTAACCTTATTTCTATTTGATCCATAGTCTCTGAATATACTTCATACTTAGTTTTATAGGAGCATATGAAGCTTTACTGTGAAGTTGTTATAGACCAGATCTCAATGAATCCTGTTCATCATTCCTTCTGCATTGATATTGCCCTTGGCAAATGGCCTCAGCCAGTGATGCAGAAAAGTGCACATGTTAGTATTCGGCTAATGTGCACGTTAGTATTCAGCTAATATGCAGTTGGGACCCCTAATGACTCATGCTATTATATAATTGACTGAGATCACCTAAAGGAAAGAAACAAGATCATTACAAAAACCTCAGTATTCTCTCTGTTTTACAGTGTCTGTACTCTTAAGACAGAATTTCCTGTTAGAGATGCTGAAATGTCTAAGGAAGGCCGTGGTAGCAACTTTGATGATACTTGCATTTGAGCAGCCTCTAGCAATTCTAATTGTTCCACCTGCATGGAAGAGGGATGAAGGCCAAGAAAGGCCAAAATGAAATTAAAAGATAAGCAAAAATTAGAAGATGAAGATGCTACATTTAGCTAAGCCGGAATTATAGAGCATTTTTAGGTCAGGGTTAATATCCAGTGTCTGAGCTCTATATTCAGAAAGTGCTGCAAATGATGGATTTGGTTTACTGGTATATTTTAATATATTGAAGTGGCAAGAATTTCTAGTAATATTTATCTCGAACACCAGCATTTCTTGATTTCTAATTAATCTAAAGGTAACTTGACATACTGTCATAGCTTTAGGAAAATTTGAGGTTCAATATTCAGAAACAGGAATCAGAGAACACAGGAATCATAGAATAGATTTTCTAAAAGAAAAGGCTGTATAGTGGTGACATTTCTTTACGCCGTAAAGATTTTAACTTCTTTACACATAACTCCTGGTTTTCTAGGTAATATTTAATTTTACTAATTTTTGCAACCAATTCATATGTATCAATAAATATTCTTTATCCAAACCCTGTAGCACTGATAGATAGCTTGCACTAAACATGCCTTATGGAGAGAACACACATGCAGTTCAGATGTGTGTGATGGCTGGAAGAGAACATATGAAAAAGTACAAGTTGCTCAAATAGTTAATGTGGTGTACTGACCACCACCAATGGCAACTTTTCTCAGGAGGGAAGAACAGGGAAAAAATTGCAGTTAGTTGAAAAGTTAGACAGGTGTAGCCAGTTAGTATATATGAAACAAATAGATTTAAAATCTAAATTAATGTGGTAACAGACTTAACTATTACCATAAACAAGCAACAGAATAGTAATGAGGGCTCAGCTGTACACGTACACTGCATTTGATCCTTGGGCTGGGAACACTTTGTTTTCAGTCCTACATTGGTCTCCTGCACAAAACTTTTATTCCAGTGTTAGTCAGAGACTCAGAAAATCAGCAAATACAAATGAGCATACATGCACATTACATAACGTACCTTATAGTTCAAAGATAAAGAATTTAAAAGCTTGAACAAGATCATCCAGGAAGAATATACAAAGGCGTGGAAGAAATTCATCCCATCCGAGACATCAAAAGAAAGAAAGAGCTGGGATGCCTATAAAATATTTGAATAGGATTTCCTTCTACAAATAAATACTTTCCCTTACAAAAACACTACAGCAGTAGCACTATGAGAAAGTTGACTTTTCAAAATTCAGTTCTAATGGAGGTGTACAACAAATGTCATAAAATTGCTATATAACAAAAAAAAAAAAGAAATCCTTGTCTTCTTTTGCATTTTTAATATCTTCACATTTTCCTGGTCAGCATATTTAATTTCTTTATTTGTATACACTTCACAGTACATGTTACAAAAGATTTTGTTTGTTTTTAACACTAAGTAAAAAGAATATAGTATTTCCCTAATTTAATCTTCTTGTCTGATACAATATATAAAATTTAATTTACCTCTATAACTAATGCTTGGTAGGTAATTGGTTCATTGAGTTATACATTTCAAAATTTTCCTTGCAGGTAATGGAATATATAAAAATAAATCACAATTTACTCAGGCATTTTATGATATGTCACCAGCAAACATCCAAAAAAGCACAAACCTTAAGCATTTAAAGTTTGAAACAGTTAACTTGCATCTAGATCTTCACAACTTCTCATCTAAAAAGATTTATAAATGTCTAATGAACCGTTAGGGGTGAGAACTGAAAATTATCACTTACTAGATTCTTCTTCACCTTTAAAAGAAATACAATTTTATTTAAGTTGCACATAAAAATAAATTCCAGTACTCCTATTTATTATGTTAAATCATAGAAAGGGTAGCTATAATAATGCATGAGAAATTGCTTTTTTTTCACCTTGACTGGCTTAGAAACAAGTTAATATATTTCCTTTGCTTAAATAAAATGTCTGAACTGAGATTAAAATTAGAAATGTATTCCTGAACACATAAATATGATAGTACTGTATTCAATATCTGATGACTATATTATCATGATTGAATTGGCCTCCTATCCTCTAAAAGAGACTTCTTTATGTATTACATGACATTACAGAATGTTGTTAATCTTCAATATCTTAAATACACTAGGCAAAAAAAATAAATAAATCTTGTGGGTTCTACTTCAAGAAAGTACTTTTGAGACAGCCAAGCATGTCGGTTTCGGACAAAAAACAACAAAAAACAAACCCCAAAACAACAACAACCAAAAAAACCCACCAAAACCAAAAACCCACACAAAGAAACCAACCCACAACAAAACGAAACAGACCAGAAATGTTGTGGAAATTTAAACCATACCACCACACCTCCTGTGACAGTAGATACTTTAGAAAACATAAGTTGGAGCGTTTCACTCAGACATTTAAGAAGGAGGTAATTTAAATCCTGCTGTTTGGTGGGGTTGTTTGTTGTTATTGATTGGGGGGGGTTAGGTTCTTTTTTTTAGGGGTACTCCCTCAAATGCCCAAATATGAGGCTGTACAATGTACTTCACTAGGAGACTACAACCTACCTTTTTCTATTACTAGGATGTATGTGACAACAACACACTGAAGATAATTTCTTTAGTATTAGAATAATTTTGAACTTTAAAGGATGTATGTAATCCTCTATGGCTCTAATTATAAAGAACTTGCTACAGTTTTCAAAAGCAATGTGTATTCAGCATATATGGTAAGAAGAGTGGGGAGTAGAATTTACGCACACACATTCGACAACTCCAGTGACATTAATAGGCTGGGACTGAATCTTTGGAGTTTCTGAAATATGGCATCAGGCTCATTCTCATAAAAGAGAAAAATCAGAGAAGTCGAAGTATTACTGGGAAAAGAAATCTGAAATGCTATTTGGTAATGATGTAGATGCCATGTACCGTTAACAGTTTCTTAAAATAATCACATTTTTTCCTAAATAAATAGTATTGATATCTTTTGTATCTCTTCCTCTGCCACCCAAAGATTTGTTCATTGATGTTTCTGTAGACTGCAGGTTTTGCAGACCATAAAAACAAAGGAAAAACTCACGCAGCATCTGTGAGCAAAGAGGATGGGTGAATCTTTCCTCTAATACCAACTGTGTATTACAGGTATAGTAGGAAATCTTTAGATTTCCCCTAACTTCAGCTTTGTTTTCAGACATCACAGAAAGGAAGAGGAAATATTACAGAAATGGAGTGGAAGGAAGATTTCACATTCTAGTACATCTAGGAAGACTTACTGCCCACTTTTGAAGAGGTATTACCGAAAGAAGAAACCAAACCAACAGAATTAAGGGTGGTTTTTAAATTTCTATTTTTATTGTCAGGCAGGCAAAGAAATTCTCAACAAATACCTAACAGAGACTATTGAAACTGCATAAAAAACAAGTCATTGAGTTATGACCACTCTACTACAATATCCAGGCAAATATTTTTTCTACCATACTCAGAATTACTGTATAGTTGATAGTGTTGGCATGTTCATAGCTACCACAGCTTTTCAAAATCCCTGGAAAGTTACTCAGTCTCATCACAAGGCTTAGGGATGTGAACTACGGTGATACTACTGAAATACTATTGCTACATGGCTGAAGATTTTGCAGCACCAGCAAAATTATCTTACCGCCAAACCCCACTAATACTTGCTACTAAAAATAACGGAGCACTAGAGGAAAATAATGGAGGGACGGGAAGTATTGCCAGTAAATCCCAAACTCTTGTGAGCAAATCCAATATTTGGGGAAAGTTCCATTATGACATTGTATGATTTTGATTCCTAAAACACTGGGAGAAAGTTAGCATTGAAAAGATACCAATTGCCTGAAGAAGACATAATACTTTTTCTTCTGCCTTCTTAACCTTTCATTTGGGAGAGCTGGGTGTTTGAAAGAATAATGTTATACTTCCTTCTCTAGTTCAGGCTGGGTGGCAGAAGTTTCCTAGCTACCCTGAATCAAAAAGGCACAGCCTCGGAATTAGAGCTTTTCCCATGAACCTAAATGCATCCAATATATATGAGAAAATCTTTTTGAATATGCTACATGAAAAACATTCAGTTGTGAAAGCCAATAAATTGATATTAATCATTCATCAAGTTTTGCAGCCTTACTAATCTGATTCCTGATACTAGAACTGTAATACATTAAGAGTGGTAATACTAAATTTATAATAATTGCTTCTTTTAAAATATATTTATTTATTTTAACTCTTCAGTTGATTTGTAATGATTTAGTTAGTTCACGGCCTCCACAGTTTTCATTGCCTCATAACTAAGGAACTGACCTGACCCAAAACAATACCGGGACTCAGGGGCCCAATGTCTATTAGGCGAGATGTAAGGCGGTTCTGCTGCCACCTCTTTGCGGCATCCCAAGGACAGCACATTTCATGCAGGGAGAGAGATTTGCTACAAGTGCTGTAGCCCAGGGAGATCTGAGAAATATGCATTGCAAGAAATCAAGAGAAGAGAGAGTGAAAACACATCATTTATAAACCAGTTTGACTGAGCAAGTAAGTCTGATTACCTGCACTCTGCAACTATTGTTACGACAGCTCCACAGGGAGCATGTTCATTTGTCACTTCCACCATACCATATCTCAAGACATACGAGTATTACATCAAATGCATCCCTCTGCAGTTGGCTAGCAGCCTACTTTCTGGCACATTTCAAATGCGTGGATAAATACTCAGGACTATGCACGCTGCTCTCCATCACCATATTTCTAACCTCTTTCAAAGCATCTGCACACATGCTTTAATTCACTGCCTTTGGCTTTTCCCCAGGTTACTCTCCATTACAGGTATTTGCGTTTGAAGTAGGTGAGACTGCTTCTCCTGGGGCTCCAGGGTGTGCAGGACCCTGCTCGGGGCAGGGTGCTGCCAGAGGAGGATGACCCAGAGCGGGGCAGGGTGGCATAGGCAGAGGGAGAGTTGGAGTGGGGTAGGGTGGTATAGGCAGAACGGGACAAGGTATTGTAGGAGAAGTGGGACAAGGAGCTGTATGGAGGGCGTGTGAGTGTGCCGTAGGCAGTGCGGGACAAAGGGGAGCGCCCCGTGGGGCTCCACGTTGAGCGGGAGGTGGAAGCCCACATAGAGCCTGAGTGAGTGGTGGTGTCACAGGAGGGGCCCCACTGGGGGCCACACACTGAGCGAGACCCTGGGGTGCCCACAATCCGGGAGACTGAGCGAGAGGTGGGGGCACAGAGGGAGCGGGCCGTGGCGGTTACCAGGGGACGCGGGGCCGGAGGGCACGGCAGGCAGGCTGCCGGTGAGTCCTCAGGGTGAGCGGTGGGTGAGCTGGTGGGGAGGGCCCCCACGGCCCCCATTGAAACTGTGGTGGGGGAGCACAGCGAGTGGGCTGCGGGGGGCCCCACTGGGCGAGGGGCTGGTGAGCAGAGTGAGTGGGCTGCCGGGGGTCCCACAGGGCGGGAGGCTGGGGAGCACAGTGACTGGGCCGCTGGGGCACTCCCCACCTGCAGCCCTGCTGGGGTGGCACTATGGGTGGCAAAGCGGGATGCTGGGGAAGATGCTGGGCAGGGGCCCGGGGAGCACGAACCGTGGGCTACTGGGGTGCTCAGGGGTTGGGAGGGCAGGGTGGCCATCGGGCCGCATGGAGGCTGGGCAGTGGGAGAGGGTGCGGAGCCACATACAACATGTGAGATGGAGGCAGCAGGCACTGAAAGGGGAGCCGAAGGTGGCATGGGGCTGCTGACAGCATGAACTACCGGAGAGCACACAGGCTGGGATGGCAGAGCAGACATATGGGTAGGGACTGCCTGGGTTGCCACAGTGGGACCAGAACCAGCCATGAAGTGGGTCAGCAGGGCACTCACCGCATTGTTCGTGGGGACAGAGACAGAGTAGGACATCGCTCCCCCTCCACCTCCAGGTTGGTGCGTGGGAGCAGGACCTGTCTCAAACACCACATGAGGCATAGGGGGGGACACAGGATTAGATGTTGGGGCAGGCATGGAGCCATACATGGATGGAGACATCGGGGCACACGTAGCAGAAGGCATGGTCTCGCATATGACACGGAAGCCAGGATCACATCCCAGGTTGAAACCAGGATTGACGCTTGGATTGAAGCCTTGGTTGCAGATGGAGTTGCATAAGGGATGGCCCGCAGGGAGGTACACGAAGTCATACACAGGCTGGCCCCCTGCACTGCAGTTTGGGTTGCATACTGGGATACATATATATTCACACATGGTGTTGAATGCAGGGTCTGCCACTGGGACAGGCCCAGAGCTGCTCATGGGGAGGGAGCCATTCTCACACACGGGGAGTGACCCATTCTGGCTGACGGGCAGGGTGCCATTCTGGCCTGTGGGGCAACACACTTCGGCCTTGGCGCATCCCTTGCAGTAGGCAAACTTGTGGCATCCAAAGTTAGCCAAGAGCCGGTGGCTGCCGAGCCTGTAAGGTGTGAACTCCACGATGGTCCGTGCCTGTTGGTTGGATGCCAGTGTTCCCAAACTGGACCGAGAGAAGGAAAAGAATTAGCACCCTGGGTAGCTCAGAGACCTGAAGTGCTACAGGATGGGGGCACACAATTAGGTTTAATTTGCTATGATGTGTTTTCAGAGACAAATTGTTATGACAACTTTGTTATTCTTGCCTATCTCAAAAAAATCCCACATTCTGTGTTGTGAAAAGCATGGTAACAGCTTCTGTCCCAACAGAAGATAGGGAAAACTCCCATAGTGGGTTCTGTAAAAGAAACTAGAAACTCATTTACGATAGTCTCGAATTATTCAAAAATGTAGCATCCCTTCTACCTCAAAGATGTTTTTTACTGCTTCCTATTTCCAGTAGCCTAAGTTGAATTTGGCAGCTTTGTAGAATCAAGTTCATTTTTATTCAGCAAGAACAATTCCTAATTGATTCCCCTCACAACTAGTCATACTTTTGTCAGTTCTCCTTGTCATGAAGAATAGCGATGCATATTAATGAACAGCTACTTTCCCTAGGATGTTATAGCATCCTGGAAGTTTCCAGCTTCCTGTGATTAACGTGTTATGAGCTTAGAATGCATATTGCTATTTCTTACTCACTGCCATTTTCTAATTGTTCACATATGTGGTGCCAGTTCATGAATATTTAGCGGAATTCTATTATAAACTCGATAGAATTATAAGGGATGGCAGATCCACCTAGAATTTTTTGTTAAAAAACCTCAAAAACCAGTGCATTCCTTTTCAGACAGAAATTTGAAACACATACTTAAAGTCTTGAGACAAATGAAGAGCAGCATATCTTGCCAGCTCTAAATGACCCATCAGTTTCAAGAGTGAGGCTTCTAATGGAGTCTCAAAGTAATAAGGAGCAAAAAGTCCTGTTCAGGTCCTAAACACCAAAAAATCCAGAGCTGTTTTCTTCTTCAAAACCTACTCTGATCTAGCACATCTTAGTCAACGCCCAATATTATCCCCATTTAAATAAGTGATGATCTTACTCAATGGTCATTGGCTCTTTGAACAAACCACAGCCTTCTAACGTCATTACACAGTTCTTCATATCTTCCTGGAGAGGATTGCAGAAGGAGATCTCTGCAGTGCATGGTACTTTCAGCCTGGGCTGGCTTAGTAGCTAGTCATAAAATAAACAAACACATTTTATGTTTCATAACCCTTATGAAATTAACAATGAAGTAAATAAGTAAGGAATAAAAGAAAAAAATATTTCTACACGTTTCTTTCTGATTTACTTCTATGACCTTTTCACATCCAAGTCAACTGTTACACATTTATAATCACACCAATCTTTTTAAAATAAAAAATACAATAAAAGAAAAGAAGAAAGAATTTCAAGTTTATTGGAATTGTACCAGACGTGGCCAGTAAAAGTCCCTAAGTCTGTTCCTTAGTTCACAAATCCCACAATTAAAATTCTTTACCTTGACAATAACAGGTGGCCTGTTGATCACAATATCCCTGCTCACCATCAGAACTTCTCCACACTCTGGGTCTGAGACAGCAACTACTTTCATAATGTTGTGATCACAGAGATAAGGTCCATATTGACTATATGATATACACAGAGGAATTTTTTTCACTGTAAAATAAATTTATTTAAATTATTTTTCCTTGTTTTTTGGCTAATATTTCTACTTACCTTTCTCCTAAAATTTAACTGGCACTTAAAATTGCTTAATTAAATACTAAGTTATCACAGCATCTTTGAAAACAGGCATGATTTTTCCTGGCTTAGGGTGATACATTACTACCTTTGACAAACAGCTTCACAGTTTTTAGTTAATATATCACTGCATTTACAAGGAGGTTGGTTTGTTATTATTGTTGTTATTGTTACTCAAAAATTGGAAACTTTTATTTCAGTGTAATTCTTAAAGCAATAATGCAAATGTAGACAAAGTTTGGTAAACCAGGATGTTATATCAACTATGAAAATTCATCTTATAATGATGCGTTTTAATTAAAGGAATCATTTTTCTTCCAGGAAAATGTATTAACCATGAAAACAATTGTTTATGTTCTGATAAATCTTTGCACTTCCCATCATATGGTGTATCTAGAAATACTTTAGTGCTCATTACAAGTGTTTTACACTGGCTAATATCTTCTGGCCAAAGGAAACTTTTTTTTTTTTTGATAGACAGCTACAACTTTATCTTTGTATTGAATATAGAATCAAGAATTGGACTTTTAGCGGAAACAACTTTTTAAATGTTCATAAGACTCTCTAAGCCTTGAGAAATTATGGAAAGACTATGATTTACTTGTCACTATACCTGTAGTATTGACACTGTGTTGGTTTTTGAGTGATCCCTCTAAAGAGAATTCAGCTGTCAATATTCAACATTGTATTCATTTCAATTCCCACCACTATTAGGAAGTCCCCACTAATCCTAAAAATTTAACTATCTCCTGAAATGAATACTGGACAAAATAGTATTAAACAAATTCACATTCTTACCTTCCCTAGGCCCCAAACTGACATTCACACTGTCTTTCCAAAATTGATCCATTGGGCAACCACTGTAGGTTATTATTTGTGCACACAAATTAAACTTCAGGTTTTTGTTTTCATTACGCAAATTTTCAAGCAGCCAGTGCAGTTGGACATCTTCACCATACATTGGGCAGTTAGCCATCTTTAACCTCATGTTAATACCAGAGTCACTTAAAAATGGATTTTTCAGCGATGATAACTCCCTGTCAATATGACAGTTGGAAGCATTACAGTATCCTGGGTGAATCCTTCTGTAAGCCCGGTAATAGGCTTCTTTGTTTTTCACAGAACCTGTTGAAGATACATGATTATGAATCTGCTGGAGGCACAAAAAGCCATATCTACCCAAACAATAAAGATAATTAACTTTCTTCCTCCTCCTTCCTGAAACCTAATGTACTGGCTTGGTGTAGAACAAAACTACCAGATAAAACACAAGGTATGGTGGTCTGTATGCATAGAAGAAAATAAATATCTCAGAAAAACATTCAAAAAAACTTAATTCACTATTATTAGTTAATTTAAAAAGTGGTCATGCAAATCTCAAAATACAACTCTTTACAAGGGTTAGGGTGAACATGAAATGCTACCATGTCTCTCAAGAAGCAAACCACACCATTCAAACAAAGAAACTATCTATTGGGGTTTTTTTGTTCCTGTTCAAAAACCAGAACTTGCACTTTTAGAATCAGCTGTGATCCACTCTTCATTCCCTTACACAATTTTTCTGGCTGAACTCATCCCTACTATTGGAAGATGAAAATCAGTAATCAGTAGCCCAAAGTAAGAACAGCAGAATATCCTAATAATACATGAAATTTGAAAGTAAGCTTTTTTTTCTGGCAGACCTGTACAAGAATCAACAAGTAAGAACTTAATCCTGGGTTTAAAGGAATTTAGGGTTTTTTAGATTATTTAAAATCTGTTAAAATTTTAAACTAAGTACAGGTGAGACCAAAACTTATACACATGGTACATGTGGTATTAAAAGGGTTCAAAAGCATGTTCTGTGGCGAATGGCTAAGGACATTGGGTTTGGGTAGTTTGGAGAAAAGGAGGCTGAGGGGTGACCTCATTGCTCTCTACAGCTTCCTGAGGAGGGGAAGTGGAAGGAGAGGTGATGTTCTCTTCTCTCTGGGTTCCACTGATAGGACACATGAGAATGATTCAAAGCTGCATCAGGGGAGGTTTAGACTGGGCATTGGGAAATATTTCTTTACCAAGAGGGGGGTCCAACACTTGAACAGGCTTCCTAGAGAGTTGGTTGATGTCCCATGCCTGTCAGTGCCTTAAAAAGAGGCATTTGGACAATGTCCTTAATAATATACTTTAACTTTTAGTCAGCCCTGAAGTGGCCAGGCAGTTGGCATAGATCAGGGGTCCTCAAACTACGGCCCGCAGGCCAGATACGGCCCCCCAGGGTCCTCAATCCAGCCCCTGGTATTTACAGACACCCCCCCCCCACCCCCCCCCACACACACACCCCGCTGGGGGTTGGGGGGGGGGGGAAATCAAGCAGCCACAGATGACTGCCTGCCACTTAATCCGCGCGCCGGCCCCCTGTTTAAAAAGTTTGAGGACCCCTGGCATAGATGATCACTGTAGGTCCCTTCCAACTGAAATTTCTATCTTATCCTATCCTATCTTACCCTACCCTAAATGGAATGTAATTACTATGTGTTTTGTTTGTATTACCTAAATATATTTTAAAGTTTAAGAGTTAAGATCTTTGAACAGAAGGGCATCTTTCTCTCTCTCAAAAAAAGACAACTTCAGATTGTACTACTCATTTTAACACAGGACAAATTACATCAATAATTTTATATGATTAGCATGTAAAATTCCCTCTAACCCATTTAATGACTTTTTATCATACCTAGTTCATACTTGTAAGACCCAGTGATATCTTCAAATTGCTCACTGCCAACACTCTTGGTGATTAGATGCTGTCCACACGGCCAAGTGTCACAGAAAAATTTTGTTTTTTTGGCATTGTTTTGGGAAAGCCAGCCAACATAGTTTGAATTTACTCGAGAAAATATATGATGACCATCGTAGTCCAAGTCCAGTTCCCCTTCTCTGATGCTTCGAACCCATGTAGGACCACTGCAAGATGAACCTAAGCCAGATAACAAAAATGTTATAATAGGTTGTAACCTGAGTAGTAGAGAAACTCAACAGCAGAGGCTGAGGAAAACAGTTACAGTTATAGTAAACAGTTACCTCTGCCTGTTTCCAAAGGTGTTGGATCCAGACACTGCCAATCACCACAGCACTGATTTAGGTCTCGGCGAGACATCCAAGATTCATTCCAGCAGTGATATCGCCTGTGGGATGCAGGAACATAGGGTTAAAGGCATCTCTTGGATCATCAATTGCCTTACAATGGAGGCAAACCATGTCAGAGATAACCTTTTAAACAACTGAATATTCTATGTCTTAACACTGTTAATGATGTTTGGGGACAGGAGTTGTTTGTTTTGCTTTATATCCCTCAGACTGGAAATTTGTTCCACAACCCTGCGGATCTGATTGCAAAAAAATTCTTTTATATTCCTTTATTTTTAGTTGATAACATGCCAACACAGTTCTTTTGCTTAAAGTAGTTTATTTTTCTAACATTTTTCTCCTGGTTTTGTAAAGAAAAATCCCATACTGCCTTAGTCTTCTTTTTAACGGCTTAACAAAGAAAAAAACCCTTAAGTCTTCTGTGCCAAAATAAGATCCTCATTCCCTTAGTATTTTAGTTTGACCTCATCTTTTTGACACGTGAAAGGGCAGAAAATTCATTAAAAGTTCTCATAGATGATACTTAGATACAAACAAAATTCTGGTGCTGTGAAACTATGAACATATAGGCCAAGGGTGAAAACACAAAATTCTGCTATGATATAATGTCATAGTTGTGTGAACATGAACTGAAAGGATTACAAGAATGAAGCAATCCATGATAAGGAACCTCAGGAAGACAACAGAATTATCAACCAAGTGATTATGACTGAAGATAATAGTCCTAATTTGTGGTAATTTTCCCCTTGAATTTCATGATCTACTTAATATTTTCACAGCTACTAAGATTGATGACCTTATTCTTTTAGCTGAGAAGGATAAGTAGATAGTGTCGGTTCTCACAAGTGTTTTTGGTTTTTTTTCTTTTTTTTTTTTGAAAATATAGATTAGGCAGTTTGCCTTTTCAGTGATTTCGTGGTTTTGAAATGCATTATTCAGATACTGAACAGCCTTGCCACACCAAAGGAAGAGATACACTGATCTGCTAGATTTATACTAGTCTTTCTGTCATTTAATTTTTGACAAAACCCAAATATCTTGTTCATTTCTTATTTACCATAGCTTGTCTTTACCACACAGGTTTTTTCCAGTACAGTCAAAAATCTCATTGATACCAAGGGGATTCTCAATTGAGCATGGAAAACAGAAGCTTGTGACAACACGGCTTGGAATTCCCAAACACCTCATCACTGTAAGGAAAAAAATATTAATGAGTTATTATGAATGGTAACTAATCAAGCGAATCCTTAATTTATTTTATAAATAATTTTATATTCCACTTTTCAATTATATAAATACAATGGATAAGCAGTGATTTTATCTTCAATACTTCTTTTCAGTCATTGAAAAGTAGTCTGAAAAAAGCCTAGCAGAAAGGAATGGCTTATTACACTTCCAGCTTAAAAAAAACAGCCCACAAAACCAGATCTGTTTTAAGTTCAGAAATAATGAACCTGATCCTGCATTAATAAAGCACAGTATTATTTTTTTAAAACAGTGTAGTACATATAGATTCATGTATAGAACAGGAATTTATTTTTCTTCAATGTAGAAGCAGGTTCAGTAAATAAATGGTATAAAGTTGGTACTCAAATTTTTTGCCTGTAGAGTTTAGTTCACTATCTCATCTTTTGCAGTAAAAGAAGATAATAGCCTGCTGCTTTTATGTTTTGGAGAAGACATTGCTAGAGGTCTTCCTCCTGTTCATAACTTATTGGTTTTTCTCATCCTTCAAACCTCACTCAAAGGATAAATTTAATCTCCATGATGCTGCACTTGCTCTGTGTTTTAATAAAAGCTGCATTATTGACAGCTGCATGGCATAAAGGTCACAGAAAAGACAATACTGCTTTTCTTCTTGCTCTTCACGCTGTATAGAAAAGCAATCGGTTGATAATAAACGCTGTTAGGAGCCATGCCATATCATAACAATATAAAAATATTCCATTTCTTTTCTAGTAAAATGCTAATGAATAATATTCTTCCAGTAGTTTTTAGGGTCAGAGGTTTTTGATGCTGGTTTTCTCTTCCTTTTTGGATAACTAGACAAGGGCAGACTGAAATATCATACCTGTGCACATTACTGAAGCAAGAGACCCACAGTACCCATATCTGACCGGCCTGCATCTGCCGTTGTACCACTGCTGAAGAATAGGGACACTTCCATTCCAGGAAAATGGTTTTGTTCCTTTCAGGTAATCATTATTTTCTGGAATCTTCATGATACTGTTAGTGGTATGGCTGCTTATCTAGAAAGAGAAAAGAAAAACCTTTTCAAATAGCTGACCATGTCTTCACGTCCTAAGCGTATCACAAAATTGTCAGAGACTAGTGTTACCAGTTAGTTTTTCCCATGACTCTGAGCAAAGAAGGGATTTCCCCTGCTACTCATACTGTGTTAGATTACAGTGCAATTTGTCCTTGTATCATATAATGAAGTGTGACCCAATCTATTCAGAGGTCACACACCACTAGAGGTCTTACCATGTGATTTACCACCATGCTGACATGCACAGGATCATTGCGCCAACAATGGTCACGATCAGAGCCATGATGGTAACTTGCACCCATGTCTAGGATCTTCAAGCAGATATCCAGAATCCCGTCCTCAAACTGAGGAACAAGAAGTTAACACAGGCATCGTGACATTCTGACATTGATAAAGTTACTTTCCTGTCAATACTCTAGTCTTTTTCATATATATGAACTGCCCTCCCTCCTCCCCTGCTCTTTTGGTTGGTTGGTTTATTTGTTTGTTTGTTTTAATCAAGCACAACTCCTAGTGATCAGCATGGTTTTGTTCATCTGCCTGAAGAAAAAACAAGGGGGAAATCATGTCATTTTTGTGTGTTTGACCAATGGAATAGTTTTCCTTCAGAAGCACAATGTTCTGTTTCACCTTTTCCAAGAACATTCTGCAATTTCCTTAATTTTACTACAGAAAACTTATTTCCAGTTGCTTGGGCTACAGTGAGATTCTTAAATATTTTGGTTTGTGCATGTGTAGTCTGGACTGGTCCTAAAAATCTTTTACACCCTAGAACACAGCATGCATTTCTGAAAAAAATATGAGCAACACTTCATTCATCTGTATATGGATGACAACTACTTCTGAACAAGTTTTCAAAAAGTACCTGTCCAAAGTGCCATGGTCGAGAGGTAATATGCTTATGAACGCCTTCATACAGTATCCCATGTTCATTCAGAATATATTCTTCTCTATGGGCCTGATTGTCCATATATACAGGGTCATCTGGAAAAGATGCAGAGCTATCAGTCAGACAGTATGTACATTTCTAGAACTTCTGTATCTTCTACTTCACTGAATTCCCCTTTCTTTTCCTACCTATTTTTGATTTATACTTTTAAACATGTTCAAGGGTGCAGGCTCTCAAAACATGCAGACAATTCATTTCTACTTAGAGCTATATATTATCTGTATTAAGTCTCTCCCTGCTGTAGTGCACCTGAATTAAGGAGCTTACAATTTATCTTCACGCTAAGCTGCTTTAGAAGTCAAACTCTGTGCCCTTAGAGTTGGGTATCTGCTTTTGATGAAATCAAAAGCACAATGTGAATATTTGTCATGTAATGATTTTGGCAAGGTCCTGCAGACTTCAGAATTGCTTGCTACCAGAACCAATCTACAGAATTTTGTTTGTATTTGTACAGTATTATTTCATAGTGATACCACAGAATCACAGAATGGTTGCTGTTGGAAGAGAAGTTGTCCGGTCCAAGAAAGCTGCTTAAGCAGGGACACCTGAAGCTGACCGCCCAGGACCATGTCCAGGCAGCTTTTGAATATCTCCAAGAATGGAGACTCCACAATCCCTCTGGGCAACTTGTGCCAGTGCTCAGTCACCCTCACAATGTTTCCTGGTGTTCAGAGGAAACCTCCTGTATTTCAGTTTGTGCCCATTGTTTATTTTCCTGTCATGCCATTGTAAAAATGGGGGAAATGACATCCCTACTACCATTAAGAAACCAAATCAAAACATTGGCTTGAAACAGTCTTGAACTTGGAGGAAAAAAATAAAAAATAGCAAAACAAAATTCCTCCCTGTTTCTCGTTATTTCTGTGACTCCATCCCTTACTTACTAAGTAATAAAAATATGTTCAACATTTTTACTAATCACTACCATTTTTCTTAAAACTTATCTGATCATTACTAGTGTTCTTACCTGCACACCAAGGGTTAAAAAGGACATAAAAATCTCCAAGACATCGCTGGTAAGTGTGACCACAGGATGTGATTTGCATATTGAGAATGTAACGGCCAATGCATGCATTGGAGGGAGGAAACACGCTGATATTGATGCACTTTGGCTGATGAATTTTGTAGGAAGCACTCCAGCAGGTTTGATCTAGACATCTGCCCATTGGGAAGGTACATTTCGTCTCATTTGATTCACAGGGTCTGAGGCCTTTTCAGGAAAATAAATACAACTTCCATCAGACTAAACAAAGCACATGTAAAAAGAAAGCAATTTGCTTAGCCATTATTTACAATGCAAAGCTCCCAAGGGTGGATTTCTTTTTTCACTTGTCACTTCTGTAGCAGAGTGAGAAAACTTTACCTGTCAGCAGAACTGCCTGAGTTAGGGGAAGGTAGTCTCTTCGCACAGAAGGTAGTTGAGCAGATACTATTTATCACTGAAGAATATGGGAAATGTAACTAGCAAAGGCTTGGGAAAGATTACACAGAGTTTGGGAGTGACTACCTGTCTCCACGGTGAAAACAGCCTGGTCCACAGCATCATCCCATTCCCGATTTTGGAAGCGAGCATAAAAGCTGAAGGCTTGCCCTCGCCTTATTATCTGTCTGTCAGTTCCGAAGAAATGGGTATTATGAATCTGGCAGTTGGAAGGACAGTTCAGGTCAACTTCTCCCAGCTCAATGACTGCAGGATGGAGAAAGGAACACAAAGGGAAAAAACAGGTAATTGACACCAAGTAACACTTGCATTGAGACATACATCCATAAAGTGTCCTTACAATCCACAGTTACTTTTCAACCACAGCTAGACAGCAAATATTTTGCACATGCTGTTGGTTTAGAGGTATTTCTTATACAAGTAATAAAATAATAAAGTAACTTGAATAAATAAAAGATTTGATAACAAATGTAGGTGTTTGAAAGCTTAAGTGGCACTCCAAATGAGTTATGAAAAAAAATAGATACAAATAAACATTCCCACCCCCCACCCCCCAGTTGTAAATACTGGTAAATATGCATACAAGAGTCTCAATCTGCATTTCCCAAAGTCATAAAAGGTTTGCAGACATCTCTGAGGAACTTAATGGGGAAGGAAATATTCACAAACTGTGGCATTTAGAAAAATGCTGGCAATCTATCCAAAGTGCTATGATTAGCTTCACAAAAATCTTAGCTGATCTCCCCTTAGGCATCCTGCCTGGATATCATTCATTTCATAAGGGTAATTATAATCCTGGTGCCAGAAGGATAGGTGGCAACACTCATTTTTCCTTATTTGCATACAATTTTTTTATTTTCAAGAGTGCTTCACTTTAATTGAAGACAATGGGAGCCACATATTCTCACCAGTTTTAGAAATTGGGCTTACTGAACTACAAAATCTTGTGTATTATTTTAATTCTAAAGGGTTAGGTTTGGTCCTGCTACGCTTACAGAACAACCAGACAATGCAGCTTCTCTAACTAGATTGGCACTAAGCTGAATACAGAGTTGGTATGTAAGGGAAACTATTTTTCCCAACCAGAACCAAGGGTGTATCTGTATAAAAGGAGAGTCATAGCTAAGCCCAAAGGACTGGGATGCTTTTAATGCAAACCAGTGGAGTTTTCTAGGATCACATCCTGAAGTAAATCATAATTTAGTTTAATTGGGAGGGGAAGGTGGGTAGGTAAGAAAAAAACCACAAAAAAACCCAACAAAAAAGCTTTTCCTGATTTGTTTCCTTGAACCACAATAATCTCGTTTTTCATATAACCATTTAAATTTGGTAATAAATTGCTCATTCAGCTCTTCAGCAAAGATCAGCAGATAAATGCAGACCTGGGCATTACCCATGTTAAAAACATGCACACTATCAACAACAGCGAAAAAATATGGCAATGAATTACATCATTATTGCTCATGAGTGCGTCATACCTGCTGACAAGAAAGAGTAACAGAATTGAACTGAAAATCTCATACCTTAATGAGAGTTGTCAAGCATGACACAAAGTGTTCTGGTTGAACAGAAGGGATTAGAAGTGCTTATAGCACACATGACAAATTCCTGTGGTCAAGAACACTGAAAGAATCTAATAGATCCTTGCCCATCCTCTGAAGGTGCTTATAAACCAAGTCAACTACGCTTCATCCACTCATTAATCCAGCTGAACCGGAACATCAGGGAGTTGAGATATTACATGTTTCCCAGGGAAGTTCTCTAAAGTCATCCCACAGTTCGCTTATCAGGGTTAATTATCACAACTGGATCACAAAGGAGCTAACAGCTGTCTTCTTAAGTAAAGGCAGCTCAGAGAAAATACTAAAAGTTAATCAATTTCACATCTCTTACTGGTTCTCTCTCTCTAGTAGAAACCTGATGTTCAATACCAGTCACTGGGTTTTCTCTAGCAATTCACATATTACCCTCATTCCAGAGAAACTACTTCAGGTACACATTGTGAAATAATTGCTTCT
Source organism: Falco peregrinus (assembly GCF_023634155.1). Classification (NCBI taxonomy): domain Eukaryota; kingdom Metazoa; phylum Chordata; class Aves; order Falconiformes; family Falconidae; genus Falco; species Falco peregrinus. The sequence goes on from NC_073723.1 coordinate 66,303,231, forward strand.
AGCATAAGAATACTGAAAACTAGTACTTGGTACTTGATACTGGAAATAAAATGTATGCTTTTCCGTGCTTTTTCTTATTCCCAGAATTGGCAGTTGTTTCACCAATTCTTCTCTATAGCTTCTTTCCCTTATAAAAGGAAAGGCTTTTTTACAAAAGTTGCTTTTTTCTTTCTTGCTAAGTCTACAAACAAAATCTAAAACATAGAAGTAATCCCTAGACTTGATTCCATGCCATACAGCAATATGTAAAACTTCTCTGTCCTTACACCTGTTTAAATATTTCTGCTTTCAGTACAGATTAAAGTGATAGTAAAGTTTCAAGGCACTCACCTTCCATTTTTCTTCTGCATGTACTACTATCTGAAGCACAGTACTGGTGGAGGTACCTGATCCTCAGCAAGATGCACTGCAAAGTCTGGCCGATCTCCTCTGCGAACCAACCTAATTTCCTCTCAGTAACATTTATATTCAGAACTAAAAGGCTGTCACACGTATTGCATCAACAAAATACCAGTTTGCAAAGAGGCCCCACCCATGTGTCTACTGATGCTCATAAATGATTCATTTTAACTTCCAGCATTATTAGGGAGAGTCCTGAGGCTGAAGGGAGGGAGAGATCTTAGTACCTCACCTATAGCATAGTACTCTCAATGTCCCACAACTTGCCGTGTCTCAAAAATATTTTAAGACCAGGATGAATCTAAACACATTTCAGTGTAAGCCATTATTCTTAGCCATTTAAAGTTCCCATAAATCCCAGCACCTACTGTTCCCTTCTGGCTAGACATCTTCAATCAACTATAGGAAAACAATAAATAACACTAGACTTAAGCTGAATTTAGACTCTCCAAATATGATCACCAGTGGACATTTTGATTAAAATATAAGCAGAAATTCCAGTTTTCAGAAAGTCTGCATAGCACTCCTTCCAACTGGAGGCTGAAGTAAAATGAACAAACATTTCCAGCTGAATTGTAAAATGAACAGAGGACATGCATTAAATGTTTTTGAAGCTGACGGTAAAATGTAATCTAAAAATTACAGAATGTATTTATACTCTGTGTGTATTTATGTTCTAGCACACAACCAGTTTTGCAGCTTCTTAGCTTTCTCCACCTTCCCCCAAAATTATGAAAACCCTTTGAGAATTTTCCAATCATTTCTGTGAGCAGAAAATATTTAAATATTTTCACACAAAAATGTATTATTTTATTGATGTTCCAGGCACATTTAATAAAATAAAACAACAAAAACTCAACAATATTCTCTCTGCACACTCAGTGATGAGGTCATTGGCCTGCAAGTAGGAGAGTTCGATTGAACTTTCCTCTGGCAAAAACAGAATGAACATTTGCTACAGTTGCCTCCTATCCTTATCATGCCTCTATGCCAAGTTTTACTCCTTTAGATATCCTTTGGATCTCCCCAAGTTATTCTAATTTGGATTAAAAAACCCCAAAACCCTAAAACAAAACCATCACAAAACACAAACAAACCTAAAACCAAAAAATCATTCACTGATCTAGAAAGAACACAATAACTGTAGTTCAATTATTTGCATAACTGCCTGGAATCTAGACAGTACTTTAAGAAATCATAAAATGAAACACCTTAACCAACAGTGAAACAACTTAGTAAGCATAACTTAACAGCTCAGGTATTGTGAAATAACTTCACAGAAATTAAAGCAAAGAAAAAAATCAGCACATCAACAGTGGATTTGGAAGAGAGTGGTTAAAATACTTGTATGACTGATACATACGAAAGTGAATATAATATTCAATGTATTCATATTTGAAATTTGTAAATATTTGGTTAGTCACGAGGCAGACATTAAAAAATACGCGAACCCTAAATATTTCATTCCTTTCTCATATATCTGAAAACTTTCTTTTTCTTAATGCTTATCATTTGACTATTAAACTCTTAACTCACTGAAAAATGAAAAATTAAAACCAAAACCATCCCATAAGAAATAATTTAACAGCCATAAACACATAATCAACTTTAACACAACCTGTAAAATGTGTATCGTAGTGGTCTAGTCACCCATCGGAAGCCTGTATACAAATCTATGCCCACACTAGTGCCCAGAGAAGAGAACAGAAAAGAACCACAGTTGGTCATAGATTCCAAGAATAGATTAAAATCACCTCAAATACCTCTAGTTCAATCGTCTTACTAAAATGTTTTGGTAAATGAAAGCCTCTGACAAATAAAAGAAAACAAATAAGCATCAGTAAGTGGCTGCACCTGTGGGTTCAAAGAGACTTAATTACGAGTTTAAAATAATAAAGGTCTGAATCAGGAGCAGAACACTTTCTGTATGGATATGAGTCACTGACTTTAGTAAGTATGCTTACTTAGATCCTTGAAGCTGCTTTGGTGCCTATCTGTCTCTGCAGGATCACTATATAGATACCCAGCCCCATAGCAAAGCCTCCCAGATACCCAAGTTCCTACCTATCAGTGTTTGCAAAGCCACCCAATTGCTGTTGCCAGCTCACAGCTACCAGACTGGTTGGTGCTGTCACTAAAGCCCAAGTCCCAATTGCCTAAATTATGAATCTTTAAAAAGGTAGAAAATCATAGCATACTAGCTTTCTAGGTGTACCCAGTCTATTCTTACCCTTATTGCCTTCCAAACACTGTATCATATGAGTTGGACTCAGGCAATCCACGCAACAGGGCCACCACCCTAAAGAAAGGCATAGGAGACGGAGAACAAGCAGGAAATAGAGATAGGGTTTAAAGAAAGGTTTTGCCTCTCAGTTTATGGCCTGTCTAAACAACCAATGCATCCCAGTTGTTGACCTCTAAGGCAGGTTGCTGCTTTCTGTCCAAGGAGTATCCTCCTGGACAGAAACACTTCTCCTCCCTGCCTGACAGCAAGGTACGCCAAGCTAAGGTTGATAGTCTCTTGGTCCCAGCTGGGGGTGCTTTTCCCCTCTGCCTCCATCTTTTTCCCCTAACACTTCACTCATCGTTCACTCAAGCTGTCCTCTCCACATTACCACAGTATCTTACCTACACATCCAACATCCCCTGAAATGTACAAAGAAGCTGATATGCCTGATACAGGCCTGAAAATTCCGCAGGATAGCACATTTATGAGGATATAGGCACTTCCAGAATTTAAGCCATTTAGGTTATTAATTTTCTTTAAAGACCTTGAGTTTGGCCCTTACTGCACAAGTATTTATGTGATAATAGTTTAGAGAGGATTTCATAATTTCTACAGTGATTTGTACCTACAATACTATAGCCTAGATGTACCTCTTACAACAGTTTTGGTTTATCTTGTTTGGTTTTTAAATAAATGTATATTACTTGCATTACAATAGATGGACATACAATGAGCACTGATGAAATCAAGTGCCTGCTAAAGCTCTGAAATCTTCATAGCTTTCAGTTGCCCACTATACTACTAGGAAGAAGCGAGCACTGAACTACAGGGCATCACAACCACAGAAGGAACACCTGTGAATGGCACTGATGCAGTTCCACAGCATCACTAATATATTTGGGAACAACAGAGAAATCACAGTAACCAAGCATCCAAAGAATTCTTTCAAGAATAAGGAACACAAAATGACAGCTCAACAGGGGATAAAGGAACGAATCAGAAAATATGTGAATTAGGATTAAAATGTTTTGCTGAAAGCGTCACCTAGCTGAAGGCTGGGGTAACTACAGTGCATAAAAAAACATTTTGGCTGCTCGGTTTAACCATGTGTCAATAGGCAGCTCTAAAGTTCACTTTTTGCACTTACTCATATAATTGTATTCCTTTGATCACTGGGCCTGGAGTCCACCTTATTAACAAACTTAAAATTTTGTAGAAATAGCAATGAGTGATAGAGTAAAAAGCTACCTGTCTAGTAGGGATATTTGAAGTCATTAACTGGCATTGATATCTGCTCCCTAGAGTTCAGGAATATTCATGTCTAACAAAGAAAGAAGATGAAGAAAAAATTTAGTTCCACAGATTAACTCTAAAATAAGCACATTTGTTAGGAATCCACATCTGACATTTGAAGCTTCATATTACAAGGGCAATAGGCTGGCAAACTAACATGAACTTTGTCACAGAACACACCCAGAAGTTTCCTAAAAACCATAAATCAGTTCGCAGTGATGGTGCCTTTTATTAAAGAACCTGAAAGCGCTGGCAGCTACTCTGTTGAATGTAAGCAAGTATTACAACACCCTATTTCCAGATGAATTAAGAGAAAGAAATGCTTCAAATGAAATCTTAAACAAGAAGCCTGTGTGTTTTAAGAATTACATGGCAGCTTTGTCTTTCTAGAAGCTGGAGGAAATTAGTAGCATTTAATAATTATAGGTGGTTTCTGAAACAACAAAACCACCAGTCTTCATACAAAGAAACCAAAAACTCCTTAAAGGCAGCTCCCATCCAAGCTGGTCCATAGGATTTCTGTGGTGGTCTGATGGAGCTACTTGCTCTCTTGTCTCTTAGCCTTTTACTTTTTCCATTAACAGTGTAGGCCACTTTTTTCTCCATGTAATAGGATGTTTTTTTCCCCAAATTCATGGTGCCAGTGAGAAAGACACATACCTATAATGTTGCAGTATATGCAGAATGCAGAAAGGTCAAGCAATTATAGGATGCGTACCTCATAAGAGCAAGCAAGAACATCATCTGTGCTTAAGGCATGTTGCCATCATATTTAGAACAGAACTCAGGTAAAATGCTAACCTGAGTCATACTGTAGGCCTTATTTCTGCACTTAACCTTTGCTCTATAGAACTTCTATAGTATTTTTTTTTTAATTGTCTCTTTTTTTCATGGTCATTAATAACCATAGCAATGGTGACCGGGTTAACTTAACAGAATAAAATTATAAACATTGCATAAATTTCAGTTAATGTTTCAATAAAAACAAAAATTTGATTTGTCTCCCAAAAAGAGAAAAAACCCCATGCCACTAATCTCTTTTCACAAACTGAAGCTAGAATTTATAGCTGAGTAATTTGCCAGGTAACCTACTCTGAGTACTTTAAGTCCACTTTAAAAGGAGCTTCTTCACAACTGTGTTTAAAAACAGAAGTGGAATAAGCTAACAGTACTGTAAATTCAAACTTCAGTTCACTGAGCAGTAACTTTCCCACACAGAGAAACGTATAAATTACCAGGCCTGTGATTATAACCCACCAGTCTAACTGCCCAAGCAATGGATCTTTTACCTGGACAGGCAATGCTAATTGGAAAAGATTCAGTCTAAGAAGCGTGATTTGAAAGAATAAAACAAGGAAGGACATGTACTGGGTTGGATCACAGGTGTTTTGAGGCTCTCTGAAATAATAAAAATTGTATCTTATTCTGTACTTTAATTTAAAGCTTCCAACTTTTAATGAAGACTGCTTGTTGTTTTACAAAAAACACCCATTTTTTCCTTTAATGCTTTTTTGCAAATGTTCATTGAAAAATTCTTTCTATAAGAGTAGACTCCAACACCTTGAGGCACAGGTCTAAAATATAGGTCTCTATTCCACCAAAAAATGTCACAAGTACTAATACTTACAGTATGAAGAACTCTTGCTTTTACCTGGGAACTATCTAATGTTAAAAACAGAGTAAATATTTTGGTTCTGAAAAACCAGTACCTGCCTGACATAACTTTTGCAAGCTCTCTAAAATTTCCCATGCATTGCTTATTTTGAATTTAAACAATACATTGTTATATTCTGGTTTTATTTCAAGCAGTTGGGAATAAAGTCAAAATTAACAGGGACAGACTTTTAAAATTCTTGGCCATTTCAGATCTCTACAGTAGATATCTTACACACATACACAACATAGTACATAAAGAAGATAGAATTGTGTATGAAGATTAAGGAAGACCCCATATGTCAGAAATGCAAACCCTAATTTTTATTCTTTTTTAAATATATGTACAGACACATGCTTTCTTCAATGAGAAATAGCATAGTAACTCACTTGTAGGCTCCAATGTCACATATTTTGTGGGAGTAGAGAAACAAATACATTTCAACTCCTTTGCAAACTGAAAAAAAAAATAAAATTATTATGAGGCCTGACAGCTGGTGATTTCTCTGTTCATTCAGGAATGATTAGACAGCAGGTCTGGGCAGACAAACTAACACATTCGCTGGAATGCCAGGCAATGACATTGCTTTAATGATGTTTACCTCAGCTTTCAGAGCCTTCCCAATAGTAGGGGATTAGCAATGGATTTTAGTGAAACATGGAGCTCTGTTTTCAGCAGTAGAAACACAGCATAAGACACAGAATGAAAAGTGTCAAAGTATCCTAGAGCTGGAAGTCCTGGTTTAACAGTGAAGGCAGGCAGTACTGCAAATCAAAGTGACAGCTACTGCTCCCCCATGTTGGAAGTATCTTTGTGGATTGGTTTTAGATGTGTAGTAGGCTCCTCTCCACTTTTCATTGCTCATCCAACTCTGCTTCTTCAACAGATTTCTACCTCTAGTTCATTACTGTGTCATAAGGATCAGGCAGCTCAACCCAAACACTAATGGCAATGTATGAAAGAAAGTCAAAACATAAGCAAGGACTAGCATGAAGATAGCTTATTATGTCTCTCAGTATGCAGCAGTAAATACTTCCAGCTCTTGTGCAAGTATGGTGTACACACATAACCTTAGAATGATGCAGTAACTCTTCCAACTCTTTTACAAACACAGCTGTAAGAACACAGGTATAAATGCCAACACCTTTCTTTGAAGGCCCTTGTCTCCCTTTACTAGAAATTCCTGAGTCAGTAGACTTCCTTTAATTCAATAAACATTCTTGGCTTACTTTGAGATCTCTGCCTTTTGGCAAGATGATCCTTGATGTGTCATTTAGCACCTTAATATATTGTGGCCACCACTGGATTTTTAACAAGACCAAAAAGACCATTTAATAATATTTTATCTTTTCTACAATAGTTTCTGATGCACACTTCAGGTTATATTTATTAAGCTTTACTAAGCAAAATACCCATTAACAGATCCTATAAAAGCTATATAGGTGCTACTATCTTCAAAATGAAAAGATAACAAAAGGAACTACCTTAGTTTAATTTAGATTAAATATACAGCTTTTATTAAATAAGCATTACACATAGAAAACCTGTAGGACACAGAGTAGAAATGTTTTGGCAAAATGTGGCAAAGCATTGTGTTGTTATTCTTGATTCAGCATCAATTTATACTATCAAAAGATAGTACAGAGTTCAAAAGAAGATAGCTGATTTGGTTTGGGCTTTTTTAGCAGGATGCAGTATATAATGTCATTATGCTGACTGGACTGAATTTTAAGTAAGTTAATGATCTAAATTAAGACAAATGTAAAGTGCTAGTTTCATCTAGTCATGCTTTGTTGTGTCCTGAAAATTGCCATGGACAACTTGTTTTCACAAATCTTAAGGAAATTCCTTCACACGTTGTAGAAAAAACAGAGCAAAGGACTGAATATGCATCCTTTTATACCAAGATGACCAGTAATCCCAATATGATTGGCTAAGTAGCGTTCCCCATTATACAAGGAAACTTCCTCACCTAACACATCTGAGCAAAAATTCATGATGCTGAATTTTTTGTGTATTGAATTATTTTCAGTGGAAAATCCAGAGTAAGATTCTTCTTTCAGTTACTTTTAGAGTTTTTTTAATACATTCCTAAGTGCAGAAACCTTCCAAATTTCAGCTGATACACAGAAAGAAACTCCAGCTCACACCTTTCTTCTTGGCACTTCACTATCAAACAGTGAAAAACACTTCATTAGCCCAGTAAAAAAAAGTGGAATGACAACTTAATTGCATCATGAAAATAAGCAGGGAGACATCTACACACCCAGGTATCACATATTTCAAGCAGCACCTTCCAGTTTTTCTAGTCAGCTTTTAAATAGGACTATATTTCAAGGACATATTAAATGCCTTTGGGCTAGTTTACTACATGCAAGCATGGATTCTCTGCATGCTGAAGTTACAGTAGCCATAACTTTAGTCTGCTGCTTTTTAAACTCATCCGGCTGTCTCAAGTAATATCTGTCTAATCCTGCTTTCAGTTATGTTTTAAGACTCTTTTTAACATCAAGTTTCTCAGTTTCTGTGTGAAGAAAGATCACAATATCTATTGCAAATAATTTTATGACACTTAGAAATCAATAAGAATATCAAGTCTGTTCTTTGCTGGTTTCAAACAACACACATTAGAGAGTGTCATCCTAACATCCTATACAATAATCTGAAACGAGTTCTTTTTTTCATAAGCACACATCCAGCTGAACAATAATTACAGTGAAATATGCTGCCATCTTTCCAAAGAACAGTAATTAGGGATATGAGCCTGGATGTCTTGTATGCTTATGGAAACATTTTTTTCTTTCCAGCTAATGATCATCCAAATAGTAAATCATTAAAAGGAAAATGACAAAGGGTGTGGATAGTGGCTGTCATCAGCCTTGTGCACCAGCTCCAAACTCTGTCATCTTCCTTTGGAAGAGAAAGCATGGTGATACAAAAGTTAAAATTCTTCGTGCTTCTTTGGAGAACAAAACAAGTACAGGTAATTAATCTTGTTATTTATTATCGGTAATACTTAAAGACAAATATCCCATGTTTCTCTCCCTTTACTGATCTTGGAAAACACTTTTATATTAGACTAGCATTACATGGGGCAAAGAGAGTCAAAGACCATATTATACAAAAAGTAGTCATGTATCTATGATCATTGTAATAACTTAAATCAACACCTAAGAGCGCAGACATGTAAGTATCTTTCTGTCTGAAACCTTAGCATCATCACCAGCTTTCCTTTTTTTTAGTCAGACCAATTTTTAATACTCACATACTAGTGTGAACTGGTTACCAAGAAGAATGAAAAAGACCTCCTGGGCTGTACCACGGCTCCATTGCGCTGGAATCATTCCTGTTATATACGTGGGTAACAAGTACCTAATGAACAAGAACTTGGAGCTCATTTTTATTTAATATCTTAGTGTCAAATAACCATTTAAATAAAGTAATTACTACCAACTCTTGATATTATTTTTGTTATTTTTCAATTAAAACTGCAGGGTAACTGGTACCGTCTTCGCAGTTTTTTAAGTGATACGTGCCAATCTGTTCTGTGACCAATGCACCAATAACAGTAATATTTTCTTGGGACTTAGGAGAACAAGCTTCCAGAGATACAGGAGAAGCTACTTCATGCCAGTCAGTGTGGGTGTGACTTTAACTCTTATCTGCCAAATCATATGTGATCTAATCCTAAAGCCCTTACCGCAAAGTTTTACTCTTTCTACCATTCAGGTGAAAAATCATAGTGCCAATTAAATAAGCACATTTCTTTTTCTTCCCCACCCCCCCCACCCCACCCCTTTTTAATCTTGAGTACAGAAAATTTCTGTGGATTTTCCCCTCAATGATAAAGCACATTCCAATGAAAACCATTTTTTTAATCTACTGCTCATTTTGTACTCATTCAGAAAAATAATATTTGGAACATAGGACATGTCAGCACTGAAAGAAAGTCTGGTAAAAACAGTGAAGAAGGAGACAGCAAAGCAGAACTAAGACTAAGAGACTATTGTTAAATTAAAAAATGCTCCCCTCTTTTCCAAATACTTTGACCAATTCTTTAATTTTTCTTTTTTTTAGAACAAGTAGTTCAAAATTATTCCTCTTCCAAGTATTTGTTTTCCTTCCTCTAAGCAATAATACATTTCAGATTTTGCATTTGTTAACCAACGTACTGCATATAAACCACAGGCATGTTAAGAAACAAAGCAACACATTATATTTCATCACCTCACTGTGATGAAGCAGGTTAGTACATATTCCTGAAGCATGTTATTGCCCACTTTGAAGAAATTCCACAAGTGTGATGGCTGCTACTCATGCTCAAGATATAAACAGTTTTAAAACTGATAATGCTTCACAGCAATATAATCTAAACAAAACTCCAGTAAAATATTATAAAAGGTAGGACACAAGATTAGAACAATAATGTGTTAGGGCATTATGCAAGATTTACAAACACCCTTAGTTATAACCTGTATTAAGCACTATAAGCAAGCTAATAACACACAGTTTATGGTTTAATCCCAACACAATGACCATATATATATATTTTTAAAATGTTTTATGTTTGACATACAAAACTGTAATTATAGGGATATTCCCATTTAGCTGTATGTAAATAATAGCAAACACTTTATAAAAGCCTCATGCACAGAAAGAACAGGCCTAGAAGCACCTCAAAGAGCATGTATATCTAACATTTGTCATTTACTATGGTCAACAAACCACTCTTGCAGAACAGGTTACACTTTTGTACTGAAATGCCACTGCCTTCATTATGACATCAAAGAGCTTGAAACTAGGAAAACATCAGGGCTGATCTGGATCTCAGAACTGGCTAGCCATTACAACAGTACCTTCCTTTGACCATTTTTATTTTTAAGGACAAGTATGTATCATAAATTATGTATTATATATTATACTAGGATAGATATAAATTTTACCAGTCTTTTGTAATACTGAATATATGTCTAACTCCCCCCTAACTTTTTTTCCCTTTTGCATAAAACACTTGCAAAAGATTTTCCACATTAAAAAAGAGATCTGTTAGATCTTTTAATTAAGTAAATCCAACACATACTTTAAATTCTGCCTATATCCCTGACCAAAATATATTCTTCCCATGATCTTCCCCACACACTTCAATTCATATTTATAATTTGTGGGAAAACTTGATGAAGTTATGAACCATACTCATTTGTTTTGGAGTTATTTAAAATTTGCTGGAAATTAGATAATGCTTTCCTGTGCTTCACTGTTTATTGATACAAATTAATCTTCCTTATATATCAGTCCGTGTTTATATCACAAAAAAATCTATATTTAAATCTGAATTCTGCTACTGCACTTATCTTTGAAAAGTATCTGTTTTGACAATCCAGCAGTACAATATAAAATTTACAAAAGTTTGGCTATATCTGGCATGTTACATGCTGAAACACTCAGCTGATACTCTTTCAAGTTAATTTTAAAAAACACATTCAGAAATTCTTGGAATAATAAGAGTAAGTAAAAATGACAGAACACAACAGGAAAATAGCATTATCCCTTACCAGACACATTATTAACCTAACTGTGACTTTTCCTTCCCACACTTCAGAAAAGAGAAATTTAAACAGATTAAGCAATTTTCTATAAATAAAAGCTCTTCCATTAAAGAGAAAAAAACCCACAACTTTAATGATTATTCAAAGAATTTAATGCTAACTGTACTCTAAGGTAGATTTTAAGTCTAATCTCATTTTTTATTAAGAATCACTATGAAACACTGCATTTAAAATGCCTTTTTAAAAAATGCCATGATGCAATAAAAACTATTTATTATAACCAGAAGTGCAAAAACGTAGCCAAGTAAGGTATATATGGCACACTGAGTCTTTTAGTGACTTCTTTGTCCACCATTAATTAGTTAATTTACTATTAATTTCAAAAGAAATAGGCCAAGAATAATCATAACTCAGCAAGTGCATTAGCAAACCCCTGAGGTTTTTTTCTTTTTCCTATTAGCGTAACTGGCACAGAAAATAAGCATGAAAAATAGAAATATTGGGGTTGGGGAGACCTGCTGTAAAAGGTTTTATTGCCTTTCCAGCAGTTCCTACAGGAAAATCATATAGAGCTCATGGTCAGACTGTCAAAATATTTAACATTTATGTATTATAAGCACAATACAGATATAAAACATGTTGCATGAACAGCATTCAAGGACTTAAGCAGCTGAGACTGTTGACTTCCTTTACATTAGCATTCCTTTTTTTTGGCGGAGGAAGTTGGCTTAAAGTTCTTGCATATTGCTCTGTTGAGCTCTCAGAAAAGGAATTTAAAAGTACTGTTGGAAAAAAAGGTAGAAAGTTCACACTCCGTTGTCTTGAAGTATATAAAAAAAAAAAGTAGGCAGCTTTTAAAGTTGCATTTTAGTAGAAAATATGATGTAAGAGTCCCAGAAATTCAGTTATGTGACAATCTCATAGTGCATCACATTAGAAATGTTTCTAGAACCGAACAGTGTCTTCATACTAGAAATGTCTACATTCATAAACTACAGTTGAGTAGAATTATATGAGGAGAAAGATACAGAAATTAATAGACATCTAAACATAAACCACTTTGTTTTGCTGCCTCTATCCTAAAGACAGGCAATTGAAGAGTATCCCAGCATGGACAAAAATAGCATATCCATGGATGGGCCACATCCGTAAAAACAAAGGCACTGAGTTACAGTAGTCGAATGCTCCAGAAACAAAATTAGGGTTGTTTTGGGTTTTCTTTTTTTTGGTTTAGAAATGGCATCACCTCTGCATTCTGTAAGCACACTCAGAATAGCACAGCAAAGTAATTTTCAAGCATATTCACCATTTCAGGTGCATGCATTCATTACCTATCTACAGTAAAGTATTATTTTGGATTACTCAAAAGATATCTCAAGATGGTAATCAGAGCATTTTAGAAAACTTGTTCATAAAAATCAAAGAAATGGTTTGCAGCAGATAACTTAGCTCTTCAACTTAAGTTAAATCTCAAACACAGAATGCATGAAACCATTCCAGAGCTGAATCAAACCCGTGATTTATTGCAGCAGTGTAGTCTCTCTTTTGATCAGTAGGGAGTTTTAATTGACCATCACCTCTCTCTCAAATCTATATGTTAGAATTTTAAACTGTATTGACCAATTATTTTCAAATGTAAAGCACTAAATTTCATATCTGGTTTTTATTGGTTAGTTGTAACTGGTGCTTTCTAAGTGGTAAGGATCATGAAGGGAACATGTCAGAACATTTGCAAAGAGAAAACATCAAAAAAAGAGACTTGAAAACATATTTTTTTAAAAAAAATTTTTTTGAAAAAAACTAAGCTTTTTTTCCATTGAATTATTTCTAAGTATGTAATTATTTTTCAGACTTCTAGTGGCCTTGCGGTAGGGGAACTGGATTAGACTGTTAATTATTAAGATCCCACATTAACACAGAGAGTTAGAGTCAGAGACTTGGTATTTACAAATATTACCATATTAACAGAGAGGCACTGCTGGAAGATTAAGACTTGAAATCCCAATTAAATGCCATGGTCTGTTTTCACAAGTAACTGTCTTAATTTTTGTTGAAAAATGCATAGTGTTAACTATGGAGATGTTCTTTTAATTTTCTGTGGAACAGACCACCCATGGTATTCTAAACCTATTTTTCAGGGAAGACAATCTATATTTTCTTTATTAACCTCCCAAGTAATTGAGTCACATGCTGTTAAAAAATTGAACTATACAAATGATTGACAGTTATAATCTTTTTATCTATTTATTCATTAGTGTGGCTTTTTCCTGAATCTCAGAAGACTTAAAGAATGGATAATAAAACAGTTATTTAATATGCCCTCATGTGAATATATGAAACTGGAACGACATAGTTATTAATTTTAATAATCATATCATCATTGTTACCTGTGTGATCTAGTAACACCTAGGTGATTAATGTATGAAATTTTATTTTATTAATGATAAATTATTTTGAAGTTTTATATTCTGTTTCTCATTGGGATCCGCAGTTTTAGAGACAGTTCAATTGTTTCTATACTTCCGTTGTCCACATTTAGAGATGTTTCATAGCAACTGTGTAGATACATGGAGTCTATAAAATTACAAATTTAAATTACTTACCATTATACAACAAGTTACTCTAGAACAGTATAAAGGTGTTGAACAACCTAATAGTCAAGGGAATGCAAGAGCAATGAGACAGAAGTAAATTACCTTAGATTTCTGTTTCTTATAGGTGTGTTTCAGAGACTTGACAGGGAGAGGTTATTTTGCTTTGAACAATCTGTAGATTGACTTCTGTTAAACTTATGTATTATCTTACCATTTCATCTCCAGAGACCATGGTTCAAATATTTCAATGAACCACATTTTAGCAGATTTCAACTATGGTGCTGCAGGACCAGACTAATACTTTTTTTTTTTGGGAGACCTGAGCTGTGGCATAGCCTAAATGGCACCATATAAAATTCAAACATTTCAGCTCATTGCAGCAGGCATAAATACTAGAAGTTACACTAACTAGCACTCTTACTGTCTAAGTGTTGTGGTTTAACCCCAGCCAGAAACTAAGTACCACACAGCCACTCACTCACTCCCCACCCACACCCCAGAGTGATGGTGAGGAGAATCAGAAGGGAATGTAAAACTCAAGGGTTGAGATAAGAACAATAATTAAAATAAAATAAAATAGAGGAACACCCACACCCCACACCCACCCTCCAGTAATACTAATACTAATAGTAAGAATAATAATGAAAAGGAGGGAGAAAGGGAGAGGAATAAAATCTAAAGGAAAGGGACAAAAAATAAGTGATGCACAATACAATTGCTCACCACCTGCTGACCGATGCCCAGCCAGTCCCTGAGCAGTGATCAGCAAGCCCTGGCCAACTCCCCCCAGTTTGTATACTGAGCATGATGTTCTATGATATGGAATATCCCTCTGGCTAGTTCGGGGCAGCTGTCCTGGCTGTGTCCCCTCCCAATGTCTTGTGCTCCCCCCGCCCTCTCGCTGACAGGGCCTGAGAAACTGAGGGATCCTTGACTTCGTATAAACATCACCCAGCAACAACCAAAACCATCAGTGTGCTATCAGCATTGTTCTCACACCAAATCCAAAACACAGCCCTGCACCATCTACTTAGAGGAAAGTTAACTCTATCCCAGCTGCAACCAAGACAGTAAGCTTTAATAACCACAGACAAATTAACTTTTAATTTGTGATGTTTAGATATTGCATCTTACAAGAGAGAGAGTTTGCCAAAATATTATTTTTCCTGTTCCATTTCTATAGGCTCCACAGAAATTTAGAACTTGCACATCTGGAAGTTTGCTAACATAATGCCATCGGCAAACAAGTAATTCACAGAAAAAAATTACTTTGCAAAAAGGAAATAAAATACAGTGATAGAAAGCTTTGAAGAATCAGTAGAGATCTGTTAGTTCTGCTCAAGCATAAACTATTTGGGCTAATCAGGAATTATTATTGTGAATATTACAGAAGCACTGGTCATGTCTAAAAAAGCAAAATGAGATATTTTTGTTATGAGAACTACCCACACAGCTTAGCAGTTGCACAGGACCCAGTAGTCTGTTTCTATGTTGATATTTACATTAACAAAGAAGGGGAAGGAGGAAGATGTCTTCAGGAATACACCTTGGCTAGATGAGAATCAGAGTGCTGTTATGGCATTCCAGAAAAACAAAGAACATTAGTTATGCTCCATTAAAATTGTTTTGCCAAGACAACAAACTTATCAACTGCTATTCGACAGTAACCATTGCATTTTCCACAGACATTGTGTCATTGCATTAAAATTACTTACTTCCAGATCACATTATTATCTACCTTCTCTAGATTTCACTCAGAAGTATAAAAACAGGAGATCAGGAGGAAAGAAAAGCCCTCTGAAAAAAAATTATTTTTTTTTTCAATCTGAAAAATATATGCTCTGCATCAGTGTTTTAATTAAGTAGTCATCAGTTACTGATGAAAACCAGGAGCAGCAGATAAGTTTTTATCTACTGTATTTCAATCACAGAAATTAATAATTGACTAGAGGGAAAAAAGTAATTTGCAAGACCATGTTTATCATCTGAGGTCAAGACAAAATTAATCAGGAAAGGTTTATCTGTATAGTGTTCACTGAAAAGAAGCCTTAAACTTTTCATTAACTGTAGCAATTTTTTTTAAAAAGGCAAATCTAACATCCTCCAGTTTTCTAAATATAGGAGTGAAATGTGACAACTCTGAAGAGGAAGGCTCAACGACAAGGCATTTTATGCGCTCTATATATATCTGTTAAATTTCACATCTCTAAGTTGTCTGTAACAAGCTTTCCCTTATGTTAATAATAAAATAGCCTATTAATTTCAACTCAGCTGGTCAAAACTGATAATCAAGCCTATGTAAGATACCAAAATGCTGAGCATGTTGGTCCACTAAGGAAACGACATCATTATGTAACAGCCTGAGAGGTCACGCAGTAGCCTGAATGAAGATTTTTAACTACAGATTGTTTCATCATTGCCTGATACTTTCTGTATACTTCTGACTGCTAATATACAGGGAAGGAAAGAAAGAAACAAAAGAAGTTTGGAAAAGGACAGGAGAAACTGAGACAGTCAAAAAGAGGATACAATACAAAAGAAAAAGAGACAATGAAAATCAGAGGAAAGGGGAAGAGAAGGGAAGCAAAAAAAGAGTAAGTTAATAGATACAATAGGCAAGTGATCAACTGGTTGAAGAAAGCAGTCTTTTTTTTGGCCAAGAGGAGCAGTCAAGGCTATCACCAGTCATCAGCATACATCTCTGGCCACTGCTGGTTAAAGATACTTTTTGCTTTTCTGTCAAGTTACTAGGAACATCATATAGATAGTATTCTGTACTGTATCTTCTGTTTTGCCAAGGTTACAAACACAATGTTCACATCTAACTTGGGAAAAGTGTTTCCAAAATAAAGCACGGTAGACATCTGATATTTTCATTTGACCTTCTCTTGCAACAGTTCTTAAATCTACCTCATAAAGCTCTTAGGTTCTCATATGGAAAATTCTACCAAAAAAATTGCAATCGTTACATATCAGACAGATTAGTCTGAAATTCATATAGTTATCTTTCTTTATACATGAAACAAATGTATTTCCCAAAATGCAAGCCTAAAATCCCTGTCCCTTCCTATAATGTAGCTCCTGTTTCTCTTAGTTAATTTCCATAAGTAAGTCATGCACAAATGAAAAGGATTGCTGAGTTGGACTCAGACTTCAAGCACTCAGTGGTTTTAAATGCACATACAGAACTGTAAAGCAGAATTTATCTACAAATGTATAACCTAGTGAGTCATCCTATCACTGTGACAGTGATTGCCCACAGTTACAGTCTGAGAAGTGTACCCTTCCCATCCTTAGCTAGTTATATCCTGTGCAAGATGCATTTTGCCTAACATGACAAGGCTGAAGAATTTTCCTCTTCCATTTTAACCATCTTCTAGCAAGGAGAGGTTAGGATACATTGCAAACAATGCTACTGTACTACTGAAAGAGGGATCGTTGGACAGCCACCCATGCTTTCTTCACTGTAAGGACTCAGCCAAGTCACCTTTGTTTTCTGGAGAAAGCAAGCAAAGGACAAAATATACCTAAGTCAGCATACTTGTCATGAAATATCCTTAAAAAGTCTCCCGCTCTGCTGCTGCCTCCAAACCTTTGCTGCTCTCTAATACCCTGGCATGCTGTTCTGTCCAAAATATTGTCTTGACCTGGATCAGATCATTTGTCCACTTACAGCATTGTTTTTCCAACAGCTTGCATAGCCATATTTTGAAGGGCAGCATACAAAGGCATGAGGACAGAAATTCCTTAAGCCAGCACTGTCATTAAAGGTGCAATATAATGAAAGTATGGCCTAAGTAACTTGCCTAAAACTGCACTCCAAGTCAAAGGAAGATGGCCAGAAACTGAATGTAATGCTCCATGGCTTGTCTACACTCTAATTTAAACATGACAGGGCAAGTTCACTGCCCAAGGACCAACAGGCACAGGCCAGCCTACATCTGTGATCATAAACTCGCTGTCCCCAGAGCAGAGTGGCCTTGTCCTAGCTTCAAAGAGCATATGTGGGCCTGAGCAGAGGAAATACCCCACAGGCTTTCCTCTCTGCTCACCTTTATACCTCACGTATTCTTCCTCACCTTATGATACATCATCACAGCTCATCACAGCAATGCAATGATGACTTTTTAAAGCATTTAGGGAGTCTTTTCTCCCCTGTCTTCAGAAGGTCATTAAAACCACCCACAGCAGCGCACATCCTACGTGTCAAAGCCAGGGCTGCTGAAGTCTCTGCTACTGCCGTTTTTCAGACTCATGCTCATTGTAGCCAACTTCCAACTCCTTCTGAAAGCCGCTGGGGCTAGCTAACATACGTGTGACAGAGGCTACCACCGCCACCGCCCATCAGGGATGCTGCACTGTGCAATTGAGCTTCTTCTGCTGGGACAAAGCGTGGGAAAAGATCTGGTGTTGGAGCTCAGCCTTGCTAGTTCATGCCAAGGGTCTGCACTGAGACATTTTTAACTTCTAACCTAAAGGGGAGAAGTGAGAGGAGCTGCCATTGCTATAGAAACTTTCCACTTGTTACCAACACAGTGCATCATATGTTGATATAAACTCAGGCTTATTAACACTTTTTTAAGAGTGGTGTGATAGAGTAGCATGTTATTTGAATGTGAATATTACAAGATTCATTATTTTATCATGCACTGCCTTTGTAACTCTTTCCCAGCGTCCACTGCAACATGAGGAGCAGTCTTTAAGATCATCATGCCTTTAGCCCTCATTGCAAACTGTGTTCCCTTATGAGACTTGCTGTGTGTTTTTAGCCAAGATCACACCTTTTGGATGCAACAGTTAAGGATGTCAGTATGACAAATTCCTCCCACCTCATAACCATTATTTACAAAACTAAAACAAGGCTTGCAGCTTCTTTCTTGGGACACAGATAATCATTCTCCATTAGCTAACAGCCAACACCTATGTTTGATTAATTTCCCATACATGGCTTGAGCCTCTGCAAAGCGAAGTGAGCAACTTGAGGACTTATTTCTAGCACATCTTAGCATTTAGATTTCTGACAACTGAAGCTGACACAGGGTTAAAGCCCACTGAAAGAATGTGCTTCTGCATTATGCTTGAATTCCAGGTGCTCTCTGGAAACTAAACCCTAACAGATTAACATGAATTCACTCACAGCTTTCCTCTTGAAGACAGACCACTTAAATTATA
The DNA here is from genome assembly GCF_023634155.1 of Falco peregrinus. Lineage (NCBI taxonomy): Eukaryota > Metazoa > Chordata > Aves > Falconiformes > Falconidae > Falco > Falco peregrinus. The sequence continues at coordinate 66,322,116 of NC_073723.1, forward strand.
ACAACACATGATACAAAGCGTAAAAATAGAAGTATACTGCGTTCAGATCAAGATTCATATCTGCATTTAATTCTGTTCTAAACTGCAAGTATTACTTTCACTCTGCTAGAAATCCTTCTATTTTAAATCATGGCAATGTGATACAAGAAGTTCCCAGCTACTTAAGCATTTGTTCCAAACTGTATTTTTCAAATTCTGGTACATCTGCCTGTCAGAGGCACTCAACCCAGAACAATACTTCCATTTATCTTTTAGAAAATAAATCCTTTTCTCCTTCAACCCACTCCAAAAGCCTCAATGAGCCACGAAGAATAAAAATATGCATTCCATGTTTTGGGGGTTTTTTTGGTGGGTTTTTTTTTTTCCAGTTTGTATTTTTAAGATGGGGTCAAAAAAGGGGAAGATATGCACCATAGCATTACCATCTCAATGTTTAACTCAATTCTCAAGTGTTTTTTATTTGTATAAAGCATAATTTTGCATGAAAGCACAACATAATTTATAATTATTTTCTCCACTGAGACTTGGACACAGCTATTAAACGGTAGATCTGCTGAAGACAATTAATGTCTTTCTCCAGCTCAGGAGCAACTAATGTATTGTCAAGGACTTGTCTGGGCCAAGTATTTCTCTCATCTTCTGCAGGAAATACCCTCAAATTTCATTTTCATAGTGACTGAAAAGAAGAAAGCCTTGGCTTTCTTCCACTTTAGATAAAAGGAGATCTCTTACTTCAAAGGGGAATATTGTTCCTAGAAACTTTGTTTCTACACAGACCATCTACATGTTTTCCCCTACTTGAGAAGCAGTCTGCCATAGGACCACCTTTTTTCTGCAATTCTTCCTGTTCTAACTAATGATCTGTTTAGGAACAGGAAAGGTATTCTGATACTTGAAGATTTAAATGTTTGTTGAAAAAAAGAATCTCCAAAAAGGTCTTACAAAAACATGCTGATATTTTGATAGCTTCTGCGTGATAGGGGTGTGTGTGTGTGCGCGCGCACGTGTGAAATTTTAACATACACATGGAGACAACAGCATACATTTAGGGAGTTGTGTAATCCTCCAAGAAGTGCCAAGCAGAAGAAGCTCAGCTGGCTCGATGTGCAAAGGTAAGATCAAAACAGACATATTTTACAAAAGCAAAGAGGAAATAAACAAAATTAGGCAGTGGCCATCCAAAACACCAGGCTGCATTTCAGTTTTTAACGTACAAGTGCTGTCAGAGTAATCTAATTCTTTTAGAGAAGCATACTAAGGAAAAAAATTAAAGATTAACTAAAAAGTTAGTCAGTTCTATGTCAAAATGACTCAACGATAAAAGGAAAAAAACAACTTTGGGAGGGTATTAAAAACTTCTGTACCTAAGTCCCTAAGTCTTTTTGTTTTCTTTTACTATTGAGTCACTTAAAGCTTTTACAGTCTATGAATAGTACATTGTCTGCTTTGGATTAAGAGTCAACATTTACTATTCAGGTAAAAAGAATGAAATTGCAGCAACTGTTTCTTTAATAACTTATTTATTTTTTAAACCCCCACATGTTCTAGATGAAAATACAAACCCTACATTATTTATTAGATCTCCAGTTCCTGGAACCATTAAGACTACAAGTTGCCACCCTTGCAAAAATTTAAATATATTCTAAGTTATCACTTCTTTAAAGTAACAGTGCAGCAACCTAAGCCGAGAAAGGTGGGTTTTGGTTTTGTTTCAAACAAGTGATGAACACAAAAATATGTTATTTTGAGTGACTTGGAGAAACAACAAAAAACATCCATAAAAATCTTGATTGGGTAGTTACGCTCCTTGCTCTGTATCAGGCAAACTTTCCCAGCCAAAGGTTCTCTGTAAAGCAAATCGGGAGAACACAAGATTTCTTTTCAAAGGTCTTAAACTCTCACTAGCCATGCGTGCATGTGGCGTAGCTCATCCATATGAAAACATGACACATATAAGAATACATGGCTCTGCTCTGTTCCTTTCTCCCATTCCCATTTCTCCTGCCTATGCATTTTTATTTCCTTCATATGTCAGCCTTGGTGCTTACCAAAGTTTCAGTCTCTTGACTCAAGACAGCCTAAAACCACCCACCATTTTGGTCAGGACAGTCATTAACCCAGCTGAAGACTACACCAACCTTGCAACAGGGGCTGCCGAGTACTAGAAGTGACACGATGAAGGTGAAGTGAAAGAAGCAGAGACTAGAAAAGCAAAACTCTTTTCAACACAATTTTTCAACACAATTTTGAGGGTATTGGTCAACTGTTTTCAACACTTGACCAACACAAGTTGGTCAAGTATATAAACTCATTAAGTGATGTTTTTTCCTCCAATGCAGTTTTCTCTCTTCTGTAACCTAAACTTATGTGGAAACTGAACTACAAAACAATACTATTCCTCTCATTAGTAATCATCTTACTGGTTTCCTTTTACCTCTTCAAAGGACTTTCAAGATCTTTCAGGGTTTATTGTTAAAAGCCACAATACTCCATTCAAAAATGCTTTATATAAAATACTTGTAGTCTATTTATCCTTGCTAAACAACTGCAAACATTACTGTACTCTTTGGTGGGTAAGTAGGAGTCTGCTAACAACAGGAGAGTTCACACCAGCTGCTAAATAGTGCTTTATGGCTATATACAGGATAGTAGCAGTAATCCTTTAATACAGTTAAAATTTCAGAAATCAGAGAAAGAGAATTGTTTTGGGAATGCATGTGGTGCCTAGGCAGACTGCAAAAACCTTGCAAGTTAAGAGTTCAACAGAGCATTCAACACAATATTGTCAAAATTGTCTTTGTTGGTTACAGCAATATAACATGTGGCAGCTTCATGTGATTCAATCTGCTAGCAATGTACTCAGTGATGAGAACAAAACAGGAAAAAGCTGCTTTGGTCTCTGAGAAGATTTGAGAGCCCATACCACTCTGACACAGTAATACAACCTGAAACATCTGTAGTCTCATGAGATTTTAGCAGCTTAAGAGGACATTCTGGTTTTGCACCCTTTTTACCGAGTTGAGATTTGGCTGTCATCAGAGCAACTCTCCACCCTCCTACTCCTGCAAGTACAACCACTTCTTCAAACCTGCTGACAAAACAGGAACAGGTTAAATTAGTTCTGGGCCAAAACCGAGCAAGCTAAACCTTTCACTTGAATACTTCATGAATACTAAGCACTTCTGGGCTGCCTTCAACACATCAGATCTACCGGAGTCTAATCATTCATTCCTTTAAGCAGTGAGCACCACAGTGTGGACAGTATCTGTCAAAACAGCCCAGATAAATGAAGCAGTAAGAGATTGCACGCGTCCAAGTGTCAAGGCTACTCAAGTTCTTTCAGAGGAGATGTATACTACAACAGTCTGCCTCAGGTTCCCTTTGCTACTGAAACTCTAGTAATGGAATTAATTGGTATTTTAAAATTTCTTTTTCAGAAATGCATTCATTTTATACTGCTAGACCACTCAAAGACAAGGAAACACTAACTCCTACAGCTAGAGAGAATTTTCAAAATATTGATAAGAAGGCATCAGACAGGATGAATCCATTTTTTTTTTTTTAAATGTACCAGCTGCATTTCTGTACTGCATTACTTGAGGCCTAAACTACATTTACAACAATCATCCCAGGAAAAATGGCCTCCTAAACAATGTGTAATACCTAGGCTTAACAGTGTAAATTAAGCAAAGGAAACATGCTCTTTTAAATGTTTTTATTACAGAAAAACAAAAGGCTTACACTTGACTTAAAAAAAGCAGCATTATTTTGTGAATTCAAAGTTATTACAGTGAAGTTGCTTCAAGAAACCTTCAGAGGTGGAAGAAAAAAAATAAAATGCCAGATCCCCCCTCAGACAGCATCATTGCATGACCACAGCAAGCCCCTCAGATTCCTATCACTTCTGACACCCAGTTTGTAACTTTTATGCTTTTTGTATGCTTTTCTTCTCCATGTGTCTGTCTTGTTGGATACAACTGGGAGAAGGATTTGATGAAAATGGCAGTACGTTTAAAGTTTAATTTTCAACAGCTCAGTACACATCTGATTGACATTATATTTCAGAAGTCACTGAGACACATGCTTTCCTCCTAACTCTAGCCAATAAGCGTTACAGTTTTAACAGATCCCAGTGTGATCTGTTTCTTTCACCGCGTTTATCATATTCAGGTTCGTATCTCAGAAGATTTCTCAGCAAGTTATTTGGTTACTACTGGTTATGAACACAAACAAAAATAACAGCTCATAGTTGAAACAGTTCTTAGTAGCGCAGCAGAATTCAGAATTATTTTTTCTTCTTTACTACCCACCATAGAAGGAAAAGCAGCGATCCAGTGACCACTTCAGTTCTTGTGTTGCTCTAAGTTTCCAGCCTGAGTTAAAATTAAATATGTAATGGATCTGTATTTGAAATCTTAACAAAAAAGAGACAAATCAAGAAAACATATTACTGTCTTAATAGTCCTACGTTTTGACTATCAGCACTGAGTCGGGCTAAAGTCCAAAAAAATTTACAGGCTTATTATTTTTATTTTTTTTTTAAGAAAAGCATCAGCCACATGAAAAACTTTCTAAAGCAACATCTCACTCTTCAAATATATGCTAAAACTACACCTCAAAGATTCTGAAAGAAATAATCAAAAAGCAAGAAAACTCAAGACATGTGCAATTAGCTATAATGACAAAAATTAGAAGAGACAATTCATTGAAAGAAAAATGAGAAATCAAAAAGGGAAAAAAAAAGTATCAGACACCTGCTATTCAGTATTCTATAAACTCACTTTTTTGACTGTCCTCCCAAAAAATAAAGGTTGGACTCAAAATCAGATGTGGAATTTTTCTGAAAAAGATGCCTGAACTCCTCAAATATTGTTTATATTGTTTGATAACAAAAGCTTTTCAGGTCAGGGAACTACTTATTGTACTCAGAACTGCAACATGAAGCCTGCTGTTACCAAGCTACTTAAACGGAAGAAACAAGTTTCTTTCCTACAAGGTAAAAGGATAGAATACATTTTCCCTGGTTCTGATTTATATCATCATCAGGTTTACTGAGACACGTAACTTCTCTGTTTAAGCTTACCAATGTTTTTTATTTAAAATTCCTTAATTTAGTGCAATAGCATAGTAAATTATTACATGATCAAGCTGCCTAATAAGGACATCATGATCTGTATTATACAGTAATATACCCTTAAAAAAGGGAAAAAAAAAAAAAAAAAAAAAGAAAAAAACCCAGCATGAATACTAAGAGGAAGAGCACGTAGGTTTTGTTTCTGTGGTACTCTGCTTGACATTGATGCCAAAAGCTTCTTTATAGCTTATCCCTGGAGATTTTAACCCTGGACACAAATTAGTCCTTCTCACAGTCACAGGGTTGTATTAAAAGTGACTTATGGTTAAATGGGTAACAAAAATGCATTATATTGACCAAACTCTAGGAATGGTAAGGTAATATTACGCTCCATTAATTCCTTCCTCCAGCATAAGTAACAGTCCCAAACAAAAGTACCTTAAACATGTAACACCATTCAAAAACCCTTGTCATTGGAGCGTTATGCAAAATTATCAGAGGGTATTTATATTTACTTCTTCCTTTATCAACTTATACTGTGGATTCAGAAAACTTAATGATCGTTTGCACTGTAAGTTTGTGTAAGCATTTGTACAAAACAATTTAACAGGCAATCACATTCTAAAAAGTTTATAATGTACTTTTGGAATATTTTTAGCTGCTAAAGCACTAATAAAGAATTTAGCATATAACTCCCACATCCTATATGAAGTAAACATTCCTGACTGCTAATAATTGTATTATTACAAGGTAAACCAGTCCTCTAATTCCTAACAATTTACATTTAACTTGAGAAAACAGAAAAGTTTGGGGTTTTTTTTTTCCCCAAATTAATGTGCAACAGGTAGAACATGTAACTTCTTGGAAAATTTGAAAGTTGTCTTTAGCTATCAAACTCTGAAAGACTTTACAGGTGTCTTAATCTTTCTTAGGTTTCAGCCTTTTTATAGGAATGAGTGTTTAGCTGGGCTATATTAGTAGTAGTTCATCACATACACTGAGGTCAAGTAACAACATCTTTATCCCACTGTTCTGGAAATGAAAGATTCAAAACTCCTTAAAAAAATGGTGTAGAATTGTACCTGCAAAATTCTTCAGTTTAAATTGTCTTTGTTGATCTATTCAAGACATTTAAGAGAACATCCATATTTTTTTATGTCAATTTCTGAGAAAATTTGAATACATGCAAGTCAAAACTACCATAATGCAGACAAAAAGGTCCTCTTTCATGAAGATCATCAATAAATGACTACCTTCGATAAATAAGTCTATTTAGAAATTCCAGAGAATTCATTTGCTAAACAAGTTAGTCTTTTTTCTTTTCCATTATGTCTTTCTGTTTAAGCTCTCCATCTGAAAGTTCTGTATATTTTCCGTTCTTTTCCTCCTCTTGTTCTTCCTCACTGCCTTCATCCGTGAGCTCCCGATCACCGTTTTCCTTTTTAGCTGCCTCATTTTCATCTATCCCTCCATCTGTATCAGCTGTGCAGATTCCGTAACACATAATGCTGATTACCCCCAGGGGCAACCCAAAGAGAAAGCATCCCAGAAGTGGTGAACTCTTGAAAACAGACTGTTGAAACACAAATTTGAAGTAAAAAACACTTTCAGTGAATATACAAAAATTACCACATTAGTACTTATTACTCTGTCTATTTATGCAAAAACATCCAAAATGACAGCCAGTTTGTTTTTTGGGTTTTTTTGTTGTTTTGTTGTTGTTTAGATTTGGTGGATGTTCTTTCTTTTTGTTTCGTTTAAGTTCCCTACCCCTCCCCCAGAAAGAAGGAATCCTCATTTTAACAATTCCTACTATAAGTTTATAGAAAAAGACTCAGAATTTCAAATATTACAATGTTGCATTGGGACAGCTAGTGTTAGCATGCCAACTGTATATCCTATTAATTGTTTGAAGCTTGAGAAACAACTGTTCTAAAAGTGTTCAAATGAGACAGTCCATCTCTAATTTGTGCCTCATTCTCAAAAATTAGTTTGAGTAATAAGTGATCCGCAGAAACATTCTGTTATTAGACAGCTTCCTACTGAAGAGTAGTTTAATGGCACAAGAGGAAGGACTTTTGGTTTCAAAAAGTGTTTGCTAAACACTGCACACTTCCCGAAATTTGGAAGCCACTCATACAGAAACATGTTTCAATTTAAATTCACAGCACAGGTTTTTTGCTTGTGTAGGACAAGTGAAGAAATGGATTTGCGTACATCTTCCCAACAAAATTCTGTTAAGCATAATTAACCTGTAAGAAAGATGATTAAAATATCTGCTTTAAAACTACACTTCGCATAGTATTTAATCCCCTTATTAGACTGAAATTGTAACTTCTCTCAGAACATAGAAGTGCTATCAATTTCAGTGAAAGCATGTCAGAAGGGTCAAGGAGAAGGTTTTGAGTTTTTCCTATTCTATCTCTTAAAATACATGTCAGGCTAATACAGAAAAGGAGTGAAAAGTGAAGAAACGAACGTATGTGGAATATTTAACACACAAAATATTAAAAACTTTAATCAAGAAGTTAATTTGGCTTGAATATAAAGTATATATATCTGTAACAGATACACAATATATACATTATAAACAAACACCTAAAAATATTTCTAAACTCTCTGAAAATATTTACATCTTTATTGACAAGGGCACCATCTAATCTTATGAAAAATAAAACTTACTACTACAGTAGACTTGGCATCATAGACTACTCTCTTGATTCGTTGCAGAAGTCCATCACCACCCTGTGCCTGAAATTTCAAATGGAACCATGTCAAAACTGCTGACACTTTCAGTTATGATTCCAAAAGTTCATTCTTCAGACCTTGCAATCTTAAGTCCCTTTAGAAGGAAATGAAAAGTAATTATTCTTGCATCTCATGATGCCCAGACACTCCCAACTTCTCAAGCACGGATAAACATTTCAACAGTCTCACGAAGAACGTTTTAAAAAATCAGTGCATGCTTCAACAGTGGGCTGGCTTTCCACTCTCTCATCATAGAGGAACACCAACAGAAACTACCAACTGTCCTGATGTAGCAACTATAAAGTTGCAGAGATCTTCCAAACTTCCCTGCACCTGATGGTATCTATTTATGGACTATGACAGAAGCAGCTAGAAAAATCTAAGTAGTAACAACAAGATATGGAGGTACAGTAAAAAACATCATAAAACTTCAGTCAAGCAGTAACAGACTATACCTACATTGCACTTAATTCAGCAGTCTTCAAAATAGCTACATGAATTTGAAGGCAATTTGTCTGTTTAACAGGACCAGTTTTCACTTGTCTTAAGTTGCCAGAGAAACAAAACTACATTTTAGAAGTCAACTGATCCGCACTTGACCCTGAACAAACCCCCTCAAATTACAAAAAAATCCACAGAGATGAAATAGACTCACAGAAGGCTACCTATATCACCTTACAGAAAACTACAAGAAAGTCAAGCTGAATAATCCAAGACTTCCCATGGAAGGGTGGAGGGTGTGGGGAAATGTTATGCTTCTCAGAAATTTCACTGTGTTTCTGAAAGTCTTCATCCTATTACTTTTTTACAGGCATGCTTTGAAGACTGTCATTCCTCAACAGCTGCACAATTTCTTGGGCCTGAATATAGCCAAAGACATGCCATCTTATGACTATAGACACCATTTAGTTTAAATGAAGTACATCCTGTGCTGTCTGTCTTGTATTAGCACTCTCACATACATATAGAGATGTGAACTTAGACAGCTCTTTAATCATTCTAGCTGAAATACTGCAAACAGAATGTAGAAAGTTCTAAGTGACACTATGGCAAAAAACAAGGCATCACAAACAAACCTCCTCAACTTTAAAGAACAGAGAAATCAACTTCATTTGTTGTTTTAACCAGGATGATGTATTAAAAGAGTGAAATAGATGTTGACAACATAATTCAGCGCAATTAAAAAACATTAAAAAAAATTACAAATGAAGAATAAAGACCCACCAAATAAGTTACAAGAATACCCCTCACCTTGCAACAGCAAATATACCTATATTACGTTGCTACATCGATTTGTCAGATTAAATAATCCAAAGTACCTCTTCTGACTCAAACTATCTACAGCATACCACCCAATGACATAAAACTGCTGGTATAACGTAAGGTAGGATTTGGCTAACACAGTAAGCATCCAATATACAGCAAACTGGGGCTTAAACCAACATAGGCTTCTCCCAGAAAGCAGTCAAATGATTTGTTAGCACTAACCCCCTTCATGGCAAAGCCTTCTTGCCCTCTAAGTGCAAATGAAAGCTCTGATCCATGATCTCTTTCCAAATTCACACAACGTAGCCTTTTGTTCAACTTAACAGTATACTGAGTGGAAAAAGGAATCTGAGTGTGTTTTCCCAGCACTAAAAAAATGTCCAAGCCATCAAGTCCAGATGGATTTATTAATTCTGCTGTTTTAACAAAGGCCAGCTCATTTTTAATTTTAGAGCAGAGAGAGAGGGGTAAGCTTGTGTCTGTCTGTAATATGCAAAGCAAGTATACTATGGTTTTTGAATTTGAACCTATTATACATCAAGCTACTGGATTTATTAATTTTCTGCCAAAATAAAAGCTAAGTTGAATTATGTATTCACTATAAAGTAAATTTTAAACAAATACATTTAAAGCAAACCAGGAGATGAATAAAAGCTCTCAATTTACCAGTGAGAGCAGTAAAAGGAATATCAAGAGAAGTCAGCTAACATTATGCTATAAACAAAAAAAAGCTTGCTTTCCACAAGAGGTTCTGCAGTCAGAACAGCAAGCAACAGCACACCTCAAGGATTCAGTCACATATTCACTGACAGCACCCAAGACCGGAAGACAGACAGGAGAGCAAGACAAAACACATGGTATAACAATAACAGTAACCAATTTTTTCCCTACTTCAGGACCTAAGGAAATAAATACCAACCAACATATTCCAAGTCACAATGAGGACTTACTTCAGCTGTACCATCCAAGATATTGTTAATAAACTGAACCATGTCTTCTGTGTTTTCAATGTGCCTATCTGGTAGAAAATACTGCTGATTGGACGTATTCAATACAACAATAGTAGGGATTGTCAAGTCACTGAAAACATAAAAGAGATCGTTTATACATTTAAAGAACTACGGTGTAAAACATTGCAATTCAGATAACTCCTACATCATTCAAAAGGGTATCCATTAAACTTCACACCGTGTGAGTTCTAGAGGGAAGAGAATCACCTGAATGGTAGAAGTATGTTTCTCACTGATATTTTTTCCTTCAAAACTGTGCCAGTGGTGCTATTGAAGCTTACTGCATTTTACATACCCACACTGACTGCAAATCAGATACCTTATGACTTACCAGCTAGTACAAGATTACAGATAGTAGCCTTGTATATGACATACTATTAGCAGAATACATTAAGTGTTTTAGTGCACAACAGCAAAAACATAATCCAAAAATTCAATCCCATACAGCCATGGTCCAGCTGATGAGGCCTATCAATCAATTTCTACCTGTGTCAAGTCAAAAGAACAGGCCATACCAACCAAAGGTTTTCTATGTCTCTTTTAGATATGGCAGATGAGCTACAGAGCTTTTAAACAATTATTACACAACAGTTGACATTAACCTACACAAGCACTGTTTCATATCACAGAATCAGAAAGAAAGAAAAAAAGAAAGATTAGAAATTATCTCTGGAGATAAACCAGTATTCAATTACTATTCAAACTAACACAAAAGTCAAAATTAGATTAGGTTTAGCAAAATTTAATACTGCACAAGTGCATTGTCCAACAAGATAGATTTAAAAAAATACATTAGGTAAGGTGAAAAATCTCTTGTACTCTTTGCCAATTTTCTACAGTTCTGTCAATAATGAATTTAAATACTAGGTGGCCTTCCTCCAGAGCAGAAGCAATACAAACCTTGGTTTTCCACATTTTTACTCTTGTTTAATAGTGCCTCAACTCATGTACAATTGTAATCCATGTAATATTGATGATGATCTCAACCTTAACTGTGGCTATCAATCCGTAATCAATTATTTCATGAAAATACTGTTTAGTATTTACTCAAGATTCTCATTATTCTTTGAAGTCATAGAAATTATTCCAAATTTTCTTAACACAATTTAGGCTTTTTTTTTTTTTTTTTTAATTTAAATTCAACTCCAAACCTACAGGTGAACAAGTTTAATACTGACACATGAAAATTTTCCAAACTCTCAGAAAGCTAATTACTTTGAGACTTAAGGTGCAAACCACATTCTCAGTAGTCAAGTAGAAAGCATGGTGGCACCTCAGAAAATGTAAGACCAACTACAGAGATAATAAAATAACATCACGCTTTCAAAGGAACTTAAAAAAACCCCACAGCTAAACAACAAAACTGTCTACTGTAACAACCTGCAACATAAGATTCTCTAAATACAATTTTTACCTTGACATTTTTATTCTCTATTTATTAGGAACAAACAAGAAATGTAAATAGCAGGAAATCAAACCAAGTCAGGCGTTTTTGCAAGTGCCTGGTAAAAAGTTATCAACCTCTGTCAAAACACCTCATCCCATCCCAGCCAGAACAGAATAAATTCTATTACTCTGATGTAGAGGATATCTGTTCCCACCCTGTGTCATCCCCCCCACCCCCCCCGCAAAAAAAAAAAAAAAAAAAAAAAAAGAAAAAGAAAAAGAAAAAGAAAAAGAAAAAGAAAAAGTGCTTCTACTGCATTTAACAGTCTGGTAACTGAGGTTCTTGGAGTTGGTTGCAGCACAGCTGAAAGATAAACTCCACACAAATTTTACACGCTATACAGAGATTCACTGGTGAAGAAAGAAATTATGATGTCTGCTAATGGAGTTACAGCCAAGTTCATAAGTGTACTTCTATCAGGGACTACTACATCTACCCCCACGAATCATACAATATTTTGTCCTTTGTGAAGAAACAGAATTTGTTCCTGTGTCCATCTAGCATAGTAGAACAATATTCTGCAACAGCTTTCTTGCTATTCAGGAGGCTTACTCTATTTCCACTTGCTGCCATCTAGTGGAAAACTGGACCACTTGCAATACGGTTTTACTCTAATTACTCAAGCAGCCAAATGAAGAGCAGCTACTTAAAACACTGAACATTTTTCTGCATTCTTTTGATGCTTTCCACTTACGCTGGAAATGTATATACTGTAGTTACAAAATAATTAAAAGCCTATGAGTACTTTAACAGCAATTTCACATGTACTACAAATGATAAAATAAGGCATTTTGCTGATTAAGTTAAACAATCCAGCTGAACAGATCTTGCACTAAATCACTACTGCTGCAAATGGCAGTTCTGTCCTCCCCTTCATTTTCTTCCCCCAGGGACCTTACATCCCTCCCCCGCTTCTTTGCACTGGTTCTGGTACTTGGCAAAATACACAGGAAGACATTTCAGGGTTTTGTTGGATCTGCAAAGTATCTCCTCCACTCCCCTAGCCAAAAAAAGCACTTTTCTGCCAGATAAACAGGCTGAAACAGCTCAGTACTCAGACATAAAAGCCTGCACAGGAGAAGCAATTATTTGAGGAAGGTCTCAGTTTTGGCAACTATAAAGCACCAGATTAGTCACATCACTTAATTTCAATTGAGACACAGCTGTTTTTAAATTAACTGTATTCAGGTGTTAATCACAGACATTCCACAGAAATACAGACCTAGTGCCTCCTGAGTCCCTGTGAAGCTCCTAGAACCTTTAGGGGCACAAACACATGCTTTGATGCCCAAGAAAGGTATGAGCTGGCATATTGACCATAGCTTTTTCCCTTCTTTCACTCAAAAGGCCAGAGGAGAACAAGTAGTCAACTGTAAAGGCCAAGCAACTTAACTAATCATGCATTTTTAGACAAGGGCAAATGTCAGGAGTCTTGTTAAACTACTTATATATTTCAAAATGTACCATGTACGTATCAAGTGCAGACATCTTCCATGATTAATTACATTTTGTGGTTCTTCTCTGAAGAAGCGTATTTCTATGCATGTCTTAAAAATGTATCAGGAATGAAATGTGCCACTTCAGAAATTAAAACCACAGATAAGGCATAACCATTATTTATATTTCCTGTTACAAACTGACATAACTTTTGTCTAGTGCCCTGTAATTTTAATAAAGGAAAAAAAATCCCCCAAAACAACACAGTTCTAGTAGACTAATTAATTTAACAAAATAGACCTGAAATATACTTTGTCAATCAGCATTACCAGTAAACCAAACATTTAATATTTATGCAGTCTAATTTAACAAACAACCAATACTATACTACACGCTGAATTTTTTTTTAACTCATGAAAGGTGGTAATTCTTCGTAAGTTTGTTTTCAATTAAATATACTTAGCAACAAGTACAAGAGAAGAAAGAACATTCAAATAAGAATTTACTTACTCCATTAGTAAACTATTAATGTAATCATTTCCATCCATGTGGCCAAACTGGAAATCCCTGTAAGAGCAGCAGTGAAACACAGGATGAAAAAGAAAGCAGAATAGTAGGTTTCAGCAAAAGTTCTTCCTTAAATATTTTTCCGACAGCTGAAGATGAGAGCACACATTCAGTAATATAATTCAAAAACTGACAATCTACAAGACAGTCAGCATCCCAAAACACACTCAGTTAAGGGAATGGTCTTAGTAAATATGAATACAAAAGCAGGCACTACAACACATTTCATGGAGAAAAAAAATGACTGATGTCTTAGAAAGGCTAAAGCAGAAGTTCATTTAAGATATTGTAGTACCATGTGTACCCACCTGTGAAAGTTATCCCGATAATCTCTAGCAACTTCCTGAATAATAGATTTCAGTCTAGAGGGGGGGGGGAAAAAGTGACACTGATAATCCAGGATACACCTTGTCAAAATACAAACAATAAACTTAAGATTCCCCCAGTAAGCAACAAGTAGTAACTCATCAGTAATAAGTATTCCCTGTGCCATTAACAAAAACCACCTTGCTCATCTTGATTGGTTCCTATGGGTTGAAAGACTATCTACCACAGTCTCAATGTGATAAAACAGTCAGGCTGCTTTGCTCCATCTATTGCCTTCTGAAGATGCAGGACTGTGACTCTGAAGAAAATCCAAAGTAGTCTGGGAGAACAGCATACACAGTACTTGAACAGTATTTTCTTAGTCTAATTATGCATGCAATCAGAAAGGGACAAGGAAGGTCTTGTTCATCTCAGTCTCTTCAGCAAACACCAACTCAACTGAAAACACCCCTCCTTAATGGAAGTCCCACAGACAACTAATATATAAGCACCACTAAACTCATTTTTAAAGCAACTGAGCTGAAGGACAGCCATTTGCTTAAACTTACTAAGTTCATCTCAAAAATAATCTGAACTCAATTACTTTCATCTATATTTAAAAGATGACACCATAGCTTTAAAGAGCTATGTCATCACTGTTTGCTCCCGTGATCTCATTAACGAAGGGCAGAGAGTGATTGATACAGGAACTCCCATCATCTCACTGAACTCACATGTGCTTCAACAGAGCCACAAATTAAGTAAATTCAGTAGGCTGAAGTCAGAAACTGGAGAACATCCACCATTAAAACCATTCACTTAACATAGCGTTTCTTAACATTTAAGAAACTTCCCCAGTTCTCTGCGTCATGCCAGCACATTTCTCCCATAGTGTCACCAATGCTCAATTCTGTACCTGGTATGTTCCAGTGAAGAGTTTTTATCATCAACGACCGCAATAGCCACAAGTTTTCCTACAATAAGGAATAAAATACTTGAAAGCATTTAAAAAGAAACACATTCTCAGACGGAAAATACTCCAACTTAAGAAGGTTAGATACTCTCCAGGGACAAGAATTAGTTTTAAGTATAAACCAACCTTGCTGCCAAATATCCTCTTCCAGCTGTCCAAATTGTGGTACTCTTAATGCTACCGAAAATAAATACGTGGCTTAATGCCACACCACTAACAGTCTATGAAAAGAATATCTATAGATAAAGAACTTAAATGGGGAAAAACACAGATAAAACTTAACTCCCTACTCAAGCTGCACATCTGCATATACCTGAGGGTTTGGAAACATTCATTATATAATGGCAATTAAAATCAGTTTGTAAGTGATTGAATCACTATTGTATGGATTCATTAATGACTGTTTTTCACACTATTGAAAATTTGCAGTAATACTCTTATGGCAAAAAAACATGGAAATTCTAGACTCTGCCAGTAAATGTCATTACATCAGAGAAAACCCAAAACCAACAAGCAAACCCAAAACTTATTTCACAGACCTCTGACAGAGGAGCTTAAAGACCAAACACCAGAATATGCTGATCTTTTTCAGGATTCACTTTGGGAAGTTTTTCTGATCAAAAGAAAGAAAAACCCCAAAGCCTCCTAAGATGAACCAGATCAAAATATGTTTAGAAAGCTGGCCAAAGGTTCTCCAGATCAAGTATATCCTGTTCGGAAAGCAGATCTTAAGTGTAAGTCGTCAGCTGGCTTAACTAAAGCCTCTAGAGTGCAGAAGAACAGTTTGTTAAGTCTCTTTAGATGCCATGATCCACTCAAACCCTGCCCCACCAAGCCAATCTATTGCTCAATGCCTACCAATCACCACACCACAGAAAGCACTCCCCTCTAAGAACCAAGCAATACTGAAGAATTTTTAGGGCAAGAGCAATCATTCAAACCTAGGCTTTCTTAGGGAATAGCAATAGCTTCCTCCCGTCCCACTTCTTCTGTACCTCAGTTCTCACTTTCCCCACCCCTTTTCATACCCTAATACACTACCTAGTGAATATACTAAGAGACAACAACTTTTTAGACTGGAAAAGAAGATGCAGATAAATTCCAGGTACTTACTGTGTATTCATACATAAAGCTCTTAAAAGAAATGATTGTTTCTCCATTGTATTAAGTCATAGATTATTTTTTTTTTGTAATTTGAGGAATTATTAGACAAAAATTTAACAGGAAGAAATATGCTATATTTAAACAATTTCTAACAGCATGTCTGTAAATAACCTTTTAAAATGTAGGTTTAACAATATTAGTTTCACAAACACTTAGAGAACCTAGATATTTCCTAACCTTTAAAACCTGAAAGAACTTAAAAGTTGCATTGAGTATAAATTCTTTTGAAACAGAATGCAGATTATAAGGTGTCCTGACCTGGAAAAAAATTGCACTTAAAGTATTTCTTCTGCTACTTCAAAGTATGTATCCCTTAAGAGCGGCACCAGTCATCTGCCTATTCCAGAAGTCATTTGGCTGCAAAGTTTTCATCTGCCTTGCAAAAGATTTTACTAGAGAAAAAAGCTAAAGTATTCCCGTACAGGTCCACTTTGGTACCTCCTTCTCCCCACTTCCTTACCATATCTAATTTAAAGATATCTGAATCAATTAGATGTATCAAATGTGGATGTGTTTAGATATGTGTTACTTCTAAATGCAGTCATAAAATTCCCTGCAGATATTCCAAGAATGAATATATAATTTATGCAAAACATAAGCTGCTCTTAAATCAAAAGTCCCACTAATCTTTTTTGGGACTACAAAAAGATTAGATGTGGGACTACAGGATTAGATACACTAATTTTTATTGAGAAAAGGACTAGATAGGCTTTGGATGAAGCCTCTGGTCAACAAAACAGGTCTCACCAATATCAAAAAAAGATTGGCACTACCAACTCTTAATTAATTTCTGAGGTCAAAAAACCCACATTCTTAGTACTATTTTTTTCTTTAGTGTTAAGTACAAGGGATGCCAAAGAGTTTAGTGGTAGGAGCATCTCACCTGTATCTCCAAGTTCATACAGCGTAAAGCCATCTACATTAAGATAACCTTGAAATCTTTCTCTGTTTATCCAGGATGACAAATCACCATCTTCATACTCTATTAAAAAAAATAAAAAAAGGTAGGCAATCAGATTTATTTCAGTACTATAGAGGCAAACGCAAAGCATGAAAAGATGTTTTGATGATTATTTTTCCCAAATTAAGGGTAAACAATACTATTCTGGAAGATAAATGTGACTGAGTGCACAAAGGAACAGTTTCAATCCCTGTTTTTAAATGGAGGGGGTCAAGTTTCAACGAAAGTAGAGATAGAAAAATACAGAAAGCAGTATTTGTGAGAGACCTTAATGAAATAGAAAGAAAACAAGGAAAATTATATTTTGCATTAATAGCATTGTGAACGTAAATGAACAAATTTTTATGTATGATTCAGAATCAGTTATACTGAGGGCTAGTTTCAGATGTTGGATGTTATAACCCATAAAGAATCAAATTCTAACACACACCATCAACACCATTACAATTAGATCTTAATCACAAGTAAAACAGGAAAACATAAACATACATGATGCATATACATACACACATATAATGCACATTAAATAAATTTGTGTTAAATCTTATTGTATTGAGTAAATTAGCAATAACTTCAGGTTAAAAACTGTCATAAGATTGCAGCAAGCAATTCTAAGCATAAAGCTTCCCATAGATCTGCATCCCATTCCCTCTGCTATGAGGAAGACAAAAACCCAAACCAAAACACTAGGCAAGGCCAGAGCATTGAAATGGATTTTGCCAAGTTTTTCTTACAGTGAGTTCAAATTTCTGCCCAATCATAACAGCTGCCCATACAACCTTATCCAGTCTTTTATATTGCATCTTCCTAACTTGTTTGATTGTTTCCAGTACATTACAGAAGAGTAAAATTTTTACAAAGGAAGTCAGAAGCCTGTATTATTATGAGCCTTGTGCTTGTTTTGAAAGATTTGGGAAAAGCAAGCAGTCACACAGGAAAACGTAATTCAGAAGTGTTTCTCTTTGACAAGCTTGCCTTCTCCAGGCCTGGTTTTAAAGAGAAAGAAAAAAAAAAAAAAAGGCTAATCAAGGAGTCTGTAGAGTGAATTTTTATCTGTAGGATGATTAGTAAGGCAACAGATTGAAGAAGAACACAACTAACACAACTACAGCCTTTCTATGAAATCATGAAGAATATCCTTGATGGCCCATCTGGAATATTTTGCTGTGGTACTACTGATCCTCAGAAATTAAAACAGCAGAATAATCATCTGAGTGATGTTTTCAACTTAAAAACTTATATTTAAAACAACTTTATCAAGATTAGATGTTTTCGTAAATAAGCAGTGCAGTGTATCTATAAGCCAAACCATGATACGCAATGTAAGTGCATGTGTGTATGTGCACCTAACAGACTGTAATGCATGGGCTTTACAGTATAGTCTGAGAATAACCTGGCACTTATACATGGATATCCACAAATACGGCTATACACTTTTTATATAAATGGCTGGTATACTGCTGTTAATGATGTTAGGAAGCACTACTAGTTTACATGCTTGGACAAGCCACTTAAAGTAGTTTATGCAGCCTAAACCTACATACTAACTGCTACAGTGACAACAGTCCATGTCTCCTTAACTACTTCTTGTGAGTGACAGTTTCAGCAAGGAAAAACAGACCTAACGGTCAACCGTCCTATGTATGCATAGTATGCTCCATCAGTTATATAGGGAGAGGTTATGCCATCTGATCCTTTCCCACTACCAATATCCAAGTAACACAAATGTGAACGTCACATATGCTCAAAGGTATCAGTCAAGGCCCTCCAAATTTAAACAAAGAACAAAGGCCGAATCAGTTTCCTCTTCCTTCACAGCTATCGAAGAAAGGCTTGCTGCATTAACAAAGCATACAGCCTGTATTGCCAAGGCATAAAAAGCTCAAACTGGACTCTTTTACATAATCTCTGAGCAGAGTACACATTTGAAAAAAATCAAGTTAACTTTAAGAGACAGAGATGTGACTGTCAGGAAGAGGCCTTCAGAGAAAATCTGATTAACTGTTTGGAACTGCAAATTCATCTTGTGTGTGACTCTTCAGTAACAGTTTTTATTTTGTATATGATGAATTTGGACAGTGAGTGAAGGGATAACTTTTTTATGTCCATTAATGCCAGCAAAAAATATAATAATAGAAGCTACATCTTACTGAGAACACAAAGCAAATATCATCACTCCTACTTCAGTATTGCTAAAACCAAATGCACTTTGTTCATAAAAACTAATTAGTTTTTTCTCTTGTCCTTCATGAAGAAGCTGTTATTTATCATAAAATTGGGGAATTTCCCGGCACACCAAGACAACCTTCCAAAAAAAAAAAAATCACAATTGTTCCAGTTTTCTCCATAGGTACTTTAAATATCTTGTCTTAAGGTAATGTCCACTTTTACTTACCATCATAAACAAAGTAAGTTCCATCTTTGAAGACCAAAACAGCAGGCAATTCAGGCAGCGTCACGTACTAAAAGAGGTGTTTTTCAATTAATCCATGGAAGATGATGATTTTTAAACAAGCAAGCAAACAAAATCTTAAATTGTGGAAGTGTAGTCCATGGGGAAAATCTCAACATAGATTTAAATGTTTTCTGTCTACATTTACTAAAATAGCTTTCTAATATGCAGAAGGTGATAAATTAACACAACAAACATTTTCGAGAGGTAGGTCTCACAAAGTATAAATGAAGCAGGATTTTTACTAGTATCTGAAGTAGCATGAAGAATATTTTATTGGTTGGATGTGAACTTCAGATAGATCACAACTTGAGTTTTATCAATCATGCTGTTCCCAATTTGTGCTGTTGTCAGTATACCTGCCATACCATTAATTTTATTAAATGGACAGTCAATATTGTAAAGTAAAATAGTAACATTGCTACCATGTAAAACGCTCTACTAAATCTGGGCTAATTCCTGTAGTTCAGGCTGACAGGAATATAAAGGCATAGCTTCAGCCCTAATTTAGGCAAACAGAACAATGAATGCCTGCATTACCACCTGTATACCATTACATTATATTTAGGATGGTCAGCAACTTACTAAAAAAAAAAATTACAGGCTGTAGAAATCTTTCCCTTGGAACCTAAAAGAATCTTACTCAGTTCATGTCTTCAGTAAACTGCCACAGAAGCAATACTGCATCTACTTCTCACTGCTTGCTACCATTCTAAGTTAAAATTCTCACAGCACTTGTGGTTAATAAAGGACTGTCTCATGAGCTTAGTTTTGATGGTGATGTTGGCTGAATTGTCTAATTTACTGATGTTTGGGAAACAACAAAAGTATCGTGAGTGCTTTTCCAAATTGCGTGCCTTCTGCAATTATTCTGCATTATCTTTTCTTGGAAATAAAACATAAAAGCAGTAGGTTTATAATGTAACAGCTTATATGAATGAGCAAAAAGGTGGCAATTCTAGATGATGCTTTATTCTCTTGTTTGCCCAGAACAGTTTAGCATCTTTAAAGGGCAATTCAATCTATTTGCAACTTACAGCTTGCAAAAAATGTCTGAAGCTTGGAAAAACATTACCTAAGGTGACAAAACTAAGCCTAACAGTGAATACTGTCATGCAAAATCTCACTGCAACTTACAACCAGTGACCGTAACATTTTTGCTTCTCTCTGTAGAATATTGCATACCGTTACTACTTCAAGTTTAAATGACATTTGTGGGAAATTACATTTAGTAGGAAAAACAGCTCATGGCTTACATCACTGATCACACAATCTCAAAGAGTTCCAGCTTTTTACACTCTTTCCACTGCACGAGTGACCAGTACTTTTCTTGCTCATCTGGGGCTGAAGTGCAAAGAGCAATATTAAGATTGAGGTAGCCTTTGATACAAGGCTTCCAGAAATCTAACAATACACTATTTATAATGAGGTCAGTTCTACTTACAATCTTGGAAAACGCAGGTGCCTAAAAAACTAAATTATGCTAGTTCTCACCCTGTTAATCCTAAACTAATTTCAAAGTCATGCATAATCAGGCATGGAGTAGGCTTCATGAGATAACAATAAATAAAAAAGCCTCTTGATTTTGCTCCAACGTGTAAGCAACAACGGTTAGACTAACAACAGTGGCAGCAATTTTTGCCACCCTTGTGACTAATTATGAATAACTTCCTTGCTACAGAATCCTCCAAAAAAACATATGAGAATTCTGCAGCCAGTAGACTGGACTGGTTGATCCCTGGGTAGACTAATGTTTTGATTAGCTGTATTGCACAAGGTGAATTATCTTTTCACTTACTTCTCTGATTATTAGGGTATCAGTGGTACTCCATACCACAGACCCCCAGACTAGTTATAAACGTGGTTGGTGAAATGGCTGTCAGGAGCAACAAGAGCTTTGCATTAGCTAAAATCCAAAGTACCTACCTTCCTGAGCAGGTTGTACAGTCCACGTTGAGTTCTGCTTAACTTGTTTAATTTTATTAATATGACTGAACAAGTAATTTGGCCAACACAAAGCAACAACAGACTGAAACCTGTTTTATATTCTTTCCCCAAATAGACTCAACCAGTAATTAGTCTGAAATTTATCAAAGACAAATACATTGTAAGAAGCCATCTCTGTGCCATCAAAACAGCAAAGTTACATATATGAGAACTATACCATTTCTGTGAAAATAGTAGAAACTGAAACAGCTTACCTCAGGCAGCACATCTTCTGAGGCAGAAAAAAAGTACGTATAAACTATTAGTTCTGAAGCAACTTCAATGTATTTTTCCTGCAAAAATACAAACAATGTTTTTTTAATTTCTGAACTTTTAGTATGCTTCAAACAAAAGTCTTGTGTCATACCTTATCTTCAAACAGTAATTAAAAAATATGGTTATGATGCAAGATTGTAAATACAGTTCAGTAAACGTAAAAAAGAGATTTTATTACAAGGAAGCACTTAATTCTCTTAGAAAATATTTTAAACTACATCTGTGAATAGCCCGAAGAAGCAACTTTATTCAACCAAGCTTCACACCTTTAAAGGAGATTCACCACCAACATACACAAAGAGTACACGATGTCTCTTTTGTACATGCTCGAACATATGCTGGCTAGGAAGTGGCCTGATAAGAGGTCTGGCAGGAAGAAAAAAAAAAAAGGAGAAAGAAAAATCTCAGTTGCTGCAAGCTGCAAAACACAAACAAATAAAAATCTCCAAGAAAATGCCATACTGTTTTTTTGTGGTTTTCTTTTAACAAGTTCCCCAATGCAAATTCATTTAATTTTTCAAATTATTATTTGTTTCAACTAAAAGCAAAAAACCTAAAAATCCCCCCCACATAAACTTGTTATATTCCTCAAATAGCACCCTTAAATTTGAAATTAACATCTTAGTACAAAATGCTGCTGCTGTGATGTAAATACACATGCCATTTACTGGCTACAGAATCATAGAATGGTTTGGGTGGGAAGGGACCTTGAAGATCATCTAGCCCAACCAACCACCCCTACCCCTGTCATGGGCATCCACCATCCACTAGACCAAGTTACTGAAAGTCCCATCCAACCGGGCCTTGAACACTTCCAGGAATGGGGCATCCGCAGCTTCTCCGAGCAACCTGTTCCAGTGCCTCACCACCCTCACAGTAAAGAATGTCTTCCTAACAGCTAATCTATATATATCCTCTTTCAGTTTAAAACCATTACTCCTTATCTTGTCAGTACAAGCTCTGATAAAAAGTCTCTCTCTACCTTTCTTATAAGCTCTTTTTATATAATGAAAGGCCACAACATGGTCTTCCCAGCTACAATAAGGTCTCAATCATTTGAGAGATAAAATTCTGAATGTAAGCACAGCAGTTAGAAAATGTGGTCTTAGAAATAAATAAACTTACAAAATTCTGGCAAATTGAGATCACTGATATTTCTAAACTACAGAAGTCTGAACAGTAATTAATATTATATACCTATATGAATGCTTCTTAATGATATTTAAGAACGAAGGAAAGAAATGTGATTCTTTTTTCTCCCCAAAGATTACAGTCTATAACATTTTGAGGCCACAGGCCACTGTAGGGAAGGGAGAAAAAGCCAGCAGAAATTGTTATGAATAATTCTGTAACAGTAATTTCCTTATGTTGCCAAATGCTGCTACTTTTCAGATGTCTAAGCACATATTAAACCGATTTCTAAGATAACTTTTGAGTATTACACAGATTCTGCCCTAGTACTGATGTCTATCAACCAGTATTTAGGTCAGTATTCTTGATTCCAGTTTCCATGAGTTTCATTGTTTATACGTTCTGATACTTTGAAAAGACCTTGGTTCTTGCACTGTAAAGAAGGCATTGTGACTATCCAGTCCCTACTTATCTTCTCCATGCCACTCCCCACCAGTCTCACATACAACCGCATGTATCATAGGTTTTAACTTCATGTCAATGTCTTGTTCTTTTTTAAATAATTCAATTTTTGGCCCATCCCAAAAATCCTACAGAAGTTTTAAGTCACCAAAACCAGTCTCACAGAAGAGTATACTTACCCTGCCACTCTATTAGCAAATTCAATTATATCATCTTTGGTTCTAGGTCCTCTATAGTTGTATGCCAAGTCACCTTTTAAGCTAGATAAATAAGAAAGACAAAAGAAGAACGGAATTGAAATCAATTAAACTACATCTGCACATGTAGAATTAATCCTCATGTGTTTATTAGTCACTTTTTAGCAAGCAGTAAGCCAGGTAATTTTTCAAATAATCAAGTAAAAGAAGTGGTCAGCAAAATATAAAACTCAATAATACAATACAATTCAATTATGGAGTAATAAGAATTAACATTCTTTTGTGATTATTTTTTTTTCTAGCGCACAGCAATCATTTACTTTCTTAAACACACAGATCATTTGGAACATTGCTTATGACCACACAAAGAACCCTCCACACCCAACCCAAACCCCAAACATTTGGTATTTATACTGCTTACGGCTTAGTCATAAAAGACAAACATATAAAGTTCTTTACTGCTTTTTTATAATGGAAAAGTATCAAATGACCTGCAAAACCATCTGAATTTACCTATTAAGTTAAGCTTCCATGAAGTGTTGGTCAGTTTACTGTACTCTGCCGATAGAGGATGTAGCACACTCACTTTGTAAGAATATTCAAGTAAGCTTTCCTAATTCTAACAGACTTTCTTTGAATCCTTATAGGTTTAGGAAACTCACAGGAAAAAAGTAAACATAAACCCAGTTTTCAAAGCATCTCTATGCCATCAAAGTTTTCATCCTTAAAGATTAACACTAAGTGGTAGGATAGGTAACTGTTAGAAACCCAATGGGAAGCATTAACTTACAGCTTAATCGTTGGATAGCCTCGCACTCCAAATTCAGATGCAATACCTGAAAGAAACATGTTAAGGTCAAAGTGAACTAAGACTTTCTTGCTCTCCTACCTTAATCTTTAAACACAGTTTACTATGCAAGCCACATAAATAAGTGAGAAAACTTACAATTTAGTTCAGTATGAATTTTAACTTGCTTTCAAGAAGCTGCTGTTATGAAGCAGTATCATTAAATTTTGGACCTCTTTCAGAGGTACTGCAGGGTCCCAGCACTGGCTCTCAAATCATATGTCACAAGTCAAATGGCAGGAGAATCCTCTAAATAGACATGCTTGGTCAGTTTTCACCAGGTAGTATGCCTTTAATATGTACAAACAATTGGCTGAAAGCATCAGAGGCAAGAATTAAGTATCACGGATGTAGAATTGTAAATACTAATTCTTATAAGAAATATAAAATAAAAATAACTACCCATGGGCTACAGTAATGGGTAACAAAAAAAGTGCAGTAAAATACTGTAGTAGTTACAAAAAAGTCAAGTTTTTAAAACATATTCTGCAGAGGTAAATATCAACAGACATCAACTTCACCAGAAACAGACACTTTCTAAGCTATCAGTTACCTGCTGCTTACTGAAGTGGTAAAAAGTAAGACAACTGCAGAACTTTTTCCTCCACCTCACATTTGTTTAAAACCTTGTATCTTGCTCCCGTTAATTAGAGAAGTACAATTTGCAACCACCTTTCCAGCTGTCAACATAGCAACTGCCACCTTAAACTACACTTGCCAGTCAGTTCAGTGTCTCCCAAAAGTTAAACTAAGTAGTCTTCAAAAAAAGCTAAAATAAGTCTAAAATTCTGACAATGTTTGTGCAATTCCCTACTGAAAAACAACCCCTGCACACAAAAATCACCAAGATTCAATACTTTTAACATTAACATTCTGAAGCTACCAACCACATGCAAAAGCAGCAGGCATGGGAGGATTTATGTGCAGCGCTCTGAATAACAGTTTAGAAATCATGACCCTAAGGTTGCTTGCCTGGAGCAAAACCTTAACCAAACTAACTAAACTTAACTTAACTAACTAAATAAAAACTAGTGGCTCACCTACCAATATCTTAGTCAAAGGAGGCTGATCTAAGAAATATGTGTACAGAATCAATTTAATTCTGATCCTTTTCTCTCACAGTTATACTACACAGAACTAGAATGCATTAAAATGTGTATTAGAACATTCAATCACAAGAGCTGTTGACAGGCAGCTAATTTCTCCTTGCATAGCTCTTCAGCAGTCAGAAGAACCCCAAAAAAGACATTTTTTAATATATTTTTTTAAACAGCCTAGCCACGGAGATTATTAAAATCCACTCAACATCACGGAAGCGACTTATTTCTACCATCACCTTCACTTCTTGATATGAAGAACGCAGTATAGGCAAACAGCAGCAATTATGGTAGCCTCCAGTGTGACGTGTTTCTACTTTTGAGCACATTCAGTGAACTTCTGAGGCTAAGTCCCGTGAAAATTCAACTGATAACATGCCAGGTTGATATAACTGCTGTATCCTCATCCCTAACAGCTACCAGAGGCAACAGGTATTGGATGCTTTATATGTTCATCTAGGATGTCAATTCTCTGATGACAAGCCACCCAGAGTTCAGATTTTTCACGCTATTTCATATTCTTATTAGGAACACAAACTATGCAGAGCCAACCACTGAAGTTCCTTCTTAGTTACATGTGTATGCCCAGCTGCATTTCCTTCTGATGTTCTCAAGATTGAATGACTGAGAAGACATTAAGTAGAGCTGGCTGAGCTTTTCATATCCAGATGTTGTAAAATTTCCACTTTCAAAATAAAAGCATGAAACTATTTCAAAAGATTTATTGGACTCTATTCTTCATAAAACTGGTAACAAATCTGAGAAGAAAAACATTTCAAGGGCACAAAGAGACCCTTGCAGTTTTTAGTAATTTTTAAACATGTAAAACCAAATTCTAGAACAAAACAAATGTTTCAATTCTGTTCAGGTATCAAATACAAAATGTGGTATCAGGATGACAGATGCAAATATTTCAGAGTAAAAGTTTATACAATGTGTATGATTTAAAATTTTATACACGACTGGAATATTAGAGATCCACCAGATCTATTCCCACTTTTGAAGTTAAATTCTTCCCCAGACTTATTTTTCTTTAGCTTCTTTAGCAAATAGGTATCTTTAAGATGAAACATGAGGTCAGATTTACATGGCTTTACGAAACAGTTACATACAATAAATTAGTGTTTGAGATAAAAATCATTTTGATGTCAAAAGGCCAAACTCTGCTACATGTAAGCACCGAAAAACTGGAGTATCTTTGAAAAAAAGCATTCTGCATAATATTTTATGTAAATGTGACAATCCTGAATGATCAGGATTAATGGGTATTAATTAAAAACATTACATTATTAACTGAGCTTTATTACATACAGGTCTCACTTGGTCCCACTGCTCCCTATGTTCAATGTAGACATAAGTGAAATGACAATAAACAAGTACCCTAAAACTAAGAAAATACTGCGAAGCATGCAACAATTCTCTCATGTCTACCCAAACCACTTCTCTGAATACCTAAGGTTTTGGGTTTTCCCTGAAAAGGTCAGCACATATGTAAGGCATCATCAAAAAAGCAAGCATTAAGATATCTGAAATTGATTCAAGACATTTACAGAGAAACATGGGGAGAAATTGGCTCAACACTGATGTAACGACTTCAGCGATTTCAGCAGGCTTTTGGTCTAACATCTTAAGGACTGATAACTGAAGAGAGTAACAGCAAGAGCTCAAGGACACTCCAACAGCAATACAAACACTAAAATCAGATATTGTCAAGAGACACACACCACAAAGATGCTTGTATAATGGTACTCCGAGAAGCGTATCAATAGCAGATCTTTGAAAAAATCTTTTACCTTCCATTTGTCAGGAAGAATTCCCTACACAAGCAGAAACAAGCGTGATAAAACCCACATACTACAGCATGTTGTCACTTTTAGAAATGAAAAGATCAGGAAATTGTTCTGCAATGACTGTTTGCATACATTTGCTATGATACAGAAGAATGACTTTAAGAAATGAAGAACAGTTTCAAAACAGTGTATGTCATGAAATTACCCCTAACCAAATCATACTTACTAGAAAAGGAAGTTGCATCCATCTTCCCAACTTTTACTGGAGAGCCCATGTTTTTCATTTCTATACCCACTTCATTCCACACAGGCTCCAGTTTCTTGCAGTGGCCACACCAAGGTGCATAAAACTGAGAAGCAAATACATTTGATTTAATAAATAAATAAAGGGAGGAGAGAGAGAAGTTAATGAAGAGAAATAATAAGAGAAGTTGATTCTACGATTAAGTCCCAAATAAATAGCAAGCCTTATTTTCCAGCAACTATTTTTACACAAGCACACTGTAAAATTGATCCCATTTTCTCAGGGTCAGTCAGAGCTGAAAGACTTCATTTCATCTTTCTGCCTACGTCTTGCTGCAACACCTCAGTGAAATTATTATCGAAGATATCAATGTTTTGGTATAACAAGATCAGATCACTACTTAACAAAGCTGGATTTTGTTTTCCTATACATTACCGATCAATTCTGAATCAGCACATATAGTTTTCATGACTCAAAACCCACAAACCTGAACTACACAATTTGATAATTACAGTTCATATTTAGGTTAGCTAGAAAAAAATTTCATCTCATTCCCAAACAAGCTCAATCTAATAACTCTTTGCCTCTGAAATAAGGACCACTGCCTCAAGTGTGAGAGGCTTTTTTTACTTTTCTATCGTATTTGAAGTAAAAGCAGCCTCTCACGCTTGAGAGTGCTAAATATTAGAACACAAATTAATTGGTACAACTAGAGAACAGAACTATAAAATTTCTGAACAGAGGTTATCACCTCCTGACTGTAAGTGACAGGTAATCTGCTTTTCTTTTTTAAGGACTATAAAATATAGAACGAAGGCTGTCAGCATGCAGTACTCCGTCTAAATCCTGGTTCATCCTGAACAATAGACAGATTGCTTATCCATCCTGTCAGAAGAATTACCATTATGTAATTTTTCTGCACCATGTACAAATGATCTTCCAAACAAAGAAGCAACCTTACTACAGAGTACAGCATTATACAGTTTGTTTTGATTTCTACTAAGAGGTTTCCAATTTTTCTCATATACTCACATCCACGAGCCAAATATCATCTTTACGGTTTTCTTTAAACCTAGGAAGGGAAAAATTAAATCAATATATGATATATCATAAAATAAATAAGTGTGTGTGAAACAGACAAAGCCTACAATTAAGTTGGTATAAAACTACAGATACAAGATTTCTCTTTTGTTTCTTTCTTTTTGGACGGGAATAAGGAGGAAATAGTTATTTTTCAGTATTAAGATTGTCCCTGCATGTGATACTACCTACACAGTTGCATTCATTAGGTTTCTCTAACTATTTGCCAAGACAAGAAAAAAAACCAAAACAAACAACACAAAACCCACCCAGGAAAACAGTAAGGAATCTGAAAACACCAAAACACACAAAAGATATTTGATTAGGGTATGTAATATTTTGCAGCTGTTCTAATTATATTAAATACTGTTGTTGACTGTTTAGAACATGTTGCATTTTTATAGATCAACTAATAGAGACTCAGCATGGGTTTATGCTGTTAATCTTAGGTTTACTGAGTGTAGACTAAACAAATGATCTTTAATCTTAACATGCAAAGCAATTTTAGTTCAACCTCCTTCAACATTCTGCTATAGGTATGTCAGTTTATATTTTTATCAAAGGTGTGCACAAGAAACCAACTTAATGGAATAAAAATGTTCAAGTTTTTATCAATAACAGAGATATACATGTAGTACCAAACACTTGGCTAATGACATCTTCATGAACTGACTAGCTTTATTAATCCTAAATCTGTCACTAAATGTTAAACCCTCTTAAACAAAATACAACATGATAAATCAAAGTTCCTTGGTACCTCTTGAAGTGTTGCTTACACATTTCACTGAACTGTTGTCACTACAAGATCATAGAAATTATTGTATTATTTTATTTCTATGTTGAGAATTACATAACCAGAATTTTAATGTAAGGTTTGTTTTTGTAAGATGGGCTTTGTAAAAGTAACTAGAACTGGTAGTAATGTCACATGCTGTAAAATACGGTATACAACATTCTTACTGTAACACTTACTGTGAAAGGAGATGAATATATATATATATATAATTACACAGTAAGTGTGTGATCTACACTTCAAGATCCAATTAATAGAAGCTATAGCCCAAGTCATCAATTCCCAATATGCTGCATGCCTATAAATAGCTCATAGGCAGTAAACAGAATCAGAGAACATTTATTATACTTTATTTAAAATTAAATCATTTGTAATGGACCATAATGATCCTGAAGAAATACTAATGCTGATGCTGGCCTACTGTTTGAAAGAAATAATTCAGAAATCATGAATATAACCTAATTACAGCACCGGGTGTTTGAAACTTAGAATTGCAGCTTTTCACTGGTAGATTCGAGCCTTTTTTATTTTATTGATGGCATACCAAGGTTGCAAAGCCTGTACAGCAGAAAAAGGTATTTGCAGTAACTAACACAGAACTGTTATAGGAAAGCTGCATTTTTAAGTCACAAAATTGCCTAGCTGACCACCTCGCTAAAAATTTACTTCACCACCCTAAGTGCTACAGAACTACTGGAAAAACTAGTTAGAGCCTAGCATCTCTTGAGAACTCTAACGAAGCTCCAGCTAACTTCCAAAACCAATGTCACATAATTGGTTATGATGCAAGAGGCAGAAAGCAGCTAATGAATTGTCAGATCCTGGCCCGTGCTATGATTTAGTGTTTGTTTGTAAAAGGATTTGCAATGAGACTTCTCGTCCCCCTGCCACAGTATGATTTTTATGGGAGATTGCAAAGAGCATTAAAGCACTGAGAAAGGTAGACTGAAATCTTACAAAACCAGCAGACAGCAAGGAAAAGGGGGAAAGAAAAGAAACATCTGGAAGCAGACATTCCAATGCAATTTAATAACTTTGGCCGAAGATATTATAAAAAATACTGTAGCTTTTACTATAATGAATTTCAAGTTATACCACTCATTTACACGCACTTATTTAATCAACTTCCACAGAAACTATAATCTGAATTGTGACAAAAACCAACTATCTAAACTCATTCTAGTTTTGGTAATATCAAGCAATAAATTATTAGCCAGTATTATGAAAGTTCAACATACTGTTAAACGAAAATGGAAATGGGTATTTAAGAATTTTCTGAAGGTGCTGTTTCTAGGCCCTATAAATACATTTCCAAGCATAAAATTTCAGTGCCTTTTTTTAATTGTTGTGTACAATCCTCTCCCTTGTCAGCTGACACAGGCATAATCATACTGGTGGAAAGATGACAGATGTTGCACATCCCTGAACCAAAATTATTTGTCTCAAATACATACACCTTCCCAACATCTGGCACTACATGATCAAACGTTGGCTCAACCTCCGTTTAATCCGTGCACCCCACTTCTTCACTAATGGCTAAAAGAAACAAGCATGAAGCAAGACTGAAGACCAAGACCACAACTACAAGGGCCTTAAACCAACCAAGCTGCTGTTTCTGTTCCTTCCTGTCTCTTCTCACCCCCCCTGCACTGTTTCTGATGCTTCTGATCCTGCCTTGATCCTGAAACACATCCTCACAGACAGAAAAATATTTCCCTTTTCAGTCTCCTTTGTTATCATACTGGAACAAGCCTGCAAATACCAGATCAGTACTCATCTTGTGAGGCAGACAGCAATTAGATCAGCATAAGCTGATAGGAACTGTAGCTCTTCTTTTGCATCCCTTCCACAACCCTGCTGGGTGATGCTGAGTAACTTGCACCTCTGTTAGTTCTTACCTGCTACTTGTTTTCCTATAAATTGTAAGCTTGGGAAAAGGACCTGCACCTTGTGCTAGCAGGCATTGTTTGCAACTACCAAAACTCAAATAAACCCCAAAGTTTTCAGCAACAGCAAAACCTCTGTATTTAGGTATCTATAAAATGGAAAACTTGAAACTTTCACCAGTTATCACTCCAATTTTTTAAAAAATTGTTTTCCTGACCTTTTAGACTATTTGCCAATTATCTAAGAAGGAAAAAAAAAAACCTACAACCAAACCTGTCCTGAACAACTCACTATTTAATTCTTACTCCCAATTGCAAATACAGACATCTGTGTAGTTTGTAGCTGAAAAACCCAAGTGTTGTAAAATAAAATTTTCTTTTATCAGCTATTTCATAAAAAATTATGTGACGACAAAATTATGCTTCTTCACTCCAAAAGAGCAACTACATTTAAATTTACACCTGTGAAAACATGATATGGGAACACAATGCTGGAGCACAAATACATGCTATTTTATTCACTTAGCCTCTTTACCTTTAGTCCTTGAAAATATGAGGCTTTTTTTCAAAACCAAGCTTTAAAAAAATCAAGTCAAAGCAGTTCCCGTACTTCAGTTGCTTTTTCACAACACTTAAAACACCAGTCAGGGATGCTGATGTATCTGATGTGTCTTCAGTACCCTCCATCCATACATTCCTATTCCCAACCCCGTAATTCTACTGCACCTCATTTGATCCTGCAATTATCTGCTGTAGCTGAATGAGCAATATGGTAAAAAACTAAATGGTTTTCTGACTGTTTAGCTCTATGATGCAATTTATTAAGGATCAAAACCTCATGAAAACATCACTTTTGACAGTCTTAACTTTATCATGAAGTGCCATCTAATGCCACCTTCTCCTCTCCTACCAGCTAGTATTTTCTGTATCTTCTATTTCAATTCTAATAATCATGCAACTTTGTAGCACTTTAGATCAACTTACTGTTCTGGCAAAAAATAAATAAATTCATGTTTGTAAAGTTAGTTTTTACTGGGAACAGCAATTACATAGCCATCAAGCTGCTAAAGAAACGCAGTACCCGAACAGTACTACACAACCAAGTTAAGGGGCAGGACTACCCATTTAAACACCTCCACGGTCTCAGGGTTTAACCTTTTGTAAAAGCACACTTTTACACTGGAATGTAATTGGCACCTCAAGCAGCCATGAACTAGTCCTGCAGGCCTCCTTCCGTCTACTGTTTATAGTCATGCATGAATGCACTTATATTCCTTCTCCCAACTCCCTGCAGCAGGTATGCAGCAACCTCTAATGAAGAATTTGGTTAAACGCAAGCAGCTTTTACTTGGGGCAGCCACCAATTCACCAATATATTTGCTCTACCAAAAAGAAAGAACAAGGAGGCCCCAGAAGGCTTTTTGGCAACAGCATCTGTAATACAGCTTTAAAAAACCTGCAAAATTAAAGTCTTCCTCAGCATCATTAACTGCACCTACTTTATCCAGGCCACAATCCTTCTGCCATTCCTGCTAAGAAAAAAGACAAACTTTTTCAGGGTAGGTCTCCTGACAGCCACACTCTGCACAAAGCTGTCCGTCTGGGGTCACCCCCCGCAAAAAAGATAAACGATATTTAAGCAAAAAGGCAAGGCAGCCTAGTACTTACGCCTCGTCTAGATCCTCCACAAAACCCGCACCCGATGCCAACACGTGTGCAACCACTGCGAGGTAAGGAAAAGCGCACCGTGAGTGATCTCCAGGCCCAGCCGCGGGTGCTCACCCACTCCAGCGGACAGGCTCACCGCCAGCGCGCCCTTCCCCCCTCCCCTCACGCCCCCAGCGCTCCCCCCCAGGCCTCCCGCCGCCCCGCACCTCCCACCCGGCCCCGGCCGCCGCAGCGCTGCCCACCGCTTCCCCCAGCCCTCCTCCCGCCTTCGAGGGCGGCCGCCCAGCAGTTACCTGCCGCCCCGAGGAGCCACCTCCACCGCCCGCCCGGCGCTGCCATGTTGACAGCAGCCGCGGCACGGCCGGAAGGGGAAGCGGCGTGCGGCAGCGGGACCCCTGGGCACTGCGCAGGCGCGGAGGCGGCGGCCGTGGGCAGAGTTGCGCGGGCCGGCGGGGGGTGGGCGGGGGAAGGCGGGCGCGGTGGGTCCGCCGGAGGGGAGTAACGGCAGCCACGGCCCGGCCGCGGGACGGTGCGCCCCCGCCGGCGGCCGGGTCTCCTCGCCGCCGAAGCGCGCCCTCGGAGGCGGGGAGGGGGCGGTTGTGGCGCCCTGACGCAGTGACGGTCTCGGCGCGTGTGGCCGTTGTCATCTCCCGAGTGGTTTCCAGAGCTGGGGCCCACCAGCCTCTCTCATTCACTGAAATCAATGCTCTGATTCCTTGAAAGTGAGTTTCAGGAGAAAAGCGCGTACCACCTGTCATGCTGCCAGCTGTCTTCCATGGGTAGAGCGCATGCCATACCACTTACTGATACTGCTATGTCAGCAACTCTCCTTATGCACGTTTAGGAAAATACGGGCTTGCTCCCTGCTGCATAATGTCTGTATCATTCTCTTTATTCTTTAAAACCTTTTACAATCTTTCCTGTTTTCAGCTAGCTTGTCTTTCTTTCAATACAGATCTGTAGGTCCTAGAAGGGCAAATAATCCAGCTGAGAGACTTTTTAAAAGAGTCCCAGACAGGTCTGGGACTATTAAGTCTGGAGAAGGGAAGGCTCAAGGGGGATGTTATTAATCTGTGTAAGTACCTGAAGGGAGGGTGCAAAGAGGACTGAGCCAGGCTCTTTCCAGTGGTGCCCAGTGACGGGACGAGAGGCAACGGGCACAAACTGAAACAGGAGGTTCCCTCCAAACATCAGGAAGCACTTTTTCTGTGTGCGGTTGACCCAGCACTGCCCCACCAGTCTCCCACCCTGGAGATACTCACAAGCCACCTGGACATGGCCCTGAACAGCCAGCTCTAGGTGAATCTGCTCGAACAGGGAGGTTGGAGCAGATGACCTCCAGAGGACCCTTCCAGCCTCAACCATTCTGTGATTCTGGGATTGGCTCCTTTTCAGTTTTGACTACTTCAGTGTAAGTTCTTAACACACGCCTTTCTCCCCTACACTGGAGTTACTTTTCTCAGCTTTACATGCAAATGTTTGAGGTGTTTGCTGGAGAAGGATAAATTCTTTCCAGTGACAGTTCAGTTCCTTTGACTTAAGAGTCCAAGTCTCTTTTTCTAATGATAGGGTGTACAAGCAGCAGACATTGCAGTTGCCTCACTGTTGGGCTGCTTTCTGTGTGTGTGCATGTGTGCTTGTACCTACACATATGTAGGTACTTCTTCTCTAGCAATAAAAAATAACTGGATTTCACCTTCCTCACTAGGCTGTACCCGGCCTGGTAAGGACCTCCCCTTCACTTAATGCTTTGTGAGTATAGCATGTTGGATTCATCAAATGATCCCCAGAGTTGTCCAGCCCTTTGGAAAAGCCAACTACCATACCATAGGTTTATTGGCTGAGATACAGGTCAAGACATGACAGTGTTTGCCACAGCTCATGTTAGAATTCAAAAGTACCTGACTCTGGCCTGTGGTAGAAATCTCTTTCTTACCTGCCTTTGACTGAAAGATGATGCAGCTTTACATGTCTTGATAAGATTATTTGAATTTTCTTTCCCTCCTCCCCCTGCCCCCATCAATAGGAGAACTACTAGGTTGCTAATATCTGTATTGGATAAACTAGGAAAACTATTCACTGAATACAGAGAATTTCTTTTCCACAGCATTTCACTTTCTGTGTACCATACTTACTACTTGGTGTCTGTATGCCTGACCAAATAATGAGAACTGGCATCTGTTTTGATCCTAATCTGGCTGCTGTCTAGACTGAGACAATGAAAACAATTTACTCCATCAATCCTTTAGTGGAAAATCCATATCGGAGAAAATGGGAACAGACAAGTAAATGCTAAATCAGTGTGATCCTGTTCTCTTACTCAGGTAGTTTATGGTTGGCTTTTAATAACTTTTAAAGTGAAAGGAATATTTTGTATAGTTTTGTATAGATTTGAATAAAGCTATTTGCACATCCCTTAAGTTGTATTTGTCAGCTTTGAGGTTTATTTTCTCTGCAGATAATTGAATACAATTGTTCTAACTTTTGCGTTTTGTGAGCCGGTTGTCTTCTGCAAACCTATACACTGTTCTTGAACAATATTTGAAATTGAAGTAGGAAAAATGTTTTGGGAAAGGCATGTGGCATGCAAAAGAAATAGGATAATGATAGATGAGGTCTAGAGAAATCTCAAGGATTTTTGTGTTTATATTATTTCTACTATGAATACTTAATTTGAAACAAAATATGGGATTAATAAATTGCTATTAATAGATTGTTTAATAAAATATTGTTTTATTATATTAAATAGATTGTTTAAAAAAATAAAAACTAGTTTAGTGTAAGAAAAATAATTTAAGAAGAAGAGGGATGACTAGTAAATGAACTGAGCAGGAGGTATAAAAAAAAAAAGACAGAGAAAGATAAGAAGCCAAAAGCACAGAGAATATTGCTGAAATCCTGGGAGATACAGCAGGAAAAGGTAGGAATTCTAGGAAGGTCAGCAATCAATGAAACATTGGAAATGAAACAGACAAGTTCACATACAAGATTTCAAAGGCTCCTCCCAGACCATAATGTTAGGAAGATTTAATGGTCCTGCTGTCCTACATAGTTCTCTTTTTGAAACTGGTAGATGGGGAGATTCAACAAAGACAAGATACAAGCTTCACCTTGTGGCCTGCTGAAGGCTGCTTTTCAGAGCTTTTTTGCTGTTGCAAGATTTTCAGTTTGTTTATACACATTGTCCACTCTTCTTGCGTCTTCATATGTAATACAGGTAGTATTACAAGCAAGAATATCAGTAACTGTATCATTAAATATTGAATTTTGTAATAGATAATGTGCAAAATTATGCTGCTATAAACAGTTTATGTTAGTGCTGTTTATTTCTCTTCCATTACAGGAATAAGCTGTACTGTTATGTAGTATCTCCCTATTGTGACTGCATTTATGATTCTGGGTTTGTACCACTTTAAGTGTGTCAGTACCTTCCTATAGATACAGCCTAAGTCTGTTTCATAAAATTAACTGGTAATACGGTTGCCATTAATCATAGCTAAATTCAAAGTAGTGATAAACTTGTAGTGGAATAATTTGATGTCTAATTAGAAAAACAGATGATTGCATGTTATCTGGTACTCTTTGGGGAGTTTTTACATGTTTTGCATGAGAATGCAGTTTTTGCAAGGTGCAAGATGAAGTAGAATCTGAATTGAGAACTTAATTGTGATGGCATTAATACTGTTGACACTGGCAGCAGAATTTGGCTGATCTTATATTAACATTTCACCTTTCCACATAATGTTAGTTTTTATAACAGCTTCAACTGATCCTTAGGGGTTGGGTTGTTTTTGGGGTTGAGTTGTTGGGGTTTTTTTTGGTGGGTTGGAGATTGAATTTTTGTTTGAAACATTACATTTTTACATTCCTTTTATTACAGAGGCACCTGGTGGTCCTTGGGTGTATTACAAAAATAACATTTTCCTTTTTTGTCTGGGTTTACTTTACAGTTTGTTTTAACATTTATAATATATCACTGTAGAACCTACTATATTTTGGTACTACATAATCTGAAAATTAAATTGAGAATTTACATATTATCGAGTATATACTGAATATTGATTCTCATGGCTGATCATAGGTATTTTTCTTGCATCCTCCCTATCAGAGCTATATGGAGGAGAAATTTGGGCATATAAGCAAAGTGAAGTAAAAATATATTTCTTCAAAAATGTAATGTTAGAATATTCAGTCTTAGGTTTTCGTGTCTCCGGCATTAAGTTCATACGTTTTGTTTCTGATTTGTCCATTTTAAGAGATTGAAATGATGACCAAAAAGTTATGTCAGAGCCAGTTTAATGTCCAGATTGATGTGTTAGTACATAAAGGATGTGATTTCTACACTAGAAACATTGACAAGAACAGGACTATGCTACCATAGAAAAGTTTTAATAATACTCCATAAGTACGGCATTTTATAAATAATAGGCAATTACAGGTAATTACACAGCATAATATGTAATTACATGGGATACTAACATTAGCTCTCCTCTCACACCATGCCCAGACTGTCGGGCAGATCCTGGAGCAATGCCTGTGATGTGACAGCAGCTTCTGCGAGTTTCCATCCCTGCAGCCATCCTGCCACAGCACCTCTTGACACCCACATGCAGCAGGGACCTGTTTGTGCAGCTCCAGCAGATTCATGACCTCCTTGTAATGCGGCTTGGCATGGCCACAAGCAGGTGGACAGGCGCCATCATGCAGCCATGGCCTTATTAACCAGCAGCTACACTTAGCTTTTAGGTAAAAAAATGCCCATCCACTCTTTCCACATAGGCATGTGCTGCAAAATAAGTTTTAAATGCTAAGTATCTATATTTTACTCAGGGTAGGAGTGAAACTGAATTTGTGCAGCTAAGATGACCATGATTCACTTCAAGAAATACAAGTAATATAGGAATATTCTTATCCAAATTTAGAATGTGGTTTTACAGCTTTTACCTTGGTGAAACAAAATTGGCATTGCAGTTATTTTTATTGGAAATAATCTTTCTGTGTTCTTATTGTTTGGGGGATTTTTTTGTTGTTGGTGGTGTTTTTTTCATTTGGCAGTTATCAGATCTGTGCCCACGATGTCATTTGACAGTCTTTAAGAGCTAGTTAATGCAGTCTTTTTAAAAAAAAAAAAAAAAAGAAAAGTTTACAGACACTTTGAAGTGATTTTTTGCAATGCTTGCAATTGCACTTCAGTTGAGGAGTGGTTTTCACACTTGAATTTCTGTTATGCTTAGTGCAGTGATTTTCTCTATGTTACAACACTGATTGGATATAGTTTGAAACTCCAAGAGAATAATTAATGCAAAAGAAATGTATGAAACTCTAGGGAGCTGTCCTATCAAGATTTCTATTTAGATTTATTACACTTCAATTTTCTGATTGCCAGAAAACTTGTCCATCTGACTATAGGAACCTGAACAGATCCATTGTATTCTTGGGAGACCCAGAGGAAATGTAAAAAGTTATTCAACAGTATGTTGTCCCCAACTTATCTACATCATTTTCTAGCAAAATATTCAGCATATAGGAGGAAAGGACAATAAAACATAAGAAAATATGCTTTAAATTAATATTGGTTAACATAGCTGGTGGTGTAATTTAAGTCAAAATACATTAGCAATAGTGTGGGAAGTTACATTTAAAAATATTCTTGGTGTGCATCAGATGCTACCTGGCAAATAGGAACCTTGGAATCTGTGTCAGTAAATAGGCAAAAAGTCAAAATGGCACACAGACAGAAGTTATTAGTGAATTCTTAAGGACCTGATTCAGAATAATTAAAACAGATATTACTTGTACATCTTGATGATTTCTAGACCTAGCTAGAAAACTAAATGCCTGTACTTGCATGGTTTTTTTTTTAACAGAGAAAGATGGTTGCAGCCAAAGAAGTAATGCTTTTGGAATTTACATCAACTCGTTTGACAAGAAGTTCTTCTTTAACTTGATGGAACTGTGCAGAATCCAGGATCTGAGGGCCAGTTTCCATTATTGTCATTCACTTAAGGGTACGGCTCCCAATGGTATGGAGTGGATGACTTACAGATCTCATATGCTCTGAACCCACGTCAGATGTAAAGTTAAAGTAGAATACACTTTCCCATCAGGTTTTATCAGTTTACAAAAAAAATACAGAATTGTTCCTTAGCACTAGTAAGTAGGCTTATCTTTCCCATTATATCTTTCCCATTTCAGACTTTTCAGTTACATCAGTATCTGACATAATATTGTTACTAAAGCAATGGTTGCTTGCCAATAAACAATGTTACATAGCTTTTCTGTGTTATCTTAATGACTACCTGATTAGACAGTGTCATATAAGTGAACGACATTTGCATGTCTGTCAAAAAGTTGCAAATCTGGAGGCAGAGCAGGAGCCAACCTCTGTAACCAGCTTCCAGCCTTTACCTTCATGGGAGGCTCCATTTTCACACCTGATAATCACCATCTACCTGCACCCCCTTCATTACTGTTGAAGGGTCAGACTCTTGAAGATGAAAGGTGTTGGGGAAGATTCAGTTGTTAAGGGATGTTATAAGTGACCATAACCTCCATCAGCTCTGGGCACATGGGTTGCTCCTGCCTGGCCACTGGCACCCAGCCTAGTGTGCCCAGACAGATGGGGATCTCCATCCCAGGCCGATGGCTGTGGCTGCTGCTTTCTCGTTTGCATGTTCAACCAGCAGCAAAGCTGAGTGTGTATCCCAGTCACACACAGATGACAAAGGATGCTGACAAGGCTGGCTACACAGACTGCCACAGGCAAGGTGCTGCCTTCAACTCCTGTGTGACATACAGGACTCACGTAAAACATAAGTATAGATGAGCGGTTCTCCTTCCTCTGGCTGCTAGAGATAAAAGTTCATAAATGAAAGCACACACCACTCTAGATTCAGAAGTGTATGTACAGTCATAGATCCCTTAAGTATCAGTGCAGTCCCTCTGTCTGTCCAATACCACCGTCTGGATTGCAGCCCCCCTTACCTGTTCCAGAGGTCTTGTACTCACTGAGTGGTCCAGCCCTGTGCCCAGTAGCAAACATGCATGCATTCACAGAGGCATCTCACAGGCACCCCACACTCATGAGTTCCCCTCAAATACCAGCACAGACCCTGTGCCCAAACCCAGGGCCTCCTACTCAGCTTGAAGTTTGCTAGTGAATTGCACAGGCACACTCCCATGCACACCAGGTTTGGGGAAGCTGCAAACACTCCAATAACCCCCAGCAGCCAGCACCATGCACATGGGCTGTGACCCACAGTCCTGCTCCACCTGCTGTCACTGAGCCTCCCACTCAATTTGCTCATCCCTGTCACCCCGGTAGATGTGCCTGGGACACCCACTAGTCCCATCCCAGTGGCTGAAGCTGAGACCCCCATTCACTCCAGCTCCTGACACCATGGGTCAGGGGTGCCTGTGCCCTCACTCTGACCCCAGCTGCTGGCCCTGTCTGCACTTACTGGTTCTTCCAGTAGCTGGCACACCAAGGACAAAGTCTGTGGGACCCATAAAGATGCTCCCAAGAGCTATGGTCCTCCTCCAGCTACTGATGCTAAGACCCTCGCCTGCTCCAGTAGTGGCAACAAACCCACTGACACCTGTCTCACCTGTACTTGTCACCTAGCCATTACAGCACTCACATACATAAGATAGATAGTAAGATTCCACAGAAATATAGTTAAGAAAGGATTTAATGAAGGATAGAGTATACTACAGCGATCAGGTGCAGGGCTTGGACACAGAAATGCACTGGCTGGTCATGTTTTATATGTGACTGGCCCCTTTTGTAGGCCTTTCTGCTTATTTCCCACTTTGCCTCTCCCCAATCCTCTTCCCCTAAACATTCATTCAAAAGTTTTGCATGGTCGCACAGGCTGCCCTTGAATATCCCAAATACCCATGTTCCTTTTGTTTCCTACTTCTTACCAGTTACAAGGTCCAGGTTGACCCTTTCTAAAGGTGTGCCTACAGTTTCTTGGCTGCTCATCAATTAACAGCTGGAGGCTTCCTGGTCCTTGCCATTGTCTCTGTTATTCCTTGTTTGTTACCAGATTTGTGTCTCTGTGGGCCTTTGTTTATGGTTTTCCCCTTTACTCATTATTGAGTAAAGAATGCATTGAATGCATTGAAAAGGTCCTTGATCAGATGATGACCCTAATGAAGCAGGTGCTCTCACTTTCCATGTGCCCTTACACTGATCAATTTCTCTTCATCTGTGATGCTGCACATCCTGGTGACCTCTTCCTGCAGCTCCTTTACTTGGTCACAATTTGAGCAGGTGGGCTCCTTGCCTGCAGGTCCTGCAGGTAAAACTGCAGGTCCTTCAGGAGCTTGCTCTGGGTCAAGCTCTCTGCTGTGTGTGTGTAGTTCCTCCAATGGTGGTTGGGGACTATGCCCCATGGGAAATCACCACTGCTGAGCACTGGGATGCTCTTCTTGGCAGAACATCTGTCTCTTTCTATGGACCCTTCTGTGCCAGCTACCTTGTCTGTTGGCTGCCTCCTTGGGCAGCATCCTCTGACCGAGAGTGTCCTTCACCAGTCACACCGGAGTGGATATGTAACTGCTGATCATGAGGTCACAAACCAAATACACTAGATTTGGCACACTGCAGGTTACATACAAATTCCACTTGTGGCCTAGGGACAAATCGAGTAGATGGAGAGGGTTACCTTGACTAGTGCCACCAAGGGACCAAGAATTCCTTCTAGGCTAAATCATGTTCTAGACAGCTGACACATGGCACTACAGTAGCAAGCAGGTAGTGCTGAGATACAGCCTTTACAGAATAGCAATGCTCTGTCTGGACATGATGCAGACCATCCTTGTTTGTTTATTTTTAGGACCTCCATATAAAGGTTTCATGAATCAAAACATAGCTGCCCTCTGATGACAAAATAAAGTTTACGTGTTTACCCGGTTCTTTAGATGCAGAGTTTCAGAGTTTCAAGTTTCTTGCTTCCCCTGTTTCCTTGTTCCCATATAAGTAACAATATGTAGATTCTATAAAGCAAAAGTCTTAGAAAATCTTAAAGCATTTTCCTGTTTTGGAGATGGGAAAACTGGGGTGCACAAAACCCCCACCAAACTATCATGCCTAATGCTCTGCAGCATTGCAAGATAACCCAGAGTCCTGTAACAAAACCACATCAAAAGCCAAAACTAGCACCTGGAGTGCAAAATCACTGATTCTAATAGGTAGCCATTCAGCTACATGTTTGGGAAATACACTGCATTGGTCAAGGAAAGAAGTGCAGATGAACCAGGGGTGTTTTACATGAAAGGGAGAAATCTACAAATGATGCCAAAGGTCTTGTGTCCTGTTATAACTACACTGCCTTGAAAATAGTCACAGCATACATTTAGAACTTACCTATATTGTATCTCAAAATTAGCAACAAACACATTTGAAGTATAAAGAATACATTTTTTAGTTTGAAATATTGCATTTTGTGATATATGACTTTGTTCTTATTGCACGTAATCTGTAACAGACATTTTGCTTAAGAGTCCATCTAATAATAATAATAATATTTTATGTAATTTTCATCTGAAGAAATTAATTATGCCTGTGCAATCAAGAAGACAGCTTTAGTAACTAAGTAGCTAGTAAAATTTTCTAATTATTCAATTGTTAAATATTGTATTCACTATAAAAAAAATAATGAGATGCTAATAGTTTTAATTTTTAATCAATTTGCTTATAATATACTTCTACCAATTTTGGATTCTTGTATGTGCCCAACTTAATTTTCATAATTAGTCATCAGTAAGCAAATCTACATAAATTATGACAGCTGTTGACATAAAATGCAATAAACAAGCATTTGTATTAGAAATTGGATTTTAATCTTATTTGATCCTACCAGCCAAAGCAGTCAGTTACTATTCACCATTAAGTGTATGCTTACGATGCAGATTAGAAATTGCATAGATATAATTTTCTAGTTATGTGAAGGATAAATAGACTGAAATATTTTGAAGGAAACAATTGTAAACAAAAGCAAAGAAAGAAAAATGTTCAGATTTATTTTATTAAATAGTTTACTGTAAGTTATTATGCTAGTAATAGATTAAATGTGAGCAAAATAACCTCCTGATGCTGACCACTGTAATTTCAGTACCTATAAATCTCATTAACCACACAAGAATAATTCCATTTAGGTTATGCAAGTTCTTGAATTTGAATAGGTTAACTTGTTAACTCTTTGTCTGCACATGTCCATGTATCACCAGATACCTAAGTGTTTTCTTTCTCCTTCTGATGGAAAGGTTTTATAGACATACCATAGCATGGGCTGTAATATGCTTGCGTGGTGAAAAAAAAACCAAAGAAAAATAAATAATTTTTTATTTAATAAGAACAATGTTACAATATTTTAGATGGACATGCAAGCAAATTTTTATTGTTTGCAATGATTCTGACATTTTTGCTTCTTCAAGGGCCCTTTGATATAGAGGGTGATTAATTCCCAAGTCTTTTTTCTTTGATGAAATAGTTTCTAAATTGTGCATAATAGCAAACATCTGCAGAACTCTATTTGTAGAACCAACAGGATGCATGTAGATTGTGGGGTACTAATTTAATAGCTGTGATAAAAAACAGACACTGTATTAAAGAAAATCGACCTCTTTGGCTGGTAGCTGGCAGCCAGGGCTCATCCTACCACCCCAGCCAGCAGCAGGGCAATGGGGGGCACCCAGGCAGCCCCAGCCCCGGGCAGCGCGCACCTCCCTG
Source organism: Falco peregrinus (assembly GCF_023634155.1). Classification (NCBI taxonomy): domain Eukaryota; kingdom Metazoa; phylum Chordata; class Aves; order Falconiformes; family Falconidae; genus Falco; species Falco peregrinus. Next base: position 66,365,716 of record NC_073723.1, read on the forward strand.
GGGACTGGGACAGGCAGGGCAGGGCTGTGGGAGCTGGGGACTGGCCCTGCTGGGGTGTCAGGGTCTGATGGCTGCAGAGTGCAAGTGGGATTGTTCTGTTTGAATAGAAGGATATAGCAGAATCCACAAAGATCTCTGTTGGTATTTTAAACATCCAAGTGAACATAACAATACTGTGAATTGTCTTTTAGAGCCAGACATTTTCTGTTGCTAGACATTCAGTACCGGGCTGGGATGACCTTTGCTTTGTCCTAGCTTTGTAATTTCCTATTGCCCTGAGGTTAGAGGCTTAGAATTAAAGTTAATGTTATCCTATGGTGCAAAAGTAAGATTTATTTTTCTTTAAACTAATCTGAAAGTATTAACATATATATTATCCATCCTTTTTGGGGTTTGCGACACAATTACACATGCAAAAATTCAGCATTTGCCGGTCAAGAGTTTAAATAGCGACTAGAGAGGTTTTTAGGATTCCAACCTCATGTAATTGTCAGAAGTATAATTACAGAAGAATTTTCTAAATGCTGTCCCAAAATACCAAAATTTCAAAAGGACACACTTGTCTTGTCAGGAAGATACCTGCACAAGGTACAGAATTAGATAGACAATACAATATACATGAATAAAGTATTACTGTTTTACTAACTGGTAGTACACAAAACCGACACACAGCTGGAGACCAGGCTAAGCCCCTAAGAAAAACTTTCTCAGCCTATTTTTTTCAGTCTGTGTAGAAAACAACCATGTTGACAGATGTTTTGTTGAAGTTAGATCTGTGATAACCCCTCTGGAATGATGGCCAGCATCTTTGCAACGAACAGCTTATTTTATGCCTTAGCTTTCCAGCATCCTACTGACTTTCACAGAACTCTTATGTCCTCCTCTCAGGCTTTGAAGCTGCAAAAGAAAGTAATGTTTTGTTGGCTTGCAAACCAGTCTGTCAACATCTTGGAACTGTAAATTACAGCATGCTTACTACAGTTTGCTTGCATTGGCAGAAGCTAGTTGTAGACATGTCAGCATCCTGTGATTATTATTAGCAGCAGAAACTGTAAGAGCTAACATCGTAAGGCAAAGAGCTAACATAATAAGGAACTAAATGTGATAACTGGTAAGAATATTTTTGAGGGTTGCTGTTATTCTCTTCCAATTCTTCCATTCATGTGAGAAATTATCCTGCTTTTACTCATCTGAAAACATTATGTTCTGGTAGGAAATCATACAGTCTTGTTTGAATTGAAAAAAAACCCCACCCAAACTCCCATCATTTTTATTTATATTCTTTCAAATTTATTTGCTTGTTTGGGCACTCTTTTCCTTCCATATCTAAGAGTTGAGTTTCTGCACATTTGTTTAAAGATTCTAATCTGACAGAGTCTAGGAGCCTGAATTCCATATCATCTGTCATTTACTTCCTGTGTGACATACATTGTAAACATTTACTTCATCGCCAAAGGCACAAAAAAAATTATTATTGTAAGGTTGTTGTGAGAGCTAATGTTTGTAAAGCACACTCTAATCCCTTCTTTTGAGAAATCTCATGAGAGAAAATGTATGCTGTTCAGAATGTTAGCCCTGAAGAATATGAACATATAATTTATAAGAATCATTTTATCTGTAAACCTGATAATACAGTATGGGTGAATTTGAAATATCCATGAATATGAAGGAAACTGTGAGAGGCAGGAGTCCCAGGTAAAGTCTGTAGTAGGATGTAAAGGATAGAATTTAATAACCTGGTATCCCAGAGACTTTCTTTCTCAGAAGACACAGTCACTGTGTCTTAGGGTCATAGTTTCAAGAAAGGGAAATTGTGTGCTAACATAAATTAGCAAAAAATTAGATATTCTGAGAAATTTACGTTTCCAGATACCTGCAGGAATTTCTTAACAGAATTTCCTCAGAATGGTTTGTGTCACTCCACGCTGATTTAGATGTACTTCTGTTAGCTACTTAAATTGAGAACATCGGTGCCAGTAACAGCAAATTAGTTTCTATATGGGTTCTTCCATAGTGTTGATGTATACATGGTTTCCAAAAACTTCAGTTTTCTAGAGCTACCATGCCTTATGCTGCCTTATTTTAATGGAAGACCCACACCAAATGCAAATACAAAGAAGTATTTTTCAGCAAAATGCTTTTCACTGAAAATGAATATCAACAACAAAACTTGGTGAAAAAGGGTTATCTTCAATTAATATTTTATGGGTGCAAAGAAAAGGGGGCTTAAATTCTAAAAATGGCACTACTTTGAAAATTAATAAAATTATCTTTGATATATCTTTAAAAATACCTTTTGAAATGAAAAAAAATATTTAATAAATCTTTAAATATTTAAACTGAAGGACTTGGAGTGAGGGGTACAATGGCATAATACTCATGCCATTGCATCCAGCTGGGGAATAAGCCAGGCCAACCAGAGCAGCAGTATAATGTTCCTTAGCTGCCTCCATAGATGAGTACCAGGCGGCCAGCCACCTCAAGGGGGTTGTGATTAAAGTGGATCCACCTGCATGCCTCCAGGAAAACCTGCATGCTCAATTACCTTTCTGAAATGCCTGTACACCAGGGAATAAACAGGAAGAATTAGAGATCTCTGTGAAGTCACAGGGCCATGATCTCATTGCAGTTACAGAGACATGGTGGGATAGCTTTCATGACTGGCATGCTGTCATGGCTGGCTGTGTACTTATTATGAAAGACAGGCCAGCAAGGAGAGGTGTGAAGGAACAACTAGAATGTATCAAGCTCTGCCTAGGGGTGGGTGAAGAGCAAGTTGAGAGCTTATGGGTAAAGATTAAAGGGCAGGCCAACATGGGGAACACTGCTCAATTTACTCATCAATGACCTGGATGAAGGGACTGAGTCTACCTTCAGCAAGTTTGCTGATGACACAAAACTGAGAGTAGTGGCTGACACACCAGGTGGCTGTGCTGCCATTCAGCAGAGACCTGGACATTCTGGAGAGCTGAGTGGAGAGGAACCTCATGAAGTTCAACAAAGGCCAATATAGGGTCCTGCCCCTGGGGAGGAACAACCCCATGCACCAGCACAGGCTGGGGGCCGATCTGCTAGAAGGCAGCTTTCCAGAGAAGGACCTGGGAGTGCTGGTGGACACCAAGTTGGCCATAAGCCAGCACTGTGCCCTGGTGGCCCAGAAGGACAATGGGAACCTGGGTGCATTAGGAGGAGTGTGACCAGCAGGTGGAGGGAGGTGATCCTGCCCCTCTGCTCTGCCCTGGTGAGGCTGCACCTGGAGTGCTGTGTCCAGTGCTGGGCTTTCTAGTTCAAGAGAGACAGGGAACCACTGGAGAGGGTCCAGTGGAGGGCTACAAAGATGATGAGGGGACTTGAGCATCTCCTTTATGAGGAAAGGTTGAGAGAGCTGGGCCTGTTTAGCCTGGAGAGGAGAAGACTGAGAGGGGATCTTACCAAGGTCTATTAATATCTTAAGGGTGTGTGGCAGGAGGACAGGGCCAGGCTTTTTTCAGTAGTGCCCTGTGACAGGACAAGGGGCAATGGGCTCAAACTGCAACACAAGGACTTCCATCTGGTTATAAGGAAGAATTTCTTTCCCTTGAGGGTGATGAAGCACTGGAAAAGGCTGCCCAGAGAGGTTGCGGAGTCTCCTTCTCTGGAGACCTTCAAAACATGCCTGGACATGATTCTGCAGCCTGCTCTATGTGAATGTGCTTTAGCAAGGGGTTGGGCTAGCTGATGTCCAGAGGTCCCTTGCAACCCTGACTATTCTGTGATTCTGTGATCTTTTTTAGTCACTAATTTTGACTTTTGATATTACTACATAAAGACATTAAGTGCTTTCATTTTATCCTTTCTAAATTTTTCCTCTGTAATTTTAGTTGATTGTTAGAAATTTCTGGATAATAATTGCTTTTTAGTCTAATTTCTCATAGGACAAGGAAATGTTTTGCTAGCTGTACAGTGGACACAGTGTCCTTTGTTAGAAGCTCTGAACCCTTCTCTTCTCTCCATTTCGGCAGCTTTCACCATGAGCAGAGACTCTGTAGCAAGATACAATGGAGGGGTATGAAGAGGGTTTTTGTTGGATGACACGTGTGAAGACAGGCTAGAACTAGCAAGCTCCTAGGTTAAGTATTATTGTGCATGCAATGCTTGTGAAAGCAGCTGAGTTCTCTTGGGCCAGACAAGCTGTCAGTCAGCTGGGGAAGGGCCAGGTTCCTCCAAATGGGCTGACCTGCCTTGCTGCTGAGTTAGTGTCTTCCAATTCCCTGGAGCTGGCAGGAGGGAGAGGTCTTACAGTTTTACATCAGTACTTTTCAGTTTGAGTCCTGGAGCTGTTTACTATTGCTGCGTCAACAGTCGCACTTCCATCTGTTTTTACTTTCCTTATCTTGCCTAGTTTTAGCTCGCCTGCTTTCTCACACCTAAACAAGAATTTTCTCAGTGAACTGGAGCCAAGGTCAGGCAGAGGGGTTGTACAAACTAAGGCTGTGGATCTTGGACAGCTGAACCCCACAGCAGAGGGACACACAGTAATTAATGAGAGAAGTTACTGTGAGAAAAGTACTGGTACAGAAGCCAAGAAGCCAGTGAAACCAAAAATCAGTCAAAGATGGGAAAAATGGGCAAAAGAGCACATCATAAATGGTTTAAGATGCTGGGTTCATCATACGAGTATGATCTATTCAAAGTCTAGCTTTGAATTTCATGTCCCTGAATGAAAGTGTGAGGTCATGGTATCAAAGACAATTGCATCTTTTTAAATTCATATATGTAATTAAGTTGACGTCTGTAATACATTTTTTGCTTTACATTGATTTGTTTTAAAATATCTGATATCAACTGAATTGGACAAAAAGACATCATTAGATGCCTTATGCCATGGCCCTGAGGCGCCACCAGCCCTGCCTGTCCCTGCCCACCCCTGGGCTCCCCCCACCTGCCCGCAGCCCAGCACCCTGCTGTGGCCCCTGCCCCAGTGACACCCCAGCCAGGCCGGCCTCCAGCCCCCCACAGCCCTGCCCTGCCTGAGCGCGGGTCCCCTGAGCCAGGCCTGCCCCCCGGCCTCAGAGGTGCCTCGTGCCCCCAGCTGCCCCCAGCTGCCCCACTCCTTGCTGGGGCAGGGCCTGACAGACCCGTGGGGAGCCCTTACCACCACCCCAGCCCCCGTGGTGCCACGACACCATGCACAAAACTGTATTCAGAGAATATTAGCAGTTAAAATCCTACGTGCAGGACTTCATCAAGGCACAGGATGTCCAAAAGAAATGTTACAGTCTCATAATGAATATATTAGTATCGATTCAAGGAGCAGGTGAAATTTAACCATGAGGGAGGTAATATAGATTGGTTAGTACTACTGCATTGATACTCAGGACAATGCAGTACTTTTTTTTTTTTTTTTTTTTTTTTGTTATGGTTCTACTACTGAGATGCCTGTAAGTATAACAAAATCAAGTAACCGGCCACCTAATTTCTCTATGGGAAGATGAGAATAATGATACTTTTTCCTTTTGTTGAAATCTACTTTGTAGAGATTTGGGTTTTCTTGCTGGAATCTGTGGACAAAGAACTGGAATCTGTGGACAAAGAACCGAGATCTACTATTATATGCACCCCAGCCAAAATCTACTAAAACAGTTTCCTTATCTATTGTGCTTTACAACACACAGATTGAATTATTATTCAAATACTTCTATATTGTCCCAGTATCATGGCAAGTTCAGACTGGGTGGAATTCAGTGAATAACATGGTTCGTCTTCACTCTTCAGTGTCTGCTCACAGTGTTAATTTCTGGAAATGAACCATGCAAGAATTGTGGGTTATTTATTGTGTTATTTGATTTTTATGCTTATTATGACAGTACAAATGCTTTATATGATCACTCAGTACTGTTGAGTTTGGATACAATAGTCTGACTCACAGTGCATAAGGTACATAGTGTTCCACAGAACAGCAAAACATTTTTTGTTACTAATTTTTAAGTCTTGTAAACATCATCATGGATAAATAATTTACAGAGTTACTTAACTATTTATCAAATTTCCTTGGTATCCTTCATTTGAAACAGGTTATTCTGAAGCCCAAGTACCTATACCATTGTCTCAGCTTCAATAGTCAGCTCCAATCAGGACTGTTAACTAAACCATAAAAAGTTTTATTGAAACTCATTTAGGAGCTGCTTTAATCTTTTCCCATTCAGAAACCACAAGCTGAAAGAGAATATGTTTCTAACTATCTGTAAACATGTATCCCTCCCAGAATATAGTGGTATAAGTTAGCAAAAAACATCTGAAAACACAATACCTTATATCCAGTCTTCAAAAGGTGGCAGAACCGATGTTTTTCACATGTTTGGAAAAGATAGCTCGTGTGCTGAAAATTGTGCCAGAACATTTTTACTGCTGAGTCAGTTTTATTTGGAAGTTAAAAAAGTTTCCATTTACATTTTTTCTCTTTGTATTTTGCCATGGTGACAACAGCCATCATTTTAGTGCAACTATAGCTAAGGTTTCTTTGTCAGAATCTGAATCTGTAGTTTCATACCTTATTATATTTATAAACAGTGACTTCTGAAGCACAGTTATTGCTCCAGAAGCAAGTGTTTCCTAGAGAATGTTTGGTCACTGTCAGAACAAAGAAAGATAAATATATAGGAAAATAGTTATTTTAAATATTACATGAACAATAATATAAACCAAAAAATATTCTCAAAAAATCTAGTTGTTTCATAACTCAATAGAGTTCAGTTTTGCAAGGTTTTAAATTGCTTGTATCATAGCATATGTAGAAGATTTTATGTAAGAAAGATTTTCTTGATTTCATCACAATTTCATATAGATAACATACTCTTTAAACTGCTTTATTAGCTATTTCTATTAAAATTCCCCATTTCACCTCTTCTAGAATATTAATATTATTAGCAGAAAAAACCCTGAGCTAACTCTGGTTATGTGCTCATAGGGAAAAAAAGAGGTACCAAAATAACTTCTAACTTTAGCTGTAGTCTACTTCAGGAAACACACGGAAAGCCTGATTGTAGCCTTGTTCTGTTTAATATTAGATAACCTATTCTCTTTCTAGGTTGTATTCTCTTGACTTTTATAAACCTCAGTTTGTTTGTGTATTTAGTTATGTTAGTATGGTGATTGGACTGCCATAAGAAGAATTATAAAACACATAAATGCATAAATATTGAGTAAGAAAGACACTATTCAAACACGTAGTTAACATTTTGTATTAGACATTTTTACATTGTTGAAAAAAAAATAATTTTGGCCAAGCTTTTTGAAGATATGTTATCTCTCCCAAAGATCTTACTTCTTTCATATATTTAGGTGATCTTTCACCTAACAAGGCTTTGAGGAGAACTTGAACAGCAAATCTAGTTGGCAAAATGCAAAATTGTTCAGTGTCTTCAAACATTAAAAGTACTGTATTTAAAGTAGGAGCAAGGTATCACCACCTCTTTGGCGGCACTGTTGGTACTGGTTGACAGTGAATCCTTAATAGCATAAAATATCAGCATAATCATAATCTTTTCTGCTTTTTAGCCTCAGTTAGCAGTTAAGATGTTCCTATAAATGTTCTTTCTGACTTCAGTTAAATCTAGTTATCATCTGACAAAGAAAATATACTTAATCAAACATACCTCAGATATTATTATACTAATATTATATGCTAGTAAACCATACTAGTACAAATTAACTGTATGCTCAGCTATGTATATAAAAAAATCCAAACAAACATGGAATGAACTTTAGGAGAGGAAATTTTGTCATGTGTCTTATAGAGATATTGCACAAGTCAAAGAACTAAGGGGAAGTAGTAAGTGACTGGGAGTGGATCGGAACAAAGTTGCTTCCTATGCTCATAGAGAAATCTAGGTCTCTAGTACAAGGTATTCAAACTAGGCACCTTTAGTGGTTCTGCATTCCTTGCCAGAAAGGATCTACACTTGGCTGAATCTTCCCCACAGCTGCCCAGGGACAGCCCCAGCAGGAAATGCAGTAAAAGCTAATAGTGATGCAGGTGTTCTCACTCATCATGAAAATCAGATATCTACAGGATTATAATCTGCTGAAAGCACTTTTTTCAGTTTCTGTGTCCTTCTGCTTGCTAATTAAATCTTGTTGAGCCATTTCCACATCTTGCTTAGAATTTCAACCTTTGGAAGATAATAATCTCTTAGATAAAATAAAGTAAGGTAAATGTACTCTGAAAGTGGTATTCCATCTTTAATGTGGAAATGGTATAATTTAGCCTTGGAGGCCACAAGCCAGCCGGGCACATATAAAATATGTTCTAACTGTATGTGATGTTGAAACTGGAAAAGTTAGTAACTAAGGACTAACATGTCAAATTACAATTTTATTTAGATTTATAAAACAGAATTCATTAATTATTACCCAGATGTAAGGTCTTGGTCCCCATAAAGAACAGTTTAAAGCCAAAAGTAAGTGGTTGATTTTAAATAACCTGTTGTCATGTGTCTCGTCTTAAGATTTAACATTTGCTAAGGCCAGTAAGGAAGAAAATTACTCATGTCAAAGATAAGATGTTCTTATTTCATGAGTGGTTTTTTGAGTATGAAAGGATATTAGTATCAGGTTTATGAATATTTTTCATTAATTTGAATTATCTCTGCTTGATATACTTCTATATTCTCCTTCTTTTATTTATACACATAACCATCAGGAATGGTAATCAGGTCGTAGTAGGTTTCATATCCAATTTCAGTGAATATCAGCTTGCTATCTAATTTCCCTTTTCACAAAAATTAAAATAATTTGTAGTCAGACTATAATTTTAACTAAAATATATCCACAGATATATGCATGAAGTGTGTGTGTGTGTGTGTGTGTGTGTAGGTTCTGTGTTGGAGAGGTAATTTGGTCACAAAACATGTAACAGAACACTGAACTTATTTGTGAATAAATAAAGGATTAGATTAAGCGGAATACAATATTGAGAGAATACTCTGAAGCAGTACAAGATTGTGGTGAACAGTTTGCTGTTGAAAAGATGAAGTTAAAATGTAAAATAAATCATTAAATGAGAGACTAAACATTTTTAATGTATACACATCAGTCTGTAGTACTCCTTTAGAAAAGATGAAGACATTTCAGTCCCTGACAAGCCCAGAATGCAGGTAATAAACAGTGGCCTTTTCAATTTTATTAAAAAAAGTCATAAAACAACATGATCAAATCTCTAGTCTCATTAGTATAGAAAATAAATTTAAACTGGACTCAGAATTCTTATTGTTATGTTCCCTTGAACATAACCATTCAATCAACTCAGTAGTAATGTGAATAATTTCCTGAAAAATGAATGTACTTCTCGGGCTAACCCATAGCAGTCACTTTCATATGTTTTAACTTTAGGGCTCTCAAGGGTACGGTTAGAATAGCATAGTTTAGCAAGGGGCTCCTCATTACTGAGGGATGCTGTGGAAGAGGTTTTTGAAAAAGATGTACTGCAAGAAATGTGGGTTATCTTAGGTGCAAGACATTTATGACAATCTTGACCCTTAGCTGCATCACACTGTCTTCATGGGTATTCATCTGTTCAGACCATTACTGACAGGTAAACTTTAAAATGTTGATAGAAATGGCTGTGAAACTATATGGAAAGACAGAAAAATTGTGCATAGTACATTTAATAAAAGAGTATTTTTAATACATAATGAAGATTCATGTCTTTAGATTAATGTCAACTGTCTTTTACAATGACTTCTAGTGCATGGTATGCTGTAGTACTTACAGTTTATTTGTAACATACAAGTACAGCCACGAATACTATTCCTGCTGTCACAACTGAAAAGTGATTTGCACCACAGTCTTAGTTCAAGACATGTGCCTGACACGACCCAGACTAATACATCATCTTTTTTTTATTCTCTTCAGTAATACTCTTCAAAGTAGTTTGTGTATCTCTTCATGGTACTACTGTCTTATGCTGCATGTGATAGTCTAGGTCTTTGTTTTGAAGCTGTGATTAGTTTTTACAATAACAGGTAGATTAACAAATAGTAAAGTAAAAGCTTGCAAGAAGAGATTCCTGTTTCTCATTAGGCTACTGAGAATTTACTTATTAACTAAAATTATTTATTGAATTATACAAAAGACATACATTTGGGATCATGCTTTATTGGTGCAGAATAGCCTTGAGTAAATGAAAACTGCAGAAAGATACAAGTATTCTGTTGTAGATATTAGTTGTGTATGAAAAACAAACAAATAACATTGATCCTATCGAAGACCGAAAACCAAACTCATGCTTGACTTCCTACCTACAGATGGGATCTGAGTTCTAATTTTTCTTTAATCCTGGGTAAGAACAACTGACCTAATCAAAGTCATCAAAGGAATGTGGAGCAAGGTCTTAAACGCATTCATGCTTTTTATGGCATTATTAACTTCTGTTGACCTGGAAGTGATGCCAAGACACTAACTTAGAAATCAGTATGCTGCTGATAGTAATTTTCAATTTGGAGTACAGGAAAAAATCAGGGACACATATTTCTTCAGATGTAATTTATAATCTGCTGATTGAAAGACCTAATTATGATAGCTTTTTTTCTGAAATAGATACAGGTGAAGTCCAGATATTCAGAAACCTAAATGAAAACATTCTTTTTATTAATAACATAGAACCTTCAATCTTGCCAAATTTTGTCACTTAAAATGCTGAAGATACAAGATGTTTTCATTATTGAAAATGGCTGCCCTACGGCCAGAGAGATACTGTTGCTTGTAAAAGTGAATAAACCATAACTTTTAAACTTAGTAACTGTATTTACAGTGATTAAAGTATTTGTGGCAGACCCTGTTGCTGTTTGAATATTGAATACCTGCAGCAATGCTATCCTAGTAAAAGAAATAACTACTTCTGTATCAAACAGGAAAATGAGTTTTCATGTACTGTGAAAAATTGGAAATAATTGGTTTTTCAGAATGGGATAGGTGGTTTATAATACAATTTTAGACTTTTTCCCTGCTTTAGGTGTGGTCTGATGAAACACTAGTCACATCACGTTGCTGTTACAATCGTCTGTATGAAGCAGAGGTATTCTTCTGTAAGATACTATTATTCTTAGGTTATAGGAGGGGGGGGAAGAAAATATTGTTTCTAAAACTACTCATTAATAACAGTAGCATTCTAAGGATGCAAAGTAGCCTCTCCTCCCACAGCCCTTCCAGCGTAGGGTTGGAAGATACACATACTTCTTGTACACTTCATTGCAGTATTTGTCAACCCTTTCTGAAAAAAAAAAAATTAAAATATTTATAATTGATATCTGAGGAAAACAAACTGAGGCATCAAAGTATATGAATGACTCATCAATAAAAATATTTTCCCTAAAAAAGTGAGCCTTCACAGTTTTTATTATAGCGTGGGACCTTTAATGTTTTTAATCAGAAATATATGTAGAGATTACTTGATTTCTTTTATAGGAATGTGTTGATTAGTACTGATTTATTAAAAATTAGGTTTTTGTGTTTGAAGACCATGAAATTAAAAATTCTGCTAAGTCTTTTTTGTCTTTGCACACACATATGCATGTCTTTCTGATCAGTGTGTTAATGAACAAATCTAGAATTCATAACTGCATCACACCTGTGTGCAGTTAATGAAAGGTTTTGCAAGATGGCTTTTCTATACACTCTGGTTACACTGAAGAGCAAGCATAACCAAATCTCTTTGACTCAACTACTTTTAATTTTTTATATCAAAATATCAACCAGAAACAATATTTTTTTCCTTCATAAAAAAAGAAACAGCTTATTTTATTCTTAATTTGATGCCATTTAAAAATCCTCTAAAGTATATTGCTGCTATTCCAACAACTTAAATAGTAAATTGTAGTCATAAATATAAATTATGAAGATGCACTTGGGTTTTCTCTATCAGATGTACCAGAAATACATTTATTGAGAATTTATTTAGAAACTGATTTGCAAAGTTATTTGTAACATATGGAAAGCAGAAACACTTCTATATGCATTCAGTAGAAAATAATATAATTATCACAAATGGAGAACAATTATTCTTACATTTTTACTTCCACTCCTCGTCTTAAAATTGCTGAGTGTTGTCCTCTTGCAGTTTCTATAACTTCTTTGATAACTGTCAACTGGTCAGGAGACACCTGGAATAATATCACAAACACTTGAAATAACTCAGCTGGCTTCTCTTGACTTTTTTGTTGTTGTTTTATTTTTCAAAGTTAAAACACTCAGATTATGCTACTGTTTAGGAATAACCTCCAGTGTACAGAAATCTTAAAATTTAGAGTTTATTTTATAATCTGCTGTGTTTACCTTTCTAGATATTGGGAGTCAGTGGTAGTTCTGCCAAGTTGAGGCTTGTTGAAGTATACTTATAATGAGCAAGCCAGTTTCAGGTGTTCTGTCTTAATTTTCACTACAGTGTAATTGACAACAGAGGGTGAAGCTTATATTTACAGTGAATCTTTAAGTAGTTTCACCACAACTTTGCTATACATGGTGTGAAGTATTGAATAGCCTAACACCAGTCAAATGTAATATATAGTTCTTTTCTTGTTTCACTTCCAATAAACAAAGAACTTCAGTCAGCAGCACAGACCTGTACAAGATAAATTGTCTACGTTTATCTGCTGTGACTGTTTGTACCTGTGAATCAATTCAACTTGCACAGGTGAAATCAGAATTGGAGTAACAAGCTGAGAAAAGTATTATCTCTAGATAAACTTCTTCCTGTTATGCTTTATCACTATGTTAGAATAAAACTGAAATGTTTTCTCATGATGTTGCTGTTTGGTGTTGCTTGTTTTAAAGTTACGTAGCTAGGAGAGAGGTGTTAAATACAAAAGTGGTTTTATTCATGTAATTCAGTTTTGTCAGTGTATAACCTTGTTGCCTGCTTTGAAGGTTTTATGACAAATGCTCTTGCTATGTGATAATTATTTTGCTCAAAGATCATTACTTAAGTTTTTACGTTAGTATTATTAATTAATGATGTCAAATTAATACTGCTGTATTGAAAAGCTATAGAAGCAAAGCTTTGTTATGATTGCTTTTTTTAGTACATGCTATAACTTAGAAAAAAATGTGGATAAAAATATCCTTTTCTTTAATTTCTAATTTTAAAGATTCTAGGAAATAATTGTACTAACTGTGTCTTCTTCCGGGTTTCTGTATCAAACAAACAAAACTGCACCATGTTTTTCCACACTGACTAGTCCATGCGTGAGGACTGGTGGCGTCTTATTTTTGGTGGGTTTTGTTACTGACTTATCCCTTCTGTAACTAATTGTTCTTTAACAGGTTTGCGCCTTTTTTACATAAATTTAGGCTTTGCTGCTGCTGCAGAGCTGATATTAAAGATGATATGACTTTGCCTGTATCTTCTCTTCCTTCATGCCTTGAATGTACCTTTTACTGTCAAACTGTCTTCTATTTATTTTCATTGTCTAAGAGAGCATGTCTGGGCTTGCAGTACACTAAATGATGACCTTCTATCCTTATGTTTTCAAATGTATTGTGATGTTTATTGCTTCACTTGTGTGAAATTGTGTGGAATAGTATAAAATAGTATGATTAAAAATTAATTTCTTCAACAAAGAATAACTGGGCTATTTATGCTTTTTGAGAATGCTTAAGGAAGCCCAGATTCAAAAGGTTACAATTTTAGTGCTTCATACCCCTCTTTATTTTCCAGTTAAGTTAATAGGAACGTTCTGATTTAGTGCTGTTTGAGCTTGAAGTACTTTATTGGTTTTGGCTTGCACAGTAATGTGATTTAATTTTTTATATCTGCTAAAGAAATTGCATCAATATAACAAATATTGTTAACTTCTATGTCTTGAAAAAGATTTGCTCTAACTTTCTCCTCTGAGACAAATTAAATAATCTTTTTTATTAGCTCAATAATCCTGAAAAGGATCAGGTCTCTTCTTTGTGACCCTAAAGGAATGGGTCTTGAATTTAAAAATTCAAAATTTGGCTTTCATGTTCTGTTAATGCTTCTCTGTGGATGTTGGAAAAAGCAGGTCAGGAGTGCTGCCAAAATTCAAATCCACTCAAAGAGAAGGGAGTCTATCCCACACTAGTCAGGGGTGAAACAGTTCAGTTGATAGCTAACACCATGTATCAAAATATTTGTTCTAGATTATTGATACCACTTGCAGACTTTATAATATTTTCTCAGTTCAGTTTTCTACAAAAGTAAGGACCACAGTTTCATTCTCTTGATGGGCTTATGGGTGTTCTTAGTATGGACTTAGAATTATTTACATTACACCTGGAGACTTCTAGGAAGACAATTCAGCTCCCTATGTGAAAATCATGTGTTGGCAAACTTGCATGTTGGCAACAACTGTTCTGTAATTACTACAGTGATAGCTCTAACCCCTAAGATCAAAGTCAATGGTCAGATGAGACTGAAGAAGAATATATTTGCAAGTGAAAATATAAAAGTAGCTGACTATTCCACTTTTTTTTTCAATAAACATTTTAAATAGCTTATCAAATCCTTTCTACCTTTCCCTAATAGTACCTCATAATACTTTCACTAGTAGTTCCCTAACGTCTTGAAGAGTTGCAATCCACAGGTTTATTTAGTATGAGGTTTTTAGGTTTTGTTGGGTTTTGGTTCTTGTTTTTAATTTGATTCTGTTACGGAAGTTGATGATATATTTAATTACTGTTTGTAAAACTTATTTGCATAGTTTCATCTATACAATGTCATGTCGATTTTCTACATTTACAGTGTAATTTTCTTTAATTAAATTGAATATGTCTTTATCAATGGTATAAAATCAAAATTCCTCCAAGAATTGGTGATTACTGCAAAAGGTAACGGAATAGAACCTGAGTTTTAGTTATAGCTTTACTATTGGCCTATTATGCATAATTCTTTTTTGTGCCTTTTTTCCTGATGAGTACAGTTTTCCTTCCCAAAAAGCAGTCAGTGATAGTGGTCCTTTTTCTTAAAATAGATGTTCAGGAGACAAGAACTGAAAAAGAGGCTTTCAGGATTTTTAAGACCTCTGTGGCAAAGAATTCAGCCTACACTTAGCAGCAGTTCCAATAGTACTGCTTCCTTCATGTGGTGTACTGACACTTTTTCTATTTATTTTCTTTTGCTATTTTTGAATGGTAAATTATCTGTTACTACAGATCTTCATTTGTGAAGATATTTTCAGTTGTGATCAAAGTTATTCAGCTTCCTCTCAGATAAAACGAATGAGTATCAAGTGCTTTAGAAAATGAGAATTTGTATGGACAATGGAACGGGCTTCTTGGACACATTCAGAGATTGCAGTAAGTTAAGAATGGTGGAAAATGAGTACTGTATCTCGTGAATGGGTTTAAATGTGACTAGCTACAAAAGAATAGCATACCGTGTAAGTTATGATGTGTCTTTAACTTGATTTTTAAAATGTGAATTGATTTCCTACAGCAGGGATAACAGAATGTAGCCAGAGAGTATTCTAGCGGAAGGTGAAATATATGTAGTTTCTAAAGAAACCATGGAAAACACATCAAGTAGCTGTTGTCTTACTATTTTATTGTTTAGATTTGGGTTTTGGTGGTTTTTTTGTTTGCTTTTAGTTTGATACAGACTAGGATTTGGTTTTGCTGTGCTGTTTTTTGTTTTGCTTTTTTTTTTTTCTATGGGTATTGTTTTACTATGGTTGGGTTTTTTTCTATGGTTGGGGTTTTTTTGGGTGGGTTTTTTGTTTTGTTTGTTTTGGGTGGGTTTTTTTCTTTTTTGCCTTGTTTTGTTTTTTTGGTTGTGAGGGGTTTTTGTTGTTTCTTAATAGAAGTTTCTAGGGAGGTTTTAATCTTTTTTTTATTGAATGTCTTTTGTCTCTTGGTAGTGGAATAGATTTTGTCAGTCATGGGAGTCATGTAATGTCCATGTAGCTGATGGGAATGGAAGGTTTAGCTTGTTCATTTCCTTAAAATGAATTAAAAGAAAAATCATAAAATCCCAGTATCAGGCAATCTCCTTACTTAAGTGAAGAGTCCTGCAGCCATAGCTACTAGTCATGATGAAAAGACTGCCTGCTATACTGCTGCTAAAGGTGGTGGGGTGTTAGTACAGAAGTAGAGATATGTTCCTTAAAGCTATGAGTAAGGAAATCTGGCTTCTCAGTCTGAGATGGTGACATGAATTGTCGGTATTCTGTACATGATGAGGTTTTTTTAATTAGAAATATTTAGCTTTTTTGAGCTATGGCAAATTATTTCACCTGTGTCTGTATCAATTTTATGCCTCAAGGACTTGCCATATAGGTGGCCTGTGATATTGGCCTTGGGACAGTTGTGTCCTGCTTTGTCACATGTCAGTTACAAAAATGTTTGAGTTTATATTCTTTAAAGAAATATTTATTGCTTCCTATTTTAATACTATAACTCTAAATTTTAATGCAAAGATATTTCATTTTTTCAGAAATAAGCTTTTCAAATTCCATATATTTAACCTTTCCTCACCACATTCTTTTCCTATCTCCAAGAACATAACATACTACATTTTTTCATAATAATGTCCAACAGCCTCTGGCTAATTACTGAGTCAGTTACAAAAATTCATGTACTAACTAGATGATATACAGTCATAGAGAGGGAAAGACTAGTCTTGTAGGATATTTAAAACTCAGGGGGTATACTACAAGCAAGTAGTGACAAGAATCCACCCAACCTTGAACTTAACTACAGTGATTAGAATAATTAATTTAAGCTTATAGATAATATTTGAGGGACTGGGGTCACAGTCTTCAGTTTAGAAAGGGAGGGAGAAATAAAAACTGAATAAAGCAATACTCATTGAAGATTAATATGGCAAAAAAGTTTTATATTGTGTAAATGACTTAAATGAAAAATGTGGTTTTAGTTTTGGTAAAGCCTGACCAATAGGAATCTTTTTCAAGTTACTGTGGGGTGGCCTTAATGCTGTAAATAATTCCATTGGCCATGTCCCAATATAGTGCAGATGAGAAAAGGATGCAGGAAATTCTGTTGTTTACACATGTGTCTGTAACACTGAGAAGCAAGAGGAGCACAGCAAACAGAGGCTGAGAGGTCTCGAGCTTGTGAGTTTACTGTTTAATGTGTATATTTCTTTTCAGAGACAAAGTATGAGTTACTATCATGCAGTTGGTAAGGAGGAAAACAGCCTGAAATACCCAGCAAAAGTATTGAAGAACAGAAAACAGATAGTATTTGAAGTATATGGCTAAGTTAGATCTAGCTAGATTTTTCTCTTCTGTCCTTTTCTCTACTATTGGGTAGTATTAATTCTAATACCTTATTAAGCATAGCTTGTTTTACAGATGTGGTAGGAATTTTGCTTACCATGACCAGGTAAGTTTTCAAAATTTTCAGTTTGTTAAAGGTTTTTTTCTTATTTTCTTATTTTTTTATTTAGAAATCCATATAAATGCAAAAAGTTCAAGGATTATACTGTTTCAATACTGAAAAGCTTTTTAAAATCATAATAAGAAATGCATCTGCAATAGGGTAAATGGTAAAACTTTGATAACTTAATCGTTTGTATTATGAACATGTCGTGAGAATGCTTTTATGAGTTTGCAGCAGTTCATATTGCATTTTTTGTTAGAAAGCAGTATTTTCACATTATTTCTATTTTCTTAATTTCCACTAATGAGTTGTATAACTTCCTAACTTCCTTCAGAAAATATCTGTTAATAGGATAAGAAAAATGTGTGTTCTTAGCTATATGGTATTATTCTAATGTAATGAAATATAACATATTGATACTATGATTTGTTGATGCTGGACAAAGTTTCTTGGTTTCATTATTTGAAAGGCAGATATCCCTGAGGGTATGAGACTGACTGGATGATCCATCACCAATGAGAACCAAGGGTCAAATTTGAAAAGTAACGTTGATGAGTTCAATAAGTACATATAACAAATAACACTAACAGACCTCCTACTGACTATGCAGGTTTCTGCATTTTGTCTTAATTCTCACTGATTCTTACAACCATTTTATAAAGCAAACTCTGCTATAAATAATCCTATTTCTGGAAGTCTGGCTTTTGTTTTAGATTACAGATGTTAGAAAATTTAAATTTTCTTGAGTTTCTGAATGCAATAGTTTGCATAATACAAAGAAGATGAAAGGATTTCCATAATATATTAGGTATTATTAATAGAACTAGTCATACTACTCTGTCATGAAACCTCCCAGAGAATTCTATGAAAAACCTAGTGAAAAATGTGAGATAAGATGTCTGTCATTTTTATGTATTTGCATGTAGCCAGTTTTGAATTGATGCCACTCTATGACCCTAAATATGAAGTATTACTGTTAACCTCAGGTAGAACTGAGAAATAAATCATTAGAAAATGAATACTCTGAAGCAGTTGATAGTGAACAGACTTAAACCATTGTCATTGACCTCAGCACCAAGAGGGGTAGATCTTGGAATCATTCAAAGTGTACAAATTTGATATTCTACTAGTTGACTCTTCTGTGGGTTGAAGAGGCTAGCAAAAGTTACCCACAATAACAGCTCCATATTGATAACTATTTCATTAGAATCCACTAAATTTAACAAACAGGAAAATAAAATTTTGTTCCAAATTGCTATTCATAAAGCATTCAGAATAACGCAATATGTCTGCTACCACTTTTATTTAATAAGTCTTATTTTATTCTTCCTCTGAAGTACAACTGACAAGAACATATAGACATTTAAGGCAACATTCTTTCAGGAAAAATTACTAGTGCAAATTTTAATTCAACTGGCTATATTTTTGTAGCCTATAAAATATTATTTGAATGAAGTATGTATTACTTGTATTTAAATAGTGCTTTCTACTTTTGCTGCCTTTTTTCCTATATCAGGTACTTATACCAATTGCTCATAAATGAAGAAGTCACTACAATAGTGCAGCTGAATAAAGTATAAGCAAAATTCCAAGGGAAAAGCAATTCTAACATTGACATTCAGGGTACATTGACTGGATCTGTAAAAAGGCATATGTAGCATGTTCTCTGAAGTGTATAGTACAGCTTTCATTGTTGGGTTTGGTTTTGCCTACTTCAACTGCAAACAACCCACTGAACACTCCAGCATCAAGGAAAGGAATACAGGGCATCATGGTGCATACAAGCTGTCCAGGTTGCTTAGTATTCATGTCTTGCTGTTCATCACTGCAATTTTCATTAAGTTATTAAACAGAAAAAAACTAAAATAAACAAAAAATTGCACAAGCATGAACTTTCCTGTTCCAAGGATCCCTGTCGGTGCAAGGTTAGATACTTCAGAGAGAGACATAAAGTTTTGGCTCCCTAGAGGAAGTAGGAAACAGTTCCTTACATGTCAGTAAATAATTTATATACATGTCAAAGGTGGTGTTACTAATGTCGTTATTGTTACTTTAATTGAGAAGACTGTGGGTCTGGTTATGGTGCATTGTAAACGCCATAAATATAATTCATTTTAGAAATAGTTGCCAGGCAACTATAAAGGCAATTAACTTTTCTGTGATGGTGTTGGTGGTATTCCAAGCAAACTGCATTTGGAAACAGCAGTTTTAAGGTAAGTCCCATGGAAAACAGATAAATCTGCATTTATATTAAACTATATTTTAGCAAAATGGAGAAAAAGAAAGAAAGAATAACAACAAACTTTTGAGTAATATTGAAATCTTCAATTTAAGTTTGTGTTTTGTTTCCCTAACAAGGATTGATTCGTAACTCCTATTCCTATAAATTTCTGCATACATCCTCTTTAACAATTGTCTGTTCTTTATCCTTCTTGTTCTTACTCTTAACTTATTTCTGAGCTTTGAATATTCCACTCTACCTAACTGAATTACAATAGTAATTGAAATCTGAACAATAATCTTACAATTTTATAAAGGATGCTTTCATGTCAAAGATTTTCCTGCATTCCCAAAACAGGAGATCTTTATTGCAGTTACAATTATGTCTGTTAAGCTTCTATATAGCTGGCAAAATAGACAAATTAGTGCCTAAACAACACTTTTACTGTTATTAATAGTTCATTTCATTTGTATTGACCCTTATTTGGCTTTTCTTTCCAAGTTATTAGAATCCTCCCCCCCCCCCCCGCCTTGTTTCCCCTTCTTTTAAGAAGGTATTAACAGGATTGCACAACAGAGTTTTACTTTCAATTTAGCTGTCATCAAATAAAGTTATATTAAGATATAGAAACTACGTTATCTTGTTACTAATTTCCTGTTAAGTTTGCTAGAAACCATATTCTGCATTCTTTTGGAAGAGTAGGCCTCTAAGCAAAGGACACTTTTGCTTCTATTCCCATTTTAGTCAATGCCATAATCTTTCACTGGTTTACTCTGAAAATGATCCTCCCTGAGCAGCTTTAACCTAGGTTTGATTTACATTGGGTTAATTCAGACCTGTTTTGTGCCAAATCCATTCTTATTTAATGTCAGTCATGTTACTGGAGGAATACCAGGGAGTAAGTGCCATGAAAGCTCTTATTGTTTTGCCTGGTTGGGTTTTTTTGTTGTTTTTTGGTTTGGTTTGGTTTTTATAAGTATATTTTCAGTCAACTTGAAGGTTTTTCTGTAACTTTTGTACCCATCTATGCCAGCAAAAAGTTGCCAGCTTCCCTTCTGACTGAAGAACAGTACCCAGAAGAAAGTATGCAGAAGGAACTGGGCTGAGTAACCATACTTCTCTATAAGTAACTTATACAATTAATTTCTACTCTTATGTGGGACTAATCATTGGCCTACTGTGGGCACTGAGAGATTATTGATGCTGCACTATGCATTCTCAAGGATACAACACATGGTACTTTGGGTTATTTCGTGACCACACTGGTAACTGTAAAACCATGGCAATATGAATTATTTCTTAAGTACATTTCCATCAAAGAAGACTTAGTAGAGTTGGAGTCATCACAGGATGCTATCTTAAAGCATTAAATCCCACCAGAGTCTTTGAACCATGGAAAGACATAAAATGGTGTTAAAATACTACAGTGGTTAAGGGCAATTAAGAATAATTATATATAAATGTCCAAGAAGTAATAATTTTTAAAAGAATATTCTTTAAATATAGAAGAAATAGCTTCTAAAACTATTCTGATAGAACTGAACACATCTCTGCAGAACAGAATTGTTAATTCTGATACAACTACATCAAAGTAGTTGAACAAGCTAAGGGATAGGTTCTGACCCAGAGAACACAAGATATTCTTTCTTGTCTACTTATGTGGGTGGGAAAATCACTTGTTTCCAGACTGACTCTGAGTAGTGTTTTGAAGAAAAATTCTTTTGTGTCCTAATAAGCATTGGAATGTTTTATGTCTTGGTCTGAAACAATGCATCAGATATCTGTGATTCATTTTCCCTACTTCCAGTGTTATGAAGTTGCTTTTGAAAGGTCATGTTTTGAGTAGATGATCATAAATTATTTCAACTATAACAAGACAATTCTTAGTCTCATACCATAAAGCATATGATTTTAAGATATTGTCAGAATTTTTTTAAAAAAATTGAAGAATTCCTCAGAATATAAGTAGGGATTAAAAACTTTTTCAGAGATATGTCTTTAAATCTTCACATATTGAAAACATTCCCCCCATGTTGTTTTGTTAGTAAGCAAAAAAAGCCTGTAAAAAAAAGGAAAGTGAAGCTATCCAGTTTACAGTCAATGTACAAAAAGTTGTTAGATTTGTTGTATAAACTCTAGAAAATAAACTTGTGATGATTTTTGTTTAAATAATGAAACTTCTCTATACATTTAAGTGGCCTTTTCTGTTTGTGTGGACAGGTTTTAGCACTGTGTCTGACCTAACTCTTGTTTAGTAAAGTGCTTTCCAGAATGATTAAAAGAAATCTGTCTTCAGTTCTGTCTTTGCAACTGAAAGGAGCCCAGCTGACCTGATCTGTAGCCCAATCTGAAAAATGTGAAAAAAACCCACAGACCCTTGAAGTCCTCCTTGCCATTTGGGTGTAGCTGAGTATCTTAAATGTTGTCTGTACCCAATAAAAACTTACAGAGGCTTTCACAAAGAGATTAATCTGGCTTTTAAAAATAAATAAATAAAACATTGAATATTTGAATGCTAATGTTAGCAGTGGCTGGGAAAGATACCTAACCACTGACACCCTGACATGATACAATGGTCTTTGGTCTGAACAGTATACTGTAAGCTTATTTAAAGCTTACTTGCAAATTTTTATATTTCAGATATCTTAAATTGATTAACAACACCCTGGATGAAAACAAGTAGCTGAATGAAATGTTTTTTATCTTTCTTCTTTAACTTTAAATTACAACTGGCTTTAATGCTTGCAAATTTTAAAAAGACTTCTAAAGCCAATTATGACTGACATGTTCAAAGGCAGATCTAACCTTATGGATGATGTAGGTCTTGGATATTATTCACATATGTTTCTGGAGTCTTCCCTCTTTCTGGAAAGTTCAGAGCAAATCAATGAACGATATTCTTCTGTGTCATGTCAGAGTGCTGTCTGTCAGCATAAGCAAGATAGTGCATGTGTGTACTGGCTGACAACTGTGTGGAGTCTCTTGAGATTCTCTGTTGTTGACTGACAACTGGTTCTGTCACAACTTAGCAGAGCAGTGTAGGACGCTACCTGCTTAGCCTGCTTGTCTCCAGTAAAGGGGCTATGAAAACACCTTTAGCATGCTTTTCATTTCAATGTGGGGTAAAAAATGTTTGTCATATTAAATACTCACTGAAACTAACTTACTCTGCTTTCTGTGGAAACAGAGGAGGAAGATTTATGCACTTGGTTATTCTTTGCCTCGTCTGTGGAACCACTAAAAAAAACCCCAAAACAACTAACCAGAAACCATTTTAATGTGATTAAAAGCAAAAATTATACTGTGTGAAGAACAAGATGCCTAAGTGTTTTCATAAATTGTATGGTGTTCATTTGCATCTTTAGCCATAAGCATTAAAAAAGAGATAGTGTTTTGGTATACTGAACTAATATACCTGATGTGAACCCTATTCTTCTGAAGCAATTACCTGTTTCATTTTTGAGAACAGATTAATGTTCTAAAAAAATCCCTCTATGCTCTTCAGGTGATACCTACTAGACCAGACCTTAACTGATATGAATTCATTTGTATGAATTAACATTGCCTTAGTTTAAATACACTCTGAATTTGGTATGAATTGAGGTTGTTATTCAGATTTTTGTTCATAGCCTGTTTTTCCTAACAGCCATACAGAGCATCATGTGGACAATAAAGGTATTCCATGGTAGATTACAAATCTACACCTCAAGTCAATGATATGAGATTATACCTCAGGTTGTGTAAACTGTTTCTAAATTGGTTACCCTGGAAAAAAAACTAAAACTGTGACAGTTTGTACTTAACCTAATTACCTTGGAAGTTGATTTTTGCCTCTTTTTTTTTCATTGATCATATCCTAATGAAAAGCAATAGCAACCTCAAAGGGGAGCTAGCCAAGCAAACTGTTGTGTCTCAAAAGACACAGCTAGCTAGCTAAATTGGATTAAATTTGTTTTGGCTTGCTTAATCTTAGTTCTGTTTGAGATTGTCTGGGAAAGTTGTTTTTCACACATGCTTTCCTCCCCCCACCCACCCCAGCATGATGTGATTATACAACTTACTTTTTCAAGTGCAGTGGCTGAGAAATGAGTATGAAGTCTACAGACTAGAACGTATAAAAGCTATGGTTGATATATGATGAAGATTTGTAATCAAACAAAACATCCTTGGGGAAATGAAGTTACTGTAAATTATCTTTAAAGCAGTACTTCAGAGTTTCTTTTAGCCTTATGGGTAGTAAATGACAACATCCATATGTACAAATATTTGTTACCCATATTTAATCTTAAGGATTTGAATACGACCTCAAAGACGTGAAGAAACATCAGTTTGTCTATGTAAAAGAATTTGAATGTAAAGACTTGTGTTAACAAGTAGACCTAAATCACAATGATTATAATACTGGTTCTCATCTTGAAGAAGTAGTATTTAAACTGCTTAGAGTTCATTGAAAGTGGCAGCCAAAAAAAAAAAAAAAGAAAAAACAGAGAGCAGAAATTGTTGTTTTTAAATACATTGTAATCTGTGATGACCTTCCAAGATTACTTTTTTAATGAATGTGTATATATACAGTATGTATATAATCTGTATAATATTATATAAACTATATTCCTGTGTTTAAAAAGAAATTGAGTCAGTCAAGAGGATTTTACTTTAAAATGGATATGTATACATGGGGAGAAAATGGTAAAAGTAGTACAAAGGAATAGAGAGAAGTAGACCAACTTCTCTTCTGGTGCATCTGTTTACAAAGAGAATTACAACATTTCAATTTGAGCAAGAACCTCTAAGACTGCCATTGGCAACAATAATGTAGGATATGATGTGAAAGACTTCTTGTCCTTAGTTACTGCTTTTAATTGTTGACACCTTGTGTCTTACCGTAACCAAAAAGACCAAGATCTTATGTGGAAAGAAAAAAAAAATGCACAGTTCTTAAAAGCTTTTAACCATCCTGGTTTGACTTCTGTTGTCAAATTATCCTATTGGCATAGAAAGTTTCCAGAGTACTTTACAGAAGCAATTCACACATTGAGAGACATGTATGTTACCATGTGGATACAGGAATCACACTAAAGGCAATAGTTACAATAAAAGAAACAGTCCAAATAGAAAATTTCGGGGATTAAATGTTTCCTGCAAGTCACTAATTGTTGCTGTTGCAGATATATTTTTCTGAGTTGTTTCCACCTGTGCTTAGAATTGACCTTCAGCCTGGGATGTAACTGGGAATGCTTATCTTGTTCACCACTTTCTTAGCAGACAGCGCTCTGCATATTTGCAGTTTCTGTTGACAGAACAGGTTTATGGGAATAAAGCCAAAGTTTATACACATTCTTTCTTTTTCCTTGTGCCTTACAGCTGTGCCTTTCCACATTGCTATATCAGGGCCCACCCTACAGTGGAAATAAGATCAAGTTTGCTTCTAACTCAGTTAGCTTAGGAAGTGATGAAGAAGGACAGAAGAAAGTTGTGTGGCATTTTATGTCTTTAAGAAGAAAAGTGCATCCCTGAGAATAATAAGCATTACACAGGCACCATAGATCTTTTCTCAGAAAGGAAGAGAAATATCTAAAGATGAAAAAGGGTGATCTTTCATAGGCATTTGTCTTGCAGATTTGAATATAAAACCTGGCTACCCCTCAAACTCAAGAAAAAGTAACTTATGTGAAATATAATGAAACAGTCCCTATTTTCAGAGTAGGTGCATTTTGTAGTACTTATTTGGATTTAACTTTTCTTAAAATTTTACTCATACCTATCTTAACTAAATCTGGTTTTGCATGTACCCAGTGTCTGTCTTGCTAGTTGCTCCTTGATTCCACAGTAGCCACATATTAAGTTATTCCAAACTTTAAATACTTAACACTTGAAACTGTAAATGAGTTTAGCTGGCATGTGAGGAGTAGATTTTCTTTTGAAGCATCTCTTGCTTTCTGCAAACATATTTTAAGAACAAACCCTTTATTTGTATATGAGCATTTTGACTCCTCTGTCTCCTGGAAAAAAACACAGGGACTTGCAATAATAGAAGTGGGAAAGTTACCTGGTTAAATTGTATGTTGTTAAAATACAATCAGCTTTGGTATCTCAAGATATTTCAAAGCTGCATTTCTTTCTAGAATATATGCATTTGATCCATGGATTAGTGTGTGTTGACCCTAGTGTCTATTACGGAAGCAATATAACTAATTCCATAAAATGGTCAAAATCTTAGCAAATTGGAGATTTTCAAGAGTGGATTGTAGCAGTCTTAAGTATGTTTGCATTAACCATTGCATATTTTGTGGCTTTTTTTATTTGTTTGGGTTTGGCTCAATTCAGAGACTTGAAATATGTTATTTTGATTTCTTGTTTTCTGGCTGTTATGACAATGTTAAAACTGGGAGAAGTGGGCATGCACAGCTCCTGACAAATTACACTGCTCAGAGAATCATGGAACTGGTGAGGTTAGAGGGGACCTCTAGAGATCATCTGATCCTGCTCAGAGCATATTGCTCAGGACTTCTATACAGCATGCCTTTGTTTCAAAAGAATTGCTGTCAGGCTAGAGACTTTATTTTCTCTAAAATGAGCAGGACCACTTGTGCTTGAAATTACAAATCTTATTTCAAAGGATCGGAGTTTATTATGGGGAAGGATAGCAAATGAAGACAAACTGGCAATGTGACTGGTGTGGCCAGCCTGAGGGCCACTCAGGGCTGCTTTATGTTTCCTTTTGTGAAGTTATAAATTATATATGTATCATTTTACCCTACCTGTCTTTATATGAGTTATGAAAACCTTCAGGAGAAGCACTCCATTATCAACAATAGAAAGAATTCCTTCTCTGGAGTCAAAGAATCTAAGTTTCTTACCATGAATACTCGAATATCAAGGAGCAGTATAATTAATAGTGTTGTATAGTGTAAAATGCTTATTTCAGCGTTATGGTGATCACTCTATTTTCCTTTGGCTTCTGGATAATCCTGTCTTGCTTCTGACTAAATCAGAAAAAGATTCAGCTATTCCCAAGTACTCCTTTCACTTACTGCTCCCTCTGTGGTTTATTGCCTTTCAGTCACTATCTTTAACGTGCTCATCCTTTGCCTTTTGTCCTGGGAATTTACCTATATGTGAACTGCTAATATAGTAATACACTTTCTGGGGGTACTTCAGAAAGACCTTGTCCGTCACAATACTTTATATAGTAGGAAAATGCAATTTTCCCTACAGAACTACCATTTTCCTGAAGTTACTTTCAGGTTTTTGAACTTTTTAGGCTTGATAAAGTAGTTAAAAAACTTTGTTTCTGGACTTTTCAGTAGAAAGGCAAGCTGGGTTTCTTTTTTCACTTGTGTTCTCTCTGTCGTAGTACTCCCTCTCATCTAGCAGTGATCAATTCAAAAGTGAGATCTAACTCCAGTTTTGCACAGATTCTACTAAAGATTGTTTACTTAAGTTTGGTCCTACTCCTGTTACTGTCTCTGGAATATTTTAACCTCTCCTCAGATTAAATTTATTTGTTGATTTTCAAGACAAAATTGTTTATAACATTAGGAAATATCCTAAGATTTTATATTTGGCCAGACCTATAGGAAATGTATAGAACTTTACTCAGCACTTCTGTCTTTACTCCTTCTCTGGCAGTCTAACTATTTTGTGTTTGTTTTCCCTCAGTTTTATCTTTGGGGGTTTTGCTTCATGGTTTTGGTTTGGTGTGGTTTTGTTTTGTTTTGTTGGTTGTGTTTTGGTGTTCTGTTGCTTGGTGGTTTGCTTCCATCATTCAATTGCTTTAAGCGAAGAGGACTTTTATTGAGAAGCTGTCTGGATTGTTTGTTAAGATGTTTTTTGATCAGGAACAAGTGGTATCTTAATTTTGTCCATTTACATTGACTTGCACAGTGATTATTAGGACTGTTTATGAAAAAAATGTCATGTATTTTCTCACTGTGTACATTTAGTGCAATTATTGTGGGCCACTAGTATATGATTAGTTGCCTTTCAAGTCTTAGGACCCATTTCACTCTGCTGTCACAGTAGTGTACAGTTTCACATACAGTGTTACCCCATATAGTTAAATTCAGGTTAACTTTAGATCTTTAAGGTTAATGTAACATTCTCACGTACAGTCAATACTTGTCCTTGTGGTGTTACAGATGGTATTCCTCCTGTAACTAGTTTTAAAGGTGGGTTATGACTGACCTGCAATACCTGAGTTGTTCCATGGGTGAATAAAAAAGCAGAATCTGTTAGAGATAAGTTTTGGGTATATGGTCTAGTTAACAGTGTTTCCATGGTGATGTGGTAAGGACACAGTTTCTGCAAGAAAGGACACTTCAGTCTTGGGTGTAATCCAAAGCTTAGTTATTGTTAACTTGTTCCCTTTATTGTCTACAGCATCCCATACTCCTTTTGTGTTGTAAAAGGAGAGTCAGGTAACCTCTGTGTTGGATGCTTAACTACAACCTAATTTTATGTATTTGGGGGTGGGGGGGTGGGGTGTTACTTCTGGGTTTAACAGGAATTTGGGCAGCTACTGAGATGTATCCCTTATCTATGGTACTTCCCATGGGGATTTATCTCTTTTCTAGCCAACTCACAAGTTCTCACAGATAGGATCCCCACTTGGAGTATTTAATAGATTCACTCATGTAGCCGCTGGTTTAGTAGTCCATTCCATCTCTCTACTGTCCCATGACTCTGAGGTTGCTACAGTAGTTGGAAAATCCATTGCACAACATTTGAACCAGATCAGGCTTGTACTACTTTATTCTTAAAATGTTATCCATTATAAGATTGTATTTCTCTGGTGTCCTGAGTTTGGCTGGGATAGAGTTAATTTTCTTCCCAGTAGCTGATACAGTGCTGTGGTTTGGGTGTAGTATGAGAATAATGTTAATAACACACTGATGTTTCAGTTGTTGCTGAGTACTGCTTACTGTAAATCAAGGACTTTTCAAGTTTCCCATGTTCTGCCAGTGAGGAGGTGCACAAGAAGCTGTGAGGGAGAAGAGCCAGGACAGCTGACCCAAACTGGCCAAAGGGATATTCCATACCATAGAACATCATGCTTGTTATATAAACTGGGGGGAGCTGGCTGGGGCCTGTCGATCACTGCTCAGAGACTGGCTGGGCATCAGTCAGCAGATGATAAGCAATTGTAGTGTGCATCAATTCTTTTTCTTTTCCTTTTGGGTTTTAGTCCTCTCTCCTTCTCCTTTTCAATACAACTGTTATTATATTTTATATATTTCATATATATTTTATATATATTTTATTTCAATTTTTAAATTGTTCTTATCTCAACCCACAAGTTTCACCTTTTTCCTGATTCTCCTCCCCATCCTGCTGGGGGTAGGGTGGTGGGGGAGTGAGCGAGCAGCTACACAGTACTTATTTGCCATCTGGGGTTAAACCACGGCACTCTGGATACAGGGAAGTAGCAAACCACTCACTGGCTTAAAGCAGCAGTGGTTGCAATACCAGTGGTAGCTTAGTCAGGATGCACATTCCCTGTAAAGTTGTCTTGCCATCCCTCAGGTGTTTGTTCTAAGGGGTTATTATAATCTATGTGTGAAGTTTCCTAAATTAGTTTACCTTCCCTGATCTTGGTAAAATGTTGATGGCATGAGCTATACCATTGTTTGACAAAAATGGCACAAATCTAAAATTTGTTTTGCCAGAGCTTTTACCACTGGGCATTGTCTCCTCACAGCCTGTTTAAATAAATCATAAATCCCAGTGTGCCCAAGCTGTTATCTGTAACCAGGTACTCATTCTGCCTCAGTTTTGTGCTAAATTTATTCTAATGGAATGATCACACCCCTGACTCTGTGTTGCCTCAGGATTTTTTGGGTTTTGGTGACTAGATACATGTTCTATTGATAGATCTTAGATTGAGCTAGATCATAAATCACTTTCCAGTGTGGTAGAGTTTTTCACCCATACACTTCTATCATTTACTTGCCAACATTTTTTCACCCAGTGAATATTTTTTCACTCTAGCCAGTGGATGGAATCCCTAAGGGTAACAGCTTACTAGTTAAAATCAATTTTACAACAGGAATAGGCATACATAATTTGATCTCCTTTTCTTGAATTGAGAGCTTGGTAGTTAGCAGCCCTGTGTAAACAGCTAAGTTTTCAGATAGTGACAGTCAGTCACTCCCTGTATTTTTCCCATAACAAGCCCATCGCCCCTGCCCATCTTCTCTAAGCCTTCTTCCTTTGCAGGGGTTTGTTGGTTGAAGGGGCATCTGCAGCAGTATCATGGAATGTTCTGACTTACCAATAGCACTTAGAAAAACACACATACAGTTTTAATGTTTCATTTTGTCCTACTGCATTTATAGATAAGACAAAAAAAATTAACTGGCTTAATCTGAAGCAGACATATTTTGTAAAGATGTAGAATCCCTTTTAAAAAAAGTTTGACTGATGTCTCCATAATTAAAAGGCATGTAACTAAGGATTAAGTCATGCAATTAGTAAAAGGGTGTTGAAATATTATCTTAAAGTTGCTGACCTAGCTACTGAAGTCACTGAAAAACCTGAGTTCAGTGAGCAGGTATTAACATGGGGGAAGTGTAAGAATTCTTTTCTTTCCTGGTGATTTTGTTAACTGTGCTGCCAAGGTTTATACATTTCTCATTGCCTGTAACAATAATGGCCTGCAATCATGAATCAAGAGCTCTTCTTTTTTCTTACTGGTGTTTACGATCATTAGGTAAATAAGCAAAGGTTGCAATATAATAAAATATGGTTTAGACGTATTCCTTGTACTGTTCACAAACCTCTGCACCTTCTTTTTTTTTCCTCTTGAGAATGTATCAGCTCACTCCTTTATACTGTCCCCACGCCACTCACATGATTCCATGAATTCTGCTACCTATATTTTGTGCATGCCTGTTTTATTCTGTTAAGAAAAACTAAAAGGTATTCTGTGTTCTTTTGTATCACTGAATTGTTAGGAGTGGAACTATTAGGGGGGTTTCACTGGACAGAAAATCCCCACTTTCATCCAGTGTTCTAGCTTTATCTTGTCTTTCCATCCAATTATCTCTTATTAAGTAATTGTGGTCACTGAGTTCCATATGCTGTGCTAGCTAGTCTGTTGGTGCAAACTCAGGCCAGCAACTTTTAAATTGTTTGCAGAGAGGTTTTTTGGGTTTGAGGTTTTTTTGGTCTATTTTCAGGGTTGTGAAATTTCTGATGTTTAGAGGTCTGTGTCTAACAATATTACATGTAGCTTTTTTCCCCTTAGTTATCTTTAAGGTATGCTTTAGAAAATATTCTTGTCCCTCCCCTGGAAAAGATTGGTAATCTATAGATAAGAGTTTTCAAAGTTCAATGTAGATATGTGATGTTTTACAGTGAATTACTTTTCTATGAGGTGGTCATATATAAGTGAAGAGGACTTTATTTGAAAGTATCACTGTAACTACAAGGATTATTAAAAATTCAGTATCAACTGATTCAGTATTACAACAGTCTTCAATTAAATATTTTTCTTTTTTTGAATTATTATTATCTCATCAATGCAGTATTTTTGAGAACATGAAAGAACAGTTTGATGTGAAGTGTGAAAAAAACCTCCTAACCAAACCACAAAAAAAAAAAAAAACAACCAAAGAAACCCACCCTAAACACCCTCTGGAACTATGAGATTCTGACCATTTCAGGCACTTTTATAATAATCAACACATTTTAGTTATTTTTAAATCTTTGCTTCTTTTGAAGCCTAATATTTTAGTCTAATTCTTTTAAAATAGATATAAGCACAAATCGTAATTGTTCACAGCTGAAATAGAATTCCTATTGCCATTTTTATCAGACTTGCTCTACAACTCTGTAGCTACAGAGTCGCTCTGTTTAACATGGTCATTTAGATATGTAGAGTATATTCATCCTTGATGCTACTAGTCTTGTGTTTTAATACTCACAGAAAGCTCTTAGGTTTTTGATAAAATGAAAATGTTCTTGAAAAATACCTGCAGAAAACTTAAACATTAAATTAAAATGTCTAATTCTAGGCATTCTAGGATTTTCATACAAAAATAACTTAAAAAAAAAATGTTTGAAAATGCCATTACAATGATGCATGGCAGTTGATTTTCTTTCATCACCCATGGTCTTAAAGGCTCACTAGCCTGACAAGAAAATAAGTTTGTAGGCAAAACCTCACTTTAGACAAAAAGATGTTCCTGCACAAGCCTTTTCTCCATAGTAGGGTCAGTCTGCTCTCTAGTCGTCACTGAAATACGTTCTCCTCTTTCTGTTTCATACAGTATTCTCACAGAAGTCAAACACTGTGTTTTACATATAATCTTGTATCAGATATACTATTTGTTTTGTTTTGTTCACAGACTCTTGACTTGTTTCCTGCATATTGCTTATGTAATTCTAGAAATTATACAGATTGAATGCAGTTTGTGATACTGTGAAAAGGGACAGTCCTGCTTTCCATCTTGTATTTCCATATCATGTTTTGTGGAAGCATTAGATTTCATGCAGCCACTAGTCAAATAGATGAGGGCTCTAGTGAAACAAAAAACTGTCTAGCTGGGAATGTTGCATCTGTTCAATCTGATTATTTCACTAGTTTTACTAAGAGAAAAAGCTAACTAGTCAAGAATATGTAGATGGATGTGTGAGAGAGGTGGGGATGTCATTTTGGCAGCAGTGGATTTGTGCTGAGTTACACTGGTCATAGAAGTACAGCAACTGCACAAAGAAAATCCTACTTTCATTAATGCCAATGGGAAAATGCCCTTCTACTTCAGTTAAACCAGGGCTGTATGCAGGCAGCAGCTGATTATAAACAGAGTAATGAATGTCTGCAGGCATCTACTAGTCTGGGACAGAAACAAAAATGTAAGAAAAAGTTGTTGTACTATTTAAAAAATCAAAAAGTTAAAATATTGTATTATGTATTAAAAGTTTACTGTGGTTTTGTTTTGGTTTTAGTTTAAGCTTTAGGAAACAAAAGCATTACCACAAACCAAAAGTTAAATTAACAGTTTACTGTGAAAGTTTAATATTTAGTTATTTTGACTCTACTGAGCCTCATACAAAATCATGGGTGGCAGTATCTTTGTGTTTTGGATAAGGCTTATTCAAAAGAAATTTCTGGAAGTAGGTCAGAAAATGAGAAAAAGACTCAACCTTGATCAAGCTTTGGCAGCAGCTGTGCTACATCTGTATAGTGGTATTGTGGGTGTTGATGGTGCCACACCAGACAGTGATGATGAGTCAGTTGGGAGTCCTCTTACCATCCTTTTCCTTCTCTCATATCCATACTTGACTATAACAGTTCTTCAGAAGCTTCTAAAAAATGGAAAATAAATGTCCTGGAAAGCACAGAAAAGTTGAAAACAGCAGGGAAACAGGAACTGAGACCTGAAAAAACTTCTGTTTAGCTGAAATGAAACACAAATTAATCATAATACCAAGACTATCTATTCTTCAGTATTTTGTTTGCTGCATTGGCCATCTACATTTTAAATACAGGTTTTAATGCTAATTGCTGTAACATATAAACATGATTGATTTTTACAGTTGGATGTTGGACTATAAGAGCATTTTTTTAAACTTTAGACAACAGTCCTACTAATAGCAAGATTTTTAGGTTTTGGTTTTGTTGGGGTTTGGGGTTTTTTTTGTTTGTTTTGTTGTTGTTGTTTTTTTAAGATAAAAAAAAGGAAAAAATAAGGAGGTGTAAGTGACTAGTCCTAGTCTCTACAGACTGTCCAACACCAACATTTTCTCAGCACTGGGGTGAGAAAGCAATTTCTGAGACATTGATTTTCCTCTGGGCTGAATGAGCAATAGCAGATAAATAATGAAAAGGAATGCAACAAGGTTTGCTGGCAGAGTCATACCATCTTGAGGTAGACTATAGAGTACAGTATGATAGTGCTGACATTTCAAGAACAATGTAAAAATATACTTCCTGGACAGCTTCTGGAATGTAGACAGAAAATAAATCCCTCTATAAAAATTCTTTATTTTTCTTATGAAACAAAGAAAATCCAAAGGTCAGGGGGTTTTGTTTGGTTGTGTTTTGTTCGTTTTGTTTTTGGTTTTGGTTTTTTTACCCCTTAGGTATGCAAATTATAAGGCAAGTTTTGCCTAGTATGAAGTTCCAGAGTTCAGGAAAGAAAGCAAGTGAGTGTGATTGTAGTTCTAGACAAATACTTTCCTCTTACTAGACATTTAGAATGTATATTGATTCAATTTAATCTTGTTTTGAAGGAAGAAAGCTTTTGCCTGGTTTCTTTAGAGTCAAAAATATTTGAGAACATTATAATTATTTAATAACTTTTACTTTGCTAGCAATTCCTAGTAAAGTAATAGGTATATCTCTTTATGCTGTACTCAAAAAGTATTACATAAAATGTGTTTTAATAGCTATTTCTTGTAGATGAAGCATACTTCTAAAACATTGACAGCATTATTAAGATTTTCTCATTATTGTAGCAGGAAAATAAACTACTGTTTGAGGTTACTCACATAATTGAGGGAAGCTAAATTATTGTCTGTCTTTTTTTTTTTTAGGAGTGAAATTAGATTATGAATCAAAACATGAATTTAAGCTCTGTTCAGAAACTGATGGAAGAGACAGAGTTTATTGGGACTGAACCAAGACAACCTTATAAATTAGCTGGAGGCTGCCAACCAGGTGGCCATCTCTCTAATTCAAATCTGCAACCTCAAAGTTTCTACCCATATTCATCTCATTATCCATATATGCATATGAATGACAGCATTGATTGGGAATTTTTTGAAGCAGTAAAAATTCAGGAACTGGAAGAAGTCAAAGCCAGAGCTGCTCAAATGGAGAAGACCATGCGCTGGTGGTCAGATTGTACCGCTAATTGGAGAGAGAAATGGAACAAAGTTAGAGGAGAAAGAAATAAAGCCCATGAGGAAGCAAGACAATTGAGAATAAAGTTAGACAATGTTGTAAAAGAACTGAGTATGCTTAAAAAAGTAAATCAAGATGGAGTAAGTGAGAAGGAAAACTTAGAAAATGCTACTGCTTGGAAAACTGAATTCAGTTGCACAGAAATACCTTATATTAAAAAAGACCTAAATCAGTTAATGTTTCTGGAACGAGAACCTGTGAAAGAACCAAGCAAAACCAACAAGATTCCTGGGGCAGAAGACAGAAAGAAGGTAAAGTATGGGGAAATTTTTTAGTCCATGAAGAAGAGGGAGGTTATGGATGTGTATGTAGAAATAGGATTTTTCAAGGATTTTGATGAAAATACTATCTGGTTCATTCAATAGCAAAACCACTTTTTTTTGCTCATCTAATATTCCTATTATGGGGGGAAAAAATCATACCCTTCAACTATGGCTAAACATTTAAGTAATAGAGGCAGACATAATCAATAACTTCAAGTATTGTTCTGACTCCTGTGTTTTAAGGTAACAGATTACCTCTGATATCTGAATTCTGCATAGTTTGTGTGCTTTTTTTTCCTACCTCCAAAAAACAACGCAAGTTCTTGGCTTGTAAAATAAAATTATTTATTTCCTCCTTAACACAATCTCTAAAATGTTGGAAGAGGTGAGGCAAATTCTTCCGCAAAGTCACACGATTGTTTTATAAAGAGAACAATCGAGTTGTTACGCAAAATTAAACGATCATGTATGGGCAGAGTTTAATACAGCTCCTAGTTTTATACAGAAGAACCAGTTAGATTAATCAAAATGGATCTATTTGGTCATGTTTTACAAGTTTTAATTCTGTGCCTTGACATGCATGATATAGTCTTCTTAGACAGCAGCATGTAAAAACTATACTTATTTGTCTGATAGATAGCAGTCATTGTAGATAAGGGAAATTTTTTTCCTACATAGTAGGAATTTTTTTTTTCTTACATAGTGGGACATAAGAAATTTTTTAATTCCGTTCACTGGAAATTGTCAGGATCTCAGGCCTGAATGTATTATGCTCAGAATTTTCATTCACTCTGAAATGCATATAAATTGCATTTATATTCCTGTGAATTCTGAAAAAAAAACCCACCATAAGTGTTAGTATTGAGAATAAATTTGGCTAAAAGATGCATGCCTTTCACATTTTTGAGGAAACAAATGGGCCATAGGAAGGAAGTCACATAATATATATTTTAACTGTTTCTCTTTCTCCTTAGTATAAAATAATGGACTACTTGAAAACTGAAACTTTATAAGTGAGTGGAAAACAGTCTTATCTTTTCATCAGCTTCAAGTATTTTCTGATGTAGATTTGAGGCATTCTTCTAAAAACTCGAGTGGCATGAAATAGGAATGCTAATAATCTGCTAAAATGAATTTGGCTTTTAAACACAATTCATCAGAAGTGATAAAACTTAAATAAATTTTTAAGGGAAACTGTTGTTTATAAGAGATGTTAAATCTTCCTAAAAATAATATTTTTTATTTTTTTTAATTTTTACTAGTTTGTACGCAAAACATGTATCTTCAAAATAGACTTTATAGTGCTTTTAGTTTCTGAACGAGATCGGAATTGGTTTGTTATGCAGGTAACTTTGCTTCTAAACATGAAACTTGTGTAAGTCCATCATGTACTTCAAGGTGATTTACATTACATGTTTAAGAGTTCTTAATGTAGAGTTTCTCAGTATATTATTTGTATGCATAAATTGCCTTCCTGGTTTTGTTACTTCCAGGATTCTGTCTTCTGTAGTTATAGCCAACTAATGATAACTGGAGTCTATTTCTTTAGTAAAAATGGATTAGAAATATTTTGGATATGAAGCTGGTCATAACAGAACGTGTGAGACATCATGAAACAGCAGTGATCTTTTTTTGCACATTTTATCCATATACATTGCAAGTGTATAAGATGTTACTTATTCCCTTTTTTCTTCTACTTGAATTAAATGCCTAGAAGAGCCTTGGTAGGCCCTGCAGAAGTTGTTAGACTTTTGCCTTAATTTATGTTTTTCTTGGATGTCATTTTTTTGTTTTCTCAGGAAGTAGAGGTAATCAAAGACCAAAGCAATCACAATAAAAAAATCACTCCAAAGCCTCCTGATTCCTTTCCCAGTGGAGTTCCCAGCATCTGCTTGGAGAAACCTTAAAAAAGTTTGGACAGTACATCTAAGAAAACAGAGAATGGTCTAATACATGTTTCAGTCTTGCATTTGCATTTGGCTGAGATGCAGAAAATCTTAAAAAAGGAAAAAGAGTAAGTGCAGTATATATCCTACCTCGGGAAATCACTATTAAAAGTAAAGATTTTTAAGGCACTTTCTAAAATATATATAATGATACTTGCATTTATAGTTCAGATGTTCTCATTTCTATATTTTATTAATTGCTATTTACAAGACTCTGATAAGAATACATAGAGAGAATTCAGCATAATGTATTTATTGTTTTCCTTGGCTTTTCTATCATTTAAAACTTAAGTGCTCCGTACAGAACTGTCAAGAATGTACATTTAATTAAAAATATATATTTCCTAGCAATTTGGTGTCGATGCAGTGGTTTCTAATATTATATTCAGTTATTGGAGTGCTTTGTGCATAGCAACAGATTTTCATACTGTTTTCAGTATAGATTTTCACACTACCAGCAGACATTGAAAGACTGCAACTGCAGGATGACTGTGGCTGGTTTTGAATTAAAAGTACATGAATACAGCTGCAAAATGCTGTCAATCTCACTTATAGTAAAGTATACGTCAAAAGCAACTAACAGAGAGAGAATAACACACTTACTGTATGCTTATTGTATCATATCAAATTTACCTCATATGTGCAAATGTGCATTTTGGTGGCCTAAAAGAAGTTATGTGTTGATTACACACTATATGATAGTATGTGATTCTCTGTGTTGGTAGGAATTCTTTGGTGTTTCGTATAGATGGTCAGTATTGAGCAAGGCTGAACTGCACCAAAAAGTCTTTCCAAGGAAACACGTATGTGTATGATGGATATAGTAGGAGACTTCAGGCACTATGTGGCTGTAACTTCAAAGTCAGCTGAAGTTAATTAGAAAATGAGAAGAAAATTCCCTCTCTATTGCAGACACATTCAAAAGTTTCAGTTCAGCAAGTCTGTAATGGTAAGCTATGATGAATAATCTCTTTCGTGTCAGTTTTTTTTTTGCAATCGTCCTGTAGGTAGTACAAGTCTGAGAAAAAAAAAAAAAGTTTTTAAATCCTTTACACTCTTAACTAGGATTTACTGTCTTTTGTTATATGAGTTAGATGGCTGTAGAAAACATACAATATTTTTTTATTTGAATCATGCTTCAGCAGATGAATAGAAGAATGTTCTGTTTTATTAAAAAGGATTTATTTTTTATGAAAGCAAAAATCCAAGAACGCCTACATTTTTGAGCTTAATATGATACTTGTATATGTGAGTTAAGAGGCTGATGCCTCACATACCCATTTTCCTCTGGCTGAAGTATTTAGAGTCCAAGGTACTTCATTTTTCAACAGCAATCACAGTATAGATACACGCATATGACAGCCAAACTTTCCTTTGAAAAAGGGGATAATTTTTCAACTCATTTTTTTAATCACTTTGACAAAATTTTAATAAACCCTGGTTCTGCCTCCTGGTTTTGGTTCACATTCCTTCCTAGCCAATTTAACTGTACTTCAGAGAAAGGTTTTGCAATTTACGCCTAGATATATACTGACTGTGGTATACGTGGCACACGGAAACTGGGGCATGTCTACACCGTGCACCATATGGCAGTGCCAACTTCAGGCAGCAAATGGTGGCAGAGCAGTGATGGCCACAGAACGGTGGGCACTGGTATAACAGCTCCCTCTCCATGTCACTTAGAGCAACATTTCCCATGTGTGAAGATGTTCTGTAAGGAGAATACATGCGACCTAGAAGTCTGAAGCAATTATTTTTATCAAATTTTATCAAATAAATAGCTAGGAATAATGTTACTGGGATAAATATTAACATATTCACCAGCCTATTGAGACACCCTACAAATCTTTGTTGGACAGACTGTTATCTGCCAGCTGAGAAAGGGTTGTCTCCACTGCTTAGTGGAATCAGCTGATTTTAATGAGCTTCCATCTTCAGATTCCCAGTTTTTCCTCTTAGGTTTTATACTTTTCATGTCAGTATTTTCACTTCTGAATCCTGGAGCTGCTAATAATGACTGTCTCAGCAATCTCACCCCTGTTTGCATTTTTGTTTTCTTATCTTGCATGGCTCTGGCTTAAGCACTATCTAGCAGCTTCTTTCTCACAACGGAGCACTTTTCTCAGTAACTTGAGCCAAGGACACACAGCTGTGCTGCGTCAAAAGCAAGCTTGGATCACAGACAGCTTGAACCCCAAGGCCAAAGTTTACCTTGGCAGTCAGTATGATCTTACTCATACAGCACAGGACTTCTCAGCAGTTTTCTGGTTTGCAAGTACTCCTGAACCATAGGTGCATTCTTTCCAGAGTCAAGTTAGCTCACGCATATCCAGTGTTTGGACTCGCCCCTAGTTACCTGACTAATCTCTCCATAAGTTGTTTTGCTGCTTCACCCTGAGAAGACCTATGCTTCTTGCATCCTGTTTAAAGCTATCTTCAGTAATGCCAATAAACCCTTAAAGCCACAGATTGGGTTTTGCAAAATATAAAAAGAAAGGAACTCGGAAAAAAAAAAAACCACAAAAAAAACATCTCAAAGTTTATGTTGTGACTTTCAGAGAACTTCAGGGTTTCGTTTACAATGTGAAATCACACACAAAATCCTCTCCCAGGCACTATGGCTCATGTCAAATACACATTTGGGGTCTTGTTGACATGAATGGGAAGTAAGACCTTATGAGCTGTTCAGCACTTTAAAGAATCATTTGCTTAAAACAGCTATCTTTAGTCATCTTTTGGATCAGTGTTCTCATCTAAATGTCCTCTAATTTCAAGATCTTAATTTGTTATATTCTGAACTTAAACGTGTTTCTTTGGTCTAAAACCAAAAGCCCACCAGCTACACTGGTGGTTGAAAATTTTGAAGAGGAATTGCTTACAGCTGGATCAGTAGACTTAAGCAATGGACACAGGAGGCTCTGTCTGAGCATCAAGATTATTTTTTTTTTCCTGCAAGGGTGACTGAACACAGGCACAGGTTGCCCAGAGACATTGCTGAGTCTGCAGTCTTGGAGGCTTCAAAAGCCACCTGGACACAGTCCTGAGCAATCAGCTCTAGGTGACCTTGCTTGTGTAGTGGGGTGTGGACCAGATGACCTCCAGAGGTCCCTTCCAGTGTCAACCATTCTGTGTAATTCTCTGATGTGATTAGATAATGAGTTAAAATAGGTGGTTACTAGATCCATTAAAAATGTTCTGATCTTGATCTTTTGTTTTAGTAGTAGTAAGATGCTTCTCCAACCTCTTCTGTATTCTTTCTTCTACTCTTTGTTTTCCTTATTTTAATAACAAACTTTATGTGGACAGGATCATAGTAGCACCGGAGGGATCTGACCTCACTCAAGAGCTACTGTAGCACAAAATAAAAGTAGTATCTCCTAAGCAAGCACAACATAGTGGACACTCTTCTTTTACTTTTCAGATTAGATGATTTCTAAGGACTTTCAATGCATTCAGTACTGTCAATAGGCTATTATTCAAAGTATTAAAGAGTCATCTTTCATGCTTTTACCTCCTACTGTATTAAATGTCCCTCTCAATTCTCTTAGTTCCCCATGAAGTCATGGTATGATTCCAGTAAGAATATCCCCTTACCTCAGAAGAAAAAAAAACATTCAGCTGAAATGCATGTGTTAGGTACTTTTATATATGACAGAAGTCATCATGCTCCACTTTGCTTTCTGAGTGACGGTGTTTATTTTATTACTATAATGTTTTATGGGAGCTGTAGGTGTTTACTAAGATAAGCTGTGCTATGTGCTGTATCTATGCAGAAAAAGGAGATCCCTGGTTCAAGAGCATTAGGTTTAGTTGTAAAAAAAGAGAGAACAATAACATCACTCAAGTGGAATGCTACATTAATGTAGCTAATATTGCTTCCAGGACCGGAGCCAGACCAGTCAGTGTTAACTCTTGGTATCTCTGTGCAATCCTGCAGTATGCTGCATAGAAATGCCCCAGACAAATCTCATTAATAGACTTTGCTTTAATTCCTTAAAGTTAACAATGCTGTTGTGGAAGATAAATTTTAAACCAAATATTCTCAGAATGTAGTTATAGTCAGCTGATAATACTATCTTAAGTAAAAAAGTTGGCAAATTCCATTGGCTTCAGAATAGAAAATAACTACTGCAACATACCACAGTTCCTTTAATTGCCAGTATTAGAATTCTCAACTATTTCAATATTTTTCTCTTTCCTGGTATAGCAGCCCTGCATCTCTCCATTTTCAAAAAAATTATATAATGTAAAGTTTTCATCTCCCAACATAATAGTACTTATGTGGTTTTACTGTTTCTTCAGATTTTAGATTTCTTCAGCGTCCTGACTTTATAGGCTTTATTCCTATATTGATACTTATAGATAATGAAATATTCCAGAATTTTAAACTGTGATTTGATTTCATAGAAATGCTAGAAATGAAAGCTTTTATTTGTAATTAAGAATTTTTTTCTTGCGATTTTAATTATGTTCCAAACTCTATTTTGTTGCAAAGTTGCAAAATGATGCATATGTATTGCACAAATGTAAAATGAAATTATGAAGGAAGGTCATAAAAATGAAATTATAAGAAGTTCATGCTTGTCTTTGGAACTTGTCCTGTGAACACAGGAATGAGTTTTTAATTGGTCTCAAAGACAAGAACATCTGTAGTGCCTCTGCTGCTTCATATTTCTTTCATTATTTCCTGA
The DNA here is from genome assembly GCF_023634155.1 of Falco peregrinus. NCBI lineage: Eukaryota > Metazoa > Chordata > Aves > Falconiformes > Falconidae > Falco > Falco peregrinus. Next base: position 66,407,082 of record NC_073723.1, read on the forward strand.
AAGACTGAAAGGTAGAGGAGGTGTAAAAGTAAATATCAAAGTTAATTGTTCCAGTAATACAGGACCTTTTTCCAAGGAACTGTTCTTCTTTCTTTGTGAAGTGTGCATCCTAAATAATTTTTCTGAATTTAGTAGTGGACTTTATGCTCAAATAACATTCCAGAGGAAGTGCTGAATGAGGGTGTAGTACCTCTGAGCTAAATAATAATTTTCCTAAAATTCTAGCGTTTTCTTTTAAGAAGTATTTTTAAAACATTAAATATACATATTTTAATATTTTTTAAGATCTAAAGTAGATCATCTTTTGTTTCAGTACTGTCTACATATAGTATATATTCCTCTGTGTATGTGTGTTTCAAATAATCTTCTGTCTGTAACCAAACAAAAATGATACAGTATCTTTTCTGAGGATCTTCACTAACTTGCTGTGTGTTAGGTGACCTGAATCACTAACAAGTCCATTTCCAAATTTTCTTCAGTTTATCACTAAATTTTATTTCATTTAAAATATTAATTCTATACTACTGGATTTCTATTTTATTTTAATTCTACTATTGGATTTCTTATTCTTAGCTATTAATTGTGTTAAATCTCTTGGAATAATTATATGATAATAATATAGGTTTTTAATAAAAAAAAAGATATACAGTTACCAAAGACAGCAAAATACAACTCAAGCTATGAACAGGAAATTCAAAGTAATTTGTCTGTTGTCAACCACAAAGAGATGTAATGCTGACTTTTAAAATACTTTTTCAGAATGTACGTATTTATGGAAAAAGAAATGGAAAAGCTAGAGAGTGAATTATTTCTTTGGAAATGGAAATACGAAGAACTGAGACAAACGAAGCTGGAAAGCCTGAGACAGGTATGTTGGCAGCACATCGTTATCACATGCAGTAAGAAACAAAACTGAGACTTCTGATTTCTGGTGTTGTAACTAAGTAAAATCGTGTCTAGGGTTTATGAATGTGATAAATCAACCATTTATCAGCTATTTATCCCTATAGCCTGTTGGGGAGGGACCTGCCAAGGGTATGTGAGGAAGCCCAGCCCCAGCGCAAATACCATGTGCTGTCATGGAAGCACCAGTGCTGGGGAGCTGCGAGGGTGGCACCGGGGTAGCTCCGTAGCCTTGCAGGAAGGCTCAGTGCCCAGGTCCCAGGCTGTGCCTGTGGGGAAAGGTGGCTTGTCCAGCAGTTTGCGTGTGGGAGGGGGCTGGAAACATGCCAATGGCAGCACAAGACACATCAGCAATGGTGGTGGCACACCCTGGGGCAGGTAGCCAGCATCAGCAGGGGCTTCTGCTGCTGGCACAGTAGAGACCTTGTCTCTGAGTTGCTGATGGAGGATGCAGGTCCCCAGGCCGTGGGCTGCAGGCAGTGCCTGACACCTTCCTGTGAGGCTGGGGCGGGGGAAAGAAGTGTCCATGCCTAAAAGAGGGGTACACTAGCTGAGGAAATGTGATGCCCCTTTGGAGCTGCAGGAGGACATGAGCAGGCTGGGCAGGCTCAGGGGAAGGCAAAGGGGAGATTAATACCATCATCGCAGTCCCCAGAGGCAAGAGAGCCTGAACCACACAGGAGGGGCAGCCAGACACTGTGATCAGTTGTGAGGTAAATAGAGTCCCACAGTAGGCTGGAAACATGATCTCTGGAGAATGCTCTTTTTCCACAAGCAGTTCTGTGGTTGTGGAATAGGTTCAGAAGCCTGGTAGCAGAGTAGGAGAGGAAAGTATGATTGGAGAGGCATCAGAGCTGGCTTCAACCTGAACCTTGCAATAACATCAGGGGGAAGCAGCCAGTGGCAGTACCAGGAGACACTCTTCTGCAGGGAGAGAAATCCCTGTGTCTCCCACTTGCCTTTTTGAGGATTGTGTGGGTTGCTGTGGACTTGGGTCCAGAACACTGAAGAGAGATTGCCAAGGTTTGTCCTGTCCTTAGACTACCTCTGTTCTCTGCTGCTCATCCACATGGACACCAGATGGGGGCTTTTTGGGAATGACCACACAGCTCTGGGGATGAGGTCATGGAGTTGTTGCTTCCTTGATCCAACAAGCTGGCTAACTTAATGAGTAAAGCTTTGAACTAGGAATGGTAGGGTTGGGAGTTATGGACCACGGTAAAGTGAAGAAGTGGCATTCATTTCCACATATTCAGAATAAGTGGAAAGCTCAAAGTGCAGGATGATTGGAGCAAGAAAGACTTCAGGAATGATAAAACAAGGTGAAGGGACACCTGCCTCAAGTGCTGGTACAGAAATGCACAGAGCCTGGGAAACAAGCAGGAAGAGTTAGAGCTATATGTGGTTACATAACTACAATAGTGTTGGAGCAGTTAAGATAGTGTGCCAAATTCATGCAAATGTAGTACTCTGAAGGACTGCAGGAAAGACTGGCAGGGAAGGGCTGAGGGGATGGAAGTTGCTCTCAAATGCATAGCTCGATCTGCTGTTGACTAATATAAAGGAGGCTATGATGAATAATTTCTTTATCTGTAGCAACTTTGAAATTGTGGTGTTCATATTCCTGAAAGAAGTGAGAAAGGCAAGCAGCACACCCCCTGAACCTCAGGAAAGCAGGACATTGGCTTAGTCAGGGAATTGTTGGGTAGGATCCCATGGGGAGGCAGCTCTGACTCGTAAACAAAGAGTTCACCAAAGGTAGCAGATCTTGAAGTACAGGATCTTCCAAGTGCAACAAAGTTTGTCCTCGTACTCGGGAGAACCAGTAGATGTGTCAGGAGACTGATTTAGCTTAGCAAGGAAATCTTGGTAGAGTTCTGATGCAAGAAAGCAGTGTGCTTCTATAAAGGAGACCAGCCTTCAAAGGAGTTACTTAAAAACATTGCCTGGTTATGTAGGAATGGTGTTAGGAAAGAAGGGTTCATTTCAATCCAGGTTCATGAGTAGAAGAGTAAGAAAAAATTGTGTTGCAGCTTGCAGGATTTAGCTTTCAGAACAATGGGTTAAGGACCTCTTAGATCCAACAAAACTCAAAATGTCTAGGTAACTAAATATGGATGGGGATTTTAAAATTTCCTATAAATTTAACATCTCAGATTTGGAATAATTGTGAAAATTAATTAGCTTTCTTTTAATGTTTTTGAAAAGATTGCAAGCAGTCTATTAAATTCCAAGTTCTAGTTACAAGGTGGTGCATACATAAATGGAATTTCTTTCATAGATGAACATCCACAGCAACAGATTACCATCTATCTGTGATATTTGAGTTCCTTCAGATTTTAGGTTTTTTTAATTTTCTGCTTGCTCATTAAGTAGGATTTTAGCTTATCATACTGCTGTACAACAGAGGAAGTCTAGATTTAGTTAAATGTTTTTCTTAAGAGATGTAGTCTTTATGTTTTATGGCAGGAATAGAACAAGAAGTACTAAAAACTTGCTAAGAATTGGTAGGAGATTGATAGATACCAATTTTTATATCTGTACATGCATATACACATATATGTGTTGCTGATTTTTTCGTGGGAACACGTGGAATTGCTTTAATTGCTAACAGGAGGTAATATTTTGAGCATTCTGGTTTGTCTTCTGAGATTTGTAAGACTTCTATAACTAGGTTATAAATGGCAGGAAAACACTGGTCTTGAATCTGACTAATGTGAATGAAATTACTTTATTTGTGGGGTTTTTTGTAAGTGAAAATTATTCCTTTATGGAAAAAATCCACAAATCTTGTGTGTTGATGTTGTGTGTGAATGTCTTTTACTATATGTTACTGTTGAGAAGTGGATGCTGGAGCACCATAAAAGGTTCTTGATGCTGAAAAAATTGAAAATTAAATAAAAGAAAACACAGACATGTACTAGGCTAAGTATGGCATCTGATTTGTATACATGCTTGCATCATTATTAAATTACAAAGGAATTTCTAGATCAATAATGGATCATTCATTACCTCTTGATTATTTTCATGTCCCTGACTAATAGTTTTTGGTTTCAGTCATGCATAAATTAATCTGCTATTTCCTTTGGTAGATCACCTGACAGTCCCTCTGGGAATGTGAAAAAAATGCTTGGTTTGCCAGTGACAATGCCACTGCAAATTAAACTGTTTTTAAGCATAGTTATCTCTGCTAGCATTGTGGAATTTTGAGAGATTTTGTGTAATGTTAGAAGCTTCACAGCTGCCAAGACTTGCATATTAATGCTCCCAGTCACTCATTACTTTCTGTTAAAAGGCACTTACCTTGGAACAAACTAAATATGGAAAGCCCTGGTGATCTTGATAATAATCTTTCTTAAAAAATTATGCATTCTGCATCAATTTGGAAACAGAGTAAGTTTTTAATGTATGAGTTAATTAATAAAAAAGTAGTAAAGTGGCAATTTATGTTTGTAGTAACAACAAGCAGTATATATAGCTTTGTGTGACACGAGTATTGAACTTGTCCTGTTTGGGGTCATAAATTAGACCATTTTAACAGGCAAAACAGGAAATTGCATTTAGTGTTGAAACATCATTTCTTTTCCTGTTATAAAAATTCTGCTCTCCCATTAAACAGTAAAATAAAAAGTTAACACTAGGAAGCTTATGGTTCAAATCTTAATTGAAGTTTGACAGCACTCTTTCTTTATTTGAAAGCAGTCAAATGTCATCTGTTTTTACTACACACAATTTTGTCTGTTTCTCTAAGGACACTCAGAAATCCTCATTCATTGAGCTTTCTCTAGCCTTTCCTTAATTTCAAGTATTTTTAATTATAACAGTTTTAAACCAAGTCCTAATTGGCTGTTCTTCTTTAAAGATTACCTCCTCACTACAGATTAGGGTTTAAAATTTAGTTTACTTGACTGACTAAATAGACAAAATTGTCTTGGCTTTCTTTATGGAGCTAGTGAATTAAGACTTCATGACCACCAAATATTTTTCCAGGGAGAAAGCAAGAACTGAAGTGGGATATCCCAAAAATCCCTTCCTTACACTTTTGTTTATTGCAGGAAAAGTATATTGTGCTATATGGAGCCTGGTTTACAATTTTTTGTCAATATGTAACCTAACAATGCCATCAGTATTAAAGATCATTAGATATATTTGAAGCTTTTGAAAAGACCTATTTATGAGTTTGTTACACAATATTCAGCCCATAAGATCAAATCTTAAACTAAGACTTATGTGTCTACCTTTCTTAGCTGTCAAAAACATTTTGTATGTACTGTCTGTACTGTTAATAAGCTCCAGTTCTACTTCCAGAAGAGCTTGCAGCCCTTAGTGGGATACTAAAGCAATTAATATTTCATATGCCTTGATTTTTAAATATATTACAAATAACCTCTTAACAACAGTAATACACTTTATTATTCTTAAAAAGGGGAAAGCAGCTGCTCAGTATAAAATTATACTTGCATTATTGTTTTTTGTGAGAACCCACAGAAGGACAAAAATCAAGTCCATAAAACCACTGAATAAATAAAGGGTGTTGACATTAGATGTATTTGTTTTTAAAACAGTCTTTGTAGGAAAATCTAGGAATCTAAGTTCTCTGAAGAACAGAAAAAATTTGACATCAATGACATTGCTAGTTGAAAGTCCCTGAAAATGGGCTATCCAATTATGTCAGATACAGCTTAGTTTACAGATGAATTAACCGACCTTGTAGTTTACAGGCACAAAAAGTGTATCCAAGTCTGATTATTTAGGTCTTTGAGAACAGAGTAAATCCTTGATGTATTGCTGTGATGTTTGTAAACAAGGAGTTACAGTTAGAAAGACTATTAAAGTTTTAGGATTTAGAATGCTCATTTAGTCTTATGCACAATAAAACATGCATGTTTAAACACTTTGCAAGTCTTCCTCAACATTTTATAGCTGTTTCTATCATTTCTGAAGGACATGTTTTTATGGTGGTTTAAAAGTTAAATAAGATGGAATATTTATAAAGCAATTTTACATTATACTGAAAACAGTGACAAAATGCATATACTGCTGCATTCCACTAGTGTGCACTGTAGTCTTACAAATGCCACTACGGGCGGTGACTTCTGTGCTGTTTAAAAAAAAATTCTGCTAGTTGAGGTACAGAATGTGCCCTTACTCAACATTATCTAATGTGTTAGTAATTGATGAGGGAAATTTATATCCCGGTTTATGGGATATGAGGCAAATATTACACTAATTGGCACTTAAAGCCCATTGGAACATCAGTATCAAAGGAAATATCCTGAGAGAAAAGGAACACAGGCTAAATTAGCATTTTGTATCTTAGGCAGAGACATTTCTGTTCTTCCTCTTTTTTGCACAGAGTTGAAGGTAAGTCACAAGTGCTGTTGATTTTGTAGAGTAAAAAAATATCTTCAAACATCTTTTAAAATGTATGTTTTCTGTTCTCTCTCTCAATATATAGATGTTTTGCACTGTATGTTATAGCAATCTGTATTGTTACTTAGGTGCATTAATTTAAGGGAATGGTAATGGTTCCCTACCTGTTGTTTTCCAGGTGGAGGAAACTCCACTGAGGCAAGTGAAGCTTCTGGATAAATCAGGTCTTCTGCTCTCATTGTAGTTGTTTAAATGCTGTTCAAAATGGAACATAATTTTTGAAGACTCAGATTGTTAACAGCTAGTTCTTGTTAATGATTTTGCATTATTTCCACCTTTTCCAGAAATTTTTATCCTGAAATTACGTTATAGTGTGAAGGTGCTGCAAAGCTGCTTAGCTATAATGGCTATTTTCATTCACTTAGTATATACATGAAATTGAAACAGTAATGCTCTGATAATCTTACAGGAAATTTAGATACATGTAGTATCTAAATCTCCTCTGTCCCATACTCTGCCTGACTCCAGAAATGCCTTCTGATTTTCCCCTGAACCTTGCAGAAAATGTAATAATCAGATATAAAGCAGCAGCCTTAATGGCTGTGCTGGGTACTGTGAATTTTTCTGTTTAATTCTCACCTAAAATGCACAGAAATATTGCATACTATGCATAGCTATCATAGGAATAAAATGTTGTCTCCAAAATTAAATTTGTGATGATTTTATATACTACAAAATAGCCAGTAGTCTCTTTTAGTGTGCTAAAGGAGTCTTTATAAAGTTTAATAACAGAATCCAGAAGGCTGAGTTTCAAAATATCTTTAGGCAATTTTCTGAAAACAATATCTGAATTATTTGAGAACTCAATTGAATTTATAGAGTGGAAACTCAGTGCAGTTTTTTTCCTGTGGCAAAATGTCATTTTTTAGATTAGGTCTAGAATTTGGACTGTTCCTTACTGGGCTTAATCCTTCATTTGTTTGGGAGGCTGGTGTGATTTTCAGGCTGATTGAAATGGGATGATGATGCTACCACACATCTGACCCGTGGTTTGTTAAAAGTACTTTAAAAATTACTTTAGATAAACATGTTTATTTTTCTTGCCTAAATTACAATAGCTTATACGTAGTTTGAGAGCAAGGAAAAAATTCTGGAGTGTTCCTTAAGCAAGTACTCTTGCAGAGCATGAACTGTTCTTTCCACTGGTTTCATAAATCAGGTGCCGGTTCATATTTAGTGTTATCTCTAGAAATTGTGTACTTAATGTGAACATTTTTACTGTCCAGCATAAAGTATAATTTGTGATGGTGTGTAACATCAAGTACCATTTGACTGTGTATTTTCCTACAAATGTAATTTGGAAAGTGCTGGGAAAATCTAGGTTCACTGACTTTTTTTTTGCCATACTGGCTTCTAACAAGATATTTAAATTGTATTGAGTTGTACTTGTCAGTACTTCCTGGGTCTTCATTACATGTTTGGCAATGAAAATACAAACCAAGACTAGAATTTTTGTTTTGTTTTGTTTTGTTTTTTAAGAACATTCTTTTACAAATGAAAGATGAAAACTCATACTTATCCCTGTGAGGAAATATGTTTAGAAAAAACATGTGCGTGCATACTGAAACATAGCTGTGCATGCTGATTTTCCATGAAAGGAATACCATGCCAAGTCTGCATCATTAGTAGAGGTTATTTTTGCCTGTTGCTCTGCCACTGGAAGAAAGTATAATGTGGTGAGGTTTTGAAGACAAGAGAGGAATATGCACACATGCACACTTACACATATATGTGTCTAAATATGTGTTTATGTGTATATATACATTAAGTAACGTTGTCCTAGAGGTTAGCATTGCATTTTTAATAAAAACAGTTTTTCATAGCTTAGACTGAGAAGTGCAAAATGGTTACAGAGTTACATCATGATAACGTATTAGTGTGGTCATCTCAGCATACTGTATCGGGATTTTTTTGCAGTGTGTAGTTTAAAATATGACCCCCAAAAAAGCTTTATTAAATATGTTTAAATATCCTGAATTTGACTTTCAGGATTATATTTTAGTATTCACTTAGTTTCTTGTTTAAGTAAATATTTCTGCTAGTAGACTTACTTGTTATTCATTCACATAAAATCAATTTAGGCTAAATTAAGCAGTTTTTCTTTTAAAAAACTCACTGATGAATTAAATGTAACAACTGGTAGAATGGACAAAATTTAATCAAATTTCTGACTTATTAAAGACACTGAATTAGAGATATAAGTATTTTGTACTTCACTATGTAGTTGGTTTTTTTCTGTCCTTATCCAGATAAGGATAGCTTTGTGTTACTTAAAAAATAAAAATCTAATTTGGGGGGAGGTTTGATTGGAAATATAGCCTTAGATCATTCTCTCTTTTAGTTTTTAAATCTAAAATGCCTCTTTAGGCATGAAGAATATTTGGTCTGCCTACTAAAGAAAAAATGGGTTTTATTTCTTGGGGAAAAAAAAAAAAACCAAAACAAACAACATATCCCTCTCTCAGATTTTTTTTATTTTTTTTTCCTTTTTCCCCATGGAAACTAACCTTGTCATCTTGCAAGCCCTTACCATAATGTTAACAAGAAATGAGTAAGTGGCCCTTTATTTATCCGGGATAAATAAATACTAACCTTTGTACTTATGAACAGTTTCCATTGTAGATTCAGGTTAGCCTATACAAGACAGCTGTATTGCTTCTGGAACAAAGAAGTAGTACTTTCATGGGAGGTAGGAAAGGAAGATAACTAGCCATGCATTATTTTTCTTTTTCCTGTTTAATGTATAATAGGAATTTTCCTTTTTGTCTTCATGCTTAAAGAGAACTGTCTGGCACCAAAGTGCCCCTGCACTGAAGCATTACATTTTCAGATTACTTTCAAAGGATCCAATCTTAGGAAAAATTAATGAGTGTTTTGTTTGGATATAGTCACAAAACTTTCCTTGTTTACATCAGTGGAGTACTGCTTATTTCTCTGAGCAACAGCATGAGTGATATTCTGAAGTCAATGACAAATCTGCTGATGTCAGTGAACTTTGGATCAGTTCCTAATTTAAATTATGTGGTAACAGGTGATTAAAAACTGTGCCAGAAGATTCTTCAGGGACCTTTGTAACTTCAAAATACCAAGATAATGTGCTATTTAGGTACAGTTCATATAAAACAGAAAAGGTGTCATATAAATCTTACTGAAAACAGTAGAACTATTTCTACAGGCACTTGCCACCAGACCATTGTGCTATAGAAATTACCTCACATAATTACTTATTTAGATTAAGTGACTAAAGCTGTGTGGAGACAATGTTGTATACCATATTTATCTGAAGTCTAAGCAACACAACACTAAAATTTCTTTGAAATAAACTCCTGTATTTCTTGAATTCTGTTGAACTTTCAGTTAAGAAGGGAAAACAAGCTTAAATACTGGTTTAATCTGTCCCTTTTAACATAGTCTGTTGTTCAAGGAGAAAGCTTAATGCACAGAACATAGCAATGTTTGGAATCTGGTGTATAGTGCAAATTACCTGCAACTTTTATGCAATCTTTATTTTCCTGAAAATTTAATATTATGTCCAATCAGACTTGCAAATTTTTATTAAGTATGTTGGTATGGATTGTTTTGTCTACAGGAAACTTAAGATTACAAATTCTAGTATAGTTTCACACTATTTAGTATTCTAGTAATCTAAGATGTATTTATTTCTAGACACCTACAATTACAGCATGCATCCCGTTCCCATCACCACCCACTACTAATCTGAAAAGTCAACAATCTTCGTCTGTAAGATAAGTGTTCTTGCACAGTTCCAAACTTAAATGTAGAGTGCTTTAACTGTCACTCTCCATTTTGACGTATTGTTGGTATGACTTGTTTGCAGTTACATCAAAAAATGTACTGTAAGCTGAGATAATTTTACTTAGTATTTTATTTTCCTGTCTAACAATTAGGATTCTTGTTACATCTTTAATATTATTAATTTAATAATTTCTAGTAAATTGGATTGAACAGTGTTCAGATCTGCAGCACATTGTACTGGTACAGTCTAGAAAGTTCCTGAGACTGAGGACAATTTTAGCTTGCTTTGAGTGCTTCCAATCATGCTAACCATTATTGATTTTCTGGGTTTTTTACAATTCCTTATTTATCTATACATTTGTCTTAATTCAGCAATATGAAATCAGGATGGAAGTTCAGCTTAGAAATCAGTTGGAAACAGAGAGGTCTTGACTTCCTATATGGCAAATAAAACTTCAAAAATTAAAAACCAAACAAGCAAAAAAAAAAAAACCCCAACACAAAAAGGAAAGATTAACCATTGCACTGTTTACTTTTTTTTCCATGCCTACATTCATCTTCTTATGACAAATCCTTGTATTTTTTTTGAGTAAGGGTTATCATCTTCCTTTTACAGGGCTTATTAGAATGGCTTATGGCTCATTCTCATCACTGAATTCTTTACTGATAATGACTACTAGTGTTCCTAAACACACAGCAGTAGATAACTGCTTAAAGCAAAGTGAGGCAGGCTGATACAGTCTGGACTACAATTAAATTTGTATGCTGCTTATCTAAAAATCCCAAGTTTTTAAATTATCTTTGGTAAATTATATATTATCATTATTCTGAGAGTTAAGACTAAAAGTCATCCTTTTCCACAGAACAGAGTTCAATATAGTCTGTACATGTATTTCCACTCATAGGCATACAAACTGACAAATCTGTTCTTTATTTTGATATTGGAAAAGATTTGCATTACTCAGTCTCAGCTCTGTAGGGAGTAGTCTGTGTTCCTTATTTTGGGAAGAAGTTTGTTGTATTAGGTTTGAGGAGGAAAAAAACCCAAAAAGCCACATACCCCTCTAGTTCCCTCCCCCTGATAAAACCATTAGTAACAGAAGTATACTAACTTCAGGTCATAAAAACTGGGAAACTGTAGTATTGCAACAATACTTAGGTGAAAAGGAAAATAAGCAGAGATTAATAAAAGGTTTCAAGTGTCATTAAAAAATTCCCAAACAAACCCCAAATCTTCTCAGCAGAGATTTATTATACCTTCTTTTGAAATAAACCAAATTTCAAATATATTTGAAACAATTATATATTATAATATATATAATTATATATATAAATTATATATAAAATATATAATACTAAACCAAAATATCTAGTGTTGAACCTCTAAACACAGTGGGGAACTAATGTACAGCGTTTTTGTTTTGGTTTGGTTTTCCTTTTTCGTAAAACTAAGGTGTCACTGAGTCAAATTAAGAGATGAAAGCTCATGCTTTGCTTTATATCTTTTTGGTTAAGACTGCTTCAGACCAGCTGCCCTTTGAGATTTCAAATTAAATTAAGAGAAATAATTGCTATAATCCCTATGCTAAAACAATCTTTGCCATTTACTTAGTTTTTTAAACACAGTTTGTTTAATCTATTACCACTGTCACCCCTGCTGTGTTCTGTCATAGTATAATCAACTGCAAGAAAAGCATGCTACTGTTTGTAAAGCAAAGAAAACAAACCTTTTGGGTGTGAATGTCAGAGCTCCAATTTTCCCTTGCTTGGTAGTGAAACATAAAGATTAAGGTGTGATTTTTACTTTTTTTTTTTTTTTTTTTTTTTTTTTTTTTGTTAACTAGATCAGTTTACTCTTAGCTAATATGGGAATGTTTACTTATTCCCTGGATCAAAAATTCAACCTTTCTATGCGTAGTAGCAAAAGCAGCCATGAACTTGTTAACACACTGGAGTCTTCACTCTCCAGATGAGTGATGTCTTGTCAAGTTTTGAGAGTTTTGGTTGATGTATGTCCCTTATAAATCTCAGGCAGTATTCTCCAAGAGATTAGCTGAAATGTGATTTTTTTTCCTTGATTGAGATTATAGAACATTTTAAATTCATCTAAACCACTGTATAATGTTCAGTGAGATTAATCTTAGTTGCAATTATAGTTATTATGTTCAGTTCTAGGCAAAAAAGAAAATGCAGTTTTAAAATTAAGTCATATTAATCCAATCTCAAATACCCCTTGTATTTAAGAATATAGCATGCTGTACATGCCATTTTTTTGTAAAGTCATGTTTATCTAGACACCAATATTTTGCTAAACATAACAAAAAAATTGGTAATTTGAAGAGCTTGCAGTAAAATGATGCTACAAAAGATGTACATCCAAAGGAGTTTAGATTTAGTCTCTGTTTCTGATTATGGGAAGCACTTGAGTCTGGGGGGGGTTTGTCATCACTAAAAAAATAACCTTCAAGTCAAAGGCTACTTAAATTTTGCCTAATATTAAAGTTCTGAGTATATAGTTACTGAATTCTGTTAGAACCAAGGCTTCAACTTTGGTTTCTGTAGTCAAGAATTATGGTGAGGGTCACTCTCTTCAGATTTATACAAGGAGCAATGGGAAGTGTTTGATTTATGAGAAATTTCAAGGAACTGGGAAACCTTTAGAAGTGGCTAGAGTGAAGAAGTAGGCTTGAATGGATCCCAGATAGAAATATGATATTGGGTAGCCTGAAAGACCATAGCAAAAGGGGACTTTCTTAAGCCATATAGTAAATTTACAGAGTCAAATTACTGAAGCAAGTTAGTGTAGCATCTTTTTGGCACAGCCAAGTAAAGCTAATGTGACCTTTGATGTATTTATTGGTACATTTTATACCATGAGCATTACTTTTAAAATCCAGCAAAGCCATAAAAGTAGGAGGGCAATATATCTGAACAGCATCTAAAATAAGAAACAGGAAGTAGGCAAGGTTGCAAGCGATATTGACAGAAGTTCTGGAAGTGAGGTTCTTTGTCTCAGTCTGAGCCGGAAAGTTGGGTTAGGCTTGAGCAAAAGAGAAAGCTTAGAGGTGCTGTTGGAGTGGGGCTGGAATTGGAGGGCCCAAGGAAATTTAGGACAGCCAAGAGATCTGTACTGCAAGGACTTTTGTGGTGTGAGCCAGAGGTGAGGGTCTTAGTCACAGTCAGAGTTGGAAAATAAGGTTAGGGCTGAGCAAAAGAGAAAGCCTAGTGAAGTTATAAGTGTTCGGGAAGGAGTGAAGAAAAAAAAATAGAGAACATTAAATTTGAACGTGAGTCAGCAGTACACCCTTGTGGCTAAGACTCATCATGGTGTCCTGGGCAGCATTAGGAGTAGCATTGCCAGCAGGTTGAGGGAAATGATCCCTCCCCTCTACTCAGCACTGGTGAGGCCACACCTGGAGTGCTGGGTCCATTTCTGGACTACAGCAGAGACATGAACCTGCTGGAGAGAGTCCAGCAGAGGACCACTATGATGATGAAGGGACTGGAGCATCTGTCACACAAGGAAAGGCTGAGAGAGCTGGGACTGCTCAGCCTGGAGAAAGGAAGGCTCGATGGTATCTTATGAATGTTTGTAAATACCTGAAGGGGAGGTGTAGAGAAGATGGAGTCAGGCTTTTTTCACTGGTGCCCAGTGATAGGATCAGTGGTCAGAAGCAATGGTGACAAACTGAAATACAGGAGGTTTTCTCTGAACATCAAGAAACACTTTAATACTGTGAGGTTGACCAAGCACTGACACAGGCTGCCCAGAAAAGCTGCTGAATCTTCCACCTTAGAGATACTCGAAAGCCACCTGGACATGGTCCTGGGCAGCTGTCTGTATGTGGTGCTGCTTGAGCCAGCGGTTTTGGACCAAATGACTTCCAGAGGTCCCTTCCAACCCCAACCCCTCTATGATTCTGGGATGCTGTTTGCAGAATGAAGAGGAGGAGATAAGGAATTGCCATTGGTAAGATATCCTCTACTTTTTCTTCCAAGTAACAAAATCTTTCAGTACATCTACTATTGCCCATAATATAATGTAGCTATAAGGTCAACTGACATGTCTACATAAAAATAAATATGCATGTATGGGTTGGATGTATATTAAATGAGAAAATATGAGTAGTTTCTTTTAAACAACAGTATAAGTTTTAAAGGAACTACTTGGTTATCATTTATTATTGTAGAGGTTTTTGGGGTTTTTTTTTCCAGTAAGTAAATAGATCTCACTTACTACATTCATCTTTTGGGAGAAGAGAGGAAAATTTCAGAATGTTTCCCAGGATCTTGATAGATGGCATGTTTGTAACTGAGACATATTATTAAACCAGCTTAACAAAAGTAAAAAATTACAACAAATTTGTCAAAATGTAGAAGGAAAAGAACTCAGATGTACTGTAGGGTTTTCTTATCTTTTCTCTAATTTAGAAATCTAGATTTTCATTTTTCTTGTGGAGTATTCATTCTACCTAAGAAGCAGCTAACCTCTCTCTGACAAGTCACATCAGCAAATGGACGTCCCCATTCCTGACAGGAGGGAGTCTCCCATTGCTATTATTCACAGCTTCCTTCTAGTCATCCTGAGTGGCTCGGACTTGCCCACCAGAGATGCTTCTCATCAACTGCAAGGGCAGTGAACCTGTTCTGAAAGTGCAACCTATCAGGTGAGGCGTAAACTTTCTTCCTAGTGTGAGAAATCACCAGTTTCCAGCCTTCATCGTCATGGGAGTTTCCGCTTTCCAGTTTCATAAGCATAAGCTCTTCCTGACCCTCCAGTTGACAGTTTAAGCTCTTGAAGTTGCAAGGTCTAAGAAGATCTAGTCCATCTGTTTCTCATCCTCTGTGATGCTGTGCAGTCTGGTGGCTCTTCCCACAGATCTTTCACAAGGAAGCACAGCCCCTTGGCAACCACACAACTGCAAGCTAGGAGACCATGTGCCCAGTGAGAGGCTCGAGATTTCCTTTACACAAAGATTTTATATTGAGGTGTGCAAATATATGGCCTGCTACCTGCCTGACTGCAAATAACTGTAAAATATGAGAGCTCCCCAACCAGGAATGGTAGTAAAATGTTGAAATATTTATATTAGCAAATATAAGACAAAGGTGCATTAAGAATAATGCTGAGATGAGGCTGATATTCTGTTTTATTTTGCAAGGTAAATGAAGATGTTAATATTTATTTTTTATTATTTTTATTATTTTTGCTAATTAAATTTGCATATAGGAGATGCATTAGTGCTCATAATAATTAAGTGTACTTCTTAGTATATTTGTATGACCAAGGAGTCTGGGTTTTTTTGTGATTCTCAGTTGAAACACATTTTACTGGTAAGAAAAGTGACAAGTGTTTGTGTGGACTGGTAATGTATGAGGTTTGCATCTTGAACTGCAGATTGCTGAGTTCTGTTCTGAAAGATAATAAAGTACATGATTCATTTTTCATGTGCATTAATAACTTAGTTGATCAAGCCATGTAGGCATGATTGATATATTGCCTGGCTATAAAAATGAATAAAGCACTTATGTATTTGTTCTTTTAGACTATGGGTGAAAGCCTCTCCGTTTCCAAGACAGCCTACAAATGGTTCACCATTTTGCTACATCTCAATAGAACTGTTTTCTTATGTAAGAAGACTTTGTTCTTCAGTATTCTTGTCTGGAAAAATCTTTTAATATTATGTAGCTATTTAGGCCCCTCACTTCAAGGAGGGATGTTGAAGTGCTAGATTGCACGCAGAGAAAGGCAACAAAGCTGGTGAAGGGTCTGGAGCACCAGTCTTATAAGGAGCAGCTGACAAAACGAACTGTTCAGTCTGGAGAGGAAAAGACTCGGGGAACCTTATTGCTCTGTACAACTACCTGACAGGAGGCTGTAAGCAGGTGGGTATCGATCCCGTCTCCCAGATAACAAGTGATAGGACAGGGGAAAATGGCCTCAAGTTGCACCAGAAGAGGTTTAGATTGGATATTAGGAAAAAATTCTTCGCTGAAAGGATGGTCAAGCACTGGAACAGGCTGCTCAGGGAAGTGATGGAATCACCATCCCTGGAAGTGTTTAAAAAACACATAGGTGTCGTGCTTAGGGATGTGTTTACTAGTGGACTTGACAGTCCTGGGTTAATGGTTGGATTTGATGATCTCAAAAGTCTTTTCCAACCTAAATGGAAAAAATATTTCTATTATATTAGAATGCTACGGGATGTCATCACCTGTTTTGCCTGGATACATTCACTAATATAAAGGACATGAGACGTGTGATTTTTCCATGTAGTGTGAATATGAATGTTGATTTCAGTATTTCAAGAATATGTCTTATATCAGATTGTTTCTTTAATATATATATATATCTGTGAGAAAGCAAGTAAAACAAAAACAAGAAATGGGATGTTTTGGGTTTGTTTTGTTTTAAATATAATTAATGATTGATATCTCCTTTTGATACCACTTGGTCTTCTGGAAAGCTGATTTTCCTATTAGTTTATGGGTAAGTACACAGGTGTTTGTATAAATTCTTTGTTAGTCTGTAGATTCTGATTACATACACTAGAGAATTGGTAACAGCAGTTCATAAAGCTTATTTATTACAGAAAAAAAGTATATTATTGTTACATTTGAAAAATGCCTTCTGTTGATACCACACTGTTTCACGTAGTTCATTGCTATACTGATCACTAGCTATTAGAGAAAGACTTAAGAGAGACAATCAGAATTACAAGGACTCTGAATCATTGTGGCAGAATTTATTTATTTATGAATTTATTTATTTATTGCTAAAAAGAAAGGATACATTTCAGGATACTTTCTTTCAGACTCTATAAGTAGGGTTGTAGAATTAAGGACCACAGCTTTATGGGGCTCCTGTGTCTTGAAGAGACTGTAGATACTTTTCAGTGGATCTAGTTTTGTTAAGGCTTATTGGGTGTAGTTGCAAAATGAAATATACTTGTAGCAAGTCTCTCAATCATTAATTGTAATTATTTAAACACTGCAGTGTATTGCCCATGTAAGATGTATTTTTGGTTTCTTACAGGACAACCTTTCAGTCAGTCTGGTTACCACTATGTTTTGGCACTGGCAAGTATTGTTACTGTAGTCCTTTTTTTGTCCTGAAGATAGTACAAGCACAGACTTCTTTCTCCTGCAGGTGTAACTAAGGCAGATTAACTGTCTTTTAGTTTCATTTGGTGGACACAGATTTAAGAAGGAAACCAACTACTTTCCTTCAGTTTTAAATCCTAACTAATTATCAGCTAGGTCATAGTTTACCTGACAGATTTACTGTTTGTTCCTTTCCATCAACAGCAAAATCTATTTTGGGGGCCAGTGGGGATAAATAATTTTTCATTTACTTAATGTTCTACTAAATCAGGGGAAATCTGTGATAGTAGGGCTCTAAGGGGCATCAGATAATTATGTAAATACAAAAATAGATGTTATGTGGGGGAAGAGACAGCTAAAATAGCACAAGATGTATCTCGGAAAAAAAATCATGCTCTTACTTGTTTTCTGGCAAACCTACAAGAATGTCTTACATCTTACAGCTATCAGATATTTTATTTATAGCATGTGTTTGTATATCTGTATTCTAACAGTCCTTTCTAGTTCTAACTGTTTTCCTAGATATTTTTTTGCAATAACTTGTTATTCACATATGAAAATGTGAAATAAGTAAGCAGTACTGCACAACTTGATAGACACTGACAGTTTTGATATTCCTGTAGTCTGTCTTTTTATGAATTTTGATAGTGTAGAAGGCTAGCATACAACAAGATTTCAGTATTTGTTTCATCATCTTCCTTAATGTAATGTAAATATCTCTTTTTTAAAAATAAGATAAAACATAAAAACACTTCAGAATTTTTAGCTTGAATGCATAGTAGATACTCCTGAACAGCAGGTGCTTGGTGATAAAAATTTCTTCATGGTAATTCATTGTTTTGAGTAGGGCTCCACCAGGTACATTATGATCCATGAAGATGCTACATTTTAGACCTCAATGCAGCAAACAACATCTGAAATGTCAGAACTATCATTTCCTGATATGCACGTTAATGTGGACTCTTAAAGCTGCATTAAATAATATTTAAGATGGACACTGTTCCTGGTTTTTTGGTGAAAGTGTTAATGTTTATTTTAATGTGATAGGTAGTCCATATCAACTTGAACTTAAAACAAATTAATAAAAGCATGCCAGAATCAACATGGAAATCAAGTTCTGTGAGATCAGGGGTGATTTTCCCCATATTGCTCCCAGCATTTTCCTTTTCTTGAACTTATTTTTTCCTCTCTACATTTGTGATTGTTGTAAAGTTTCAGACTTTAAGTTTTTTATGTACCTATGGACAACTTCTATTCCTGCATAAATCACTTGTGGTAAATTAGTCATTCACACAAAAGAGTTTTCTCTGTGTGCAGATGGGGAAGAGAAAAATAAATGGTGGTAAATCAGTAACTTTTCTTTTAATGTCAACATAGTGCAATGATATCAGCTTGCAACAGACTTAAACATTTGAGTAGTACCAGAGGGAAGAAATATTTAATTACTAAACGTGCTGGTGCTCAGATACATGCTTTGTTATTAATATACGCATTCATTTAAAAGTTCAATTTGTTGCAAGGCTTGGTGTCTGAAGATATTGTCAGGCACAATAACATTTATCATGCTTTCAGTATAGTTTCTGATTGACTAAATGGCGTTCTTGGCAGACTTCCTCACAATATGAGAAAAAGCAAAGTAAATTTATTTTTTCATATATTGAATATTGAAGTACTTGTCAAATAAAAAAGTAACCAGCATTTGTCTTCCCTTTCCTGTAGAAGGAATGCTATGAATTCTGGTAGTCTTTGATTACTTTTTTTAGATGAAAAAGGAAAAGAATTCTTGAAACAGTCACACACGCTAAATAATCATTGCAAAACTGCCTGGTGTCACACATGGTAAGTAATAGTTTTGCTTGCCAGCAAATATCACACCTGTGCACGGCAGTGCTGAGCTTTAAAGCAGGCAAGCTGATGGGTTTCTTTTCAGACCTTAGGAGCTTTTGCAGTTGTCATCAAGCCCTTACAGACTTCTAGCAGTAGAAATCGGAAAACAAATAAATAAAAAACCCCAACCACCCCCAAATAAAATAAAAGCTATATTGTAGGTAATGAAGATTCTTGAAAGTTTTTGCTATCCACTTGGACATGTGAAGTGTCTTGTTTACGTGAAGCCTTCTTCCTCTTATGCCTTTCCCAAAGGGATGTGTGCAGTGGCAGTGGAATGGAACCATTGTCATCTTCCATGTTCTGTAGACACTCCTGGCCTAAAACCAGACAGGATTTCAGAGAATCAGATTCAGCAATCTAACTGATCTCTTCACCTTGCATATAGTATCTCTTTGAAGATGCTTCTGCCTGGATCAGGCTTTTCCGGATATTCCAGTACAAACATTTTTTTCTCTTAGTTGTGCTGAGAGAGTATCTTTAACAGATTGATACCATTCCTTTTAGACCATTGATAAAAGATCTGCAGATCCAGTATTATAACTATGTTATGAATTGTAACAATGTTTTACAACACTTTTAATGAAGAAACGTGATGTTTCTGCTTGATGGTAGACTCCTCAGGCAGAGCTCGTTTTTTAATTAATTTAATCCAATCTACCTAGGTGCTATATTTAAGGAAATTGCACTTTTTACATACCTGCTAGCAGCTGCAATGTATAAAGATGTACCTTAGAAGCTGACAACATCTCGTAAATAAACTAACCTACCACTGTGAAATGGCAGATTCTCTGTCCTTGCATTTCTTGTCAATAGTTTGGAAGATTGTTTGTAAAGCTGCACAATTGTGGAGTTCGTGTCTCTGGCTTTGAAAGGTCATTGCACATGACTTCTTTTTGTGAGATAGTATTCCTGTCTGAGTTATAGAAAAGGAACAAGTGCTTCAGAAACAATGAGCTTTCTTGTGCTGAGTTTTATGAGTAACTGTGGGGAAAAGATCTGTAAGAGTCAAGTTCACTAATTTCTTTATGAAGCTTCATAGTTATTTCAGTAGGTTTTCTTTTTTAGGAAGGTGACATGATCCTTAATTCATAATGAATCTGTGGCTTTTAAAGTTTCAGTTCAGTGTGTCTCTTGCTTTAAGTTTGTGGAATAATTTGTATTGTAGGTGAATGGAAATGACCTCCATGCACAATATAGTGAGGATATCGAGAATCTTGAAAATGTGTCTTTATTCATCCTGCTTTAAAACCCAAAAAACCTCTATGCAGTCATTTCAAGCACAAAAAGCATACTGATTTTAAATTTTTGGGTTTGATCTATGCAAGCTGCAACAGATGTTTTACAGGTATTTAAGTGAGGCTGCCAGAGTTTTTATTAGTTTAAACAGGAATTCTTACCTCTCTGGGCCACAACTCTGTAGGCCCTATATGGCTTGCCTGTAGGTATTTGGTGTGAAGAAAGATAGGATTAGAAGTTAAATGTTTCGGTGTGGTTGAGTAGGGTTCACTTTGTAAATAAATAAATGAAACTCAAAGTTTTCTGTCAATTCTGCTGTGTAAAAGACCTTGCATGTAATGTATCTTGTATGGACAACATTTATTTAAGATATTTGGAGAATCTTTCTCAAAAAATGCTGTTTAAAAGTACCAGTTTTGTAAAAGAAAAACCTTTTGCAGAGAGAATTTCTGCTTGACTTGGCATTTTTTTTTGGTTCTGATATCATTGTCACTCATATCAGTTTCTGATATCATTGTCAGTCAGATCAAATCAAAACTACAGCTTTTTTTACCATAATGCTTGTGTTCTGTCTATCTCTATTTTAAATGCTTCCTTTGGAAAGCTGAAAATCATAACTCTCCAAGCACTTTCCTAGATTTTCCCAAGTTTTATAGGAAGCTAACAAAACTTGGTACTAAAACCAAACAAAAACTTCTGCTTTCCTAACCTCTCTTTCACCCGAGGGATGTGTGGGAAATTTTCCATTTTCCATCTGAAATCGTATTGACTATAACATCTATTCTTTGTCATCCTTCTTTTTGCTGTCAGTAAGCCTATTAAAAATGGGTAGGCAACTTAATTGTTGTCCTCCATTCTACTCCTTCCCTATGTCTTCTCTTGACTAAAGGGAAGGAGGAAAATCTTGTTTCAATAAAACCTTTTGAGCCTGAACTACTGTTATGATGCCTTAAACTAAAGTAGAGCATTAAGATTTTCCCACTAATGAACTGTACCAGGAGGAGTTCCTTTTTCTGTGTCTGTTTTTCTCAGGGCTCTGTCTTTCATTTAGTCATAAAATGGTGCAGGTTAGCTCTAAGATGTAATTATCCAGTTTCAAAAGGTCAGTACACTGTACTTCATCTCCACCATTCACCTTAGCAATTATCCACTTCACTGACGGTACCTTGACCTCACTCTATGCTTCCACTATTATTCTGTTCTTCCATTGAAAAGTAAAATTCATTGCAAGTTGCTGGAGACATTTTCTGAAGAGAAAATATTCATATTTGAAAGGAAAATGAAACAAGTCAAGTTTTTTTCACGTGTTGCAAGTTGTTACTTAAGCTTTCAACTCCTTTATAAACTGGAATCTGTAGTTCCACCCAGGAGCATCTAAAATAGTTATTCTCTGTGTTCGTATGACAATATATATTTTATGTGGAAAAACCCACCTGAACTGCTATTCAATTAATTTACATTTTTTAATTGAAGTTTCAGTAATAAATTTAAAAATTAAAAATAAGGATTACAGTTCCTGTGAAATGTTTTTGTGTGGAAAGTGAAAGAAGATTGTAGACTTTAAGGCAGAAATAGATTAAGTTTAAGGATGTATGTTTTTCATATAATGAAAAGTGGATTTTTTTTTTAAAATGCCACGTTCCTTTTAAAAAAACACAGGGTTGTGGTTATGTGTATATACATATACATACATGTATGTATTTTATATGCACATATATACACACAAGAATTTAATTATGTCAGTTCAAAACAGATGACACTTTTTGAATGTTTGCCTTGTGTTGCTTTTTCAGTAGCATCTGGCTTGACTTCACTTTTGAGAAACGTTCATCTAGCTGCTTTCCTCATCTTGCTGTATTAGGTCTACAACTCTTGTTTTTGCTGTGTAGTGTAAAGGAAAGCAGGTCTGCACAAGTTACTTGCACAGCAGATGGAGTGGTTTTCAGCCTTTTGAAACTGTGTGATATGGAGTAGATCAAAAGATCCCAGGGATGTGTTCAAGCCCAGTGAGGGGGAGTAGGTCCGTCTCAGAGCAGCTCCAGTTGGACAGTTATGCAAGTCTACAGAGTCCATCAGTGTATGTAACTGCTGGGTTTGGGTTTCTTTTCCCCTTAAGTGAAAAAGTTACTTTCTCTAAAGGCAGGGAGCTCATAATTGGAGAACAAGGTCGGTGAGTTTTTTTCAGTTGAAAAACAAGCAACATTCCAAACCTTGTTTCTAGAAGATAACAGATTCCTGAAGCTTTTTTTGGTTTCTTTTGTTTGGCTTCGTTTTAGTGAGAGGAATATGTTCTCAAAAATCTGAATTTACGCTAGCATTGTCTTTAGTCATTACATTTAATCTTTTCTGGAAGTTAAAGCACCAACTTATATAAAGACCCTTCTTACAACATCTCATAGAGGACTGAGCATACTTGGGTGTGTTCTGAAAGACAACAAGCCTGCAAGATTTTTTGCACAAAATTACATTAAAAAGATCATTAAATATTTTTTTTCTCATTCTTCCTAACTTAATTCTAGATCTGATTTTTCACTTCTTCCTCATTTTGTAAGAATAACATGGATGATAAAGAAGCAACTTTCCAAAGTGTTTAAGTTTGTATGTTTTATATGAATGTACCTTCATCTCTTACATAAAAATACAGCTGCAATAGCAGTGCAATTTTTGAATGGGACATTACTGCTGTGAATATCTGCATTTCATCTTTGAAGTAAGGTGTAATTTTGTAATTTTTAACTCACTTTTTTTTTTTTAAAAAAAGGTATAATTAACTAACTCTCTATTTTTATGGATTTAGATGCACCACTAAAAGCTGTAATAATGCTGTACATTCACAGGTTTTCTGAGGCCTTTGTAGTGAACATAGTGTTGCTTCTATCATAAGCAATCATTAAGTCATTAAGATGTTTTAGTTCCTAGTTAAAGTAAGAGAGTGAAGTTGATTCATGGAACAAGTGGCTGAGCTTGCACAGGAAGTATTTCTCATACCTGATACATACAGTACCCATACTGCTTAATGAGTTAAGAGTTGCTTAAAATGTTTTGAAAATATGACCGAGTAACAATTGATAAGTAAAATTGGATTCATGTACGTAATTGAAGAAATATTGTAAGCAGCAAATATTTTTTATTTGTTTGAAATTTTGTTCTACAAATATGAACATGTATCTTTACACATGCTAATTATTCTGCATGCCAGAAGTATCCTGCTTAAAGATTGTAAGGACTTGATTAGATTACCTAGTATTATAGAATATAAAATCTAGAAAAAATTAATGTAAAATAATATTATTAGTCTCATTTAAAATAAATGTGTGCATCCTTCTTTACTTTAGGAAGATTAATTAGCAAAGATGTTACCAACAAATACTTGGTCAGTAATTTTCAGTTATTTTCATACTTAACAAAACCAATAAAATCTCCTTCATGACCTTTCTAATAGCAATATTTCAGTTTTCCACTAAATGAGTTAAATACATATAATTTCAGACATTATTTTTATTTGATTCAAGATAAAACATGATGAAAAATTCGTCTAGAAAGATATGACTAGTCAGCTCAGGATCACCTGTGTTCCTCGTAAAACAATAGTTTTCTGCAATCTATATTATTTTCATATGAATCTCTCCTCTTTTAAATGCAAATATGTTAAAAAATTGCAACATAACTCCCCTGTCAAGGATAGGGTCTGGGGTATTCAGATTAAAAGCAGCCCTGAGGCAAAGAGAGACTTCCCTCTGCTGAACCTTCTTCCAGCTCTTTACAACAGCTCACATCAGCTAACTGGCCTCAAGTGCAGCCAGCTGAACTCATGGAGCTGGAAGGGCCCTGGCAGGGGTTTTTGGGTGTGAGTAGTGCTGGGAATGCATTGTACAGGTTTTGGAGACATATTCCGTCTACTCAAGAGAAGGCTAATCTTTTTAACTGCAAAAGTAGTGATGCACAATGCAATGGCTCACCATCTGCTGACCCTGAGCAGCAGGCCACCACCCCCATCCCCCTGAGCCACCTACCTCCAGTTTTATTGTTCATCATGACATTATACGGCTAGTTTGGTTCAGCTGTCCTTGATGTGTTCCCTCCCAGCTTCTTGTGCACCCATTGGAAGGGCAGTATGAGAAGCTGGAAAGTCCTTGACTTAGTGTAAGCACTGCTCAGCAACACCTAAAACATCAGTATGTTATCAAAATTATTCTCATCCTAAATCCAAAACACAGCACTGTACCAGCTACTAGGAAGAAAATTAACTCTATCCCAGCTAGAAACAGGATAATTAAATATTTAAATTTATCATTATTGGAGCTTGTAGACATCTTGGGTGCAATGAATTGAAATATTACAAGACAATCATAAGTCAATTTATCTTTGACATCAGATCTTGGCTTGGTAGTCATCTTGCACTTAATTGCCTGACTGAAATTCAACCTTGGATGGGTTTGTGATTTCTCTCTACTTGAAGTCTGCCAGATATGAACTGGTATTTATTAGTGTCATCTCTGCGAAAAGGTGAATTTTCAGGCTGAGAATTTGAGTAGTGTTTTTTGGCAGAAGCTTTGCATGAACATAGGGCTTTCTCATGTTTCAGATCTTTCATGGGTACCTGTAAAATATTATGCCTGCATATTCATTTAGAAAAAAACACAGTTTCGGTGATTGTAATCCAGTCAATGGTATTTGAACAACTATAAATCTGCACAGCTAGGGGTGGGGGTGGTGGTGATAAAAAAGATTTGGTGCTAAATAGAGGTATGTGATCACTTTATTTCCAGTTACTGTACAAAAATTCAGTGGATAGATATCAAAGACCTAATTGGAAACATTTTAGCATCTAACATTATCTTGTGCATTAGAGCTGACAACTTGTACTCTGTCACTAGTGGGTATACCGTGCCAAAAATCCCCAAACCCAAGGTTACAAAATTTTCCTTCCATGATTCCCTGTTTAATCTCAGTACAGATGTTTATCACATTCTAAGGAATTTAGCTTGGTAAATAACTTCTACAGACCATGAGATAACATAAATATAAAATGCATAGACATTTTAATCTGTTGTATTTTAGCCAGATGGACCACCCCACAAAACTAGTAGTTTTGTAGCTGTATAAAGTCTTTTCATACAAGAGTAAGTCCATAATGTAAAGACAACTGCTGATTAGCATAATTGTTTTAAAAGTTAAAATTAGTTCCTGGTTTGTCTGCCAGTGTGATACAGAGTAGGAAAGGAATATGTTATTTTCTTTCTTACTTGCTAGTTTGCCTAATCTTTCTGAACTGTTTCAGCCTCCTCTCCAGATAGTACCCTCCAACAGTGTATCATGATGTTAAGACTGGCCAAGGTTTTAGGAGTTCTGTTGGGGTGTGTGTGGAGGGTTGCTCAGCTCATTTCTTCTTGTTTTTATTAAGGGGAACAAACAGACCATGATGAGAAGGAACAGCCTAAGGAAGTGTCTTTTGTTGGTAGAATAAAATGTGTTTAAACATAATCCATTCAGTTTGTAATTATTTGATAATTGACTTTTCTAAGTGAAGTAGTTGGTACTCATCCTCTGTATTTAGAATCACAGAATATCTCAATTTGAAAAGTACCCATAAGGATCACTGAGTCTAACTCCCTGCTCCTTGCCAGACTACCTAAAACTAAATAATGTGACTAAGAGCATTGTCCAGATATACCTTGAACTCTGACAGGCTTGATGCCATGACAACTGCCCTGGGGAGCCTGTTCCAGTGACTGACGACCCTCTCAGTGAAGAACTTTTTCCTAATGTCCAATCTGAACTTGCCCTGATGCAGCTTCATTCCATTTGCTCAAGTCCTGTCACTGGTAACTAGAGAGGGGAGATCAACACCTGCCCCTTGAGGAAGTTGTAGCCTGTGATGAGGTCACCCCTCAGCCTTCCCTTTTCCAAGCTGAACAAGCCAAATGGCCTCACCTGCTCCTCATATGTCTTTCCCTTGAGATCTTTCACCATCTTGGTTACCCTCCTCTGTACACACTGTTAGATGTCACTCTTATATTGAGGTGCCCAAACTGCACACCATACTCGAGGTGGGGCCACACCAGTGCAGTGTAGAGCGGGACAGTCACCTCCCTTGACCAGCCAGTTATGCTATAAGCACCCCAGGACACGGTTAGCTCTTTTTGCTGCCAAGGCACATTGTTGACTCTTATTTGACTTGCGAACAGCCCAAACCCTCAGATCTCTTTGTGTGGGCTGCTCTACAGCCTGTCATCCCCTGTTTGTACACATAACCAGGACTACCCCCATCCCAGGTGGAGAATTCGGAGCTTGCTCTTGTTAAGTTTCATACTGTTGGTGATTGCCACACAGGATGTGAATTGGCTTAGAAATGGAATTTGGAGAGGGCTGTAATTAATTTGTAATGAAGTATTTTTTTGTAATGTCATAGTTCTTTTGTCTTTGTTTTCCTATTTATTTCAAGGATTATACTTCAGTATTTAGATGCAACTTTAGTTCATAAAGTGCCCATACCTAAATTTGTGTAAGTCTTTGTACATTATGGACCTCATTTTCAAATGGATAAACTTAAGTTTGGGGTCTGCTTCCTACATGGAAGCTTTTTGAAACATCAGTGCTGCTGTTTGTCTTTTATTGTTCTTCATCAAGACAAGCTGAAGCCTGTGGAGAAAAAAAGCACCTTGTCTTTGTGGTTTGGGGTTTTTTTTCCCTTCCCCCTACACTAATCAGCCTTTTGGGGAATTGTCTGATTTATCATATATAGAATACTAGCTAGAGTAATATATAGGAAAATATTATAACTGTTAGTAAACAATTGTTATTTTCCATCAAATATGATTTCTGTCCTTACTGGAGAGACAAAAAGCATTTCTACTTTCCTCTGAAAACCTGAATGAACCTCTTTGAGTTTATAGTTTCTAATTGTTTTTATTTGCTCAGAAATAAGGTGGGAGCAGATTAGTTTGGTGTTTTATTTAGCTAGATAATCATGTTGTTACAATTCACAGGGTTTGAATTGTGTTTCTCTGATGCTGTAACACTTCATTCTCTTTGCTTCATGTTCAGTAGCTTTTCATTATTTACCAGAAATTGATTTTGAAATAAAAGTAACACATATCTGAAGAAATACACCCCTCTGGCTCTTTCTAAAGACTTGGGCACAGATATCCTGTTTCTTCAATGTGCCTTGCATAGTTGTCAGTCTTTACTTTTATCAAATCAATTTTAGTTCTCGTACTGAAAATAGTAAAGTTCTCAAAATGTTGACTTCAATTTATTAGCATTTCTCTTCTTTATTTTTTTTTCATCCCAGTTGAAAGAACTGGAACCTTTCGTTTTCATGGTGATTTATCTATCTTAACCTCTTTCAGTCTTCTTATAAGTACCATTTAATAACAACTTGTTAATAGTAAGTACTTGTCAATAAGAATCTTCTGATAAATACCTGTTAGTACCTGATAAGTACCTGGTTTGTGCTATAAAAATAAATTCATTTTACCAATTTTTCTTTTGAAACCTGAGGAACATTTCATATATTCTTGACAAGACTTCTGCCTAGTTTTCTCTGAAGAATAAATATAATCATTTGCTAGATAACTATTTTATATGACAGTAACATGGCTTTTTGTTGATATATGTAATACCTCATATATGTGGATTAGATAAATGAATTCAGAAAGCATGGTTAACCTAAGGTAAGGTTACACATTCACCATAAAAGATTATATTTCCCTTAAGACTATTAATTGTGGCCTTAAGAAACACTCTGAAAACTTAAAAATTCTTCCTCTGGTTATTAGAATAGCTGTTTCTAGTACTGAAGACATACTTCAGAACTTCTTCAGGTTAATGAATCTTCATTATAGTCCTTCTGAAATGTAAACTGCAAATAACTAAAAGCATGCTGATTTTTTATATTTTGGGGAATAAAAATTGAACTTTGACTCAGTCAGACCAAAATCAGTCTCAATGTCATTTAAAACATTTTTTTAAATACTCTTTTTCCATAAATAGTAGGGGAGGAAATCAAATTTGGTTACAAGTTACTATATTAAAACGTTACCCATTCTTTGCTTTTGTAAAGGTACAATTAATGAAAAATTTACTTTCTTGTTTTTTTCTTTTCAAATTCAAGTATTTAACTTTATGAAACATGGAAAACTTGTATCTTTCACTGATTTCAAAGATGCCCACCTTACTCTGAGGTGAGGCCATTAGCCTCATCCAGTAAATAACATGAGTTTTAAATCATATTATTCCTCTCCTTGTGTCTTTCTGTTGTTCTTCCTCCCACCCCAACCCTTCCCAGCTGGAAAGACTACAGTCTGAGAATACGTCTGAATGGGGAAAGAGAGAGACACCTGAAGCAGAAAAACAATGTTTGGAAGGAGAGAACAGAAGACTGAAATTGCAGGTAAAAGAAATTCTGGGACTTCTGGAGATAAAAAATAAAACAACACTAAATTGAGTTGTGATTATCCAAATGCACAAAGTAAGCTGCTGGTTAAAAATAAGGTATGGGCGTTGCTTAATTTGATTACTTGGGGAGCATTCCCCAAAAGAATTACTAATTTGTAATGTCAAAATGTGTCCCTAAAACAAAGGCTGTGCAAGACAGAACAGCCTGTCTGTATCTCAGACCTGGATAGTCAGAACTCAGTGACTTTGAATTTCTGTAGGGTACAGAAACAGAGAGAAATATCTTTTCATTTTTAAGAGGAGTGGGGGAAATGACAAGTCTGAAAAGGCTAGGGAGCAAAAGTGAAGACTGGGAGGAACAGAAGAGATTAAGTAAGCTTTGGTAGTTATAGAGTCCTGGTGAAGGTTAAAGCAAAAAAAGCTGTGAGATAAATAATTTCTCTGTCTTCTGTCTTGCTGAATATTGAATCTCTTCTTAGGGAAGAAAGAACTAAAGGAAGAGCCTTATTTCTTATTCCCCTAAAGTTATGTTAACTTTTAAACCTTTTTATAGTACTAAAAATGATGTATTAAATTATTCAGAGACTCTTAACTGTGAGTACTTCCTTTACTGTGTGACTGTCTATGCCAATAATTAAGTAGTAGTCCAGAAGGCTTACACTTTGAGACTCTTAAAACTCTGTAAGAGAAAGCAAAGAAAAACCAAACCAAAAAACCTAACCGATCAGTAACATTCTTATTTGCCTAAATAGCAAATACTTTAATACAATTTATGTGTATTTACTGTTGAATAATGGCAGGCTGAGTAACTAAGACCAGATTTAGCGTATAGTTACAAGATGTAATTTAACTTGGGAACAATTAAGAGAGAGAGGTTCTGTACTTGAGGTCTGCTTTTAGGTGGAATCATATGATTTTTCTCAATTTCTGTGATGGCTCAGAAGCAGCAAATTGCAATTCATATGTATAACTTACCTTTATAAAATATCTTACATAACAAACAGCTGTTTTGGATTTTCCATTACTGATATTTATTTTATCTTGTCATATCACATTGTATCATACCATACCAGTATATTAATTATTTCCTTGTAATGCAACTGATTTGAGGTTGGAGATGTGGCCAGAAAGATGCTCATCTGCTATGCATCTTACTGTATTTCAAATACATTTTAATTATATGGCTGTGTGCGGCGAATGAAGAGACGGGATGTAGCTTGATGCAAGCAAGATGTCGATATATTAGTGATTCTTTTACATTAATATACGTTTCTACCTTCTACATGTTAGACACTGATTGGTTAAATCTTAAGTGTGAACTACACAGATTGGCTATCTTCTAAGATGCAATAGGTACTGATTAGTCTATCTTATCTTAGCATCAATCTTTATTCTAAGATTAGGGGGTTTCTTTCTACTTGACTTTCGTAAATAACAAATTTCCTTATCAGCACTATTCCTTCCCTTATCTTGCTGTATGTCCCTCTTTTGTCCATAGGGTTGGCATCTCAACTGCTATGGCTCAAGAGTCTGCTGTTAACTTTGTTCCTTTGTTCCCAGGACTTGTGCCCTACAAGTCCTAACACATCTCCGTTCATCAGGCTAACAGTGCTCAGACTCTCATCCTTGAGGCCTTGCCCTACAGCTCTGCTGGGTTTTTTTGTTTGTTTGTTTATTAAGTGTTACTTACATAGAATATTAGACATCTGTGATCATCCCTGTCTGTTAGTATCAGCTCTGTCTATTAGTATCACACCTCTTACTGACACAACTTCACAAACTTTTATTGAGGTCAAAAGGCAGAGATGGACCTCAGTCATCTGTTTCCTTATAAAAGTGAACATCCCTGCAGTGTTTGCCTTTTCATAGCTGATGATTTTAGGATAAGATTGTCTTCAAAACTATTGGTTGTGGGTTTAAAGCAGAAAATTAAAAACTGTATTTTTCGTGTCAGCTGAAACTATGTAATCTATCAGCTGGCAGGTTGGTAACAGGTCTCATCCAAAGACTAGGGTGAGAACTGATCTGTTTGTAGCTGTTTCTATCTCTGATTTACAAGAACTGCAAATCATGGAATCACAGAACGAGTCAAGCTAGAATGGACCTCAGGAGATCTTCAGTCCAACCTCCTCCTCAAAGCAAGGTCAGCTCTGAGGTCAGACCAGGTTGCTCAAGGCTTTGTCCGGTGGTGTCTCAAAAGTCTTCAGGACTGCACCACCTCTGTGGGCAGCATTTTTGTGATGGGTTGACCCCAGCTGTCAGCAAAGCTCCCACCCAGTCCTCATTCACTCCCCAGCAGCAAGGTGGGGGGAAGAAAAGGGAAAAGGCAAAACTGAGGAAAAACTTGTGGGTTGAGATAGAGATAGTTTAATAAATGAAGGGGGTGGGGTGGGGGGAAAGGAGGGGGAAAAAAAAAAAAAAGTGATGCCAGCTAAAGCAATCACACACCACCAGCAGACTGATTCCCAGCCAGTCTTCAAGCAACAACTACTCTTGAAAAACCACCACCTCTCTGTTGTTGCAATGGACTCTTCCTTCCCAGGTGCAGGATTTTGTCATTGTTGAATTTCATAATTCAAAAGGGTTACTGTTCACCCCTTCCTTCAGCTTGTTGATAGAACTTCTTGATTGGAGCATGCCATCTGCAGGCAAGGATATTGCCTCTGCCTGCCCCAGCTTCAGGGGGAGATAGAATGACTGTGATGGGAGCATTTTCCTGATATAATCAAAAATTAAAGAATCACTGACAGGGGCTGAAACTAAAGAAATTATTAACTTGACCTATTGAATAAGCTCATTAAGATGTAGCAAGCTTTCTGAGACACCTGTGATATAAAAATATATAAAAACTTTGGGAAGTTCCTGAAATGAGTCATGAGGAGAGGTCCTGTGCATTAAGGATCTGTGGTAAAAGAAAGATTTGTGCACAACTGTGGTTTTAGTTTGTATTATAGGTCCAGGGGTGCCTGAAATTGGGATTTTTGGTTACCTACCAGTATTTTGATCTTGGAATGACTTTGGATACTGAGACCTGGATTATATTTTAAGATGAAAATTTTGTAAGAACGTGTGTGTGAGTGAATTGTCTTGGATTTTTGTATTGTCCTGTCTAAGGTGTTTTGTCATTTCTTAGAATTGGTGTATATTGTCATGGGAGCAGTTCAGTCTTTTGGAGGAGGAGTTCTTAAAAAAATCACCTTTGGGATGTATATTGAAACATTAGAAGGATATTGCAGGATCATCTGTGTCCAGGGATACTTTAATTAATGGTGGCTGTTGTATAGATTGGAGAATGGGGGAAAGTGGCTGACATATGGCACTCTGAATTATAATATGCTTTTACATCTAATGTTGTTCTTATGGAGGGAAAAGAAATGGGATGAAGTTGCATATTCTGACATGTTCTTTACTTCAAGAAATCATCCAGAACAGCAAAAAGAATATGGTATGGTTCCAACAGATCTTTTTGTTCTAGCATTAGAAAAGGACAAAAATTCTAATGGTTTAAAAATATGTTGTTCTGCTTGTAGTATAGGACAGAGATGTCTTATGCTGAGTATTGTTGACAAATGGAAGAGTATATTAAATTGATGGTTGCCCTGGTCACTGTGCACACCCAAGAGAACATATACAGGAATGTGAGGAGGTTTGTCAAAATCAGGAGGTACAGTTGTTGGGAGCTGAAGGTTTTAGTCCTGTTGCTGGACAGACATGAAATTGCCAGTGAGAAGTGATACAGGCACCCCTACACCAAGCAGTAGGGACAAAGGGACCAGTAACAATGAAAGTTCTGTTTTCAATCATTGATTTAAATAATTGGAAAGCTGTGGCAGGAAACTATAGGGATGATCCCTATAAGGTCACCAGGGCCTTTGAAATGATGATTAAAACTCAAGATCCTGACTGAAAGGATATAGAGGCATTAATGCAAGTGTTCTTTGATGGTACTGCAAAAGAGATGGCCCACAAGGCAACCAGAACACATGTAGCTCACGTAGCAGCAGATATGCTAAAAGGAACAGTGGAGCAAAAATTTCCATCTGTGAACATTAACTGGGACCCCAATATCCACAGATCTAGAAAATTATTAAATAAATAACAAAGATGGATCCTGTTCAGAATTAGAAATGGTATACCAAAAGCTATAAATTTGTCTAAATTGTATGAAGTAAAATAAGATTGCAAGGAATCACCCACAGATTTTATGAATAGGTTAAAAGAGGCTGTTCGAAAATACACAACAATTAATCAGAATTGACCATCACTCTGCTAAATTTCCTGGGAGTTAGCAGGTATCAGGTGTCCAAAGAAAAGGCACAGATAGCTAAGGAGACTGTAAGTTATCTTGGGTTTGAGATTCTGAGAGGACAAAGTTGATTAAGTACAAACAGGAAAGAAGCGATTTGTCAACTCCTTGAGCCTCAAGTTGCAAGAGAATTGATAGCCTTTCTAGGAACGGTGGGTGGTGCTAATTGTGGATTGCAAACAATGGACTTCTGGTAGAACCATAGTATGGCTTACTAAAATTCGTCTGAAAGGATTATGTCATCTGCACTGAGGAGGTGTGAGCTGCATTTAAGCAGCTGAAGCAAGCATTAGTGAAAGTTCCAGCCCTGGGATTACCAGATTTCTCAAAGACCTTTGAACTGCTTGCCCACGAGAGGTGCAACGTGGCATTGGGAGCCTTGGCACAGTTTGTGAGCAGTCAGTGGGGGCTGGCCTGCCATAGTATCCCAGGCACGTTTGCTCACTGCGTCTGGGGCTCCTGGTGTCTGGCTGCAGGCAGAGCAAATGGTACTACCGTAAACAGTCTTCTGTGACACCAGACACCAACTGACAACATAAGTAACATAAAAGGTCAATAGTATTACAGGAAAGAATGACTGTGGTGATCACTTAATGCCACCATGAACTCTATTCACAGCAGCAAAGAGTTAATAAGATAGAAAAAAATTTACAAGAAAAATTACTCTGGAAATGAGTTCATCTCCAAATCAGTCATGCTGTTGGAGACCTGGCCAGCCATGCGTAGTGAAGACAATGGTTTGTGGCGTTAGTTAGCATGTTTTTTTAACCTTGCTGCTGCCAGCAAATGAAAAACAGGAGTTAGGAAAGGAGAGTAGTTTTTTCAAGGATTCCATCCTAACTCAAGTTATATCTTAGATGGAACCGATCAATTCCTATGTAGGAACATCCTGTCACTGTTGAACCTTTTATAAATTCTGAAACTGTCGCTATCTAATTTGCTGTAATGCTATCAATAACCTGAAAAGAATGGCTTTGCCTTCTGATTTAGGAGCCTTTTTTTCTGGGATGGTAGCTTGAGTTCAAATAAAATAAGATGTTTTATGCAGGGTTAGAAAAGTACAGAAGGATAATTTCCGTAAAGTATAGGTGATGGTTAGGCATTTAGGTTAGCCAAGGGTTATACAAGATTGAAATCACAGCTGTCTGAAGACCTTTGTGCATCTTAATCTGAATGAATAGGGCTTTCTTTAGCAAATAGACATAAGGGATATGGATAAGTGTTACTGAATGAATTCCAGAGCAAAACACAGTTGCCTAACACCCTAGTTTCTCCAAAACCTGTATTTGTGAGATGACTTGGGAGATCCATTGTAGTTGTTTAGAGCAATATACAGTGTTACTAATTGAGGTACAGCTGATTCAAATTTTTAAAGGTTATAATCTATGGTGATATTTTTTCTTTCATAACAGTTTTAGTAAGATTAAACATGGTATCAAAATACAGAAGGGAAGACCTTACATCCTTGTCTAAATTATTTCATGTTGACAAATTCCTTACTCTTTAATATGTATACCTCCACAGAATATACTTTTGTGCAGTTTTGTGCAATCTCTTTCTGCAATCTCTCGCCACTGAATGGTAGTAAATCATGCAGATTGAAGTTCTGAACAGGAAAGTTAATATTAATTATGTTTTGCACAAAATGTGAGTCCTCAATATTATTCTTAGCTGGCAGTATGTTGGTTATAAATGTTTCCACATGCAGTTTTTGAAAGGGTAACTTCTGTTGCACAAGATGAGGGGAATTGATGAAACAATTGAGATCAGACGATTGTATATCGATTGTACTTCTTGGAGTGGAAAATACCATTTAAATTAATAGCTGTATTGTTTGACAAATAGCATGGCAACA
Organism: Falco peregrinus; assembly: GCF_023634155.1. Classification (NCBI taxonomy): domain Eukaryota; kingdom Metazoa; phylum Chordata; class Aves; order Falconiformes; family Falconidae; genus Falco; species Falco peregrinus. The sequence goes on from NC_073723.1 coordinate 66,441,965, forward strand.
AATATTTAATGCATCTAACTGGTTTATTTAGGAAGGGGTAAAATGAAGTAAAAAACCCCTTGTTGATGGTATAGCTCAATATGCAAAACATGCTGTTTATGGAAAGAAAATTTTTATTTCATCTGTGAAATAACCTTGAAACAGACTTATAAATAAATTTGGGGGAATAATAACTTTGTAATATCTCTAATTATTATCTGGTTATTATGGTTTTGATTCATTGAATATATTTTGTAGTGGACTTGTACAGAATTTAAGTGCACAGGGCTGAACTATGGAGCTTGTAGATGCATAGATGAATTTTTTAAGCTTAATTTCCATCTTTAATATGGTAAGTTTATAATGTTGTTAGGAAAAAATTCCATAGATTTTAAGTATGGAATGATGAACAACATATATTTTTAAGATTAAACCATTTTAGCTTAGTGTTATCTAGCAAGATGGTTTTTAAATCATCAAAATTTAGGCTTGATTTTTCAAAAGTAGGAAACACTCAAATTGTTATGCAAATAATTTGCAAAATTGTCTGTATTGGGTTTACATGGCAAGGTTTTGGTAGCAGGGGGGTTGCAGGGATGGCCTCTGTGAGAAGACATCAGGAGCTGCCCCGTACCAGGCACAACTGATTCCAACTGGCTCCAAAAGGAACCCACCACTGGCCAAAGCTGAGCCCATCAGTTGTGCTGGCGGCACCTCTATGAAAACACATTTAAGATACAGTAAAAACACTGAGCAGGGGTGTGAAGGATGGGAAAGGGTGAGGAAAAAATGTGAAACAGCTCTGCAGACACCAAGGCCAGAGAAGGAAGGATGGAGGTGCTCCAGGCACTGGGGCATCCATGGGCTGATGACCCCACTCCAGAGCAAGTGTACATGCACTGAAGGAAGGTGCAGCCTGTGGAGAGCACATGCAGGACCAGGGTCCTGGCAGGAGTTGCAGCCCCTGGGAGAGCCATGCCTGAGCAGTCTGTTCCTGAAAGACTTGCCCCATGGAAAGGACCCTTTGGCCTGTGGGAAGGACCCACTCTGGAACAGTTCATGGAGGACTATATCCTGTGGGTGGGACGCCCTTGCTGGAGCAGAGGAACAGTGTGACAAGAAAGGAGAAGCAGAGAGGAACTGTTATGGACTGACCCATAACCCGCTGTTCCCCATCTGTGCATAGAGGGAGAAGGTAGAGAGTAAGGAGTAAAGGAATGAGGTTGAGCCTGTGAAGAAGGTTGAGAAGGAAGTAAGATATTTTTAGTTTCACCATCATACTCTATTTTTAATTGGCAATAAATCCAATTTTACTCAAATCAAGACTATTTTTCTTATGAGGGTAATTTAGCTCAGCCCATGAGCCCTTCCATCTTATTTTGTCCCCCCTAACCTGTAGAGAAGAGGAGATGAGAGAGTAGCTGGGTGGACATCTGAAATCTAGACAAGATCATCCCACAACGATGTCCGAGGTGGGTGTGTTCCTCACATTTCATAGACAAAAATACATTTTTACAATAGTAGCCTCAGTGAGATTGGTTTTCTTCATATTTTTAAAATAGAGGAACGATATCCACTCTTGCCTTTTCCTTATACAAAAGATGTGAAAAGGGTATTTCTTTTAATTACAAAATAAGATATTTTATGATGGTTTACTTATATGGCAGAAACTAGTTACCCTACTGTAGTTATAGTCTTTGTAATTTCATAGTATCACTGTGTAAACACAAATTTTTATGGATACAAAATTTGATATAAGAATAGCTACAATGTGATTGACATGCTTCCTAACTTTAACTAAAAAACACCAGTAAAGGCTGTGAGTCTAAATTACTGCTCCCTAAATCTATTTTTTTTAGTTGAATAAGAAATTGATGTCCAATCATTAATTCTTTAAGATCTAGAAAAATCAAATTAACAAAAATTTCAAACCAAAAATTCTCCTCTCTGTACATCTCTAAGGAAGATGTTAGAACACAGTTGTACTGACTTCCACATTTATTTTCAAGATAGTATCTTTTTCTTCATTTATAGATTAAGCAACTGTTTCAAACACACTACCAAAGAACAAATACTGTGATCTGTTCTGGTATGCAATTGCATGGCAAAGATTTCAGAGTGATTGAAGTATTGAGTGTATTAATTGAAGAGAAAAACCACCGTCAATTCATGGAAATATTAGCTACATACTTGATTCTCAAGAAAGGGAACTGCAAATGCCACAGTTTTTAAATTTGCAGCATCATAAGTTTCTGTTCTTTCATGATCCAGGGAAAAATATTACCAGCTAATTTTCATCTCTAGTTAGGAACAGACTTTTTTAAAGATTACTGTATATATCAGACCCTTTGTTACTAGTGTTTGCTGTGTTTTAATGGATTATAACTACTTGCATCTAAACCCTTAGGATAAGAAGCTATTGGATCAGATCACATTTTAGTAACACACGTTTTATGCAGTATATCAAACATACATTTTTTTATGAAAGCAAAATATCAGTTGCAGATTTGGCAACTGAAGTATTAAATGCTTTTCTCTTTTGTTAAAAAAAAATAATATAAAATAATCAATACAGGCAGCTAAAAAGGTTGTTCATATTGTATTTTTTTCTTCCCAGAAATATTTTGATCATTTTAAAGTTTATTAATTTTCATTCGTTCCAGCTGTTTACTATTTACTTGAATGTAGATGTACCAGGTCTGGCTGGGAATGGGTTAACTTTCCTCATCGCAGCCTGTGCAGTGCTGTGCCTTGCACTTGTGTTTGCAGCAGGTCGATTACACACTGGCGTGGTGTTTTGGCTGTTGCTGAGCGGTGTTTTGGCTGTTGCTGAGCGGTGCTTGCATGGCATCAAGGCTGTCCCTCCGACCTCCCTCGCAAAGTAAGTACGTTTGGATGGGGAACACCCAGAGCAGCTGACCCAAACTGACCAAAGGGAAAGGGGTGTTCCTTGTTAAGGTGTTTGTCTTCCAAAGCAACTTCTGTGTGTACTGAGGCCCTGCTTCCCAGGAAGTGGCTGGACTTCACCTGCTGGTAGGAAGTATAGAGTGCATCTCCGTTTATGGGTTGGAGGTTTTGGGGGTTTTTTGGTTTTTTGCTTTGCTTCCACATGCAGCCTTTGGGTTTGTTTTTTTTTTTATTAAACTGCCTTTATCTTTACCCATGACGTTTCTCATGTTATTTTCTCCCTGTATCCTGCTGAGATGGGAAGAGTAAGAGCAGCTTGATGGGCGCCTGGCAGCCAGACAAGGTTAACCCACCACAGTAGAACACTTTTAATGAGAGACAGCCTTATTACTCTAAGCTCCACAGAAACTTACCACAAATTATTAACTAGAACAGTATTTACAAGTACAGTTGTGAAATAAAATTTAAGAAGTGGTTGAAAAAAATTAATGGTGTAAGGTGACAAATGTGGCAGCTGCATTAACATATCTTAACATTTTGGTTCAAAGAAGTAATGTGGCTTTAAGGCAGATCCCCTCCCATCATCCTACCTTGAACTGGTATTGCTTTAGTTCAGAGTTGTGCAGGCTCAATTCCTTCTGGAGGAAACTATGTGGGAAGCTCTGCTTCGGATATTCATGGTCCTTGCTCCAAGCCCTGCTGGAGTGGACGGGGCTGGACCAATGATGTTTTTTGGGATGGCCTTCTACTGCATTTGTATTAAGGGCCGCAGAAGCAGGCAAAACACAGGCTCTTGTGTTTGTGCCTGAGCCTCAGCATCTGCTTGCTGTAGTCTACTTACCATCTTCTGCTGTGCTGACTTACTGGTGTGAACAGAGCCAAATACAAAAGTAGATGCAAATTGCTTCTGTGTCAGCAGTGATCACAGTAGACATTCATCTCTCTACCTGCTATCTGAATGCATGTGATCTGCCAGAGCTGTTTTGAGGATGCACCACGGTACAGAGGAGGAATTTTATAATTTACCCAGATGGTGCAAAAGAAGTTTAAATAGTAAGGACTTATATTATTGCCATGTGTTTCTCTCCTGGTTTTGTGTCACAAATCTCTTAGACTATGCTTTTAATATATTTTTTACTCTTCATCAGAACAAAACTCAAAAGAAGACATAATTATGGTATTATTGTTAACAACTTTGATACTTCAGCTAGCACTGTTCATCTAATGGAGAGTTATCTTTGTTTCAATGCAGACCTCTGGGGCTTGTTATTGTGATGGGAAAGAAGTACTGGTGGCTCAGTTTTCTCCCTTAACAGATTTTTTAAAACAATTTTTTGTCAGAATTACCGTTTGGGATACAGTTGGCTTTATATGCTTTTTTTCCTAAATATTTTTTCTGGTGAAACGGTCATTTCAATTCCTTAGAAAATCCACTAAAGTGTAGGGCTAAAAACAAAGAAAAAGACAGTTTTACAGATGTGTTCATTTCCTCTAGCAAATTATGCTGATGTTTAATAATAGCAAGAAAAAAAATTACTGGATTACAAACTGACATGGATCAACACTCAGCACTGTACTTCCCTCACCAAATTGCTTCCAGTTTCAAAAATATTTAATTCAGAATTCCTGACAAGAAGCTGAATGTCAAAGACTAGATTTTAAAATTAATCTGTCATTTGCATGTGACTAGTGGCATAATTTTAAGAGTATTAGTATACTTCAATTTTTTCATTAAACTTTAGTATTTTATCTCCTATTTTCTAACTTCTTGAAGGGGCCTGTAAATTGTAGTAATAAAATTTTAAAAGTTTGCATAAAAATTTTGAATTACACATTTTATAGTGATGATAAAAACCAGAAAAACAATACGTTTTGCTGATGTGTATGTATAATCATGTATTCTGTACTGTATTTTTTCTTAATTAGGATAAGATTTTTATTTCACTTAAGGGTAGATATTCAGTATTGTCCTGTAGCATTTGTAAAATAGGTTTAATCACATTAATATCTTAATATGATAATTTACTAGGGGATGTACTCTATTAATAAAGTAATAGAAGGACTATTTGGAGATCTCTGTAGTCATTCAACATCAACCTCAGCAATGAGAGCAAAGTGATGAAACCTGTAATTCTTCATGGGAATGTATAAAGTATTAACTATATGAGTTAAAATATTTCCTTCTTTTTACACTGAATTTCTCTGTTGTTTTCTGGAGGCTGTTCATGGAAGACTGAATATCTTGAAGTGCATATGGCAGTTTAACACCTATTTGTCTATCATGCTTGCAGTTATAGATATGTATAAAATACAATTTCTTCAGCTTTTCATTAAGCAGCAAATTACATATTTATAATAATGAAAAAGTTTTTACAGTTCAGAAAAAATATTTTATTTTGTCTCTTCTTTCTTATGAAATATATGAAGCCAGTATTGTCTTCTTTTTTCTCCTCATTTTTGTATATGTATCTATCAAAGGTTAGAATGCTGAAATGAACAATTAAGGAAAAAAAGAAGAAAATTTTAACTTCTCAACTTTATTGTATGGCCTCACTCTCTTTTTTTCCCAGCCAGTTGGGGAAGCTTTCTTTTAAATGCCAGTTACCTTTTCGATTTTGGCAGAGTAACATGAGAGTACTTGCATGCCATCAGAACAAAAGTTTATCTAGCCCTGTATCCTATTTCTGACATTGACCAAAAATTGGTATGTAGGGAAGACTTACTAAAGGCAGCTCAAGAATACTTTCCCTGAGCACTGTCATGGTTTCTTAGCAAATTATGGCTTAGAAAGTTGCAGGAGGAGAATGGTGTTTTTCAACTGTAATAATTCTTACTGAATGTTCTTTCTGTGAATATTTTCAAGTATTTTTTGAATACATGTAAATATTTAACATTCACTGTGGCCTGCCATGAAAAATTACAAATTTAACTGTACATTGGGTGAAGCATTTGTGTTGCTTGCTTTAAAGCTACATCTGCAATTTCATGATGTTGAAATAGAAAATTACTTCAGTTCCCTCTTCCTTCACTACATCCACCCCAGGGTCTTAGATGCCCATTCAGTTTGCTTTTTTCCCCCTCCGACTCAGCAAATCTTTACCATCAACCACTTATTATTATTCCTCTGACTTTCCAGTTCCAAAATTATCTAATTGGGGTGTGGGGCAGGGTGGGCACAATAATAAACAGAAATACACTATTGAAGAAATTAATGTATGACTGAAATAATTATATTTTCTGTTATGCTTAATATGCTTTTCCTAATGACACTTCATCTGTTTTAATTTTTTTACTGCTGTTGCACAGTATTTTTTAAAAATAAAAACCTGGTATTTTTAAATAAGGGTACCTTTGATAATTGTAAGATCTCATTTTGAGTGATAGTAGTAAACTTAAAGCTGCACCTCTACCAGTAGAACCAGAACTGTGTGTTGATTTTCGTTACTATCTTTTCATCACTAAGTATTGAAAGCCTTTGCTATTTTTAATCCCCCATATCTTTCTTTGTGTTTGTATTCACATGGTTCTCTTTGGGTGTCTACTGCTATGATCTTCCTGCAGCGTGAAAACGGGTCAATTATTCCTCTGTTCTTGTCCCTTCTGCTTTATTTTTTCCTAATTTAAAAGCTAGATATTCTGGTATGTGAGGGCCTTTTCTTTTACCAAGTCAGCAAAGTTCCTATAGGAAACATTGTGGAAGGCCTTTGTTAAATGCCTTTTGAAGGCCTGCCATGATCCCTGACCCAGCAAAGCCAATTTATCGACTCACTCAGAAAACTGAAATAAATTTGTAAGACCTAAGTCTTCTTGCACAAAAATTGTTTTGATTCTTCTTCAATATATCATATTTATCCATATAATCTGATTTGTAGTTAAGAATGTCAGTTTTCCTGTTACAGTCATTAGAACTTCTTTGTTTTTTAAATCCCTTCTTCAATCATTTTAAAAATATTTACCATGCTAGCTGTTTTCTAGGCCTTCTGAATTCTTTAGTGACTGGTATCTAGTCCCATGGGTTTTTAACTACTCATTTTGTCTGCTTGTTTCATGACATTATTCAATTTGAGACAGATCTTGTGATGTAGCCCATATATAAAATACGTGCACAAGATTATTTGTATGCTTTTCCTATGTGAATGTAGGGGAAATTCAAGTAGCTCTCATTTCCTTCATTTTTCATATTCCTTGTGTAATGTTCAGCAGGCCACCAGGTTTCTTGCTGTTGATTAGTTGCAAAAAGGATTAATAGTTTTTATAGCTTCTGCAAGTTGTTCCTCACATCCTGCTTGGCCTGCTTATTACATCTTTACAAAAAGACTACCAGATTTTAAGATCTTTTCTATTTCTCCACTTTGTAAGCAGATAGTTATAATGTATCATGTGATACAATATTTTATATAGACAATATTTTATATAGTTCCCTTTATAAAATAAACACAGTAGACTCCACTCCAGAATATATATATTTATATGTGAAACTCATTTAACTTTTTTCTTCTCTATTATTAGATTAGAATGTGTTTTCAGACTATTCCCCAAAATCTCTAATAAAAATAAAATCCAGATCTTCTTTAATTCTGTTTTTTTCCAAAGCCACTATTTTATTAATTCCTGAAATATGTTCTTTATGTTATTGCAGTTGATAGAAGGATAGGAATTTTCCCTTTTTTTATTGTCTCATAATTAAGTTGTCAGTTGGTAAAGGTGGATGTATGCATCAAAGTGTGTTGATGCTTTTCTCAAGTTTCATCCCTTTAAATTCAGCCTGTCCAATCTGACAGTTTCAGTGATTAATCTTTCCAGTTAGGTAGAAACTTTGGCCCTATGTGGAATATCTGTAAGCTTGTCTTAGTTGCCAAGGTACTTCTTACAGTTACTGAATATTTTAAATTAGTTCTGATTAACTTCTGACTTTGAAGCAGCAGACTATCAAATTCACTTGTTGACAGATTACTTTTTAAGAAAAAAAAATATATATATAAAAGAGAGTCTAATTCAGCCTTCATTTTGTGCATCTTTTAACAGTGTTTGAAAAAGAGCAGAAGGGATTATTCTTCAGCAGTGTCCCTCTTAAAAATGTGTACTGATGGATTTGAACTGTATTTTGTGATATTTCTTATCAACTTTGCAAATTTTATTTCTTTAAACAGCCAGCAGTGGATGCTTGGAATATCTTGTGCTTTGTCTCCCTGTGCTGCGCATACCTTATTGCTTTCAGGACAGCTGTCTTGGGTTATGATCATTGAGGAGACTATAGGCTCAGTTTGGCCTGAACTACCCTCTCACTTTCTCACCCTTTTAGCTAAGTTTGCGTAGAAGGTAAAGCTTCGTAACGTTTCTTTTCTTTTCTTTTCTTTTGGTTTGGTTTTGTTTATTTATCCCAGTATGTGGAAGGAGTAATCTAGGAGGAAATAGCCTGGGTTTGGTCCAACACTTGCCTTTTGTGCTCATCAGAGTTAATGCCGGAGTCACTTAGCCCATGTAATTCTGGTTAAGCTGCTAGTTACAGAGGTTTGTCTTTTCGTTATACTACCATTTTTATTTCCATGCTCTTCAGAGGATATATTTCTTTACTGAATCCTTATTAAAAAACAAGTAAACCGACAACACCCCAAGGCTAAAGAAGTGCATAAAAAATTGTCTTATGCCAAAGGAGATAACAGAAATAACAGCTTTTATTTTTAGATGGCCATTTTGTTAAGATATTGTTTTAAACCAGCCATTTTCATTAGTGTACCTTGGAACCAGATGGTCCCCAAATGGCATAAACACTGATTTATAGAACTGAACACCTTTTGTCTGACCCTGCCACTTTCTGTATGCTTTCCTTTTCTCAGTATAGTGGATTTTGACGTCTGTCTTTCCCTGTTTCAGAAAATTTGTGAAGAAGAAAAATAATGGTTGGTGTAAGTTAACCAAAGGTATTTGTCTATCTGAAGTAAAAAATGATGCTTTGACCAGAAATTTATTTAAGACCTGATAATGTAGGTGGTTCCTTAAAAAACAATGTTGTACCCTACAACTGCCCTTAATGCAGAAACATTGTGGAAGAAATTACTCTATATATTAAGTGAAAAATATTTAATATTTTTAGTCTCTTTGTTTATTTATAGTTTTAAAAGTTATGTTAAAAGGATATGTTAAAAAAGGAATTTCATTACTTTCTTAATCTCTTCTGTCCTATAATTGCAAAAGAAAATAAAAAATCTTCATCATTATTTTTCCTTTTGTCTACAGTCAGAAATACCAATCAAGAAGTCATTTAGCAAGAATCCTTAGAGACCAAAATAAGTACTGTTTTATCCAGTTTCTAATTGGGATATTTGGGGTGACTGCTGTATTGTATAGCTCTGAGCCCATGTTAGACACATTTTCTCACTTACTGATTCATTCCATTTTGCTTTCACTTTCCTTTTTGCACCTTTTTTCTGTGCTTCTTTCAGATAGTTGACATTGTTTGGTTATTATTTCAAGCCATGTATCTCACCAAGGAGATTTATTTTCATATTGTCAAATGTGTAATACAAATGAGCGGCAACCATGTTGGAACAAGATTTAATTTCTTCAGTACCAAATAGCACACCATATTTAATACACTATTGTAAACCCTGCCAGAGCAAGGTTGTAGAAACCTATCCAAAGCTGTCTAGAAAATATTTTTCTGTCATTGTAGAGTCTTTGTAACTCAGCAGATGATTAGCCCATGGAGACTGCTTTTTTTGCCAGTGTTGTATAGATATGTTGTGTCTATAAGTACTTGGAATCCAGAACTCTTCTTATGTTGTACTACTGTAATTTTGGTATCAATGTCAAAATCAGTATGTTGATCTCTACCCCAATATGTTAGAGAAGCACCCAGTCCCTAAGGGAAGGGAAGCCAGGAGCTCAGCAAGGAACCAAGGCCAGGAGAGGCAGAGATCTTACCCAGACCCACAGCACCTGATGAAGCAAAGCAGAGTAGGTCTGGAGGTGGCATCCAGGGTTAGCTGAAAGTCCAGATCAGGCAGGTCCATAGTCGCTCTGATGCAGCTGAGGCTGGAGCTCAGGCAAGGCTCGTTGGAAAGCCTCAGCATAAAAGATCCAAAGGTAAGAAGGAGCAGCCCTTGCTTTGGTTTCCAGCAAAGCTTTCTGGAAAAGCTTTACTTAAGGTCCTTTCTAAAAGGGAAGCGGGGCATGCCTTCAGCTACACTGTCTCTAAATTGGCCCTGAGCCCAGGCAGCCAAATGTCAGGAGGAGGAGGATCCTCTTAGAAGCCTGATGTCCCTCACTTAGTATCAAGTGACTGTATCAGCATTAGAGTGTTGCTAAGTGGCTACGAAGCAGTAGAACAGGGAAAGGTTCAACACAGTCTAATCTAATTCACTAAAATGCTATGTTCCTTTTGTCTTCATGTGGATTAAAATAGGATCTGTATTTTAGTATTGTGTTGTGATTGTTGATTGTTCTGATAAATCCATCGATGAACAACTTTTATGTTCTGTTGAAGGTCAACACTGGTGATTACTGACCTTCAAATGGAAACAACTGTAATAGGCTTCTGTATAGCTGAGTGGAAATACCTTTTACCAAGTCTAATGACCTAGAACTGAATAAGTTTAAATTGGTTACTCTACATTCACACTCTTATGGTTTTATGATTACTAGGTACCTGCAGTTTTGAATTGTCCTAGACATTTACATCTCATCAGATGACATACAAAAGCCACATATCATGACTGAAGAAGCTGCTTTTTTGTAAGAAGGTATATTTCCAGCTAACTAAGTGGAAGTGAATGTTTTTGGCAGTTCTGCATCCCTGGCTCCAGTAGTATAAGGTGGATCAATGTACATGAAGAATATTATTGGTAAAATCTGAAAGGTCATGTACTCACACATACATAATAGTCTGCCTTCTGAAAAATCAGTCTGGCTGCAGTGATTAGGTGAAGAATGCTATTGATGCTTCTATTTGTTTCAGAATCTGATGGTTCAGTTGAGAGTAAGCTTTTTCTTCCATTGGCCTTTGGGACTTTTAAATCTAATAAAGTAGTTTTCTTGTTTCTACATAAAAGAATAATATTTATGATTTATAAAATATAAAATCCATACATCCGAAGTTTTGAGGAAAATATGCTATGAAGAGTAAAAGAAAAAACATAAGATCATAGAGTTAAATAACTTGAGAAACAAGAAATCTAAGCTATTATCTAGTCTGGGGTAGATCCTCCTAAGACTATTTCAGTGTTGCTCTTCCACATGTAGTAAATCACTGCAGATGGGATTGAAGTGTTCAGTTCTTATCCAACCTGAACAGTCCAACATTTAAGCTACTATGAAGACCACGTGTATCTTATTTTTTTTCATCTTTCATTTTATAGCTTTTCTCACTGGGAAACACATAAGCAACATCCCACTCAAGTCGTTCGACTTATTCCAACATAAGATGGCAAATTTTTGTCATTCAGTTTCATGGATAGAAAGGCTCTTGATACTTAATTCCAATGCTGCCAAGCCCCTCAAAGGAAATACTTTAATCCTACAGATTTGATAACAACATCAACCCAAAACATAATGAATAATTTGTGAAAAGGAGCAGCCAGTATTTGAAATTAAGGAGGTTTATTTCCATTCTCTATGCTTACTTCATTTAGTGGACTCTCTTTTTTCTATTTTGAACTCTTCAGATAATAACGGTTTAGATTCTTGCTGGACATTGCATTGCAAGTTGGAGATTAGTTTTTTGCATTAAAGATGTACTTTTAAGTTTTGGCAGTAAAGGTTTGAAACTGGATTAAGGTGTAAATTAGTTTGTAGTGGTGATAATACACTTTTGCCTTCCACATTTAGGTTTTGGTTGTATTTTTTTTAATATAATTGAAGAAGATAAAGTGATTGTTAAGTCCAAAAGCTGGGCTCTTAAGGACAATAGCTGGATGGCCTCAAGTGTTGCTGGTAGAATAAAGGAAATTTTTTTAGCAATACTTGGAACCTAAGCTTAGTGTTACAGTTCATTCAGGCCTTTTTGTTACTTTATACTGCATGAAGACACTTCAGTGCTTTATTTCAGTTCTATTCTGATGTCAGTGTATATAACAGTGGAACATTTTCAAATTTATTAGTCACACCAAAATTTAATTAGCAGGTTATTTTTCATCTCATTGAGATTTTGTAAATTTGCATAATTGCTGTCTTGGTTACTAGTTACTAGATATCCTGTGTGTAATAGTTGGTATCCCAACTTTCGTACTTTGTCTTAAACAAAATGGCTTCAAAACTTTTATCATATTAACATACCCGAATCCACCAGTATGGCCTTAGAGTGCACTTACTAAAAAAATTAGAAATTATTTGGTTATGCTATCACCTTCTTCAAGCTGAAGAAAATAAGAAGGTCTTTGCTAACTGTGTCTCAGACTATCAACTTTTGTATGATAGAGGCTGTACCTCCTCTCTTTATTTGGAAGACATGTATTTGAAAAATTGGTGTGGATTCATATGGATACAAATGATTACAACAATACTATAATCAGCTCTGTTAGATGAAGCCTTAATCATATCAGGTCTCTGAATAAGGTCTAACCCCAACTTCTAACATAGCTACTACCTCTGTGCATCACTAAAGTTTGAGTAGAAAAACATATACAAAAAAGTCTACAAACAGTTTTATTGTTCCTGTAGCACACTACTAAAAATTTACAGTGTTCTGTTGCAATAATATTCTTTGGCACTGTAAAAGAGCATAAAACCCACCTGAACACTTCAGTTTTGATGGTGTGATCATCAATAGTTTCATGATTCCTTTTATTTGAAATAATTTATTGATTATTTGACAAGTTCTGTGGATACTCTGAGACCCTGCTGGAATTCTCAGTATTGCCCTTTTTGTTGATGCAAGCTGTAAGAATAGGCTATAAGAAGGCTATATTTTAAAATATATTTTCCCAATGTCTCAACATCTATGCCGGCTTCATTTCTTCAAGTTTGTGTGTTATTAATAATCCCACTTTCAAATACAATTCTTATCATTACATGCTTTAAATAGCAATATGTAGATATGTGTAATTTTCTACACATACTGTGTGTTTCTGTTTTATCTGTATATTCATATAGAACTATGGGCCATATATTATCACTTTCCTTTAAACCATAATTCATATATAGCTCTAATTTGACTGGAAGGGAGGCAGTACAGCATTTTATACATTGTTCACATGGAAAGAATTTCTCATTTTCCTTACCACATGACTACAGTGAAAGCAGATCTGAAAAATAAAGAAAAAAAATAAAGAGAGAGAGAGAGGCAATAGTCAGATATATTCTAATTAAAAGTTTATAGGGTTATAATATGTCTTAATCTAATCTTGAGTTGTGGACAGTCTTTTTTCTTCATTTTCCTTTATGAACGAGGTAGCGAGGCATTAGATGCTTTGAATTATATATTTTTTTCAGAAGCAACACCATGAAAGTTACACTTCAGTCTTACCATACTAGAATATGACTGAAGTAACACTAGTGAGATGCTGTGCTGTGGAATAAAATATTTCAAATAATCCTTATCAGAAATAGTTCATCATATATGAGTAAAATCCAGTGATTTATTGGTGTAAGAAAAAAATGTACTGAAGTTATAATTATAATTATGCATGTGTTTTAAGAAAAAAAGTAAAATATTTACACTTGAAATTGAAAATTGAGCTCTTGCTGTTTAGTAAAGCAAAAGGAATCATATTGTCAAAAGTAGAGTATTTTGTCACCATAGAAATTTACAATTTAAATTGGGATGAAAAATAAATTTTCTTTCATTGTTTTATACATCTTCAACTTTTAAACTCGCCTTAGCATCTTTTTCCTCATCCTTTATTCAATATTATATTCTGAGGTAGCTCAGCTGAATATTTCATTTAGATGGTTATGTCATTAATTTTCTTTTCATTAGTAAATCTAATTAAAAAGTAAATCCCTAATGTGTATCTATGTGGCAAAAGTTGTGCTGGCTTCATTGTAGTATTTTGTTGAACAATTAATAAAATTATCATATAAAAATTATATAGGTAAAAAATAACTAGGCTAATTTAAAAAAAATTTAGAATTAGATATTTTAGCATGTTTGCATATGTGTTGGTGCAATTCTCTTTGGAAAAAAAAAAAGAAAAAAGGAAAGAAAACAAAAAATAGACTGATGTTAAAAAATAAAAAATGAGTACTCTTGAAGAGTACTCTGACAAAAGAAGTGGCATAAATTACTGTACTGAAAAGTACTGAAATCTGTTCCAGTGGTGTAGCAATCTATGAAGATACAAATACTGTAGTATAGAACATTTTTCAAATTTCATCATAGGAAGGACAGAGGGATGACAGTGAATTCACACTTTTTGAGATACATGCCCCATTTTATTAAACTTTTGAACTTCATTCGCCATAACTCTTTTTTCCTGTCCAGGTATTAAGGTTTAATTTAGGAAAATTTAGGAAGAGTGCCAGGTATTAAAAATGTTTTTGTGTATTTTTCTGAAGTGTAAAAAAAAAATAAAAAATATATGAAGTATTAATTCAAAAGAAGTTTGATTTACCATATCTGTAATGTGATTCTGGACAAATGCAGTAGCTGTAGCAGTTACACATTATGCGTTTTATTCAGTAAGAATAAGATGTGTTATTTTGATACAACAAAGAGAAAATCATACAATGTGAGTAGATAATGTGTAGTGTTGATGATGTAAGTCTTGCAGATATTCAAAGTTGTTTATAATACTGCCATTGGTTCCTAGTAGATAACGGACAGCAGGTGATATTTTATAATGTGGGTTACTGTAACCTCAAGGTATTTGTCATAATGTTGTGGAAACTTGTAGAAAAATGAGGAGAAAATATTTTGTCCATGTTTATCTTTGAGGAATTTCCACAGTTAGGGTTTATATAGCAGTGTCCTTTTGTCATCTGTACATTTGTGGCTACATGTGGCTGTTTCTTTGTCCTGAAACAATAAACCTGTGTTTCCACACTGCTTTCTTCCTAGTTAAGACAAATGTAGCTCTGTATGTATACAAATTCACTTCAGTCATGTATATTCATAAATACTGTAGAAAAAAAAATGGCAATAATTTTTGCATCAGAATTTATTCAAATTCAGTTGAAGTAGTGGTGGTGATATTCAAGAAACTGATAAATCACCATGCTCTCACTCTAATGGAAACACCTCAAAATCACTAGACTATAACAGAACTCAAGATATCAATCCAAGGAGGGGAAGTATGTAATTTTGAGGTTCGGGGAGGGTTGTTTATTTGTTTCTTTAAACAAATACATTGTAAAGAAATTGTAAATCTCAAAACTATCTGGGGCCACGTCCTTTAGTATAAAAATAAAAAAGTGTGAGACAACAAACTCATAAATCATATCTGCCATATGCAAAGCCAATGGATGTTAGGGTCAATAATATCCCAAATACTGTTAATTAATGGAAAATATTCATTTTTTCAATAGCAAAGAGTCTGCTTTACTAGTGTTTCTATAACTATGTTATCCTCAGTTACTTCATTACTGTAACACTATGGCCTTCAGTTGCTCAAGAAAGAAGATATCCTAAAGAATGAGGATTTATTGTTGTTATAATGAAGGAATAAAGAAGTATGGCCCAGATGTAAGGTAAACAGCATTAACTAGTCTGTGCTATTAGATATAATTTAACAGTGGAACTGTAATTTTGTAAGGACTTCTGTGGATCTGTTACTACTCTGCACGAGAGGTGAAAATCTGAAGTTGTGACCACAATGCTTTGGAAACGGTTGTTTTTGGATCAGGAGACTTTAATTTGAAAAATAGTGAGTTAAAGAGAAGATGCTATGTTTTTTTAAAAGTGGGGGGAAAAAATTCCCACAGTTCTCAGGAAAACTTAATTTAACCGTACTTGTCTTTCCTGTTTTCAAAACATTCCACAAAAACTTCTACCTTAAAAACTGTTAAGTTTGTTTCCATAAAAAATTAATGAATACTTCAATAAGGTCAAAAAATGTGTATTAACACTAAGAGATGAAGTATATTGAAGACAATTAAAAGCCTTGAATGCTTACTTTTTTTTTGATTAATTTATGCATTATCTGAAATAGGGAGAAACAAATGTTAATGAAGTGATATGTCCTGACACTATTGTGACTGCAATTTACTGATCTGTTAATAATTCATTAGGTAACAAAATAATAGAAATCATATTTTTTTTTAATTTTGAGGCCCATTTTTCACTATACTCGTTATTTCTTATCCAGGAATAATTTGTTTTCATTTTTTTTCCCAAGTGCTTCCTTTCTGAAATTTTACAGACCACTAGCGACCCAAATATATGATGACAAGGTTTCCAAGGAGATCTTTCAGAGTGTGTGGTGCTTACTAGCTTCTAAACACAGACAAGTTAATTTCCTTGAACAGCGGATGCAACACACAGAAATGTTAAATTAAATGCTCCAGGATATTCCTATATTCAATTTCCTAAGAACAAATCAGCCTCGTGCAGGAACGCTGAAGGTCATATGCTAATAAAACACAAGTTGTGAAAACTGGAGCTTATGGGAAGCAATGACTACAAATGTTTCAAAGCCCATGTATTCCTCCTGTGGAGAAAAAGATATTTTTTCTTCTTAATGAAAACAAGATTTTTCTCTGAACCTTGGATATGATTCCCTAACTTGCATGTAGTAGTGTGGAATATTAAAATATGTTCTATATCACCTTCTATAATTTTCTGAATAGGTCTATTCATCCCATGCATTTCTGTTTTCTCTATTATAAAGACATGTTCACACATCGAAGCAATAAAATACTTTCAATTGATGAAATTGATGAAAAAAACCCAGCACATCTATAATCAAAAAATGCAATACTAAATTATTTGAAAAAGTTTACACTACTGAACAATATTTTTAAACCTCTAAGATTTAACTTGTTCTTTATGTTCTCTAAATTATTAAATGTTTAATACAGATCATTAATGGGTTTTCATTAATCTGAAAAGGATAGAAAGAAACGAAGCAATTATGTTAGCATCATTTGTAACTACAAAACTTCAACAAATGGTCATACAAAGCTAGACAGAGTAAAAATGATGTTTGATTGATTTGAGGCTTCTTGCTTTGTTCCAAGCATAAGAAAATGGAATTATGCTTTAACATCATGACACCTAACTGAAAGAGTTAGCTGATACGTTAGAAATGTACTTTGTATTTCAAGTATACTTTTCCTTTTTTTTTTTTTTTTCTCTTAGGATTGTTCCTAAACATAAGGTAAAAAAGAGCCAAATAGCTTTTCTGAGCATGAATGAGAAATGGGAAGTACAAAACTCTGGGATTTTTTTTACCTAGAACACTTGATATGAATGACAGAGAAAGCAATCAGTAAAATATAGCCTTGTTACATAGTCCTAAATAGTATATATAGGTTTTTTTTTATATAAGTATATAAATATAAATATAAATATAACAAGCATGTATTATAGTCACGGATAATCATGGGAAAAATGTAAATCATCCAATTCATGGCATGTTCCAAACCCAGGTGTAAAAAATGTGAATTCACTTTCTTATAGCTCCAGGCAGTAAATCAGCATAATCACAGAATCATTCAACAGAAATACTTGACAGATACTGTTTATGAACTCTGAAATAGATACTGTGTAACCTCTTATTCTACATTGTGTGTATTTCTTTTAATACAAGAATTATTATAAGTTCTGATATTCAATATGCGAAATGAAATGAGCGCTCTGTGTATAGACCACTAAGCTGTATGTTTGGATTAGTGAGGGTAGGTTGATAAAGTCCAACCTGGATGTCTATGTAGGTCAGAGTATTTCCTACCATCTCCGAACTGTGGACAAAATGATAAGGCTTTGTATTTTTCTTATTCTTAAACAGTGCTGCCAGGCTTAGGGATTTCTCTTGTGCTACAGTGTTTGTTCAGTTTGGCTCTAGAGAAATAGAAGCTGTGTTTCATAAAGTCAGCTAAATTGATATTTAGAAATGTCACCCATGATATGATGGCATTTTCTAATATATCCCAAGGTAAATATAACCTTTCATTCAAATTTTTTGTTGTTGAAATTATGTGGTCATATAGCCTGTTTCTTAGTAGGAGTCTTTGTTATTTAAATGATACTTAAAAAATCATTGGTTTTGCAAGCAGACTTACCTTTTTAGAGATATTTTATGCAATAGTTACCCATTAATTATCTTTCATTATGCCAGATTATAATAGGTAATATAAAGTATTTGAATATAAATATGCTGTACACAGTCTCCAGAGAAAGAAAAACTGATTTATCAGTGTTACTTTCAGGATACTTTGTGTTAAGGTCATCAGCACCTGTACGCTATAATTGTACTTCATTTCAGACAAAAGATTTGTCAACATTCCTTACTTAAAACATAAGAAACATCATTAAAATTATTCTCTTTCTAAAATAAAAGTGATTTTCCAACATGCCTACTGAACAAGGCTTTGGTAACACCATACTTGTTGCTAGTGGCTTGGTTTTAAGGTAGCCTGGAGAATACAAAGAATGGAGAATGCTCCATTTTTATACATTTAGCTGATACCTAACCACTGTGCCTTCTCAAGAAATAAAGAATGCAGAGTAGTCTGCTGTCTTGCATGACCTGAAATAGCCACCTGAATTGTTGATGCTGAGTTTCAAGATTATCCAATGTTCTGCATACCTTTAAGAAATCTCGTTTACACAAACAAAATACATTGTTTATTGTTAATTAATTTTTTAAAAAAATTAATTATTCTACATCTGTTTTGGCTGTCACTGGATTAGCATATTTCCATATTTATTGGGCCAGTGGTTACCATAACATTATGTCAGTCACTTTATCCAGACTTTAAACGTATTTTTATCTTTTTGCCTATCAAGATCACCAATTTCCACTATTTATACATATGATAGAAAACATGTCATTAGCATGGTAGGAAGTGGTTGAGCAGAAGTTGAATGGTTGATTAAAGAATTCTCACTGAGAAGGGGAAAAAATGACCTTGTTAAACCAGGCAAAGAATCTTTGGTATGAGAAACATATATGGAAAATGGTGGGAAAGCATAAATACCAACTAGAAACTGTTGTGAAACAGTGCTATCTTCCTATGCACAGAAACAAAGAATACCAACTTTAAACTGTTTTACTTTTTCCATGTATTGTGTCCTCTTTAATCTTTTACCCTAGCTTGCTGCTAAACTAGGCGTAATTCCCTGGATGACACCAGCAATAGTTGCCAGGAAAATTATGCTGCTTTAGAATATTCTCAGGTAAATTGCTCGAGAGAACTGTCAGAAGTGCCTTGCTGGTTTCATAGCATGCACACACAGTAGAGGTACCTTTTAGGTGATCTGAGGGAAGAATAATGCCTCATACTTTCTCAAGATTAGAAATAACAATTTTATCCTGCAAGAAGGCTTTAGACATGCTCTGAAAATTGCTTACTGTGAATTCTTTTCCCCACACTGTGCTAACTCAATGGCTTTTAGGAACATATAAAAATTATACAGGTTTGTTTTTTTTAATCCTTTGAGACAGGTAGCATTCCTGTGTAGTTACTTCGGAGATCTGTTGTTCACAAAAAAAAAAAAACCCACACAAAAAAACCAAACCCAAAACAAACATCCATCCACCCCACCAAGGTTATTATATTGCTGTGAGGTGGACAGCTCTCAATTTTCAAATATGGTCAAATACAGTGGATCATTAAGACAGAAAAGTTTAACTAGAAAGTATGAATAAAAAAATATAGTGTGCTAATATAATGTGCTAATGTGTATTTAGGACAACTGTATGATATTGCCTATACAAGTCAGTAAGGTAATCTGGATGGGAAGGGTGTTTTTAACTTTTCTGTATGTGTTAAATATGCAGAAGCTGTGTGGAATTAGTAAATTGAACTAGATTAAGGTATGCAATGGGTATATAAATTAATGCATACTACAGAATAACTGTAATTATATAAATATACACTGGCAAAACTAATAGTTTTGTCAATGTGATAGCATCCAGCTCAAGATGTAGCACAAGGTTGCATTAAAAAACAAGCAAACAGAATTACCTTGCTGTTTTAGGCTAAGGTGTTCATCTCTTTTCTCCTCCACCCTTGCCCCCAGAAAATGTATTGAAGTGGCATTCAAAAGTCTTGTTTGTAGGTGTTTCCAAGTGGTCTTGTTCAAAATGCAAGTTTTGAATGGATTATATATAATGATTTCCTAACCAAAAATCTGGGAACATTGGACATGTCCATTATGCAGATCAGCTTCATAATACTTGTGCAGTAATGCCCTGATTTCAGGAAATGCAGAAGGTGTATTGCAGATGCTCTGCATCATCACACATGGCAAATTTGGTATGAGAAAAATGTGTTTGCTTTCCTGAATGTGTTCATAGCATCTGTGCAGATCATATCCAATAGATCTGACTTCTTGGAAATGGTGGTTCACTGTATTCCTGTGATAATTAAGACACATATAAATGTTGCTGAACACCAGAGCAGTGTGACTACCTAGGAAAGGTAAATAGTGATAAAAACAAATGTTTCTTATGTAGTTTTCCTACATATTCAAGGTGTGATACAGTGGATTATTTGAATTATTTCTGAAGCATGATTTGTTACCTTAAATATGTGTAGCTCTTTGTTAATGGCACCAAATCATGTTTCAAGGAACAGAGCTTGAGTAACAAACAAATGCAGTTGATTTCATGACATGCCCAAGAAGTACTTACAATGGTGTGGTGCATGGATGCTTGTTAAAGCAGTTTTGAATTTTTTTCTCCCTTTCTTTTTATGCTGTGCATTGAGATTATAACTGTTATATTCCTTCATTTTCTGTGCAGTCTTGCTTATCGATACTATGGTTAGAACCTAAAAAATACCTTAGTAATCCAATTAGGGTTCATATTCAATATATATATCGTTCGATTATAGTTCATATTCTGTTGTTGTGATTTAACCCGTGGGCAGCTCAGCCCCATGCAGCTGCTCACTTACTCCCCCACTCGGTGGGATGGGGAGAGAATCAGAAGGGTAAAAGTGAGAAAACCCATGGGTTGTAACAGATAAAGCAAAGCTGCCCACACAAGCAAAGCAAAATATTAAATCAATTCACTACTTCCCATTGGCAGCCAGGTGTTTAGAGCCATCTCCAGGAAAGCAGGGTGCCATCACGTATGGTGGTTACTGGGGAAGACAAATGCTGTAACTCTGAACGTCCCCCACTTCCTTCCTCTTCTGCCAGCTTTAAATGCTGACCATGCCATCATATGGTATGGAATATCCCTTCAGTCAGTTGGGGCCAGCTGTCCCAGCTGTGTCTTCTCCCAGCTTCTTGCCCACTCACAGCCTGCTCGCTGGCAGGGCAGAGCGCGTAACAGAAACGGCCGTGATGCGGTGCAGGCACTGCTCAACAACAGCTAAAACACTGGTGTGTGTTGTTAACACTTTTTGGTCAGAAATCCAAACCACAGCAGCATCTGAGCTACTATGAAGAAAATTAACTCCATTCCAACCAAAACCACTAAATTTATGAAAGATACCTTCAGGTTAGATTCTTCTCTTTCTAAAAGACGATTTAAGGTAGTATTACTTTACTTAAAACGAGATATTACTTGTCTATGATATCTACCTCAATAATTTATTTTATGTTGATAGATTCTTTATGTTGATAGATTCTAGGCAATGAGCAAGGAGACTGGATAAAACTAAACAACGTGAATAGCATATACTTATGTAATTATTTTATGGAAAAACTTACACATTTCTAATTGGACTTTTGCTTATAATAGCATATCTTTGTCAGATATAGATTGACAGGCTTTAGAACAAAAGCTTTTATTTATGATCTGGAGGTAGACAGGATTCCTTTATTCATTTTTATTAATAAATAAACGTTCCATTTGCCCTTTTTTACGTGTAATGTATAGGGACAAAAGCAAAGTAGTCATTCCTAGGAAGAAAAGTACCATTTCTCTGTGCAATTAAGGATGACTGTGTAATAGTGTGGGTTTCTGTTGTTATTGTTCTATTATAACATATTTCAGAGACAAAAAGTATATGTTATTGGTCCAAATCTATGATGTTTGTTGTAACATTACGGTAATGTTGAAGTAACATGAGAAGTTTTTTGGTTTGGACAGGACTGCATTAGAAAATGCCTGGTATAATAATTCTAGCTAGTTGAATGTTAACAAAGCCAAACTAAAGGAAACAGAGACCAGTAAATCCATATGTTACAATTTAAATAGTAAAATGTACATGAAACTTTATTCATTTTTTTTTTAAAATGTATTTAAAGATAATTCTATCACATGGTTCCTGACTCACCCAAAAGACTTTTTCTCCCATGTCAGAAATTCCATGCTCCTAATAAATAAAAATATGAAGCATCTCAGTTGCCACTTCAGTTTAAATAATTTTTATGTTTATGATCTGGAATAATAAAAGTTTAAAATATTGATGAAATGAGCCTGATACTGTAGGGGGGAGCATTGCTGAAATTCTGCTTGAGTATCAGTAAAAAATACAGGTTCTTCTTTTTCTCTATAAAATCAGCCTTAGAGTGGTAAAGATGGAATTTACAATGTAAGTTAAAATACCTCTTTGTTAGTTCTTAATTGGCTTATTTTCCTATATAGCAGTTCTTCTGTGATAAAATTTGTCTTTTCAAAATCATTATTGTCTCTAATTACTTGACGATATTTGAAGATTCACTTTTTCAAAATAATTCCGTCTTTGTTGCCATAGTTCAGTCTTAGCTGCAATGTCAGCATTTCATTACAGGCGCTTAGTTCCTAAACCCATCTCTTCTGTTGGTAAGGTTAAGGACAGAAAAAGAAAACTACTGCCAATTATTGTCCCCTTGCAGTATTTTAGATTATTCTTTAAAAATTTCTTACTCTTTGCCTGTGCACCATCAATGTAAAACGATCATATAAAATACCTGTACTTAAAGTTCAGCTCTGTTATTTCAATCGCTACTTCATTATATATCAAAAGCATTCAGAATACTTAACAGGATTTTTTTCTTATCAACTGAGCTCTGGAAAGGCATTAAATAGTATCTCTTCCTGTTCTTTGAGGGACAGGCAGTTGTCATTCAATGCATTTTTTTTATAGGGGCACAAAGTTCTTCACATCTCAAAATAAGAAGACTGGAATAGAGTAGAAAACATGTGATTAAGTCTGCTCTATCTGTCAGTTTGTCAAATTTTTGGCTTAATAAATAGAATTTCCATCCAAAGTAAAGGGGAAAAAAAGGTAGGGGTTTTTTTCTGGTGCACCATAAATGGGCATTTTTGTTAAAACCAATGAGGACATTCATTTTCAGTTGTCATTTGCTTCTTGATCCAGAGCAATAAATGTTGCACAGGAATTTTTCTAGCTTCTCTGTTTTTCTCTTCTGCTAAGAGCGACTAGAAGCAGAGTAAAGAATGTTTACTTCTGGTAGTGGTTTTTTACTTTGAATTTTGTCAGTAAGCAATAGATTAGGTAAAGTGATAATTATGTGTCTAGATAGCATTCACATGCTCCAGAATCTCAGGAATACCTGTCCTGTTAAAGGAAAGAAAAAAATCCAAGAAAAAAAAAAACACAACCAAACAAATTAGTCATTTCATAATGCTGATCCCTTTTTTGGTTGGTTGTTTTTTGTTTTACTGGTGTAGTGGAACGGTCATTAGAAAAGAAATCATTAATTAAACATTATTTTATCTCATTCCGCAGTGAAAATTAATTGTCATTCTGTTTAAGATTTGGTCTTCTCCACTTTGAGTAAATCATAGGGTTTTGGGTTTATTTTCAGCACAATGAACTTCGAACCTGTCCCTGATTTATTTCTGTTTCTTTTGCAGTGATTGATGAATGTTGTGGAGTGGGAATTATATCGGAATAAGACAAAGAAAGAAAACAGCAAAAAAATATATTTCATAATGAGTTTATCTTGAACTTAGGATATGATGGTGGTGCTAATTCAGGGAGCTCATCCACACTTTATATTATATTGTAATACCTCTGGAAGATGTTGCATTTCTAGATGTTTACCATCCAAAAGTTATAGATGATATTTTATTAGGGGCCAGGACAGCTCCTTAGCATAAAACTCTTTGCATATTTTTGTCTACAGTATTCATTATCTTGCCTGTACTTTGAACATTGCATTAAAAATACATATATGACATCAAAAAGGTTTTTAACAAAATGTATTCTCAAATTTACTGCAGAAATTGCAGGCCTTATTCAGATATTCCTGAAGAAAAGAATTGCATGGCAGCATAAGTTAGTTTTCAGGCAATTCATTCTCTTTTTTTTTGTAGTAAAAAATAACCACTTCTTAAAAAGTCTAGTTGCACTTTGTATCGCCTGTATATTACAGAACACAATAAGAAGTTTTATCTTGAAGGAATAAATCCTACATTCTGCAATGTAGGAGTAGCAGGCAATGTAACGAACAGTGTTTCTTCTTCCTGAAGGCCTCCATTTGCTCTGAACTCCTGCTCCTGCTCAGAACTCATGCTATTTAAACAGCAGCTGCTTGAAGCTTGAAGTTTTAAGGGCAAGAAGGAATGCACTGTACATGCAGAGCTGATAAGTTATTGTTAGTCTAATTAAAGTCTTAATTGTGTAATCCAAATATGTAGTTGCTATCTCAGTTACAATGACACTAACATTTACAGGCCAAACTATCTGGGTAATAAAGAAAAGTTTTCAGTAGTAATACAGTTAAATTACCCAAGTTTTCTACTCCTTTGCTCTGATGTTTTGTTCATCTTTCTTGTGTCAGTCTAGTATTTAAGGTTGCTAGTCATCCTCAAGAGGGATAGGGGAGCGGGGAGGAACAGTAAAGTTATGCGCCCTGAGTTCTTTGCGTGGAGGAGTACATGACTGTTGATGATCATTTTGTTCTTCTCAGACCTGAGTCTGTCTTGGGATTATTTTTTTAATGTTTTCAAACACTATGTCTTTATTTGATTTTTCTTCCTTGGCTGCTACTTAAAGTGTGACTGTCTTCACCTCTTTGCTATTGGTTTACATTCTATGATAGCCTTCTCCAACACCACATAACATAAAGGGTAGTGTTTGTTACTCATCAAGTCTAAATTTGTTAGACCTTCATCATAAATAATATTCGGTGGCAATAGTCACTTGACTGCTAAACTTTGTATCAAAGCTAAACTCAGTTCTGGTCAAGACAAGATCTGAGATGCTGTACTGACAAGTTAATAGAAATCCTGTGACCTTCTACTATTAATGGCAAATCACGACATGTAGTGGCTCACCACCACACTCTCAGTATAAACTTTGAAATATATTCCATATAGACACCCATTACAGTGTGGGTTTTTTCATTTGGGTTTTGTTCTGCTGTTTGGTTTAAAATTTTAGGGGTTTGGAGTTTTTTCCCCCTCTTTGTTTGCTTCTTTGTTTTGATTTAAATGAGAGTACAAGTACAACAAGAGAATTTTGTTGGAAGCTTAACTGGTGATCCTTTAGCAGGTAGTTATAGCCAATCTACAGTATAATTTTTATTGTATTTAGCTGAATGTTCCAAATCAAGTGGCATCAGGTTCATTATCAATAGCTTGAGTATTTGCAAGAAAAAAACTAATAAAAAAATTATCTTTAGAAAAATGAAAATGAAGTGTAACTCAGTATAGAATGCCAGAGGGAAACTTGGAGCATATGCACATTCTTGTTCTTTGAAAAATGCAAGGCTTGATATTATACAGCCTTACTCGATGACCATTTTATTTTTTAATATTTTATGTAAGAGGAGTGAGGGAAAGTGATGTCTCCAGATATATATTGTGAAACTAAACTGCTGCAGTGGAACAGTCTCCCTTTCTCATTTTTTGCTTTCCTAGCTGCTGATAACAAACCCAAAATTATTTGTCTCTTCCCTTGTTATAAAATGCTTTGTTCCAGATTGTAATAACATTAGTTGTACTTGAGTACCTGCCCTAACACCTGTTGCTCAGAATACTTCTGCCTAAGGAACATGGAGAACTGAACAAAAAAGCTTTGCTACAGTGCTGTAAATATCACTGAATGGCTTGGGGTTTATGGATTCTTTTGAAGGCAGCTTATTTAAACCGATATGTAACTGTTTATACCACATCCCTGCAGAGTGTGATCACGTGATGACCTATAAAAGCTGGGAAATGGTTCAGCTGATATCTGGAAGAACAAGTGATTGGCTTGGAGTAGCAGGAAAGGCTCCTTTGGTCACAACTTCTTTTCTAAGATATTTCCAAGACACTACTTATAAAGGAATTTGCTAATATTGAGGGTGAGGAAAAAAGTCAAAAGGACAACTTTATCTTGAAAGTTTAATCTTATGAAAGTTCATCAGTAAATGCAGAAAACAATCAAACAAAAATGTTTAGCAGGAAGCTTTGTCTAGTAACTTTGGCTCTTTTCTTATGGCTTTGAATGGATTTAAACCTCTGAACTATATTTACTGTTTTTTAACAGAGAAATATAAGAAAAATCAAGAAAAGAAGGATGTAATCCCAGTGTATATGTATTAGTAGGTTTAAAAATTATTTTTGAATTGCCTTTTTGCACTATTAATTACTGTAATGGACAGTTATACCAATTTCAATTTCTTTCCCCAGTTTCTCTTTCTGACTCATTAAAATTCAAGAATTTTTGGATTCAGTAAACTGACAGTTCTTTATGTCCTCTGAGCAGAGAGGATAATAATTCTTTCACTTTGAAAATCGAGATGTTTGATGCATTGAACTCCTGTGGGTAGAAAAACTAAGCCAATGCTGTGACTTAAGTCATATTTGACAGATTCTTCCTGTTCAAATTTGCAGGTAAGGATCAGTATACCACCAAAAATATCTGTACTACAATCTTAAAAGCAACATTTGCTGTTGACTTTTATTTTCAGTTTCTCTGAATCAAATGATTGTATAAAAATTTTTGTGATTTATTCCTGTCATTCTCTGATAATTATTGACAACAGACCTGAAGAACCATTAAACAAATGAATCATAATTGTTAGTTGTGTGATTATTAACAGGAAAAGGCACAATTTTACAAAGTTCACATCAGTAAATTTGATAGCAGGGTATTGCTGCTGTTGGGTACACTCCATGCCTGGTAAGCAGAATTTCTTGGTAGTTTACATCTGTGGAGATGTGCCCTTGTTTAGCAGAAGTCAGATATAAATTTAGGAAGGTCTTAGCTTTAATTCAATCGCCATGTAGACATACTTGCTAAGATACAAGTAATATAAACAACTGCTTTTTTTACCCAGTTTAGAGGTATGTGAATCTACTCAGAGGCTTTATTTTAGGCAATGAATGTTGGTAGCATCAATTTCTTACACTCCTTTTTGCAAATTTGTGGGTAGACAATCATACTGGGTAAATAATTTTCCTGTTTCCTGATTTTTATTGGTGTTCTTGACATATCTGTTAATAACGTTGAAAATACCTCTGGGAGTTAAAAGAAATAATTATTGGAAGTAATTAACGATAGTTTGAAAAAAGTTTCAGTGCCCTAAGAACAGTAAACTATATAATAATATGAGTTTTTTATTTACTGCATCTACCAAACTGATGATCGATAAGTACAGAAGGTTTTGATGTATGCTATATTTTATGCCTTTTATACCTGCCCTGGAGAATTTTCAAGCATTGTGAGGGGAATGCACATAAGTTACATCAACAAATAGACTATTTGCAGTACTTTTTTTTATAGTACTCTAAAAATTTACTATTCTTTATTTGCTTCTGACCAAGTATAAAAGTAATGATAGCCCTCAACAGGAGGCATTAGTGGGAGGTCATAACAGTATTCACCGTAAGTATCTGCTGGGCATCCCTATGACATAATATTTTATGCATGATGTTGCAAGACAGAGCCGTATTGCAGATGTGTCTCCAAAGTTCTGAAGTTGTGTGAAGTTTAAGAGGAGAACTCCTAGTTGAGCTCTGTAGTGGCACATCTCCTCTGCCTCCCGCACACAACGATCTTATTGAGGGAATTGCCCCTTAAAGCTGCTGCATGTTGAGTATCATTCCTTGCCAATCATTAATGAGGTGGTCATTTCAAAAAGAAGTGCTGGATTAAGCTGTAACTATGTATAAGCCCTATTTACACATCTTTCTGTAAAAGTTAACGAATGGCCTAAAGGATCTACAGAGATCTGTTTGCTCCATCTCAAGCACATCATTCATTCAGCACAACTTCATCCATCATAATCCCTCAAATTCTGGTGATTGAATATCTGTATCTCACAAAATGGACCACAAAGTGAAATTTAACTCTTCCCAAATTTGTATATAAATAAAGAATGCCTGAAAGATATTAATTTATTTGATTAATAATATTTAGTTAATTATAATTTTTAATATAATTTGATGTCAGTAAGGCTACATGTATTTACACTTTTCTTCCACTAACCTTTGAACCTGTTAGTCAATAACAGTCAGATGGTTGAATCAAATGATAAATGCTTTCTGATAACTGAGTTCCTACAGGCTTTGTGAAAATTTCTCTGCCTGCAAGAGGCAAGAGACACAAATTATTTTTCTTTCTTGCTCCTCAGTGGGAGTGGGTAAAGAAAACAGAAAAAAATTGGCTGGTATTTATTATCCATGGCAGCAGCTGACCAGCCAGTCAGCTATCATTGCACATAAATTCTGGGTTAGTGACAGTATGTATTGTTTGTTGTCTAGTATCTGTCCTGTGAAAGATAAGAGAAGTTAAAGAGCAAATAACAATGGACTAATTCTACTATTCATAGAAATGTGTTTGGTCTCTAAAATAGCTGTGTAAAAACAATTAATTAGTGTAACCATCACTTTGGACCTTGACTAATGCAAACTAGTTTTATCTCCTCTTTTTTTTTTCATTATGATGTTTCCAATTAATCATAAATATTTTATTTATATGGGGCAGGTTTCTGCGCATTTGAAAGGGAGGGACTGTAGAGGATGCAATGTAAAAGCCATCATAGTTTGGTTTACTGTTTGAGAGTCTGTGGAATTGAAGGAGCTCTGCCTAAGTGCATTACATGAGAATTACATCCATAGCATTTATTTTGCTGTAGACATC
This sequence comes from Falco peregrinus, assembly GCF_023634155.1. Taxonomy (NCBI): domain Eukaryota; kingdom Metazoa; phylum Chordata; class Aves; order Falconiformes; family Falconidae; genus Falco; species Falco peregrinus. The sequence goes on from NC_073723.1 coordinate 66,470,924, forward strand.
ATGGTTGAGGAAGAAGGCATGAGCCCCTTGCTCCAAATGCCTATTAATGCTTGTACAAAGAAATAAATACTTTATTTCAATTCAATACTTAATAGTGCTTTGTTCTCCATATCCCATTCTTGGGTGAAGAATATTTGAGGACTCAGCTGCAGAAAACAGCTCTTACAATGCCAAAAGTTCTTTTTAACTTTAGTCAATTAGGTTTTAGATGTGGGTAGAATAAAGGAATAAATGTAATGTACTAGGATTCTGTTGACAGCAGAGAGCAGAATATCAACAGTTCCTTTAGTTTGTTGGTTACCATAGAAACAATCAAGTATAAGATGCTGTTGACAAAACTGCAGATTGCAGCAGATCATTAATTTTAGAAGGGATGTGTTTTGCACTTGATACATGTTAAAAGGAACAGTGGGCATTTTTTCTTGCATTAAGTGGTCTGTTATTGTCAATGGGACAAGCAGGGGCTAAAAAAGGGAGTGCTCGAAGTGTGAATTGCTTATATCTCATTTTTTCTGCTGGTGCATGTATGTTTGCATGTAGTCAGATTTACTTGGCAGAAGCTCAATGGAATATAATGGTGTAATACTTTTTATATGAGAAGAAATTAAGATGAGATTTCATCATGGTTCTCATGATTGATGAGATTTGTAAAATGAGAGGGAGTCCAATTACTAAATGGTGTTTCATGTAAAAAGATCACTGAGTTTCTCGGTCACTGCTGACTGCTGATCAGTTGTTGAGTGATGATTAAAATGTTTTGCTTTGACTTAAAATGACTTAGCAGTTTGAGTCCTAGCTAAATGACACTTTCTGATAAGGAACCACATTCCTATTCTGTATATAAACTCTCAGTTCCCTGTTTTAAGAGAAATTGTGAGTTGCTCTTTTAGGGTTTTATAATTTCCTCTATTTTCCCTTTTCAAAACAGGAATTTGTCATCTTCATAATACTTAAATCTTTTTTGTTCATGGAGGTAGGAGAAAAGGATTAAATATGTCAGTGATTCAGAAGATGCTGGTGTTTTAGGTACTTTTTTTTAAGATCTTCTTCCTTAACAGTTTGACATACCCATTTTCTGTTTTATAAAGGGTTGTGGGAACAGGGTTGTAAAAAAGTACATATGTATATGCAGGTGACTTCATGTTCTATTCTAGATAGGAAAATCATCTTTCTTAGATAAGTCAAAAAAGATTAAACACACTGAATTGTGATAAAAACCTTTTGGAACTGTTTTCTGTAAAAGGTTCCACGCTAGAGTGTCAGTATATTTCTGTGGTTTTGTCTGCATTGATTACATATGATTGTACAGTGATTGTATTATTATACTACCAATCAAGCACAGTAACTTCCAGAAAAAAGAAAATGCTAATAAGAGTGGTATCCCATGTGCAGGTAGCCCAGATTTCAGTTCAACTCTTCAGATGCACACAGGTGATGCATGGGTATGATCCAGTTAAAATTCTGTAGAACAGAGGCATCATTCCTCATAGCCTCATTAATCCTTTTGTAAGGTTTATCTAACATTCAGATAAGATCATACCAAAGTTTACCTTGTTTGGTCTGGGAAAAAAAAAAGCTGATACATCAAAATGTTGAGGTAACTGATAACACCGAAGATAATAAACCTTTCCCTGATAGTAATGTATGAAACTATGAAACCCCTGAACGTATTGCTTGCCAAAGTAGATTTATAGAATAAAAGCTTTGTGTAGAATCAAGTATGATTCAAACACATCATTTTGGTTGAAGTCCCAGCTCAACAACTGTAGCATTAAATCTGTTACGAGGCTAAAATCCAGACCTCTAGGTGTCTACTCTTTGTGAAGTGATTCAAAGCCAAAAAAAGCTCTTAATACTCCTAAGCAGGTTTATTTAGGCAAAAGTTAAATTTACTTTAATTTTTATTTTGTGGGAATGTTACCTTAAATTAGGATATTTGCTAATTAGAGTATTAATATTTGCTAGCTTGGGGAATTGAAATGTCTTTGGAGAGCTCTAACAAATTAATTTGATAATTTTTTACTAGTCTATATTTCACAATTAAAATTGCAGAGAACACAATTTTATTACATTTGTAGAATTCTTATGTGAGAATTCGTTTTGGATTGATCATATTTAAGAGAGTGAATACTCTAATTCAAGGAAATATGGAAATCAGTGAGTATTAATTTCAGGTATTGAGAGGAAAAGTCATATGCCTTATGTAAGGTTGTTTGTTTTTCTCTTTCTGGACCTAACTGAAATCCTCAAGCATCATAAACATTCCATTAAAATAAAATACAGAAAGGGAAATGCAGAAAGCAGTATCGAGTGTTTATCTGTGTATGAACATCTATAAGAGCAGAACATGTGATATACAAAGCTTTCAAGGAAGTGCAAAGGGGAAAAGAGCTGAATTAACATATGTACCACCTACTAGCCATGTCAAGCTGTTCTTTGGAACAGTTTGCTTAGCCCAAAGACAGAAATAGTGCCAGTGTTTCCCTCTCCACATGTATTCTAGGTAGCAGAGTTTTTGGGAAACCACTCTAAACAATGCTGAGCAGGAAGCTGGAATTGCAGAGCAAGCAGACTGTTTGCTTGTGGGGAAATGACAATCTGGATGTGCTTCGAGGAGCAACATCTCACTTGAGCAAGATTTATTGCAGCTTCAAACTAAAGCAAGTTTCTTGATTAAAAAAAAAGGCGATGTGGTGGTCTTGATCAAAGCACTATCCTAATGATTAAATGATCTGCGCTGTATGTTCAGTTTTGTAGAGGCTTGAAGAAGATAGGTAGTAGTTCCCTACTTCAGATTTCTCTTCAATCAAAATGGATGATACTTTCCTACTTTGTTATGGACAAAAAATAGTGCTCATTGGGCCTCTGGCTACTGTGGGTCCAGAGTACCAGACAGAAACTTAAAATACTAACATCCAGTACCTCTACATACTTGCATACTTATTCATTGCGTTATGACCTCTGCTATGTGATTGGCCCCCTGGTTTGTTTGGGTTTTATGCGATTCACCTGTGTAATGCATAAATAGCTGTGATTAGCTTTACTTTTTATTTCTATCTGCATGTTTGGAGATGGACTTTGCAGCTTCATTTTAGCTATACATCATTCATATACATAATTATGTGGAAGCTCTTGCCCTTTTACAACTGCAAAGTATATAAAAAAAATACATGAAAAAATACATATAGACCTAGTTACCCACAGATATTCATTTAATAAACATTATGAATGAATCTGTAATGAATCTGTATGTTCATATGAGGTAAATAAAAAATTCTCTATATACACCGCATGATAAGGCATGTCTCTCCTTCTGTCTATTACCAACATTTATAATTTTGCAGTTTTCTATAATACCCTTTTTACAGAGAAACAGTGTAGCTTGAATGTCTTGAGAAAAACCCGGGTGACCTACCAGCAGATAAGTATTTGTTTAAATGAATAAGCCCTTTAATTATATTCTCGTTCTGCTATATGCTCAAGATTGTAAAATTGCTGAAGAGAAAAGTAAGTAATTGAATAGCAATTTAAGTGTGAATTTATTAAATCAATTAGATTTACAAAAGTAATTTGAGACACAGTGCTGCTATGTTGAGCACAGCAAGTATATAAAAATTTAAAATAGATGCTTGTAACTGTAGCATGGTTTCTAATGGGAATTTGTCTTGGTTTTAATAGTAAAAATGATTGATTCTATGTGTCTTGCAGACCTTATTCTGTAAGTTATTCTTATCCTAATAGCACCTCAGAGGTAGGCTATTTCATTTCAGATTGCTGGGGAATCTCTTGGCATAATAAAAGATTTAATAAACTGATGAAAATTTATAATAGGGATTCAAATGTTTCTGTGCTTTTCTTTTCCTTCTAAACAAACAATATCTTCTGTATTAACTAGCTTGATAAAGCTAGTAATTTCTCTACATTCTGACTTTTCAAGTGCATTATGTTAACATTTTCTGTCTAATGTATTATGCAATATTTTATATGGTACTTCTAGAAACCAAAAGAAAATTAACTTGCACAATTTGGTGGGCCTATGTAGTGTAAGTAGCCAAATGGAAGGAGGTAACCTGGTTACAAGGACTTAGATGACCAATGGCTACTCCAGCTTATCCGAAGAGATAAACCCATATCATGGCGTTACATGCATTATATCAGAGTGTGAGGTTACTGGGTATCAAAAACCTCAAGGATTGAGTCTAAGATGAGAGATGTAACTAGCTATTAATTTTTTACCTTTCTTACCTTCCAAATAATGGGAGAGGGTATGGTGGGAGAGGATATGTCTGTTCAAGCTTTCATTAGTGTGATAAAGTAAGACTTAACAGGTGCAGACTTTGTTGTCTCTAAATGGAAGCAGGACCTCATGATACAGTTTTCATTGCCCCTCCAGTCTGGTGACAATCTCTTTCCTCTTCTGTCTCCCATAAAATATCTGCAATCCTCCAGATCATCTTCTCCACATTTCCTATCCCATGAGATAGTTTCACTGCTTGATATCCAGAGATACACAAGACTTTGAAATACAACTTTACTCTTATGGATTTTTCTCCTCTTTACTTTCAAATATCCTTCAATATCTGATAATTAAAACTCCAGTCACTATTGTTACGTTCCTGCTTCTCCCTTTTACTTTACCTCCATGAAGTTGCTTGAATATTCAAAGTCCCCCCCTTCCCCTCTGATCAATTAATATTTTAGTTTCCAGGTTCTATATATTAATTTTTCACTAGTCTCCTCACTCATCTGCATTCAGGAGGTTTTCAGTCTGAATAGGAAAGTATCACGTTTGATGAACATTTGTTATTACAGGATTTTGTTCCTGATTACTCCACTGTGTACAAAGTCAATGTGGGGGCTACACATTAGAATTAACAGAAAAAGGAGGTTGGAGAGCAAAGTATTTTATTGTTTGCTAAAGAATACATACATATTCCCATGATATACAGTGAAGTATCATAAAGATCAAACCAGTAAATGAATGTGATCAATATTAACTAGATAGATTGACCATTTATTTAACTAAAAGTGAGTGTTGAAAAACATTAAGTTCCAAAAGGCAAAAAACAAGTAGGTAAAATAGTGTTAAGACTATGCACAGTTAATTTTGTCCACAGAGGGTGGTCTCAGAATACTAGTATAGGGAAATCCATTTACTATCTGTTTTTAAGGCAATAAAAGAGAAGTGTTTGTAGACTACCACTATTTGTATCAGCTTGCGTACTTACTATGACCTTTTTGGGTATTAGGCAATCATTTATGGAAGTAAAGTAATAAAACCCCTAGTCTTAAAACATTACAGCTCAATGAATGTGAAAATATCCCGAAAATCAGGTCCCTATTTTGTAAGTTATGAAGAACTGGAGAAGCTAATTAAAAAAGTAAACTTGACCTCGTTTGCTTTATTAAGGTTCCTGTATATTTTGAATTTATAACCACAAATATCAGTGAAATGTGTAAAATAGAAAACTTATAATTAAAATCTACATAATGTCTAATTGGCTGCTGTAAAAACCAATACAAAAAGCTGAGTTGACATTTCCTCTTGAGCAGATATTTATATTCAGCCACCAGTGGTGTACTGGGTAACACTTAATGTACTCTGATAATATTATTAGTAGAAGACATCACTGACATTTAGGAAGCATAGCAATATCTGACTCTTTGCCAGGTTGGCTCATCAACAGGTAGAGCTACGTCTCTGATATCCACAATGCCTACACTCTACTATCACATAGCTCATGGCAGTAAAATGAGTTCTATTGCAAACCCCTCACCACCTCCTGGGCCTGACCCTACAGTCTTAAACTAGTAATGAGTTGCCCCATCTCTCACTGGCACCCAACTCCATGCATCACCTTGTATGTTCCAACACTACATATACCCCAGTCCCTTCCCCTCAGTAACTACTTGCATGAAGCCATTATCTAGCTTGTTGGGTAAGGTGTTATTTACTAAAGCATGTGAGCCCTTTAGGTGCCCTTTTCTCATTTTGTGTAGGAAAGAACACACAACATACAGGGATCAGCCAGAGTCCTGATGACTTTCTTAGACACTGCTGCAGATTCTTACCCTACGGACTCTATTTGTTTAAGGATTCAGAAGTATATGCGTCTACCGTGAAGTACACAAGTAGCATGCTAGTAATTTTAGAGCAATTTTGTTGACCTTTAAAAAAGATTAGGTCTGTCATCAGTGGTTATAAAGTAAATGAAACCTAGTGGAAAACTTCCTGAAAACCAACTAATAGTATTGGCCATCAGGAAAAACTGAAGAAGTTTTATGGACTCACAAGAGTTTGGAGTAGTGTGAAGGCCCTGAGATTTTGTTCTGTTTCTTTAGGTCGATGATTTTTCCTTCCTCCTTTCATCTAAGCTCCCAATGCATCAAAATCTGGCAGTATTGTAACTCAAGGAGAGAGTAAATTTGATGGAGAAGATAGCCATTACTTTTTCACCTGCAGATGAAAGGGTCACAAATGCAAGGAATGTTTTCTTCTGGTGTAGTCTGACCAAACATGTGACCAATATCTAACTATATGCATTTTAAGTGTGAGCTCCTAGTTTCAGCAGAACAAGTGTGAGTTCTAGGGCTAGCAGATTCGTGTGGATTTGAACAGACATTCCTGTGAAGGCAGATCTTACCTTCTATACACAAGATACTTAACAGCAGGCTTTTAAATTAACATCACCCTGATGGTGTGCTTGAAGCCAGGCATGTATGGTGTGGTAGTGTTGATGGAAAAGGGAATAACAATTGTATCACTCTTCAGGTTGGTCTAGTAGATTATTTCCAGAAATAAAGTCGAAGAGACATTACACCTTTCTCGGGGAGAGACAAATAAGAAGACATTTCCTTTCAACTGATCTCATTGTTCATGGCTAAAATCTTGCTCAGAGCAGTGCTGAGCCACAGCAGATGTGGCAACAATCACAAGGATCCTTAGTAAAATGTGGGAAAATCACACTAATATGCTGTGGTATAAAAATGTACCAGCAGAACAGTTTCAAGAAGTGGGCTATCTTCTTACTTTTCCTCTTACCAGACTTCTTGGGGATGTCCAGATAGTTATGAAATATAGTTTTTTAAAAAAAGCATTGCAGTTACAGTCTGGTGACACTAAAAATGTCTTAATGAATTGCTTAGTCCAACTGTCTTAATCTTACCTAATTGTTTTCCATATACTGAAGGTAATGTTCAAACTTGATTCCTCAAACTGCTAATGAAAGGTCTAAGGAAACTTAATCCAGCTGTCCCTTTCAAAAGAATGTGCAGTTTCCCTTCATGTATGAAGTGATAGGCTGCTGGCTTTTAACGATTTTCTGCCTTTTCTCTGTTTGGAGTTCTAGAAAAGTTTAACAGAGGTATGGACAGAATACTCCGCAGCATTTGCAGAACTCTCCACCCTGGTAATGACATGATGTTCTGAAACATCTTGTGATTTTAAAATCTGCACTGAGGGTAAATTTACTACAGGAGTAAAACATTGAATTGAGTGTCCAGATTATTATTAGTTATTAATATTAATATAAAAACAGTGGGCAGTTTAGGATTTGCAAGATCAAAGACTTCTGGTGAAGTCCTTCTAAACCCAAGAAGGATTTTGGCAGCAAGAACTTACCCAAAGTTCACATTGTAAATGAGTTTAAACTGTCACAGCTGTCTTAAGTTGCTGTATGATAAGGCTCTAGAAAAGCATGTTTAGAAAGCGTGTCATTCATTAAAAACAGCATTTCTTTAAAGCCTGAATTCCATTAAAGAATTCATGTGGATTTCTTATTTACATTCTGAATAAGAAATCAAAGCAGCACTCTCACAAGAGAGGAAAGATGGTGTACTGCAATATCTGAACTAAAAGCTCCTGCTGTGAGAACAGAACTACAATCTGAAGAAAAAATACCTGTATATAATGTGGTAACTGAACTGCTTAAGACCTTTTTAGCTTCTGTGATCGATAACAAAAATGGTTGCAGAGCCTCAACCTAGAAGCTAGTACAGATTAGCATTGTGTTTGTGATACATCATTGGTAGGGACCAAACACATGGTAAGAATGGCCTGAGATTTATTTCAGCATGACACTTTTTGTGATCCTGTATGTCACTATCACTAGTTTAATGTAAATTACACAATATATATCAGGAATGAATAGAAAATGAGGAAACTAATACGGTTATTATAAACATGAGCGGCAACACTGGATATATTTGTTGCTGGTTTAGCACATGTGAAGAGACTGTGTGATATTTTTTTTTATTTTGTAGCATGTAACTTTAAAATGGAAAATTATATGGGAAAATACTGTAAGAAATGGTCTCTACAAAGTTTGGAAGACAATACTGTGGAAGCTACTTTAAAAATAGTGTGGGTTTTTCATTCTGTAAAAATACGGAATGAAGAATGAACTTGACACAAATCAAGTCAAATATAGAACTGAATACTTGTGAGAGTGGATTTAAATGGCATTTTTAAAACAGTAGCACTATGCAATGAATTAATGAGTAATACCAACTGTCTTGATTGTATAATTTTTATAAAATTAACTAAGATGTAACAAAGTGTTTCATGCTAATCTGCTAGAAATACTACATTCAGCTATTCTTTCCCAGTCCTCACTGGTTAAACTTCTGTTCCTCTTTCTCTTTTGGAATTTCAGTCTTGCATACTTGTTTTCCTTCTGAAGCTGACAAATAACAGATTCCAATTAAAATAAATGTACTTCAGGAATCTCCTGGAGCAACTTGGTAGTTTTGTTAAGTATGAACAGAAATTAGGGCTAAACTCATTTCAAATAAAACTTTAGTAGATCTATGCTCCCTTTGCAAGTATAAATAAGTAGTTAAAATGTGAATTTCCTTTACAGAGGTTTGGGTTTTTTTAATATGTCTTTTTAAAAGGATGTTTTCTGATAGGTGATGGGCATGTTCTCACTTGCTGTTGATTAGCTCTCTTGACTATTCATGCTGACCTTTCTAGAATTTTTGCTGTAGGGTTCTAAAATAAGATGACAATAGAAAAAGATACGTAATTTTTAGTATAAACACTTCATAATAATGGTGGGAGACTGTTTGGCAAAAAAAAAAAAAAAAATCCTAAAGAGTATTTTTTTTTTTTTTTAATTTTTGTTTTTGGGGGTTTTGTAGTGCCTGAACTCTTGTAGTGTGCATTGAATTTTTATGGCAAGTTTTTGTTAGCGAGGGGACTACAGGGGTGGCTTCTGTAAAAGAGCTGCTAGAAGCTTCCCCCATGTCTAATAGAGCCAGTGCCAGCCGGCTCCAAGATGGACCCACCACTGGCCCAAGTGAAGCCCAAACAGCAAATGGTGGTAGTGCCTCTGGGATAACATAGTTAAGAAGGGGGAAGGAAACTGTGGTGCAGCAGCAACTGGAGAGAACAGTGAGAATGTGTGAGAGCAACAACTCTGCAGACACCTAGGTCAGTGAAGGAGGGGGAGCAGGTGCTCCAGGCACAACAGCAGAGATTACCCTGCAGCCTGTGCTGGAGCAGGCTCTGGCAGGAGCTGTGGCCCTGTGGAGAGAAGGGCCCAGGCTGAAGCAGGTTTGCCTGGCAGGACTGGTGACCCCATGGGGGACCCACGCTGGAGAAGTCTTTTCCTAAAGGACAGCACCATTTGGAAGGGGCCCACGCTGGAGCAGTGTGCGAAGAACTACAGCCCATGGGAAGGATTCGTATTGAAGAAGTTTGTGAAGGACTGTTTCCCATTGGAAAGGGAAGAGGAAGAAGCAGCAGAGACAATGTGATAAACTGACCACAATCTCCCTTCCCCATCTCCCTGCACTGCTGGTGGGGAGGAGATAGAGAATTCAGGAGTGAAATTAAGCCCATGAAGAGGGAGTGGCAGGAAGGTGTTTCTATGATTTGTTTTTTTTATTTCTTATTGCCCTACTTTGACTTGATTGGTAATAAATTAAATTAATTTTCCCGGGTTGAGTCTGTTTTGCCCATGACGGTGATTGCTGAGTGATCTCTCCCTGTCCTTATCTCGACCCAGGAGCCTTTTGTTTTATTTTCTCTCCCTTGTCTTTTGAGGAGGGGAGTGATAGAGCAGCTTTGGTGGGCACTTGACATCCAGTCAGGGTCAGCCCACCACATAATGAAGTTCATGTGTGCTGCTATTCTTGGCTGAACTTAAAGTTTGAATATGATAAGACTGAGTCTAGAGACAGCAGACATACTTCAGTACTCCACAGGATGCTTTGCCTGTTGTTTGTTTTTTCCCTGTTATGTGCTTCTTTTTGGATAATGGTTGATGTGTCTAACACATTTTCAAATGAACAGCTTTGATTATGGTGTTAGTACATTCTGCCCTTGAGTCAGCTTGTTTCCATGGAAGAATAACTGTTCTTGTACATGTCCCTTATTAAACTGAGCTGGAGTGTAACAAAGCTATCAGCAGAATGCAGTCAAGCAGGACACAGTTTTGAAAGTATGGTTCTACTATAATTGTTGAACAAAGCAGTATTCTTCACCTGCAAATAAATTCTCCCTGAAAAATGGCATAAATAGACTAGTTATACCTGCAGATGGTATTTCTTTACCATAAGGGGCTGATATGATCAAGTTATTCAAAAAGTAAATGAAATTTTTGGTTTGTTTGTTGGTTTGGTTTTTTTTTTTAGAGGACCCAACTTGGTCTGCTACTACACATCATTTTCAGTTTTACTGCAGCTGTATTAGTAATAGATATCTGGGTGGGTACTGTTCTCTTGTCTTTTTCCAAACTAAAAAAAAAAAAAAAGAATATATTTTAATAGCTTTTTTGTTAAAGAAAGGGGTTTTCATGTCATAATTTTCACCCAAAAGTAAACTTTTGTCCTTAATCATATCAAAACCAAAAATAACTTAAACATCTTTATAAAAACTACGTTTATGGATAATAGTAATTTACATTTCATATGACTTTGTCTACCTACTACCCAGATTTTAAATTATAGTTGTTAAAAGCTACCAAAAATTACCCAGAGTAGAGGGAGAATAAATATAGGTGGAAATAACACCAAGTGCAAATATACATCTTATGTTATAATTTACTCTTGGAAAAAGAGTGGGTGGACAAGAAAGAACAACATGGGTAATTTCTGTTGAATCCAGGAGTGGATGTTAACAATTTAAATTTCAGTAGCATAATGTCTGTGTATAACAGCCAAACAAAAACAAATTAAAAAAAACCCAAGTGCCAATATATCTTATTCTAGTAGGTGTTTCTTTCTCCCTTCTCTGTTGTAACTAAGCCACTCTCTGTAAACTGACTATAAAAAAATATTTTGGGCAAATAGTTAAAGTAAGGTTGATTTCAAACATCTGGCACTTCATTAATTGAATGAGTAATTTCTCAGTTTTCTGGCCAATATAAAGACTGCGGTTAAAATGTGACTTCTTTGAACACTAAAGGCGGCCTTTCTTTCTCCTTCTGCTTTCACATTATATCATATGCTGCAACAGAAAATAAAACTATTACTGCATATTCAAAGAGGATTTTTTTAGTTGAAAAATGGATCCTATGATCTTATGATCATTGCCATACAACACAGAAAGATGTTAGGATTTTGTATGTTTCCCTGACAGAACAGTCTTTATAGGTTTTTTCCAGCTTTTTCACAGTTGCCCAGTGGCTTAAGGTATAGATCTAGGTTATGATATGTGTGGTATTACAAAGTAGCAGATGTCAAAAAAAAATCACTGATTCTGCTTAATTATGGGAAAAATTAGATTTTGTAGATTTCCCAGATTTCCCGGAAAGTTGTCCACCATCTGGCTGTCCAGAATAGCCGATACTTATGTAATGGATGAATTTAACTTTTTGCTTTCTGCTGCTTGATGTCAGAAGGTATATTTCAGCTTTGAAATGGCATTTAATTTTGAAATTAATTTTGTTATATTTCATATTTGGATGCAATTATAGCTATAATATTTAATTGCCAGTTTTCCATTTTATGTTGTATTTTCATTTCTGTTGTATTTTACAGTTCATATTCATATGAAAATATTTATTTAGAGTTACTTAGTAGCTTATTTAAAAGTACAATTGCTAACTGCAGAACAGTGAGACAAAGATGTACTCCCAGGTAAGCATTTTTATTGCTGTAGTAGCTAAGCTCTCAGTCAGGGACCGGTGATCCACAGTGTTCAGCACTTGTGAAAACACAGTGCATCAAATTCACTCTTACAGTTGTTTAAAATAACCTGTGGATTCCTTTCCTCTATTGTTCTTTCCCTTCTGGGGGGACTCTTCCAGTAATTATGATTATAACATGCACTTTCTGATATCACAGAATATTCTGACCACTGTGAAGGTGACCTGGACAGAAAATAGGATCTCCACTGTAACAGGGATGGTGGATGCTGTGTAGGGTTAGGAAAAATACTGCAAGCGTGCTGATGTCCTTCAGTGAATAGATGTTAGCTCAATATGCCAGCGCCCTTATCTGTAGTACAAGTGGCCTGAGACAAATTTGCACTTTTGTCTGAATCCTTTAAACTAGCATAATCCTTTAACAAACTGGCATAAAAGTTTAAATTCTCACCTTCATTAACAATCAAATTGTGTATTGGAGGAGTCAAACACAGGAGCGTATTTCTTTCTTCAAATTTTGTTGTGGGATAGAACCCAAAAGATGAGAGGGTCAGGGGTAGTAGAAACCTTTTCAAATATTACAGCAAAATGCATCAGAGCTGAGCTATTGATGCTGATTTTTGAACAGCCTTTGGCTAATTATTTATTTGAATTTAAGTAAAATTTATCTGTGTACAGATTTTCACTTACTCTTACAAAGGATTACACAGTTCGAAATGAAATTACTATATTCTGATGCACGCACACAGGTGCGCACACACAGAGCCTTTTTATCTGTGCATTCCCAGAGAGAGTTCTTTGTGACCTTTGGCTGTGCCATGAAGAATTGTGATAGAGGTAAGTGTAAATAGTAACCAAATGTTATTGTTGCTATTTTCTTACTATATTTTTTTTTTCCAAACAAATGTTAAGTTTCACTGCAAAATTTTTTTTTTTTTTTTTTTTTTACACAAAGGTACTTGCCACTTCATGGTTTATCTATAGTCAGATTATTTTTGTGTTGGTTTATCTGGTAGGTAAGAAGGGTAACAGTTTTAGTATTAATCACTGTTTTATCTCTTTATGTAAACAGCCAACTTTTTGACAAAAGGGTATTAGAAATGTTAGGAGATAACAGTTCTAAGACTATCATGATGGCTTATTATCTTACAATCTAAATTGTTATGATAGAATCCCACACCTGTGAAGCAAAAGAAGGCAGCAAAAGACTGTTCCTGCAGTTTCTTGGTGTGTTTAGTATACCCAGTATATTCTGCATTGCACAAAACCTTGGCAAAACTTGTGGTACTGAACTGGAAAAGTGTTATGCTGTACTTTCCAGATTGAAAATTAGAGCCATGTTGAAAGATCATTTATGTTGCCTCCTTCAGCTATCACTTCTAAGAGTAGGTCACCATATGTCTTTAGGACTGAAGTACTGTTGTATGGATAAATAGTGTCACTGCACACCCACATTAAACTCTTTCCCCATTTCTTCACTTACTGACTTGACTTACAAAGAAGTCACCCTCATAAAAATGTCTTTTGTTTTCCAGTCACTCCAAAAGTAAAATATGTTCTAGGTATTAAGGAAATTCTTATTTGGCCTGCGGTGAAGAACATGAATAATGTTTGTTTATGACTACTTTTATAAGAAGTGATGATCTTCTGGGATTGATATTTAAGTGATTTCCTGCGATTCTTCAGGATCTCATGATGTTCACAGCATCTATGTAAAATAAATTTCTGGTTTGGTTCAAAAGTAAAACCAGCTATCCTCATCTAGTCAATATTCTTGAACCAATTGATATGAAATGCAGAACGGATAGACCAAAAACTATAACCTGTTCAGACATATTAATGTCTGTGTTTGTAGCAGCTGAACTAATTTGCAGCAGGTAATTAGAGGAATTAAAACAATTTTTAAATTACGTGTCTGTTAACATTCAGAATTCACAGACAAATTTTGTGTACTAGTTTTCTGAAGTGCTTTTTATTTAATCATAAGTTTTTATGGACAAAGTGCTTTCTGTTTTTTTCAGAAAATTGAACTTTAATATTTTCAAGTATCTGGAGTGAATCTTTTCAACTTGGAAAGTCACAGAGGCAGTAACCTATTTCAAATCATAGTTCTTGAATTATTCCAGGCCAATTTTACTGACAATACTGTCTATACATATTTACATGTGTGTAAGAAGGGATGAAATTAAGAACTGGTAATACTGAATGGCAGTAGAATTCCAACATAAGTTTGTGGCTAAGTAAATATTAGTGATAGGGGTCTACTCTCTGAAGGACAGTGAATGTTTTCAGACCGTAGCTCAGAAGGGACATGGCTTGCATAAACTTGGTCTTCTGGATGTGGGCTGATAACAGAGAAATTAGCCGGAAAATAGAGTGTATTTAGTAAAGGCATTTACTATGTTACACCATGATAATAGTATTTCTCAGTTACTTTTAATTAAATAGAAATGTTTATTTTTTTTTCTTTCTGTATGCAAGTTCTCTGCCTGCATGAGTGTATTCAGGCTTCAAATGTAACTTTGGGTACAAGTAATGAAACTCATATAACTTAATTTATCGGAATGGGCTTTTTTAAGATACAGTTAATTTCATACTGAAGTGGATGTCCCTCTGAAAATTTCTGCTATCTAACAAGTCACACATGCAACATAAATGTAGTGGATGAGGTATGAGTGTGCAACTGCACTTAGAGGCTCAAAACAGATTTTCTTCAGTTCAGTCATTACAAATGTCATACTGACATATTGTTGATCATTTGGGAACTACAGGAGCTGAAAATTACAGTAATAGATGGTGGAGATAGGATTTATAGACCATTTATTTTATGTAATCACTAATGTGGTTGTTTTCATCACTAAGAAAAATTAATGCTATGGAAGTCAATAATAATTGTTCAGCTTTACAGCTGATGGACCAGGTTTCTTCACATTTTACTTCCAGTCCAGTTTCATGCTATTTATCTGCTAAGCTGTTCCAAGTAATGATTACTTTTTCTGTTTACTTTTACCAGAGTGTATGGTACTGTGCTGTAATCTAGTGGTACCAAGCACCAAGATTATAAGAAACAGCTTTTGTTCTTAAGTCTCTTTCACATATTTATAGGCTATATTGCTTTTGTTTCTTTAAGAAGTTGGTTCCATGCTTCACCTTTACAAACTAGAGATATCGAATAAGTTTTGCTGTCCTTTCCCAGCCAGTAGTGACTTTCTGATTTCTGACCATGTGCCAACTTTATCACAGGGGAGGTATGGTGTGGTCTCAATGTACATATACAACACCAGTGCTTAAGAGGAAATAGCAGACTGTGCACAGCATTGGTAGGAAAGCACAAGATAGTCATAGCTAGATAATTCTATAATCTTTCTGCTGAAAGGACTATGCTTTGTCAGTGTCTGGAACAAGAGAGTCATCATGCTGTGATGGAAATCACCACCACTGTGGCAATGACCTTTGACAATTTACCACCTGCAAATATGTCACAGTCTTTTCCAAATAGTCTCTGCCATTGCTTACATTTTAAATATAAAAACATACTTTTTAGTATAAATAAACTTTATTAATATAAATAAGGTAGGAATATTTTAAAATGTCTTAAATAAGTCTTTTAATCAGAGTTTTACCCTAGATAATAAAGCAAATGTGGTCAGATACAAATTTAAGAAAATAAAATGCATGTTTCAGTTATGTATCATTATACAGTGTCTTTGTCCATCCATCCATACTTGGAAATACTATAATTTTATTTTTTAATTTTTTTTTCACCGACAATAGTCAGATTTCTTGGCATAACTCTAAATAAGGTCTTGGAGTCTCAGTTGTATTTTTTTCTCTTAACCAAAAGTAGATCCAAAATCTGCAACATGCTTACACCAAGCTAAAAAAGGATTATCAAGAAAAAGTAGCAGAACTGATATATGCAAACAAGGCAGTGGAACAGCATGAAACTGAAAGTAAAATACTGAGGAAGTCTTAGGGAGCTGAAATAACCAAAAGCTAGGCAGGTCAAAGTAGAAGTGACTAGTGATATACTATTTTGTCAGAAGTAGTTCACAAAAAGTAATACTATTAATTTTGAAATCTTACATATTTATTGGAAATTAATCAGGACTCTTTGGATTTAGACAAAGACCATTCTGATCCATTGTTGATGCTGTTTTTTCTATTTCTCTTTTCTATACACATATTTGCTTTCCTGCTTCTGTGTGTGTGTATGTTTACACTTCAAAATTTTTGTCAGTGTTTGTATACGTTCAGACTATGACAGGGTAATTTGTAAAGCATTTCATTGTTTGATGGTAAAATGTTAATATGTTTCAAAACATAACTAAGTTTCAATAGGCATGTTAGTATTAAATAAAAGAAGTTGATTTTTGCTCAGATCTCAGAATGATCTACTTTGAAGGGGACTGAAGGTTTATAAATTAAAATTGTTAATGAGATGGGAATGAAACTAAAGTTTAGTATCTAGAAAATGGTATTGGGCAGAAGCAATGCCCTTACAATTACCTGTAATTGTAAATAAGTTTTAGCAGTTTCTTTAAATTCAGATTTAAGATGCTCAAGAATATTTAATTTTATACTTCCCTCGAAAGACATTATAAGAAAGAGATTAAATGCCTTTAAAACTGAACGTGCAAGATATGCATTCTTCCTTCTGTGTCTTTCTGAAAATAGTCTGGCTTAAAAAAAACTTCCTCATGAGTCTCAGAGTAAAGATTATTTTTTTTTTTGTGAGTAAATTATTCTTAGGTAGATCATGAAAGTAGCTGCCTTTCCCACTCTCTGAAAAATGGCTGGACTTACATTTTTACACCTACTTTCAGGGATGTCTCTTCCTCTAGAAGTGCAAGAAAGTCACATATTTTCTCTCTTCTGAATTCATGAAAAGGGGCAGACAGACATGAATCGCTAACTGCATTTTTAAACCTACAAATTGTTTCTGTAATCATAGTCATCATACAGTGTAAAGAAGACCTCTCCCTACTATTTACCTTTGAGGTTTTAGTTTTTCTTGTATAGAAGTGTGTAAGGATAAACTTTTTATTATCAAACTCTATGACCCTTGTAAAATAACACAATGCTTAAAAACTCAAGTGAAGATGAACTAAAAGTTCTCCTCTTACCCTGAAGAATAAGTAGGTTTTTGCCTTGAGCATTTGCTAGAAGGTTTTTTATTTCCTGTGGTCGACTTTCTGATAGTCAAATACACTGAAAGACCAGACCTAAGCAAACAGATCTCAAATAAAAGATAGGAATGATAGGATTAACAGGAAAATGCAGGATGGTGATCATTAACAGGTTTGTTTGCTTGCTTGCTTGTTTGGTTTTTAGGTTCAAACTCTTGCTTAATATATTCCTGTTTAAAAGCATCAATTGCCTTGCTCTAGTTAGAAAAACTGAAATTTGTATCATAACTTGCTTGTTCATGATCTTCCTTGGTCTTGATCTGAACCTCACCTCTGCTTTAATCAGTGACCCAGCAGCTTGCTTGTAGGTTTGCTGCACACATGCAGCTGCTCCTAACTTCAACCACCACAGGTGCCTGTTATTTAAAGATCTGGGTAGCATATCAAGAATCACAGGCTATTGAGATAGTCAGTACGGTTATTTTTCCAGAGAAAAGACTGACTGCAGAATGCACTAGAAGCCACGTCTCTGTACTTCTCATCAGTAATGTCTGACAGTAACAATACTGTACAGTAGTACATTATAAATAAATATACATATACTAGAGGTGCCTGCTGAAACATTTTTTACTGATAAGGGTGCATGATCAAAAGTGTTTTGAGACCACAGGATGCCACAATCTCCAGAGGTGCCTTCCAACCTCAGCACTTCTGTGACCGTGATTCAGAAATTAATCGACACATCTGCTAGAAGTGTCAGTAAAGTGTTTATGTAAGGAATTGATACACAATAGTTTAACTTTCTTTACTAAAATACACAAGTTATGGTACTGTAAAGGTGTTTTCACAAAACTACAGCTCATCTTCAACCTTTTTTGTTGTGTGAAAAGACAGATTTCAAGTCCATAATGTTGTTTACCTACTGAATTCCCTGATACTCTGTAAAACTCTTCCCTCTGAGTCTTTCTAGGGTAATAAGTAGAACAAAGAAAAAATGCCTCCAGTAGTGGAATAATATGTTTTCCTTTATTGCTTTAAAAAAATCTTGTATAAAGGGAGAGAGATACCTTGTATTTTTAGAGAAAGTATCACATTTATACTTACGTTCTTTTCCCTAATGCAGCAGTTTACCAGTGATTTAGCAAAAGTATGACGAACCTATTCTCAGTTTAAATATGAGTGATAGGAATAAAGGAGAAAACTAAAGTTTCTTTAGATAGCACTTAACTACAGTATGTTCACTGTTAATATACATTGCACAAAAAAAATGTATGTAACACTACAGGCAATATGTCTTTAACACACCACAAGAGTAGTTTGTTTTCTCTGTTTCATTGCCAGGAAATAATCTTGTCTATTCAGATGAAGTGTGCAATGTGATTATTTGTATTCTCAGGCTTGTAGGAAGATGGAAAGTTCTCAGGTTTTCTGAATCTGCTACTTTTTATTTTACTATATGATCTGTATTGATTTTCACTGGCCCTCTTCAGAATATATTTATATAGCCATAGCCTAATCTAGCAGGTTATGAAGGGATATGTGACATGCAGTTAAAACTCTTTATGATTTATGCAGATTAATGCAGAAATCTGAGGTGCTGTCAGATTTTCTCATTATTTTCTGTACTGTTTAGGATGTGAATCATTGAAATGATCAAGGCTTTTCTGAGTTGTGATTCCAAACACTACTACTACAGTGAGGTGATACTGAAGTCTCCAATTTCAAGGATAAAGGGGTTCATTTTTTCTTTAGATTTGTTATTCTCAATCAAAATACATTTTACAATGTGTCATAACAATATGTAGCACTTTAAGTTTTTGTCCTGGTTTCAGCTGGGATAGAGTTAATTTTCTTTTTAGTAGCCGGTCCAGTGTTGTGTTTTGACTGTGATGTGAGAACAATGTTGATAGGACACTGATGTTTCTAGCTGTTGCTGGGTGATGTTTATACTAAGTCAAGGACTTTTCAGCTCCTTGGGCCCTGCCAGCAAGAGGGCTGGAGGGGCACAGGAAATAGGGAGGGAACACAGCTGGGACAGGTGACCCAAACTAGCCAAAGGGATATTCCATACCATATGGCGTCATGCTGAGTATATAAACTGGGGGGAGAAGAAGGAAGGGAGGGGACATTTGGCATTATGGCATTTGTCTTCCTGAGTAACCATCACATGTGATGGGGCCCGGCTTTCCTGGGGATGGCCAAACACCTGCCTGACCACGGGAAGTAGTGAATGAATTCCTTGCTTTGTTTTGCCCAGCTTTTGCTTTACCCTTTTCCCCCCACCTTTTGATTTTGAAATTATTATTATTATTGTTACTATTGTTGTTCTTACCTCTTTATTCTGTTTAAATTATTAAATTGTTCTTATCTCAACCCTTGACTTTTACATTCCTTTCCTATTCTCCTCCCCATCCCTCTGAGTGAGGGAGTGTGTGGTGCTTGGTTGCCACCCAGGGTTATGGAGTCTCCCATCTTGAAGGTAATTCAAATGCCTTCTTCTAGACACTGTCTTGGGCAACCAGCTGTTGAACAGGGGGTTTGGACCAGACAACCTTGAGAGATCCCTTCCAACCTCAACCATTCTGAGATTCTGAGATTCTGTGATTCTGTGAAGGGAAATTTTAAGGTGACTAGAACCAGGGCCAGGCATTAAACATTTATTTGTTTTGCAGACTGCTTTGAGTATTTCACAAGGACTAGGAAAAGATCATCTAGCAATATAAAGCAAAACAGTGTATTAAAATTCATACAGTAGAACAGAACGATGAGATGCACTATGAAGACAACACAGTTCTAAAGTTTAATTTTGTGGTTATGAAATGTCTATTCAATTAGCTTCTCAGCTAATGTATTATGTCCTTTGGAGGGCAAAGCAGAAAAAGTGAAAAAGAAGTTATATTAACTTGGCAGTTCAAGAAGGTGAGAAACAATCAGCTACAACTAGGTACTCCAACAAGGCCAGGAAGAACCTGTCAAACATAGTATGGTTCTAGATATTAGGTTAATTTTGTGAATATGAGGATCTGAACCTGCTCAATATGCAATGTATATGCATATGCAGTGGTAGGACTCTCTTCATATTAAAAAAAAAAATGTTTGAGAAAAGAGAGTGAATTACATGAGAAGTATTTACTTGTGGGTCTTCTTTCATTCAGGAGTCTCATTGACTGTTTTGCGCTACGGTTAGCTGATGGATAACAGCATATTCCCTATCTCCCTTTCAACCATTTCTTTTCAAATGCCTCTTACAGCTCCTGTACTTACAAGTTGAAATCATTAAACTGATTTGTGCTTTTTCTTTTTGTAGATTAGCAATTTTTCTTAATGGTTTTTTAATTTGATCACATGGAACATTTCCAGAAAAAAAGCCTGTTAACCTTTCACTGAAAAGCAGAGAAATCTTTCAACACCGTGACTGTTCCCTTTCCTAGCTGCATTTGCCTGCTTTTGATCTCAATTCTGCTCCTTACTGTGATACTAATTTTTCCTCTGCTACACACTTAATTTCACTCTATACTGATGCCTTTGTAATGTACTGTTAAAATAGTCTCTTCGTTTTAATTTCTGTCAAATGTACACCTCTCTTTAAATGATAGCAGTATGTAGAAACTAGTGATGCAAATTATATTCATGTCTGATTAAAAAATTTGTTGAAGTAACAGAAAGATTAACAGTTACTTTCTGATCAGCTGTACTTACCATAAAGAGTTTGGAGCTACAAAAATTCTTGATACTTATTTTTTAAGCTCTTTAGAAGAGACCCATCCTTACCATGCCTTTAGAAAGTTCTGTTGGTAATTTATTAGGGCAGAGATGTAAGGGCTGTATGTAAGCAGCATACAGATAGCATCTTAGGGATTAATTTAGATTATACTTGTCATACTGCAATATTTATATCTGAGTGAGTCTATGTAACTAATCTACCTGATTGATCACTTGGAGCAAATACAGTTTTTTATAGCTTTTAAATGAGAAATCTATGAAAGGAATAAAAAGTTATCTTTTTTCTTCTTATTCTTTTTTAATAAGATCATAGAGTGCACTAAGAAACTGTGCAAATGTGTGCTAATTGTCCAAAATCAGGTGTAGAGTTTCACTCCAGAAAATTTATAAGTTTGTCACTTCTGCTGGTAAAGAACAGACATGATAATGGCCCCACATCTCTCACGGTGATCTCTAACACATAACTTATGTAGTTGAGAAAGCTGATGGATTCTGAACAGTTAATTCTGCAGCATCAAGCTAGCATTTATTCAAAAGGAAGCAAAGCTCTCAAACCAACAGATTTTAGAAAATAAGCTGTCAGGCTTTTTTCTCATTTCTTTTCTGCAGGGTTCCAGGTGACTTTGAGTCTGCATAACAAGTTCAGCAGGAATTTCTCTGCACATACTTGAATATAATAAAGGGAAAATAATGTAAAAGATGATATCCAAGCAGAAGAAATGATTGAGTGGTCTTAGGCATTACTAACAGCATTTTATTTTAATAAATAATTGTGCTAGCTGAATATTTGGCCATCCATAAAGCTCTTAGGAGCAATATTGTTCCTGCAAAATAAGAAAAAGAAGAATGTCTATACCTGGAAAAGTACAAATAAATTGTTTGTATTCTAGAGTCAGATCTTGTTATGGGTGAAAAAAGTGAATTGGCACTGTGTCTGTTCTTAACTGCTTTACCTGAAAATAAGTAATAATGCCTTTTGTACCTCAAGAAATAATACTGTCATCTTTAGCTCAATATTGTCTGAGTAAGCCTTCCAAGATCTAATAGCATAATCCTTACAGATTATTATAACATTCTTATCTTTCACTGACTTGAAGGCCATTGCAACTTCATGCCACTTACATTTTAGGACAAATACTAATGAAAAACTTGCTCAATGTATTTATTTCTCTTCAACAGTTGCCATAAGGTAGACTCTTTTAGTATATGCTCATTGTGGTGTAGAATTTATCAAGTTCTTTCACTATTTGAAACACAAACATTATTCAGGTGTGTGTAATAGTACACTGCTGTATATGTACAGTTTTAGACTTTTGTTTTATGGTTGGTTGAGTGATGGTTTAAAATAAGGGTGCTATCATAGTCTAAACACTTATTTTATGGATAAAGCAAAGCCATCCCCCTTGCAAAACTCTTTCCTATAAGAAGGGACGCTTTTGTGTATTTGGAATTAAAGTTAATTTTCCATTTGTTGAACTATGTGTCCTTCAAAAGAGTATGAATTTACTTGACAAAGTAAAAGAGAAGTAGTTTAAAAGGGAAAAGAAACTTCAGAGAAACATTAAGAGTAAGATTAATCAAATATTTTAATTACATTATGTTTTAGATAAATGTCATAAAAACTTCGAAGAGACATTTCAGGTCATGGATGACATTGGCATGCAACAGATCATAGAGTGCAGAATTAAGGCTCAGAATCCTTGAATTCTCATTGTAGTTCTACCACTGAGGCATTATGATGTCCAGAGAGTCACTTCTCCATGCTTCAGACTGACAGCCTTTAAAAAAGTGATAATTGCATGTCTTTTGTGTCAAATCTTTTCTGATGTTCTGATGTTTTTACAATGTACCATTTCAACTGGCTATGAGCAATGGGACAAACCCAATTCAGAAATAAAAGAACTGTAATTCTCTGAAAGTATTATCAGTCTACAATATAGCCCATTTCAGATGCGATACCTGGTTCTCCTCCCTGATACCTTCAGCCTGGCAGGTCATGTTGTGAGCCATTTATGTAGAAACAGAAAATTTCTTACTGTTTAGAAAATTGGGAGGGTTTCTAGGAGAGTCAGCTCTTTAAAGATAACCTATGGAACATCTACTTTTTTTTTTTAAGAGCGGCACAGATCCAAGGTCCTGACCACTTGCAGATTAAGTCCCATGGCTCAAGGGGTTTAACCTTTAACTCTGTGCATTGATTTTAGTGAGATGATATGACTATAACAGATGGAAGAATTTGTCTTGTGTTTCTCTGGCCTCATTCCAAATTGGGTAATTATATTCTACATAACTATAGTTATGTACAGTTTCAGTTCAGCTCACTACTTCTTGTTCCCTACATTGCTAAGCAGCCTTCATATATGATGAATGTGATTTTCTGTTGTATGAGATGTATAGATTATATTTTTCTATAGTTTAACCAGTATTTTTTATTTGTAGCAGTGCAGCATTGTCATGCTCATATTATTGCTAATAATCTGCCTACAGAGAATCAAATGCAGTGCAGGTCTTGAGGATCTTATAGTCTAATTAGTTTGTTACACTTCTAATATATTAAATTCTGCTTGGGACCTCTGTTTATATAATGTCAATTGCATTACCAGCCACTACTTCCAATCCTGCAGCCCAACTGAATTAAGGATGGTGTACTTTGCAGAGGAACTTAAATAAATCATCTTGCCATCAATTAGCATTTATCTCATCTGGAAGAAAAACAAATAATGAAAAACCACAAAACCAAGCAAAGTAAAACAAAGCAAAATGCTTTTAATTAACAAAGTAGCATTATGTTCCAAAATGCATTATTATTGGTTTGCTTCTTTCACAGTTGTGGTAAGGAAAAACAGATGCAAAATAAGAAAATTCTACTTTAAGGTCTAACCTGAAATATGATGGGAAAGTAATATCCAGAATATATCATCCAAAGAAATCAGAGTACAGGAAATTAATATCTCTATGTGCAGAAAAATTTACACAATTAAGCACAGGCTAACAGGGTACTTGCAAAAGTAGTTATAATGATTGCGAGTCTTACTGGAACTAATTCCAGACTTAGTGAAAGATTTGATCTCATAGCTAGTAATGTTAGAAACATCCTTTTCAGAGTCCTTGAAGAATTCCAACTCCTTCTCTAATCTCTGTCATAGGTATCAAAAAAGAATTTTCACTTAAAGGTGCAGATTTTCACCAGATATTAGATTAATGACACTGTTTTGAGGTGTTTAATATTTAGTCTTTACTATTTGACTGTAAACATAACCTTAATTTTAAATTACATTCAGCAACAGTCAGATTCCTATGTTCTGAATTTTCTGTGTTCTCATGAAAGTATACTGAGATCTAAGGTTTTTTTATTTAAAGGCTTACAGTTCCAATAAATATTCCAGATGATTTGGAATCCATCACACTGGAGTACTTATCAGCTTTTCAAGTTTCTGTATATTTACATATTTTTTTTTAATTCTTACCCTCTTAACATCGCCCATCATTAGAAATCATAAAATACCCCACACAAAGTCCCCAGGTTTAACTTTACATTTAGTTGATGCAATCAATGTAAATTTGTGTAGTTCTACACATGATCTCATGAAGATACTGAGAATGATTACATTCCTTTCCTTGCAGCTGAAGATTCACTGTAGCAAGTAATTAAGTTATATGTAGTATGCCCACTGAGGCCATTTATCTGAAACTGCTCAGAAGTTCACAGCATAACTTCAGGAATTCCAGAGATCATGATTAGGAAAGACGGTTACATATCTTTAGCTTTCTTAATTACTCAACTTTTAAAGAGCTGTATTCTCTTGATTCTATTACTGTGACTAAACCATCTGGCTAGGACATGTTTTATTATTCTTTAGGGACTATGCTAACATGGTTCATTTTTGTGGCTTTTGTTCACAATAAACTTTCTGTAATGATAGTTAGATCTTCCCATATAAGATGATGATGTTATTCTGGTGTGAATAGAACTTACAGGAAATGATGCAGGCATGCTTTGGATGAAATGAGCTATTTGGTGTGTTTTGTATACAGTGAAGTTCTCTATGTGCTTTATGTGTAGGAGGATCTGTCTTGTACACTGAAATCTCATAAAGAGAAGGCAATGATTGACTTCTCCCTCCATCACCATGGTGGCCATTGTCACTAGGGTCACTAGTTATCACAAGTAACATTCACGCAGAGCTGGAAAGGCAGAATGAATCATGCTGATGATTTCTGGGAGATAATTCAAGAAATGAAGATGAGCATATGATCTTTTGAACTGAAAACTTGTCCATTACATCTAGACAAGAAATGGGAGGGCATCGATGTTGTTACACTGAGTTTGTTTTGTGCTCCCTCCAGTTTGAGTCTGGCGAATACCAAGCCATGCGAACTACTGATCTCTTAATATTGTTGTGAATACCTCTTATAAAAACTTTTCTTTAAGTCTAGGTTGCCCATGCTTATTTAATTTGTTTTCCTTTTAAAAAAATAATTTTGACTTATCTGAGAAAACTACAGAATAGCACAAATCTTTGCTTTCTCTCTCAAACTCAGAATCTCTCTATTTTTTCTGATTCTTGAGAACAAGAAGTATTACTTTATTATTATCAGTGAATGTCATCAGTTTTCTTCAGTCTCTTGTAGAAAATTGCTTTCTTCATAGAATTACTAGGATGCCTACCACTCCTATTTCTGTCAAGTTCTGATGATGAACTTCATTATAAAGATTTACTTCCCTCATGAATATGTTGAGTTATAGATTAGCTCCAGAATATGTACATGAGCAACATAACAAGAAAAAAATACTTGTGTGCAGAAATGACCCATATAATTATTGCATACTCAGCATTTTTTTATTTTGCAGTCAATTTATAGAGACCTATTCATATTTGGTCAAAATATAAAAGTGAGGCTGCTCTTTACTTGGAAGTGAAGCCAGGTAAAACTGCTACATCTCGTGCAAAACATAATGAATTCTGTGTGCCTTCTGCTTTTAAGTAGAATAATTTAAAAAAAATCAACAAAATGGAAATGTTATTTTTTCATGTTCCAAATTGTCCCAAGGGGTTGTGCTCTTTATACCGAAATATGTACAGTAAGCTGAACTGCCAGTCTTCTCCCATCCATTTTTGAGTGCTCTGTTAAATTCAGTTCTGCTGTATTTCTTTCTCACTGCTTGGTAGCCAAGTGCAATTTCACAATTTAAATAACACTCAACAGGTCTCCATTACGCATTATGTCCTTTATTTTTAAAAACTACTGGACAAACCCCCTATTTTATCTCAATCTGAATGTGTGCAATAAGCTTAAAGGTCTTATTTAAGCAGGAAGAAACACATGCAACGCTTGCAGCAAAAGAACTCACTCAAAGAGGAATGAAGGCACTTTCAGTTAGTGACCTAACATTGTCTTAGTTTTCACCAGATTCATTAGTGAGTTTTGTGTTTGATAGATTTATTTATCTACTGTGTATAAAGTATATGTTTGGGGGTTTTCACCATATCCCATTATAGAAAGGATACCTTTATTCAGTTCTTTAAGATTAGCTTCTACAATACCATGCAACAAATCTGACAGGATTTAGTAAGCTGAACGTTGTCATGAAAGCTGGTACTAGTGGTGGGAGTTGCCTACAGTTATAAAAAGTTGGTATGACAACTTCTAAAAGCTCATTGCTATTCAAATTGTCTGATTTTTCCTGAAAAGTACTTCTGATTTCTTCAACAGTGTGAGATTCTGCCAACCCTAATAATTCTTTTTTTAAATAAATTGTTTAATAAAAAGCCAAAAAAAGCCCCAAAATGATCAATGACCCAAGATCAAATATTGCATCTGGAACATTTTGAAAATGTATCTTAAGGAATCATGTACAAAATTACTGATAAGTTTATTCTTAATTCTTTTCTCAGAGTGGTTGACTGCTTTCAGTTTTGTCTTTCAAAACCAGCGAATTGTCTATATAAATGAAAGAGAAGTTATTGCACTGAAATGATTCCATCCGGGTTTTGATCAAAAAGAAATACACAAAATAACATTGAAAAATTAGAAGTAGCAATAACTGCCATAATATGTGTGAGGAAATCTTCTCTATTATATCAAAAGCATTGACCTGACCACTGATTGTACAATATTTCATCCTTTTTTTCAAGGTAATATGTGACAGGATCTGTATAACAGCATTTTCTACTGTAACTGGAAACAGTCAGAAATACAATACAATCATAGTAACTGAAAAATGTGTTATTTTTTATGGTGTCATAAGAATATGAAAATAGATCTGGAAGTCCTGGAGAACAGTTTATCCAATGGCATTACATTTTTTTAGGAGATGTTCTTTGTTTTAAATACATTTATTGTATACGGATTATTTATCTTTAGCAACTATTGGAATGAAAGCTGAAAAGACATATAAGGTCTCTTTCCATTTAAGATTGTATTTCAAGTCACTTTCCCAATATAAGATGTGGTTCATGGATGAATCATATTTCCTGTGATGTTAATTTGATTCATGTAATGATAAGTAACACATACAGTCTGAATAACAGGAACATATTAAACTATGATGTGTACCATTCCAGAAAATTAGTATTTTTTTAAACTAATTGAATATATAAATTTTATGTCAGTTTAAAGAACTAAATCAATATTTTTTCTTTATTTAGGCATGTAAAATATTTTTGTTTCTGTTTTCAAAAATTGTAACTTATGTAACTATGTAATATGACAAATTATGAAATGTTTTTTATCTTGGACAAAATGACATATTGTTAACCAAAAGAAAAAGTTCAGGATACCGATCATTGTATTCTTCTGCTACTAATGTCTAGAAAAGAATCAGAGTATCTTACAAATGGCTGGGTAGTGATTGCAAAGAACTCCTGGACTAGAACTGTTTCTGAGTGATGATGTCACTCCTCCTATTAAAAGCTTTTCCTCTATGTTTTGTTATTAAATCTTACATTATGGATATGCATACACATGAATTCATTCAAAATTATTTCAGAAATATAAAGTCAAGATTTTAACCCCACAGGTTATATATGCCTTTTACAAACTTAATTTCCACAATATATATTCTCTTGTCTCTTTAAGACTGGTTTTTGTTCTTGAGAGTAAGAATACTTGCCTCTCCATGAACACTTTTCTGCCAGTACATGGAGCCATCGAGGACTGCAATCGGCTCAAGCTCAGCTAGAACATTTTAAATGAAGCCTTTACAAAAATGCTGGTCATACATCTGCTGTTTATTTATCAAAACCAGAAAAAATGTATTTCATCCATTAGCTGTTTTCATTGCAGAGGTTTCATAAAGGCTCAAATTACAGTTCTGAAATGAAAGTTATATTTGGACTATTTCTAAACCATCTCTGTACTATATTGCATTTCTGGTCATGGCATATATTTTATTAGCCGTGGCACACAAACTAGAGAAATATGTTAAGATAAAGAAATGTCCTTGTCTGTGATTAGAAGAAAAGTTGCCTGTAATGTCCTGTTGTCCATAAAGTGTCACATAACATTTTAATGGAAGAATTTCAAGGTAGCCAAGACAATGGGAGTTCTGTGTGTAGCCTAGAATATACAGTGCAATTATGTACAAGCAATAAAATCTGACAACTTTAGTTTAAGGCATGCAAAGCAGAATGCCACTCTTTGAATTTAAACATTTTAAAAGCTGAAATGTACTTGTATAGAGAACAACTTTAATATTGTTGGATGTTACTTTGCATTACAACTACCATCAAAGTAAAAACGTTTCTAGGGTATTTGAAAATTAGTCTATTTATTTTCAGCTTGGTATTTTGCCAAATTACATTCAAAAGCTGCAGCAGTGCCTGGATAAGCAGAAATTAGCAAAAGAAAATCTGGAAATTCATTTTCGGCATTTGAAAAGTATATAAATGACATGAACAGTTGGGTCTCAATGGTGATGTTAAAATAGGTAGATCAAGTGAAGCTGCACTATGCATGGACTTGCTTTGCAGTTTACTACAGTTATAGTGATTTTTATTTTTTTTATTTATTTTCAGTTGTGCAGCTGTGTTTCAAATCTAAAATGCTACATTTAGGGCCTGATGTAATAATATTAAGCAAAAGAATAAGCAAACAGTGGTGTTGCTGATAAAAAAAAAACAAACAAAAAAACAACTAAACATGCTCCTGGGGAAGAAACTTCATGAGAGACAAATATTTGGGCTGTGCATATACATGTTGTGCCTCTAGATGCTATTCTTAATTGTTCCTGGAGAAGAAATAAGTATTTGGTATAGATAATACAACTGGTATAAAAAATAAATTGCATGACAATGAAAATACTAATTGAAAAGTAGTTGAGATGGAAAATTATTACAGGAAAGCCTGACTCTTGAAAGTATATCCCTTTGTAATAATCCAGTTAATGATTGGTTTGCTTCTCAATATGAGTACAACCCCACAGAAGTCTTAGGCTGGAGGAGGAGCGTTGATTCTTAGATTGATTAATATAATATAATAAACATTATTAAAGCTATGCTTCTGTATGGTAATAAGAGCATTCAATTTTCCAGGAAGATAATTAAACTGAAAATATTCTGGAATAATATCCTGATGAAGAAATGCAACAGGCTCAAAAAAACTCTTCCAGGAAACTTAGTTTCATGCAAGTATAAGCATTGGTCCAGACAAACCTGTTTCTCTTACAAGTTACAGCTGACCATGGGACAGAGCAGGCTCTCCTGCATTGTGACAGAAACACACGCAGTCTTTATACTGAGTTTATTGTAGTATACTGTCATTGCATAGACATGGCTTGGCTGCATCAAATAACATTGTACAAACTTCCAAGTTACTCCAAAATTTGCTATCCTTGTCATTACACCCAGAATTAATTTTCAATCTATTGGATACAATGCAATGGTCAACTGTCTTATTATGTAACACTTTTTTCCCCTTTTTTTCTGTGATCTCTGTGAATTCCAAGTGTTCATCTTATAATGCCAGATCATCTTAATAAACATGACAGCATGTTTTTGACAGAGATGGATAGTATGAACAGCAAGCAATGAAAAGTCAGGGAAATGGCCTCTGTGATGGTAGTACAAGTGTTATTTGTGACACAATAAAAACTAACAGCTGTTCTTTTCTTTTTAACAGCGTGTTTATGTACTTTGCAGCTTTAGCAAAGTCTGAATACTATAGAACTCCTAAAGACTAAGCCTTCTGAATGAAAGCTCCTTTGTTAAGGAGACAATTAGCAATGTGTTAAATCAAAAAGAGTTAACATTTATTCCATTTGTAAATATCCTTTAAGTTATTTGCTCCTCGTTTACAAAACAACAGAGCAGCTGGCTATGTGAGGCTTTTAATTGTCAGTGCTGCCAGCCATGTTACAGAAACTGGTTACCACAAGTAAACAGGTAGTCTTAATTGCAATATTCTTGTTGCTTTTGTGGTATCACCTTCTTAGGATAGCTGAATGCTTATGGATTTTAAAAAACAAGAAAATGTTAATTAATATACTAAAACTGGCAGACATCTTTCTGCTATCTGAGTGCACTTCTGAGAGAATCTGCAGGTATTGGAAAATCTCCAAACCACACAGGAGACATCTATATCCATGTCAGCAGATGGGATTGTGTTTGAAAATGCAAGGTTGCAATAAAAATTTTGGCTACTGCTGGTATTCAGTTCCATGAGCTTTTAATGACCAGCTGTTTTCTGTATCCATGGTTACCCTGAATGTAAAAACATCCTTTTCCAGACAATTTATCTCTATATTACTGTTTATTTATTTTGCAGTGCTATATGTAACTATGGAACAATACTAAATAAAGGTTTGCAATAGTGCAATACTGTTTTTACCTAAGCAAACACACACAGATTAAATACCCTAGGTACATCTAAATGAAAAGAAGAGGCTTATTTCTTTATAGTTTTCTTCTACTGATTATATATCAGAAATATATATATTTATTTCCTTTTACTGATTAATGCTCATAAAGAAACCAGTCACTGTATAGCCTAATAATGGTCTTACATAAAAAAATGTGATCATAGAAAAGAAAATTGGTGTTCAAGAAAGGGAATAAATTTAAAAATTACACAGTGTTAGCATTTTTATTTACGTACTAAAAAAAACAAATATTGCAAACTACTTTTTCAAATTCTTGAGGATTTTTTGTTCTACAGTACTGATATTCTTTAGCATGCAAGATGCAATTTTTTGTGTGATGTTATTGAACTTCAGCAAAACAGCTGGAATCAAAGAATATATTCCTGCTAATGTTAAGTTACATAAGATAGAGTTATGAAGTCCCAACAGACAATAAGTAAATCTACAGGATTAATTGTCACAGAACATTATGTAGCTATTAAGACACACCGAGATTTTTATGGTAATGACTGCCGTACTCTTTGTACATAGCTTCAAAATATACCATTCCAGCAGAATTAGAGTATCCTTTTAAACATAATTATATTTTCATAAAAACTGTTTTTTCATAAGATGTTTAGGATATTACGTATGTTGCATTATGCTTATAAATAGAATTATTAAAGTTTAGCAATGTTTAACACTTGTCTGCAGCTTCCTATATACTCAATGATTTTGAATTTTTAAGTATATTCCTACACTGCCAACCAGTCCAAGATACTTTCCAGTTTTTCTACTGAACATGTCCTGTTGTTGCCATGCAGTCAACTAAAAGTTATTAAGTATCTTAAACTGAGTTAATAGTGGGGAGATGATAGTATTTCAAGAACGAATCAAGATGCCTAAATAAATATGGAAGTGTTCTTCGTTAGAAGATAATATCATGTTGAATCTGCTTCTCTCTGGGTCACAGCCAATTGAATTACTGTCATGCATTTCAGAAGGAGAATTTTCAAGCTTTCTGAAGACCATTTTATGACAACATATTTTGTTTTTAATTTTTGAATAATAGGTTTCACCTATTACCTAATACCACAAAACTGATTTACAGTATATAAGAAACACAGATATGAACTAGATTAGGATTATGAATGGTTCATTTTTGGTACAAATTAAAATTGTTTCAGAAGTGTAGGTTACTTCAGAGATCTTTCCAACTTTGGCTTATCTTTTTAAACTTTTTTCTGTTTTATATTTAAAAGAAATCAAAGAATATTTTTTTTAAAAAAGATTAATTTTAATGCCTACAAGATATAGTAGAACAATCGCTTCAGTGAAGTAACCAGATTGTAAAGGACAAAATTGATACGAGAATTTTGCCCTACTCTTGCACTTAAGTCCCTTAAATGGACTAATTTTAAAGTCCTAGGTAAATGTCCTCATCCACTAATTCCTTTTGGAGGAATTTTACATTTCACTTTTGACTGAAGTAACTTTTTATTGACACAAGTTCTTCACATTTTAGCCTTTAGACAGCCAGAATCTTGGCTGTGGTCATTACCTCCTTCTTTTAGTCTCTGCTGGTATTTTAAGATTGGTTTCTCTTCGTAGTGTTACCTAGAAAAACAGACTTCAGCTTCCCAGTAAAGATGTGAATCAGCATACCTGTGATAAATTTGACTTTTGATATCAAAAAGGTGGCATCTTTTTTTTTGGGATGGTACTGAAGAGTGTCTAAGCTCATAGAATCTACATCAAAACTACTAAGCCTCCCTCAAAGCTGCTGTAACTTTTAGGCAAAGTCAGGTCCCAGTTACTTTCAAGCTAAATGACTTCAAAAGACTCAGCTAAAGCATGATGATGCCAAAAAGAAATGGGTTTATATATTAAAAAACTACTACTCAATATAATATTTCCATTTCTCATTATGTATAATTATATATGTCTATTAGATAAGATATATTCATTATATAATGACAACACCATTTCCCTTTGGTGACATGAATGCTACTGGTCTGGGTTACCAGTGAGCTGAGTAGACTAGGATTTGGGACACACTGTCCTCTGCCAGTGACTCCGAAGTAGATCTTGGATGAATCGCTTCTTCTCTGGGCCTGTTCTTCCCTCTTCTGCATCCTCTCTTTTTCTCTTCATTTTAATTTCTTGTCTTTTTAGACTATGAAATACTCCTTATTATACATTTCTGTACATCTAGAACAGTTGGGATTTAAATTAAGCTGTAATTTTAGAACTTCAGGTTATAAATATTCCTGAAGGACTTAAAAATCACTGAGGTTGTGATAATTACAGTTATATGAAACATTTAAGATAAAACAACTTTCCTAAGCCAATGTCTTAAAAATTAAGCCAGCTAGGTTCTAAAATATATAGCATGAAGTATGTCTCAGAACATGGCTAGGTTTTATTGTTGGATGACACCAGATCTGAATTTCTTGTTTGTGAACTTGGGGAGAAAAAAAGTTATTGCAGCCAACCACTTTATCAGCCTTTTTCTTTCTTTCCCCTCCTCTCTCCAACTTTTCCATCTTTCTTCTCTTTCTGTTTTCTTCCTTTATTTTTACCAATTATAAATTTTCATTCCAGATAATAAGGAAGATTAACACCTCTTTCTGGTTGTGGGTGGTAGCTTGCTGATTCCTCTACTTCTATATTGATGGTGTTCTGGCAGCAAGTGGATAGTAATCCCTTATTCTCTCAGTCTCATTTTCTTGGTGGATTGTTGTTGGTTTTCTTTTTAAGACAGACAAGAAGTTATGGTGTCTTTTGATATGGGAATTGTTTCATGAAATATTGACTTTGTCAGAAGTTAGATAATGTAAAAGGAAAAATTATTTCTTCTTAAATACAAGTTATCACAGTACTCCATTCAGATATCAGTATTTGAATAACTGTGCCAGTGGACAAAACAAATGCATAAACCCAGTCAAAGTCTTTTGCTGATTTTTGTGAGCTCCAGCTCAGTCATCTCAGCATTAAATGGCAACAAACATATGCACATGTTTTATTCTGCATTTGTTTAGACATGCTGGAAATGAGAATCTGTATCTGGACTGTCTGTAGTGTTGTACCCTTGTCCTCATAGTCGGCTGATGGTAACAATGTGCACTGATAACATACTTTAAGAAGGAAGCTGCTTTAGTATTGTTTTGGAGAAGTAGCATTAAGCATAAAGGTGCTGATTTTTGAACTTTGATGTTTTATGTAAAGTAGAACTTTGATATTTAAATGTAAAGTAGAAAAATCAGGTATAAAAGATTCATGAAAAACAAGCAACAACAAATCAACTAATAAAATTTTAAAAGTATTTCATGCAAATCTTGATATAGTTCTAATCCTTGGTGGTTACAGTATTACGACACAATAGTTGAATTCTTATATATACAGTTTTCTGGGCAGTCAGAGATGATACTGGTAGCAATATGTATTATGCTTAATATATGTTAATATCTTAATTTCAACATTTTGATGCAATCTAATCTGGCTATATTTTGCACCGAGAGCACAAAAATATTCTGAGTGGCTCATTTCAGTTTGAGTTGAATTTATATGTAGCTAGTTGTAACTTAGCTCTAAGAATCTCAACCTTCTACTAAAACATAAATTCTAATTGTAGTTAAATTACTAATACATTTACAAAACAAAATTCAAGAATATTACTATCTTGTAATACCAAATTTACAATGAGTCTAGGAAGGATAGACAGGCTAGATGATATTTAAGAATTTCATATTGGCTCAATTTCTTTGTATGGATAAATTTTCTGTGTGTTCTTTGCTTTAACTCTGCTCATTTGATTAAAGAAGAAAAAAAGATGCATCCCAAGTTTAGATTTACTTTTCACTGACTTAATGTAGAAGCCTTCTTTGTAATACTAACTCAGCTGTGGGTTACATATATATATATCAATAATTCTTGGTGTATTATTGTCTTACTAGCTTTCCCAAGTACTTTTATTCGCAGTGTAGGATGATAACACTAGCTAACCATTTTTCCAGTAAATGAAGTCAAGTAAATCATAAATATCTTTCTTTTGAGAATGTCCTTTGTGGTTCTGCTGTTCATATGACATATCTCAGCAAGGTCAGGGAGTGCACTCTGTATCTCTCCAGGCATTTTATCTCATTTTAGAAAGGATGCTGCTAATAAATCATCCAGAAACATTTTTATTCCCATTTTCTCATTAGGGCACTGTTCTGCCAACTAGTCTGTTTTTTAATAGCCAGCAATTTATATATTTTTACGTAAGTACTAAAATATTTTTATTCCTTGAGCTCAGGGTCAGAGTCCATGAAATGCACCTGTGACCACTGACTGGTGTGCTGCTTCCTCTGTGAGATAACTCTGAACTTCAGCATAATTTACTGATTGCATTTGATGTACTCTTACTCTCTCAGTAGATTGTTACCAACTCTATCTATATATTTTGAGTCTGACTTTTGAAATCCTGCCATTATAGCCATTTGAACTCCGTAAAATTTTAAGGCAAATCACTCAAAAATGGTTCAACTTGCTTCAACTTTCACATTCATTTATATATAATAAATGTTGTGATCAAGTTTATTAATCTTTTCTCAAATCTGTACAGAGGTAGCAGTTGTGACCTGTAGTGAGACTTCAGATATACTATTTATATTTTCTGGACAAAAATTTTTAGAAGAGAAAATCAAGACATGATTACTCTAAAGGTTATTTTTTATAGAAGTCACTCAGTATATATGACAAACTCTAGAAGTTTCCAGACTATTTGCAGTAGGGCAGCATAAGAAGGGAGGTGTTTGTAGGTTAGCCTGTATGCATAATACTTTTATGTAATAAATTGCTTTAAATCATTTTGTAGAAAACCTGAAATAATTTAGGTAGAAACTGCCAAAATAACTTTTTGATAGTTGAAAATGAAATTATGTCAAATGTCTCTGAAAATATGAACTGCCTCAGTGAAAAAGGTTTTACTTTAAATTAAAGATATTTCCAGTTATTTCTGACTACCTCATTCTTCCCATTATATAAAATAGTGTCTCCTTGTGTAACATTTATGTAGCGTTGGTTTGAAACCAAGGAAAAAGTAGTTCAGCTTCAAATATACAGTCCTGCTTTTCGATAAGCTTGAAAACCTTTATTACCTTAGAATAAGTACTATGTACCCAAATGTTTGAAATCCATGGACTTCCCTGTCTCCTTTAACTTCTGCATTCAACCTGAGTAACTCTCAGGTAAGATTTTTAGAATGAAATTGTTATGCAAATGCTGTTTGACTTAACAGACATTTTTTTTTTTTTTAATTTAGAGTAATTTTTTAATATGTTGTCTTTAGTTATCTAGCACTGGTGTCCAATCGTAATTAAAGTTCTAAAGTGAAAAATGGGGACATGCTGATCTGTCTTGATGTTTTTACAATGGAGAATCACAAGTGCAGTAAGATCTGTCATGAAAAAGCCAGGTAATGAAGAACTGGAGTAGAATAATAAGAAACAAAAGGTTCTGAAAATGAATCAAGTTTCTCTTTGCATATTTAGTAGGCTGTTATAAGTCTGTGGGTGTTGATTGTTTAAGGTGAAGAAGGAGTATTGAGTAGTTTGTCTTTCAGAGTTCTTTGTTGTTAATGCTAGTATAAAATAGAGCAGATTTTAACTGAATAAGTTTGATCTTCAAAGTGTATGGCTGTGTTTAGTAGATGAGCATAGATTTAGACGGGTTTATGGGGGTTTTGTTTAAGATTTGTTACAAACCTCTACCTGCAGACAAATATTTATGACTAACATAGGCTTTGAAACCTAAATAGCTGAAAACTCAGCAAGGAAGAAACTTCTCTTTCATTTTGCAATTGTGTTGGATGTTGGGTTTTCTGTTTGGATTTTTTGTTTAATAAACCTTTTTCCAACTTTATTGCATGAATTGGCTGAGAAGAGTGCACCAAGAAATATTCATGGTCTACTAGCTAAGTTCTGTGTGTCACAAAGGAATTAAAATAGAAATCAGATTTAATCAAGCTTCATGAGTGAATAATCAGGTTGTACATTATATCTTAATTGCTTTTCCTAAAATATAACAGTTGTCTGAAATCATTGTTGCAGTGAGGCAACATTTATATTAGCATTATTCAGTCTGATAATAAGAACCTTTTATGTTCCCTAATATGGTTAATGAGTGCCCTTTTTAATTCCTTTCATTATTTCATTATCTTTTATGTATCAAAGTGTTTACATTTTTTTTTTTTTTAGAACTGCATGGAGAAAAAACATTTCAGGACCTCATGGGTTTAGACTGTTTTCATGAACTATACAGCAACACAATGATCAAGTTGAATTGTTTCAGTAATTTTTAAATTTATATTCACTGTTGTTCTACATTTGGAATTATTTGTCATGTCTGATCGTACAAATATATCTTCTTTGATCAAAAAAGCATTTAGCAGCTTTGGAAAAGCAGCATACTTCTAATGAGTTATGAAGATTAATAGAGGTGTTCTAGCTTGAAAAAAAGTAAATTTACATGTGACTTTTTTAAGATCTAAGATCTAAAATTAATTTGCGAAATTTAAAGAAAAAATGAATGTTCATGTCTATCTTGAAAATAGAACATATAGATTATAAAAGGAAATAACCAATGGGGTGCTTGTAAATGGCAAAAAAATGCCACCTTGAAGCAAATAGAAATAGTAATATGATGTTTGATAACAAAAGTTTAAGATTACTTTAATTAGAAATGCATACAGTATTTTTTAATCATAATCTGGAGGAAGCACATTTCCCAGAAGATAGTAGCATTCAACCTATAAAGGGTTGAATGTAGCTACTAGAGAAGAGTAATTTTTTTGTGAAGAGTCACTTCTCACATTACTAATTATCTCTAGCTGAATACTAGTTTGCTCCATCTTGAAGCTAACAGTTACTAAGTAGCAGTTGTCTAACTGGTTATAAGAAGTTACACTAGTAATGTTGAACTAAATGGCAATGTTCTCACATCTACCCAAAAAACCCCAACAAACCAAGCCCCCCACCCCCCACCCCCAAAAAAGAGAGGCATAACTTGACTATGCTGTCAAACAAATACAAATATACAGATCCAGCCAAAGACAATAATGCCATGCCTACAGATGCTCATTTTCCCCCCTATGTGTTGAAATGTGAATAATAATGTTTATAATTACATATACGACTAAACCACTAGAATAAAAAGTTAATGGTTGCCAACTAGAACCAGTTTCTGATATATACACTTTTTAAGTTTGTGGAGAAATGTGTGGTGCATGTGCATAGTACCCATTCTGTCCAAGCCACTGAAGAAGCCATTTGCCAATACCTTTTCCTAAGGGGCTTTTCCCCTTATCCATGAATAGTTATTTTTTTAACTTTTAACTTTTAGCTTAGACCGTATTCTTATTCCTAATTTTCCTGTCACAGGCATTTTGACCAGAAAAGTTTATTACCATAGGTGCTTCACCCTAATTTGCATCAAACTAACTGAAACACCGAAAGAAGTTGCCCAGAGAAGCTGTGGATGCCCCATCCCTGGAAGTGTTCAAGGCCAAGTTGGATGGGGGTTTGAGCAACCTGCTGTAGTGGATGGTGTCCCTGCCCATGCATGGCATGGAGGGCTGCAGCTAGATGATCTTTACCCAAACAATTCTATTATTCTATGATTCTATGACTTGTTTTACTAGATATATTCTAGTTTATTAGTAAAGAAACAATCATTTCAAAAAATACACTTTGGGAAAAGAGGGAGCAGACCCAAAGTTCCTTAGCCACTTCTGTTTGTGTATATTCAAGCCAAATAATAATTTAATGTGAAATAGTGAGACAGTCCTCTTGATGAAAGATAGAATCAAAGAATCTCTTCTTAGAAGGGTAGCATTAGCCATGAAGTTCCCATTTACGCTTGCACTGGATTTGAATTCGTTACAGAATCAAACTATTCTGACACATAGTCTATTGATTTTACTTTACTTAGACATTTACTTTGTAAATTAGACTTCCTTTAAGTGGAAAATGTGGGTTCAAATCCAATCAGAGAAGGAATTGAATCACATCTTTTACAACAGGAGTTCTAACCTCTCAAATAATTCATTTGTATGCAATGTATGCAGCAGCTGACTTTCCAGGTCTCCCTAAAAGCAGCATATATATTCCAGATCTTTAAGTGTAATGAATTGCCACCAAAAAATCATCTCCTGCTCAAGGTAAGAGGTCTGAATTGGTCAGTGGTTTATGGTCTTCTTTTCTGAATTATAAATAAAAAGGAAAAAAAGTCCTGGTTATAACAAAACTTTTCCGAACTGAAATTTGCATTTGCAAGGAATTACTCTAATTTGTTCCAATGACTGCAGGGATTATAACACTTTCCTGTTTTATAGCCTTGCCCAAGTAGTGGTAATTTATGTGTATTTCATATTTCTAATACTTAATTGTTCCTTTCAGTGACACCTTGTTTGACATGACAGGATAATATTGAGTTATATAGTGTTTTCAGTATATTTCAGGATGCTTTTTCATTGCAGTTTAAGTCCTTAGGATGAAGAAATTATTAGACCTCATTAACCATTGTTACTTCTTCATATTGTACATTTAACACATCATCTTGTTTAATATATTAGTAGGGCTTTTTCTTCCGCCTTTCTAATGGTGATTTCTGCTTTAGGATTGTTATGTTTTGTTGGTTGGTGGGTTGGTTTTTATCACATTCCTCATAAAGCATTAAATACTGTGTTTTTTGTTGCCAAGACTCAGCTGTAGTTCACACTGTCCTAGCTTTCCAACCTCATTTTTTGTAGATCATTAGTTTCATGTAAATCTGTTCATTGCATGTAAAGCCAATGCTGCTTTGCTGTTTATGGCATAAAATTTGAAACATAATATATTTAAACTGGTGCAAGTTCACAGCTTTCTTACTTGTGTGTTTAAGATTTCCAAGTTCAATATTTGTTCTGTACAGTATAGCTTGATTATCCATGTTTTCTTCTTTTCTTTGTGCTAGGAAACAGTGTTTCCAAGAAACGGACTTAGTCTTGTTGCTCTAACACATCAATTTGTTAATTCTCTGATAAATTACTTTTGCTCTTTGTGTATATCATGAAGATAAAGTGGTTGTAAGTGCTTTGAGAGCCTTGTCTGTTCCAATACATTGCTTTATGACTCTGCAAGTTCACATTTTGGCAATATAAACCTGTAGATATAAGGTTTATCTGCAGCAACAGACATTGTAATTATGTTTCTTTTTGCTAGAACTTGTGTGTTTTGCTGTTATTACATAAAATAGTATTGGTTATTGATATGTTATTTTTCTGAAGAGCCTAATTTATCACTTGTGAAGACACCAAATTCTAGTGGGTTTTGTTGTCAATTAATTAGACCCACATCACTTCCAACAATTATATGCAGCCTGGAACCAAATCAGAAAGTCCGTTTTACGATCCAGGTTCAAGGCTAGGCTGGTGCATGAAAGCACTAATAAAAATTTATTTCTTCTGTCTTTTCCCCTGGTTTTGCTCTAGCTTTCTTCCTCCCTCCAGAAACCAGCATCATTATTTCAGCATGTGTCCATTCCCATCATTTCATAGTTAGTAAAAAAAATCCCTCTGGTTCCTTTATTAATTTAA
Source organism: Falco peregrinus (assembly GCF_023634155.1). NCBI lineage: Eukaryota > Metazoa > Chordata > Aves > Falconiformes > Falconidae > Falco > Falco peregrinus. The sequence continues at coordinate 66,511,322 of NC_073723.1, forward strand.
TTTGTTTATGAATATTTTTCATGAACCTTTTTTTTCCCTGTGGTTTTTTTTTTGTTTTTTTTTTTTTTTTAATGGCAGGAACCAAATGGGTCTCTAATGTAGTAACGGTATGCACCAGGTAATCTGTATTGTAATGTAAAATACACAGAATCAGTAACTGGGCTTGTTTATTTTATTTTGGGGTTGGGTTTTTTTTTTGGTAGTTTCAGCAGGGACCCTAAGGCTGGTGCTCTTATCAGAAGGTATGACTTATGCTAGAGAAATTTTGAGAAAATGCTGTTACTGCTGCCATTATATGAATAAATAAAGAATATTAAATACAATTCTATTCTAAAAGGAATTATTTAAATAATTGTGACACTGTCATATGTCCCCCTGAGAATAAATTGTTAACTCCTACTTTGTGGATTACATTTTTCTGTGTAAGCTAATATTAATTTTTCTGTGTAATCTGTATGATTCTAAGCTTAGTTTTGGGGTGGGGGGAGAAAAAGAGAAAGGCTATGCTTCTATAGCATGCTGAAGGAAGGATATTACCTTTATATTTTAAATTGTATATCACTCTTTTTTCTTTCATGTTTAAATTCTGTTTATACTGCCATTTTTCCTTAATATGAAGTAAAGATATTGCAAAATATATAGCATACTATTTGAAACATAAAATAACAGATTTTCAGTTTGTAGAACAGAAGATCTAGATATTCTTGGTAAGTTATAGCTGTTACATAAATAAATTCATATTCATGTACTGTGTTTTTAGAAATTTGAATCCTCTCTCCTTCAAAACTAATAAGGAAGATAATTAAAGTTCTGGAACTCATGTAGATTTTAGTTTATGAAAATTTGTTTTCAGAATTTTTCAAACCAAATTAATTGCAACTGATACAAATCTTGGCTCAAATCTGATAGTTTTTGATCTTCAGTCTACAAACAACATCATACTTAAGCTAAAGCCTTTAGAACTTTTACCTGAGCTACAAATGATAAATCACCCACATTTCTGCTTTTTTATTATCAGTCTAGTGTATTTCTTCAAATAATTCTATTAAATGTAAACTATATGGACTTGCTACACTTAATAACACACTGGAAAATAGTCAATGTACCTAAATGTACCTAAGATACTTTCTTGTAGAATCTAACTTCAGGTCTGATTTCTAAATAAAATATTTTGTTATAAAAATCCATCAAGATGCCGTGTTTTCCAAACTTTTCAAAGTGCTTAACAATCATTATTTTTTCAACAGAAGGAAAAATGAAAAATGAAGTATTGTGTTTTAGTCAGACCTAAATATTCCAGGCAAGTTTCAGTAGTATTTTTGAATTACAGAATAATTTAGGTTGGAAAGGACCTAAGAAAAGGAGGACATCTCACCCAACCCTATGCTTAAAGCAGAGTTAACATCAAGGATAAATGTGGTTTCTCAGAGCCTTACCCCGTCAATGCTTTTAATGTTTCTTGTGACAGTGACTCCACAACTTGTCCTGGCACTTTCTTCGTTGAAACTTTACATGTGTGCATTCAACAACAGTCCCCCGTCTAAACACGATATATGGTAAGCTTCTGAGCGGAAGCTAACTATTGATGAATAAATGACTGGTAAAATACTGTCTGAGGGAACAAGCACAGTTTGCTTCTCAGATACTAGTTATCTGTGTACTTGCAACAGTTCTGTGGTAATAAAGCAAAGCTAAGTTTTTGAGAGGATTGTGAAAGACTGGAAGAGAGTTAAAGAAATGGATAAATCCATGTCTATTTTAGGCAAGCATAATATCATTGATTTAGTCAAAGCAATGCATTTTTATCTTAGCCCAGGAGCTTCCTTAAACCTTGTCAGTTGTAATCTTGAACTAAGCTATTTCTTTACTTTCCTGTTTTATGAGGTTTTCCATCAACTTATTTCTTCATTTAATGTTGCTTTTTATTTATTCAAGATTACTCTAACTTTTTATATAAATGTTTTTTGATATTTTTTTTCTCATTGGTATTGGTTATGACAACTGTTTTTCATTAAAAATAGTGAAAGCATGAAGCATAGTCAGGCTTCAAAGTCTAGTGCTGTAAGAGATGAAGGAAAAGCTTTGGCAAAGTGAAAGAGATGACTCCATTATTTCCACACAATATGTGGGAGTAAAATGAAAGTTCCCTTTTTCATAAGAAACTCTGAAATGTAGAAACTGATACTTGGTGCCATATAATGGGATTAGGGCTAATACTGTTCCTGTTTCTGTCAGGGAGGAACGTGTCTGTCTCTAGCATAGAGGGAAAGGGTAACATGGATACAAGTGTGGACTAGAGCCAGAACAGGAAACTACATATACAATATAATTGTACAGACTTTTCTATGGTAAATATAAGTTCTTGGCACATGCCAAAGTGAATTTGTCTCTCAAGGGGGAAAAAAACCCCAAACATCCTGAAGTTAGTTCTCTGAACAAAACAATTACCTTGTAGTCAAAATAAACAGACATCATTTCTGCAGCTGTCCAAATCATGACTACTTACTGTATAATTTTTCCCTGTGGTCCAAGACTAAATGTTCCATCTGCAAAATGATTAAGGGATTTCATAGGTAAACACATTTACTATTACATTTTAATGGAGTTGCCCTTAAATTAGAGGCTGTCATTCAAAATTAATATGAAGAGCTATCACTGAGATGTCTAAAGTGATGAGCTGAATGACACAGTACTCATTTTTCAGAGGTATGGACTTTTTTGAAATGAGAATTGAACACTGATAGCAGATTGATGTAATAGCTATTACTTTTTATGCCACTTGTTCCTGTCAGTCAAAGTGTGGTAAACTAAAGGAGAAAATACAATAGAAGAAATATTCAAAGCAACAAGCACAGCCAAAAAAAATGTCTTTCCTTTGTCCATTTTGCTTATAATACTTCCACAAACATGGAACAAGGTTTTGGGTTTGTTGATTGTTTGTGTTTTTTTAAAGAATACTTCAAATTATTGACTACTCACTTCAAATTTCAAGAGAAAAATTGGCACTGAACCTATATGAGCTTAGTGAGATAGAACACAATTTGTGTATCAACGTTGGACCAATACATTTACCTAGACTTTTAGCTGACAAAGAAAAGGTAAAAAAATTAGGAGAGGAAAAACTTCAAATGCGACTGTATTTTCAGTAAATACTGTTTGAAAAATATCTGTTAGTCTGATTTGTTTGCTGCGTAATAGGTCACCAGAATGATGTGGTCTTACGTATTACTCCGTAATATTATTAATTTAATTTTCTACTTTTCTTCCCTAACAGATATTTATATTTCTGTTCTCTTTAACAAAAGTCTGTATTTCCCTTCATATGTAATTATAACTGTTAGGCCATATTATAGTCATATTTTGTGTGGGTCTTTTTGAAGTTCTTTTTGTGTCCTTTTTATAGCATATGACACCTTTGGCTGTCTGCTTTTCAAGGGGAGGAAATATTTCTTGTATCTGCTAGCCTACCAATTCATTTTATACTTTGTTGTATCTTGATGCTATCAAAATTTACATATAATAATTAGTATTGTTTAGTTTGATTAGAGCATGCATCTGGTCCTGAAAATGATAATGCTTCAGTTTTATTTTACTGTTTACTCTCATTGCAATGACAATCCATTGCCAGTAATTAGATTATTGTTTACTTCAAGACCTGAAACTGAGCAGTAGTTATCTGCCTTCAGCAGCATCTGTATGCACCTACCATCTGTTCTTATGCAGTTATAAAATATTATCTGTAAATATTTCTTCCTTTCACGTTGCGAATGGTGGCTAAAATTTCTTAATATTTGCTGCTAAGCAAATTAACAACTTTGTGTTTAGAGCTAACAAGATATAAATTCCTTTTAAAAATAATTATTTCTCCGGAAAGACCAGTTTTCATTACTGCTTTAGCATTTTATAGTATTTTACCTCAGGAAAGTGTGCCGTAAAAGCTAGATGGCAATAAACTGAAGCCTTCTGTAATCTTAGAATGTATTTCAGAATCGGTAAAATTTAGTAATTTTTTTTCTATCATGTTAATATGTCTCTAGGTATATAAGATCACATTTAAATTATTGGTGCATTAGGTAGACCTATTTTTTCTCTTGAGGAAGTGAAGAAGCAAAATAAGGACAGTTTAGCGTGTGCATCTAATTTAAATTGTTGCAGAAATCTCAGGTATGCTAGAAGAATCTGTATTAATCCTGTGGTATGCCCACAGTTGACATTTTTTTGATAGAGAGGAATGAGCCATGTTTTACCCATTCAAAATTACTTATTTCATCACAGGTTTTAAATATCTTAAAAACAATAGTAAACTTTTTTAATGGTGTTGAATCCTTTGTTATTGTCACAAAATATGCAGGGCAGAACACTCTATAACTTATGTATTGTAGTCTGAGTTTTCTTCTGTCACTGTGACATGATTAGTAATGAGGTTAGGGATGGAAGAGAGCATAGCTTTATGGCAAACCTGTTTGGCAAATATAACAACTTCCTAAATCCAACTGAACTGGCAACATTATGCATTTTATGTCTTAGTTTGCTTTCTATACCAAAATGTTCCTATGTTTTGTTTGTACCATTGTTTGTCAGCAAGTGCATAGGGATGTCCTTGTTGCAAATGTAGAACACAGAAAATAATGAAATAGAGAAGGGAAAAAAAGGGGGAAAAAGAGGAATGCTATCAAAATGATGGTATTAAAATTCTAAAACCTCTTTCTTAAAATTAAAGAAGGCAAGGGCAGGTACTTGATATAATTATTATCTCCAGTTTATACTTCATCTTAGTCCTTGTCTTTCCCCCCAGATTGAATATAGCAGAATCTAAGAAATATAGAGGTTGGCTGATTACAATGGAATGTACATTTTATTATTTGGCAGTGGTTTCTAGCTTCACACAACCATAAAATTGACATTAACAATTCTTAACTAATCTCTAGTTCTTAATCTAAATGCAAGGTTAATGATAAAACAGGTGATGGGCAAATAGTTATGGCTACAGTGACCATTCTGCTTAGTCTTAATGTTTTGTCAAAGGTTTTTCCCCACCCGCCACTTTTTAAAAAATACACACATAAAGAACTGTGTAAACATGAGTGATGACAAAGGAAAACACTCAGCAATATTTTAATGGGAATTTAAATTTATGTTATTAAAGTGCTGATCCTTCCTAATTCTAGACAATATTCATCAGAATAAATGAAGATCGATCTAGTGCCCAATGTAAGCTTTGTTTCAGGAAGCTGGGAAGGTGATAGTTGTCCACTTAATACATACACTGAACTAGTAATTTAAGTTAAGTTCTGTCGGTTTCATAAAGCTGAAGCCACATATTAACATCAGCATTCAATAAGCATACATAACTAATGAGTAAAAATGTTATTTCTATTAAAGATTCTTAATAGACCATAAAGGGTGAATTAAAAAAATGATGGTTGTCTAATTTTAGCATAAAAAAAGGAAAAACATGAGAAAAAGTAATCTAATAATCTTTCATAGAGACAAGTCAATTTAAAAAAAAATCAGGAGAAAAAGCTAATATTTTGCTGATAAGCTGCGATTTTCTGCTTAATGATTATCTTTTAAGAACAGTCACATTTTGTTAATGTGATTAATTATCTCACTGTACTTCCCTGCTAATAGTGAAGGAAGCACAATAACTGAATGTTAATAGTATAAGTATTTATTAAAAGAAAAATGTTAATTAATACTGTCTTCCCTGTATTCCATAACAGCAATTTAAATGAAAAAAGGACCTCCTTTTTCCTCCTACATGGAAGGAATGTATGCATTCTGGTAAAACACATTTTTATTCAGGAACCAACCTGAGGAAAGAGACAAGCTAATAGGGAAATGTCAGTTGTTCAAACACCGGTTAAAATCCTGGTCTTCTGAAGTCAATGAATTCAGCAGGGCCAGATTTCAGGCACTGTTATCTTTCCTGAAGTGAGAATTCAAAAGCAGTAAACTCCAAAAATCTAATTTCCTGAGTCTTATGCTTCACAACTATTGCAAAAACCATTTGTCCTCTTGGAACCAAACTGGATCTACAGTTTTTTGGAGAGCTTTTTCTTTAAGAATGCACTAGATGGATATAGTATAGGACTAACTTGGGTCTCATTGCTACCACTGACACTGCTCTGACATAAGATTCAGAAGTCTTACTTTACTTAATGAACAATGCATAGTGTAAGGAGGGGGCTACACAGAACATAGAGTAATGACTTGAAACTTGGGCTGATAGAAATTTCTGCTGATAAAGAGAACCTGGGATAAACAGTACAATAAAAGTAAAATGGAGATGTTCATCAAACAATATTTTTCAACGTCTATACAGAACTTGGCTGAGCTTGTGCATATGCCTGTGTGAATTTTGTAGTCAAATAAGAGCTCATACTAAAGAGGAACAGTAGAGTTAGTGCTTTGGTGCTTCAAGGCATACATGAACAAATTAGAACTGTTCTACACATTGTTTCCAGCACGCAATATTCATTTTCAGAACAGCCCTTACCTTCTTCAGAGAAAGGCTTGACATTCAAATTTTACATCCAACTAGATATTTCAACACTACTATCATATTTATAGGTTGATAACCTTACTTTGCTCTGGCATTTCTAATTTATAACACAGGAAGTCATCTAAATAATTCAGATTGAATGTTTGCACTTGCAAAGTGGAGAAAGCGGAAAGACTATGAAAAGAAAACCTACAGTCTTTTTCTACTACCTTCCAGAAGGATGAAGGGAAAAACAGATACCAAATTGACATTTGGACATATTAAACAGTTTCAGCGCTGCATGATGTATCAGTATGAGATTCAACCTCATAGTGTTAGTTGTATAACTGCATAAGGTTACTAACAGAGTTTCCTAGTATAGAAATCTAGTATGGAAGCACTTGCATGGGAAAGTAAGCAAAATACCAAGAATCATGGCCCGTGCCATTTTTCAGATACTATTGGAGGTTTCTACTATTATTATTATGTTCCAATTTATTTTTTTATGAAACAGTGTCCTGGAGTCACTTTATTTATTGCATTGTGTCCAGCTCTCTAGTTGAGAGGAACTCTTTTCTTTTGTGTCTTGTGCCTTGCTCTTACCATCCTCTAATTAGCCAGTAATGTGGAAACTATGGTTTCTCTATGTCAGGGGTCCTCAAACTATGGCCCGCGGGTCAGATACGGCCCCCCAGGGTCCTCAATCTGGCCCCTGGTATTTACAGAAATCCCACCACCACCACCACCCTGCTGGGGGTTGGGTGGGGAAACCAAGCAGCCGCAGATGACTGCCTGCCACTTCATCTGCGCGCCGGCCCCCTGTTTAAAAAGTTTGAGGACCCCTGCTCTATGTGAATTGAAGCAAGGATGGATGAAGGGACTTTCACCCTGAATTTATAATGGGAGCTATAATATCCAGTTTCTTCATGGCGTTGCATTTTACTATAACAGTTCATAGCTAAAAGTACTGAGAAATTATTCATGTCTAAATTAGAATTAAAAATGAAGTTTAAAAGTGCAGAAAGCAAAGAAAGCAAGAAATTGACTTTTATATGAAATGGTAACCCAAGAACTAGATCCTTTAGAAAACTGCAGGGGGAAGAGTGGAAATTAACGGTGCAAACCAAAAATTATTATGAACTGTTCCCAGTGCTAGAGGTGGGTATGATTACATAGAGTATTTCAGAGAAATAATACTGATAATCAAATGTAATCTGTTAATAACAGCCTTAGACAGGATCATACTACACATAGTGTGGTGTTGTAAGCTATAATCCTGCCAATCAACCCCACATCATTATTCATTTAAGAGTTTATCTTCACAAACATATCCGGAAACAAGTTTTTCACTCGTATTTTGTTCCTAATTATTTTCAACTAGGAAAATAATTATATGTTCTTAAACAATACCCGTTCCTTACAAAAGTTTTGTACTCTGAAATTGCCTATGTGTTCCTGTCACCATGTAATAGCTCAGTGATCATGGGTTGGATTCCTGCTTTGCGTTACTCAGATTAGCAAACTGCTGGTCCAGCCATGAAACTGAAAAGCAAATACTGGACCCCCTACTTCAGTGCATTTCTCCAGCCTTATTTCTGTGGTAACCTTGCCTGTCTGTCAAATCATATTCAGTGTGAGTATTCAAGTATAGGAGATTTCTTATTTTGCAAATAGTAATAATATATAAAAAGTGCTAATTTCTAGAGCTATTTGTCATATTTTTGAATCATAAAACAGTACATGTTTATTTTTAGATTATGTCTGCTGCAGTGGGGTTACTTGGCAGCAAATTAATTGAATAAATAAACTGAGACTTTTTCTTATACTGATACTCCATGAAAAGCATTTGATCAGAAGTTTGGCTGTGGTTTATAAATTAACTACCAGCATGATTTTTAGAGATACTATGGTGACTAAGAAAAAATAAGAAATGCATACTATGCCAGCCTGTAACCTTACTTCAGAGAATGATTAAGCTTTGGTGTCTCTTTTTTTGTTTTGTTCTTTTCTTACAACAGGTCATTTTCAAACCTCCTTCATTTTAGCCATTAGGAAAGTAAAGCTGAAGACACTCATTTGAGATGTAAACAAATAGAAATGGTTCTGAAAGTATGAAATAGACTACATAAGTAAATACTCACTATACAGGTTAAGTGCTTTCCAATAATTCAGGTGGTCAAATCTATCAGTATTTTTTTCCTCTCTTTTCTTTTGGTGAACACATAGGCAAGAACCAATTTTTCTCCTGAACTCTTTGGTTTCAGAGTCTGTGATGGGAAAAATAAGTTGAATGTTTTCTGTCCTATCATCTGTAGGAAATTAGGTTATGAAGGAAGGAATACTGGCATGGCTTCAAGACATTCATATTTACTACAATCAAAATACAACATGGCCTCCACGGTCTATCTGACCTGTGCCGCAAATGACAGTTTATAAGATGTGCAGTTTTCAGAACAAAGATGGAAGTGTTATTAGTGACTCAAGGCTAAAGCCCTACAGATCTTGTTATCATAATACGATACATTCATGAACACATCTTTATGAAACACTTGTCATGTTCTGAAATTTGATCCACGCTGAGGTTAAAACACAAATAATTTGAGAAGGAATTACCTATAACATACATTAACTTCCTCATTATTTTCTTTCTGTTTCAAAAGCTAAATATCTTTCTTAAACATTCACAGCACTAACAGGAAGTTTATCTACAGCTCTGTTTTAGCGAGGGTTGTTCTGTTTTTTACATAAAAGGTATCTGGAAGTCTCATCAGGATGTAGCAATGATTTTCCTAGTAGTGGTGAGAAATTCTCCTTTGTAATAGGTAGGCAACACTGGACACATTGAGAAAAATCCATGGGAATATTTCATAAAGGTATAATTCCTGGTGTGAACAGTCAAATTTTTAGCTCTCTTGGATTGTGATATTGTAATTGGCTTAATAAAGGCTCTCAGCAGGCAGTAGGCACAGTAGTAGGCCTTCTGCAGCTTGCAAAATCAGTTATGCTTCTTGAGTTTTCAGTTAGCATTGGCTTGGATCCTTGTGATTTTCCACTGTATAAACTCCAGAGTGCTATTCTTTCATATGCTGGAGGTCATCAAGCCCTGAGCATTGAAAAAAAAAATAAAAATATTATGCATATGTAACGTTACTTTACTGATTCTTTTGGGGTTCTTGGTGTTTGGTTGTGGTTTTTTTTTTAATTAAATGTTTGATTACTAAGAATGTAGTGTTTACCCAGTTCTTTAGAATTAACATGAGCTGCAAATGCTTGCAGTAAACAATGATTAAAATGTATGACTCAAAACTATGGCTGCTGGGTTGGCTTTTCTGTAATTTACAAATATCAACTAGACACAAAATTATGTGTTGTATGTAGCAGAACACCATATAATTACTGTCAGGAATGACACCACTCAGCCTGCTCAGTGAGAAGACAGGGCTTTGGGTTGTTGTTTTTTCTTTATTCTACTATAATATCTGTGTTTATGCATTAAACTACCAGCCTGCCTGATTAAGTTATTATTGTTGAGATTGCCTTCTTCAGATCTAAATATTTTTTGAATAGCTGGGGTATCGTTTTTTTGTGTGTGTCAATATTGTCAGGTTTTTTTGTAACACCAAAAACAACAACAAAAAAAAAGAACAAAGTCTTTTCATTTCAGATGTTGTTGAAGTATATTTGCATCACATCATGGGAAAAGATCTTCATATTTGTTGTATTGTTTGATCCTAAAAAAGCCACATATAAGAGAACATATTGCAGGCAGCTTGACTTACTTCCACTGTTGTCATCTAATGGTGTCTTATGGTCCCCAAAAAAGTTTCTAATTACTTGAAGTTTTAATCTAATGTGAATGCTAACATGACTTGTGAATAATTACAGGTTCCTAGCCCAAAGATTAAATCTAGAGGTAAACCCTTTTAAGAAAGGCCATTGAAGAGAGTCAGATTTTATTTGAGATTATGTAGAAATGTAAAGAAAATCTCTGAAAATGTTCGTCATACTGAAGCTTAAAAAATATTTGAATTAATTTCATCGTACTACAGACAGAGAAAATATAACATAAAGAAACAAAACCCCCCTGAAAAATAATCATAAACATTCTGCCAAAGAAAGTTACTTAATTGCAATGTTTATTATAAAGTTATATTATATATATAGAAAAATTATATATATTCTATATATATATTCTATATATATAGAATAAATTATTTAGAGTTTAGGTTGAATATTACCATGTCCTTTGCAAGTAGTGATTTGCCAAGTGGATATAACTGCTATAGAAGTTACAATAGTAAAAAAAAAAAAAAAAAAAAAGTAAAGGTCCCAAAACATTTTGGCTTTGTCTCATAGAAGATTAACAAGCTCTTTTATCATAGAATCATAAAATATCAGGGTGGAAGGAACTTCAAGGATCATCTGGGCCAACATTTCTTTGCAAAACCATGGTCTAGACAAGATGCCCCAGCACCCTGTCCAGCTGAATCTTAAAAGTATGCAACATTGGGGAATCCACTGCTTCCCTGGGAGGTTATTCCAATGGCTGATTTTTTACATGATGAAAAATTTTCCTTTTGTGTTCAGTTGGAATGTCCCCAGGAGTAACTTGTGCCCATTACACCTCATCTTTCCCACATAACTCCTTGTAAAAAGGAAGTCTCCATCTTCTTTGTTGTCACCCTTTACACACTGGAACATGGTGGTAAGGTCTTCCCTAAGCCTTCTTTTCTCAATGCTGAAAAACCCCAGTTCTCTTAGCCTTTCCTCATGTGGCAGGCTTCCCAGACCTTAGATCATCTTTGTGGCCCTTCTCTGGACCATCCCCAGGCTACTCACACCTTTTTTTGCATAGTGGGGACTAAGACTGAACACAGTATCCCAGGTGTGGCCTGATAAGCACTGAGTAGAGTAGGATACCAACTTCTTTATCCCTGCTGGTGACGCCCTTGTTGATGCAACACAGCATCCTTGGCTCACTTTGCAGCAGCAGCCCACTGTTCACTCACATCAAGCTTGTTGTCCACCAAGCCCCCCAGGCCTCTTTCCACAGAGCTGCTCCTCAGCCAGGTAGATCCCAGCCTGTCACAGCACTCTCCAAATTATCAAGCTGCAACCAGGTCTTTTACCATCTCATACCAACAGACTCTTCATGCCAGTTCCTCTGCTACCTTCTCCTCACCCAGGGCACATGTTCTCTCTTCTTTCTGTGTCTTCCTCCTCTCTTCCTTGGTTGCTCTCTCTTCATTGGCTGCCCAACTGCAGCCACAGCTGCACTTTATTTACATCAGCCAACCCCCCACCCCTGAAGCCAGCCCACAGTTTATATTTTCAAGGTTAATCATCCTTCTACACCAGCCTGTGCTACAGTCCTAGATTATGTTTTCCCAGGTGCAAGACCTTACACTTGTGCTAGGTGAACTCCATAAGGTTCTTGTTAGTTGACTCTTCCAGGCTATCCAGGTCTTCCTGCAGGGTGGCTTTCCCATCCAAAATGTCCACTTCAACACTCAGTTTGGTATCCACTAAATTATAAAATTTGCTTACGCTTCATCAGGATGATCTTGATCCTACCATCCAGATCACTTATGAAGATGTTAAACAGTGCTGGGCCCAGTATTGATCCCTGGGGGGACCCCACTTGTGGCAGGTTGCAGTTTGAGAAGGAGCTGCCTGCCACCACCCTGGGGTGCCACCTGCCAGCCAGCTCCCACCCACCATCCAGACCACGCTCTGGGCCATGGTGCATCAGCTTCTCTAGGAAAAGGCCACTGGAAACTATATTGAAAGCCTTGGAGAAATCCATCTAGACAATGTCCATTGCTCGCCCTGCATCAGCCCAGCAGGTTACTTTGTTGTAGATGATAATTAAGTTTGTCAAGCACAATTTGCCCTTGGTAAATCTGTGCTGGCTTTTCCTAATCATGTACTTCATTTGAATTGTGATAACCCTCAGGAGGATTCGTTCCTTAACTTTCCCAGGGACTGAAGTAAGACTGATGGACCTATAATTTCCTGGCTCCTCCTTAAGACCTCCTTGTAGATGAGAGTGGCATTAGCCTTCTTCCAATCTTCTGGGATTTCCCTGATCTCCACAATTTCTCAAAGATTACAGAGATATGCTGGCCTCTCGATACCAGCCAGCAACCTCGGTGCATATTGTGAAAGGCCCATTGATTTGCAGGGGTCAGAGTCCTGTAACAGTTCATACACTGACTCTTCCTTCACTGACAGTGAGTTTCACTTTGCATCAACCTAGATTTTTGTTCCTAAGGCCTGAAGCCAACTGTTCTGGTAAGGACAGAATTGAAGAAAGCGTTGAGAACTTCTGCCTTTTCAGCACTGGTGATTAATTCACTGCTCCTGTTTAACAGCAGGCCAATATTTTTGTTCTGTTTGCTTGTTGTTACATACTTGAAGAATCCTTTTTTGTAGTTTTTGACATCTCAGGCAATTTCAATTCAAGCTGAGCTTTTACTTTTCTGACTGCATTTCTGTACTCTCTGCAACCCTAGTAGATGCTTACCGTAAGATCCCCCTTGGAGACAACCCCTCTGACTTTGGCCCAGAGGCATTTGCTAAGGCTTCTACAGTTGCCACAGTTGACTTCTATACATTCAAGGTTCTCATTAACATATCCTTAACCCTTAACTTTTGGAAAACAAAAAATTCCTGAGGAAGAAAGGGGAAGAGAAAGGGGAGGCTTGGTGTTTTGATAGATCAAAGTTTGGTTGAACTCATTATCTTAATGCTTAGTGGCTTTAGTCTTTCTGTTCCATAACAACAACAAATGAACAATAATTAAAATAGACTGATTTATCCATATCATCTGTTTTTCTTGGAAAGCATAGCTGTGTGTAAAGGGCATTTATGGCACAGCTGTACATATAATTTTTTTTAAAAAAATATATTAAAAAGTCTTTCTATTTCAAGTTTAGGAGGAAGTCACAGTGTTGTTGCTTGAAATATTTCTTAGTAACTTAGCAATTGAATTAATGGAACAGTCCATTTTCTGAAACTTGAGAGCAAAGTGGGGTTGATATTACACAATTATATAAAAACCTAGGTGGTGCTGCCCATGTTAGATTGTGAAATAGCTGTCAAAATGTTCTCTGTGAAATGTTAAATATTCTCCAGGTGTTTTCTAAAACTAATATAACCCCTGTGTCCTCGTATAAATAACATTCAATGGTCAATAGGAAGTAAGCTGAACATGTGAGGCATTGATGCTTATATATGACCATAAAGAGTAGATATTCACAAAAAATAATATTAGTCAGTGGCAATACTGTCCCTAACCTTCCTTGATATAAACCAAGTGGTCAGGATAGAAAAGGAGTCTAACTTTGGTTGTCACCTTGGTATAATATTTTTTTGTCGGTTTACTGTTTAGGGATTCCCTTTGAACAAGCTTGCCAGGCTAGAAAAAACATGTAACTGTTACTAAGCCTCATTTCCGCATTTCATATGTTATGGAAACAAAATATACCAAAATATGCTTCAGATATTTTTATAATCTGTATTTGAGGTTTGGCTTTGTTTTGTTTGTAACATACCTGTTAACTTATCTGTTTGAATCTTTTGTTAATAGAAAGGGAGGAATAAAAGTTTTATGGAATGTTTCTTTTTCTTTCTGTGATTTGAATAAGAACCTTTCCTTAGGTAGGGCCCATGCTAGTACACTTCGTTAATTAGAAATTACAAACCACCTTTCAATCATGTAGGAAATTTTCACATCTTTAGAAAAGCAATTTCAGATAATAAAATCCTAGACAAACTTTAACTGGTTTTTAACTTGACAACTGTCCTCTAACATAGTTTCTAGGAATATTTTGGTGACAATACAGTGTACAGAAATAATTTCTTTAATTGATCACTGTGCAATCATGTAAAAACAAGCATCTGTCTAAATATATTTTAATTTTGTTTTAATTAAAAAAAATAAAGTAAAGTAATGATGCAGTATGTTTCACAGCAGCTGTATAAATTCAGAGAGACATAGCTGCCTTGGCCAAACATTTAGGGGGAAACTGTGGTTTCCAGTGTGTCCTGAAAATTAACAAACCCCAGTTTATCCAGATCAAGGCAAGAGTACAAAAACAGACAGCTGCTAAGAGAGAAGTACTATTAGGCCATTCCTGTCTCTCAAGCTCTCCTCCCCTCTCATTCTCTACCCTCCAGTCACTCTCTCACGCTTGCTCACTCTCTCTCGTTCCCCCTCCCTCTCTGTTTCTTTTCCTTTAATATTTTTTTTTTTAAATACCATGGATCACCAGGTTCAATACAGCTTTTTTCAACTATGACAGCAGCAGGAAAACCAGATTGTAAATCACAGAGTACCTAATCTGGCTGAGTTATTCTTTTTTATTTAAAGTTCACACAGACCACAGAACATGTCTTATGAAGACTTTATGCAATGGTAGGTTATTAAACTTATTCCACCTTGCCCATATTTTATAAGCGCTATATGTCTTGCCCATAAAAGCCACGAGATTTATATTTTATGTTAAGCAGAAATACCCAAGAAAAGATTTCAGATTTGATTTCTTTTAATCTAAGTTCCATTTTCTTATGATTTTGACCTGGCCTTGTAAATATCATGGTCTGGCAAAGGGAACAAATTTCATGCTATTTAATCCTCAAAACACCAGTGAGGCTTTCAATATAAAACACTGTAAAATTTGACCAATGAATGTTTGAGGAAAACTTTTTATTTCAGATCCATTAGATGAAGATTTAGTTCTATACCGTGAACATGAATTAGAAAGCCATGTAAACAAAAACACTCTGTGAACAAACAGTGGTTTTGATTTTGATATATCCAACAAGGCTGGAGGGGGGGGGGGATTGTTTTTTAAATTACCTGTTTAAAAGTGTAGAAAAATATTTGACGTGTCATGAATGCTATGAATAAAATAAAAAATTCAGGGAATCTTAAAATATTAAGATGGAAGAATCTGATAGAATAAGATCTTCCTTTTTGGAGAAAATAATTTTAACTGGTTGTTAGCTTTTTAGTGTTACAAAAGGGTATACTTATTTTTGGTACAATGTCCAAGAATACTAAAGCAATTTCTACTATATTTTTTCAAGAAAAGTTAATTACAATTGTTTTTCTGTACAATGTAATAGTATTATAAAAGTTAATGAAGTTTACAAGCAAAAACTATTTCATTACAGCATCTGAAAGTTTTTTTCCCTAAGAACCTAGGGAAATTGTATCTTCTACACTTATATGTTTGTCTTCTTGGATAAATTATTCTAAGTCAATATTTTTGATCAAATCTAAGTAATTTTTTAGAACCTCGTCACTTAAGATGATTAAACAAAAAAGGAAAAGAATCCAAATTGTATTATTATAAATTGCATGTAGTAATTATGTGTATCTCATCTATTTACAACTTGCTCCTTGTAATTCTGCATGAGATCTGGAATGATTTCAGGGGCTAATGAAGGGCGACATACTCTAGCTGGAATGTGTCTGTATGACATGTGTGGTTATATTTATCACAGAGAATTAAAGTACCATTTTTATTTCTTGCCTGCAGTATTTTCCATAGCACTGTTGACTACTCCTGATTATCCTGGATTGTCTGACTGAAATTAGATATTTATTCATTCATTGGCTCAGAACCTCCAGCAGTGTTTTGCTTCCCTGAAATTGTCATTAATATTGCCCATTGGTTTTGATAGTTAAATTGTACACCTGTTAAAAAATAAGCACCAGATTGTTAATGATTCTTGGCCATCACACTGTCAGTAGTTTTCCCGCAATATTTCTCTTCAAATTATCAAAATGATTTTGTATTCCTCTACTTGTGTCATGAACTTTTCCAAGGCTTCCATGGTAAGATATTGGTAAAACCTTAAGTATCTGTATTCTAAATCAATAACACTGTAGCTGAAGTGGGAAACCTGCTGAAAAGAGGCTCATTCTAATTTAGGGACTTGTTCTGGTTTCAGCTGGGATAGAGTTAGTTTTCTTAGTAGCTGGTGCAACGCTGTGTGTTTTGGGTTTAATGTGAGAACAAGGCTGATAGCACACTGATGTTTTTGGTTGTTGCTGGGTGATGTTTATACTAAGTCAAGGACTTTTTGGTTTCTTGGGCCCTGCCAGCAAGAGGGCTGGAGGGGCACAGGAAACTGGGAGGGGACACAACCAGGACAGGTGACCTGAACCAGCCAAAGGGATATTCCATACCATGGGATGTCATGCTGAGTATGTAAACTAGGGGAAGAAGAAGGAAGGAGGGGACATTTGTCTTCCTGAGTAACCATTACACATGATGGAGCCCGGCTTTCCTGGGGATGGCCAAACACCTGCCTGCCAGTGGGAAGTAGTGAATGAATTCCTTGTTTTTCTGTTCTTGCATGTGCAGCTTTTGCTTTACCTGTTAAAATGTTCTTAACTCAACCCTCAAGTTTTACATTTCTTTCCGATTGTCCTCCCCATCCCTCTAGGTGAGGGGGAGTTAGTGAGTGGCTGCGTGGTGCTTGGTTGCTGGCCAGGGTTAAACGATGACAGGGTTTCTTTAATTAATCAGCTCCTAATTACTCTTAATAAGTCAAATTAATTTTGGTTATTTTTACAAATATATAACAACTCTACATATAACTAAATCACTGGAGGTTAACTAAGTATAGTAAATTAAAATCCATCATATCATATCCTTCAAGAAAAATAACTTGTCTTATTTTATTTAAAATTGCAGGTTATTGAGTAGCTGTGAGGAGAATAGCAGAAGCAGAGAATAATGTAAACTGTCCCATACATAAATGTTATTACTTGCTATTTTTTCTGTAATAGATGTGGTCATACACTATCCCTGTTAACATGTTAGAGCTTTATGAATAATCCTTTCTTGCATATTCCTTTATTAAATGTGTTATTACAAGGTTTATGAGCTTTGTGTTTCATTTAGAACCTTTCCACCAGGTCAAGGCTTCATTATAGTATATCAGAGCCTTTTCTTACCCTCATTCTTTGACTTTATTGTTGTTTTAGTCTGATCCATACATTTCTAGAGACCAGGAGGGCAGAAGGAAGCATCATTGGACACTTCCTGAGTATTATACAAAAAAATGTGTTCTCTTCTGTTGTCATTCACTCTTTGCAAATCTGAGTTCCTTAGACAGTTGAAGTTTGGCTTCTCAAGTATTGCTCTATTTTATTTTATTTTTTATGGCCCTTCTTCTATTTTAAAATTAATGTTTACTTCCTTGTAAACACATTTCAATCTTGGCCACAGCTAATTTTTTACCTGATTACTTGTGGTCTAGACAATCTCTAGAGCACGAACTGTTTTGTTCTCCATAGCATCTACTCCTGCTCAGTTGGGTCTCAGGTTGCTAGACCTCCCAGACCCAGAAGTAACGGTGTGGAAGCATGTAAGTGTGTCTTTTCTGTTCCAAAGAGCCATTTGTTTTGGTACTCTGAAGTTGGTTAGTGCATCTGGCAACAGTACTGCTTTTCCTGGGATATGCCTTTTTCTCACCTTGCAGAGCTAGAAACTCTAGTTGGCACTGCAGTTAGAAGAGCATTGTGCTCAACTGGGACATCTTCATGATATATTCTAATAGCTTCTGCTCAAACTGCACATCTGCTATATGGCTAAAAGCAAATTGATGAAACAGCCCATGCAGAATGGCATAAGCAGTAACCCTTCCTTCATTCCCCATTCCCTTTTATATGCCCAGGCTGACTCCTGCTGCCATACTAAGCCTTGACCTGTTCCAGAGGGAGTCTTACTGCTATCTTCCTTTGTTAAAGACCCCAATTTTTATCTTGTGTCCTGATTCAGTCTGTATTACCTGTGTCAAGCTTCTGTAAGCTTCAAATGAATGTGAATGGGGAAAAAAAAAATGTTCAGACCATATGCATTGTTAGACTGTATTCGTATCTGTCAATCAAGAAGTTTGCAGCATAACTGGCACACTACTTGGACATGTCTCTATAATGTTCCCAGACATCAGTGTTTTAAAGGAAGGCTTATCTGGTTGTATGCTGCACCAATCCAAGAGGCTCTCTGCTTTGGAGCTGTGCTTCACTTTACCTGAACTAAAAATCGTTCATAATCTGAAGAAGAGATACAAATTCTGTAGAAAGACACAAATTTAGAGTTGCAGTGACGGGAGCTGCCTTTTTTTTTTAGTTGTACAGTAGCTAGCTCTCTTCCACAGTTTATGTATTTCACGAGTCTTATGTTAAAGTCACATTACATATACTGCCATTTTTACAGATACAGTTTCTAGCAAGCAAGCAAGCCTCTCCTGTGACAGAAAGGTTTTCCATTATCTACTCCATGCACTACTAGCTGCCTATATACTGAACACTTATATTTCTGTTTCGTTTGTTGCTCTCCCTACTATATTCATGTGGCATTAATGTATGCATTCTGCTTTGTTGCATGCTGTGGTGTCTCTTGAAGCCTGTGAACTTGCACCAAATCTTGTTCCCTTTACTTAGATTCTGCCATTTTTAACTAGAAACATTATAGCCAAGGCTCCCCAGAATCTCTGCTGGCTTTAGTACACCCTGGAATCACACCACCTTCAACTAATCCTGTCTGACATGTCTAACATATATTTGGATGCCAGATCTCTCAGCTTTGCAACACATGCATTTGATAGCCTTCCCCATATAAGTATATCTTGTCTGTAACCATCTAAAAGGTCTAGAGGTCAAGACTATAAGGAGCAGGTGAGGTCACTTGACTGGAAAAGAGAAGGCTGAGGGGTGACCTCATCACAGGCTACAACTTCCTCAAGGGGCAGGCGTTGATCTCCCCTCTCTAGTGACCAGTGACAGGACTTGAGCAAATGGAATGAAGCTGCTTCAGGAGAAGTTCAGATTTGACACTAAGGAAAAGGTACTTCACTGAGAGGGTCGTCAATCACTGGAACAGGCTACCCAGGGCAGATGTCATGGCACTAAGCCTGTCAGAGTTCAAGGAGCAACCGGACAACACTCTTAGTTGTATCATTCAGTTTTAGGTAGTCTTGCAAGGAGCAGGGAGTTGGACTCAATGATCTTTATTGGGTGCCTTCCAACGTGAGAAACTCTGATTACATGTGACCTTGTTGATATCATTATTGTATCTAGGTGGTGGGAATAAACCTTGACAACAGGTCTTATTTGGTTTTTTTTTCTTCCCATTCCTACTGTGAGCATAGAAAAGCTTTTTTTCTGTTTTGCCCTTGTTCCTCATCATCTCAACCAGTCCTTCTCAACCTATGTTAAGAAGGAGTTAACCTATGTTAAGAGTTACTTTATCTTACCTTTTGCTCCACTACCTTGTGTTCTCCAAACTTTCTTCATGGTTTGGAAGGATGTTTTTGACAGCATTCTGAGGGCTCCATGGTGACCTCACAGTGTTTCTTACACACTTTATTAGTTATCTTTTCTTCTTTTTGTGGCTTTCCGTGGAGTGACCACTGACTCCAAGTTTTGTGTCCCGCTTACTGCACAATAGCATGAAAACTCTGTTTATACAACTAAATGGGTTACATTTGTTAGGACAAAACCAGTTTAAACAGACTTGTGAATACAGCTAGTATTCCAGACAAACTTTCTTATACCTCCTCCAGTATTTTTCCTTCTGTAATATGGGGTCTTTTGGTTTTTTATTTAATCTACAGGCAGACTGGTATCATCTGTGGCAGCAAAAGACTGTCCACACCTTCTCCAAATATCTAGCCTGAAGATATACTGTGAGATTAATCCTTTCTCCTATCACAGGCAAAAGAAAAAGTTTTCTTAATCTTGTAAGTGGAAAAGCCAAGTTCATCCACTGCTTCTGACAGTTTGTAATTTAGCACAGTAATTTGCTGCAGGTTCTGTATTGACTGCAGTCCCTCTATTCCAATTATCAAAAAATGTTGTCTGTATTAATTATTCTCTAACACATTAGGGACCAAAACGGAAGTTGTTCTCCATGGTCAGCATTTGATCCCTTTGTGAGCCTTGGTTACCTATGTAGTCAATCATACTGAACATAAAAGGGTTGTTCGTGCTGACACTGCTTTTCTCACCGTATTTGGAAGTCCTCAGCTAAAAGAAAGACTGTAAACACTGTAATAGAGTTCAATAAAGAAAAAACACCCAGCAAAACAAAACAACAACTTACCACCTGTACAAACAGGCTGGCAGATAGTCAGGGAAGATCAAAAGTACATTTATGGGGGAATTACAGGCTGTGGTATGGAAAGAATGGGATGTTGCTGGAAATACCAGCTAAAAATTATGAATGCCCAGTAGAAATTATAGAAGAGTGACTGATGTTGGATATTGTATCCCAGAATTTACCAATCCCAGCCACAGCCATTATTTTTATTTTGGGTGGATTTTACTTTTTATTTTTTAACAAAGAAATCTCAAAATATTACTTCAATGCAGTGAGGCCATAGAGCTGTCTTCTGAGACACGTTATAAAATAATGTAAATCTTTATTCTCAAACAGTGATGTGTCATTTTAATGAACTTAGGAATCAGTTTGAGAAGCAACTACATTTCTATTCAGAGACAAAACTCAAAATATGAGTTTTGTTGCTATACGGGATTTTGTGGTTTAGGTTTTTTTTTCAATTTATGTGATAAGTGTTATCATTTCCAACACAGCACCATGAATGACAGTAGTCTAGAGCTGTTGAAGTATCTACATTAAAAAAGCAGGTAGAAATACTGGAGAAATATGATGGAATGGCATGAATATTCCGATGTTAATATGTCTTCAACAGACGATAAAATGCATGCCAAGCAAAATAATAATGCAAAGAACAAGGAGAAACTTCTTAGAAAAAAAGCAACAATATTAGGAATGTGAAAATTCCTTACTATAACACTCTCATATAAAGTAAAACCATAAAGCAATCATATATTCTTTATATAATACTCTTCCTTGAGTTTCTAGCATCTTTTTCACAACCAGCCTATGTTGTAAATGACAGGTTCCAGTCATGGGGAGGTATATTTCAAACTTGTGGCACCACCTGATGCTGAAGGATAATGCAAATGCAATAGCAAGACTTGAAAGGGATTAGGCATTTGTGTGAATGACAAGACAGTGTCATCATATGTAAACACATAATTTGGAAAGGGTATAGAAAACCCTTAAATCCAGGATTAAGGCAATTATTAAATATATAACTTTAAATCTTTTAAAAGCAAATGCATCGATTTCAGACTACTGGTGTGCTCTCTTTTCAAAATAATATTGTTAAAACCTTTATCTAAAAGTCAGTATTCACCCAATTTCATTGAAGCTGTTGATACTGAATGATAATATGTAGCTGCAAAATATACTTAGAGAAAATTGAAACATTTAAGAGATGTTTCATAAGCTCTTTCAAATACTCAAATGCAAAATCTGTATTGCTTATTATTGGCATTTAATTAAGGGTTTTGAAATTTTTAAAAAAATTAAATTACAAAAAAATTTGCAGGTATTTCAGTCACATCTGCATTTGCAGTGAAAACCTGAAATAATTAAAGTGGTGTTATTTTTAAGTTTGTTTAATCTTCAGGGGATGTAAAATTTATATTTAACCTCTTGAACTATAGGTTTATTAAGTGTATTTATCTTTGCTTCATTTTTAACTCAGTGTCATCTTTTATGTTTTAGCTCATGAGGGTCCCCTTTCCCCCTCTGACCTTGCACAGTGAGGGCTACAGCTCTGGCACAGCACCCTGCCTGTGACAGCATGGGCTTCCTTTTCTACTGTGTGCTGGTGCCAGGCTTAGTACCAGTACATTTGGTCCTACAAGGAAATGAGTCTGAGAAAGAGTCAGCAGATCATAAAGTTAATGGTGGGGGTGCTCCCTGCTATCCCTGGTAGTAAAAGACTTTCTTTTTTAATTGATTAAAATTTACTTTTGGATAAATCAGGTTGAACAGAGTAAAATCCATCCTATTGATAATAACTTCTATTGATACAGTGTTGGACTTAAAGCTGAGAGATGGCATTTTAATAAAAGGGCTAAATTATTTTGATTTTAAATAAATATATAAAGATAATGGGAAATTGCCTAATATGGTAAGATATGTAATTTTATACAGATTTAAAATTATACATTTTTTCTAATTTAAAAGAAATATAAAATTACATATGTCTGATTGTTATTAACAACAAATCTCTGAAATGGGCTCAATAAATACAGTGTTGGCATTCTGTATGTATCCATATTTGCTTCTTAATTCAGTACTTACTACATGTGCCATGTACAACAATCAACATTTTATAAACAGTTGTATGCCAGATTCTACATCAGTAGAGGAGTTTAAGTTGCCCAGATACTATTCCTATGTATCTTAAGTCCTCAACATTGAAATTAGTTTCTTAGGTAATACTGTTATAGTGCTACCCATACATTTGTCTATTACTAACATATGAAAGTGAATACAGAGTGCACACAGGCAGCACAGCGAGCTGTCAATCCTTTCCTGTATATTGCTTTTGCTACCCTGACATGTATAAACTGGCACCTTTCAATAAAATTTAGTAATTTTATAATAAACCTCAAAATAGTAGAGGAAAATCCCAGTTAATTTTCCTGGAAGAAAGATTCATGTACCTTTAGCTTTATATATTTTCCTCTAGTACTATTGCTATACTTTATTCTGTAATTTAAGAAAAGAAATTAAATTGATGCCTACTCTATGAGTTTTGTTCATTTAAATTGCTACAATAGCATAATTGCCACCAAATAAAACTTAGGGAAAAAGGAAAACCTAACCAATCTACACTTTTTCTCCTACACCATTTACACCACCAAGACCTCTTCCTCCAACACAATTTGTCATTTTTGGTGAAGTGTTTTTGATATGGAGTGAGAGTTCAACACCTAGTTGACAAATCAATACTACAGAGCTTACATTAGCATATTTTTCAGACTCATCTGTTTTGGACTTCAAATTCTTGACTCATTTGTCCTTTGAAAATCCTTTTCATAAGGTCTTTATCTAGTGTATTTTCCATTTACTTACAGATCTTACAATGACCAAAGAGATGGAAACCAAACTAAACCATACCCAAATGGACATTATAATACAATAAAAAATATAGGTGTGTTTTTTGGAAAATTATATTTCAGAATCTAGTACAATGTGTATTTGTTTTTAGAATTGGCTCAACAGGAAAATGCTGGGCTTTCCTTTTCAAAATCAATTCATCTTTTTTGAAATACATGAATCAACATTGTTATTGTCTCAGTTCTTCCCATTATAATTTCACCAATGACCAGTGTGAGTTTTATTGCACACTGGAAAGCATGCTATAATTTTATGTTCTCCTTTGCTGCACATTACAAGGGAACAATGAAAAGATTTTTGGCTCCTGTAATCACTTTAGACTTTAAGCCAGAGGAGGCCATGGAGGCTATTAAGAAACTGCTGCTCTCTGAAATTGATGAAAAATACAACTGTGCAATGAGTACAGTTTTAATTCTGTGTTTAGTAGATTAGAAAAGAATCTCCTACTAACAAAGAGAATTTCACAACAATTCCCCCATGGACATTAATAAAACTGTACCCACAAGTGTTGATAAACTCTGCTCCCGCAGGGTAGCATGCATGAACAGCACATAGACAACAGGAGACACCAGTCGATATTCAGAATGTTGGATGGATCAGAGTCTTATAAGGTAGACTCTTCTATTTTCAAAATCTTCTGTAGTTGCTGATATACAGAAGACAAAATTATCTTTATATTGGTTTGCTTAAAAAACAGCTTATGCTTATAGCAATCGTATGTGTATATGATAATAATAGTAACAATTAAAACCTTTTGTCTGCCATCTGACTATATGTTTGGGAAACTTCTATGGTAGAGCATTAGATTGTCCTGGATGGCCGGGATCTATGTGTGTATGTGACTCTGTGTGCCTCCAGTAACATGCACTGATTTGCTTATGTTAAAATAATCCTTAATGTTAAACTTTTTCACTCAGTGCTTTGAAGTAGGGACTTTAAATTAGGCAGATTGATTATTCTGCTGTCAGGTATATGCCTTTTGCCTTCCCCATTACAACTTGGATATTCTGATGAAGCCTGTAGAAATCAAGTTCCCACATTCATGGGAGACTTGTTAGAGTTTTGCAGCAAAATGCTTCATCGCTTCTCTGTGTATCTGGTGTGCATCAATCCTGACTCACAAGGTAATGCAATATTTGCTACAACTTCTCCCTCCAGCTGCAGAGGACCTCTGGAAACCACAGTGCTTTGGGGCAGGTTCTGCTCTGTGTTTGCAACGCTCCCCCTCTGTTCTCCACAACCTGAGGAAGAGCATCATGGCTAAGACTGGCAAAGGGCAGCAGGTCTGGATCTTCTCATGATGCAGAGTGGAGAAACTAGAGGAAGAGACAAAACAGGAAGGGGAAAAAAATAAAAAACAGGTGGTAGAAGAAGATGGGACAGAGGGACAGTAGGAGCAGAAAGGATGATTAACAGGGAAACAGTTTGACCATGTGTGTCAGAGTGTATTATAAGTAAAATTTGGGTGCACCAAAATGTTGGGGATCTCCATTCTGTAAATTTTAGCCTTTGAGATGTTTGATTTTACAACCATACACCTCTATGGGTTTTGTAGCATCAGGCAATAGGATAGCCTAGCCATAAGTCTTACTTTTCCATAATACATTTCCTCTGCCATTTGAATTTTTTAGTTTTATCCTGTGCTGACGGGAGGATAAAATCTGCATTTCTGTATCATTTCCCTCTACCCAAAATGGCTGTGAAGACAAATTCTTTCTCTGTCTTTTTGCTGGTAACAGTATGTCTTCTAAGGGCAAGGAAGGCTGAGAAGGCAAACTTAAATTTTCACAATGACTGATCTGATTAAACTGAAAAATATCTTCATCTTTACTGAAGAAAAATAACTTTTTATCATATATGATGGAAAGAAATAAAATAAGTGGTCTGTCTGTATTAAGGGGCCTCTTAATGTCCAGTCTGTGATCTTATGAGTCAGCTATCCAGTGCAATTCAGTTCTTTGTTGGAAGTATACAAGTTATGAAAGAATAGTTTGAAAAGACTATATAAAATTTTCATTTCTTGAAATGAAATTTTACATCTGGGAATAACATTCTAGGCTTCAGACTATCTGAAAAATGAATTTTCTAAATGCTGACAGGGGCAGTAGTCTTATTTGATCTAGTTTAACCTTCTTTCACTGAAAACTTGCCTTAATAGCCATCAAACATTGATGTTCAGCCAATATTTACATAATAATCACTCCGAGTTTGCTTTCTTTTCCATGTTTTGTGTTTACTGGATAAAACCTCAATGAGAATTTAATCATATTTCTTTAGATATTTACACAGACAGGAGAATGGAAAAAGTTTAATTAAAATTGTATAGTTGATTAGCTTATCAACAGCATTAAGCAACAGATTTATAGAAGAAGTATTGAAATAATCATTGAAATAGCTCTTTCTGCTAAAAATAAAAATGCATTTAAGCAGATCCTGCTGTTCAGGGAATGACAAAACATGAAGGTTTCAATAATGTAAAGCTAGATATTTGAGATTTTAAACTGACAAAACCCAAAAGATGTAAAATCTATTTGCTGTGCATTCTACAGTATTATCTCCTGCAAGAGCAATAAATTATGGCTAAAAAAATGAATACATTGTAACTTCTGAAAAATTTCTAAAGGTTTATGCTTGTATCAAATTCAAAATGGAAAGTTCATGTGAAAGTCAACTCTAAAAAATATTTTTCCCCATAGCAAAACAGTGTGAAGAATTGCATTTGATGCTGTTTCCACTGCAGAGAGGTTATTAAGTACCTTGAAAGACTATTTCATCTTTAATTTTATTTTTTTAATGGATATATGTACTAGTTTATCCTAGTGGAGGTGACAATTCAAAGAACTGTGAATCAGCTGGCCTTGGGAAATGAGTCACTTCATGGGGATTGGTTCTAAACTTGTAGTACCATAGCAATTCTCCCTCTAATCTAGAGATTAAAATATTCACATTTTTAATCTACCAAATTGGCAGCCAGGAATCAGAAGGATACTATTTCACTGAATGTAAGCAATTATGTTATGTTGTGTAAAATGAATGTAGGAAAAGAACATCGAGTGATATATAATAGTTTCGCAAACTTATTTTACCAGATAAAATATCCCAGGCAAAGGAGAAACTGTACAGCATCCTGGTGCTATTAACTTATGCAAAATTAGGAAATACTACTGTTTCTCTATAGCTTTAGAATCAGTCTTCCAGAAAATTAAAATTCATAATTAAATATATTTTGTTTATCTTACATTCTCAAAATTGAACCCGTTTTCTAAATTGACATCAGCAATGAGTTTATCTCATTACATATTTATTAAGACCTTGAATAACTTGGTTTCATTCATGGAGTTTATGAAGAATTATCTGTCAGATGCAGATGGAAAAATGCATTTCCCCAGGTCCTTAATTCAGTTAAGTAATCAGCTAAGGAAAGGAAATGATAAATTCTGCTTCTTTTTACTTCTTTTTATATTCTTTTTATTTATTTATAAAGTGTCTGAGCTAAGTTGCCATTCTTTTCAAATACAATACTTTCTCCTACCACTTTTTGAAAATGAGAAATACATTTGTGCAAAATATTTTTGTTTGATACTTCTAAAATTTAAACATGCAGGCTGATTTTAAGCAGGCATTTAGTAAGACAGTGCTGTGTTGTTTGCATGCATACAATCTTTTTAAAAAGGTATCCTTATCACTAATTTTAGTTTTCTGATGTTTAATAGAACCTGTGCAGAAGTAGGTGTAAGGAGATGGTGGGTGGGTTGTCTATGAACATTTAGATTTAGAGGAACATAACAGAATTTCCATGCTCTTTGGGTTGCATAGAACACTATATTGTATTTGCCCTCTCTATTAGATGGGAAAGCCAAGCAATAATATTCAACCAGTGATCTGTTTAAATTATACCCTGCTTCTCTGCACTTAGTCCCTCCTTTATGAAGTTTTCATTGGATTCTTTAAAGCTTCAAATGTTGCTAAACTGTTCATGTTGGTGATTTAATGTCAGCACAGAAGTAACTTTCTATATTAGGAAAAAAGACTTAGCAATCCAATAATGCCCACAGCATCACCCCCATTGCTTCTTAGGTCTTTGGGTAAGTTCAATGTATGAGGATATTTTTATCTTATACTGATTATTTCCAACATCAACAGTGTATATATTATTATCTACTTATCTGCAAAGAATGTCTTCTTAACGTTATCTTCTTTTGTATTTTGAATCTGAACTAAATATCCACCCCAGTAACCACAGGTATTTTGACATCATTCTATAAGTGATCCAAAGGGAAAAAACTTATATGATTCCATGACCAAGATGCATCCTTTCCAGTTCACTTTATTATTTAGAAGTGATTAGGTCACTAGTGGAGCAAGTATTTGGTAAAATCACTACCATTGTTTGTGTTAGGCAACAAGGAATTAAATTCAATATGTGATTTTTTTTTTCTTAAGTTTCTTATTGATGGTAATAACCTGTTTTTCAATGGGATTGCATTCATTCAATGATTATTATATAAAGTAGAAATAAACAGTGTATTATTCTGGAAGATAACCTGAAGTAGTGGATGATTTTGTTAAATACAGGATTCAAAAAAAAGTGGAGTATCATCATGATTGTTCTTAAAATGAATCATTGATCTTTCCTGAAATTGTTCTGTCACTAAACACAAACACCATTTGTAGAATGATTAACAGGATTACTAGCTCAGTAATTAAACAGCCAAGTGATTCACTGCTGATGCTAAATATTTTAATCTTGAACTGTAATTTTAAGGAAATGTTTTTGAAGATCCACACTGGTTGCATAACAGCTATAGAAGAAAGACACTTCTTTTTACAAATAATTTGAAATACCAACTTTTCTGAATGTAGCAGAGTAAGTAGATGACCTTATACTGAACATTATAAATGTGTGTCATAGCCCAGATTAGCTAAATGTCTTCAGTAAGAGTTTTAAACCGTTTTCTGTAGTCAACTGTGTATTTTCTGGTTTGAAAACATTCTTCAACAGATAATTTGTCCTGACAGCTTCTGTGTCAGTAGCTCTTTTCTTTAGTCCTGTGAGCTTTAATTAAATCTTTTAGATGTGCTTATCACTTCTCAGCACATATTTCAGTTATATTTTATTCTGGAGACCAGAAGAGTCACTTTCTTCTCGTTTTCAGATAGCAATGTGAAGCATTTTTATGAGATAGCTTCTTTCAATAGTATTTCCAAAAAGTTAGAGCTTACATTGCACATTTTTTAAAGTGCACATACACATTTTTTAGGGTAAGCTGTCTGTCATCCATCCACTCCATACTTGAAAGTCTCTTTCTGTGATTTGCATTTACTGTCACTTGCAAAAAAAAACCCATTAGTGTAAGTTACTCATTTTTCTTGAAACAAGCTTCTGAGACACTTTTAAATAATTGATTTTGCCTGCTTGCCTGCACTGGAGGCATGTTTAAAAATATAGCAGCAAACTAAAAAGATGAAAGATTTTTGAAGCATCATCATAAGTTCTGTGGTGACCTCCATTACCAACTAAAATTCTATGACAAGTCTCACACAATACAGAGAAAATTCATCATGGCATGGCATCATCCCATCACAGAAGTAGCTGTACTAATGTTACTTTTCAGTCTCTATTTGTGATCACTGGCCTAAATATGATGAAATCAGATGATCAATATTTAGATTTTGAAAAAATATGGATTTTCAAAATTCAAGCCAAACTGTCTACATTAAACACACAAATCAATTTTTGATGAGATGTTATTTCATTTGAAAAGCCATTTTTTTAATATAAATATATATTCTTTATTGTATTGTACTTTTAAACAAATTGGAACTATTCAGAAGCACAAAAACTTTTATGTCTGAGAGCTAACTGAAAAATTAGTACTTCTACCCAGAACTGGACTAACCAGAAAGCTTGTCATTTGTTGCAGAGTACATGAATTAAGAAATCAATTAATTCATTTGCAACAAAGAGGTACAATAGAAAAGTGAGAACGTTGAAAGTAGTGTGAAAGAGGTATACTAATTAGAAAGTGATGTATGACCAACTGCTGGGATTTATAAGCAATAATGCACTTTGCAGAAGGTCCCAGATACCTGTCATTTGTATGATTCATTATTTTCATAAGTGCCTAGAAGATCTACCTCCATATTCCAGTGTCATGACCCCTTTTAAGGAGGAGGTTTGCAACTAAACCTGGTTCTGTAAGATATGAAATATCTTCTGATGGAATGGTAAGAAAGTATAGAGCTAGAGGAGCAATATTGCAAAATTTGTACCAAATGAGCTATGGTGTGTGAAACGAGCATAAATAGCAAGGTTGCAAGAGACTTGTGATGCCTCCAGTTTTACATATTTTAACAAGATGCAGCTTTGTTGGAGCCCAGTACTATACTAATGGATTTTAATTCTTAAGTAAGAAATATGGAGATGTTATTTCAACATCTTGTTAGGTCAGATTTAATCTCAAAAAAACCAAAAAAACAATACCTGAATTCATTAATTTCATCAAATTAAAAAAAACCAACATTGATTGCAATGAAATATAATACTGAAGATAACCCATTGTCTTCTAAAGGAGACACTAGCTTCATCTCATTCATGAAGTCATATTAGATGCACAATACCACTGGGGTTTACTGCATATAGGGAAGTCATAATCTGAAATACTAAAGACTGACCTTTGTGCTCTCTTTTGCTGCACTTGGAGACATCAGTTCTGATTTCATGTAACACAGGGACCCATGCTTGTAAGTCTGAAAGTTTCTCCCTGCTCAGTAAGACTATGTGTCTGAAGTGTAGTTGGAGAAAAAAACAGCTGAAGCAAAAAGCCCTTTAAGTCTTAGCAGAGTACATTTCACATTTATAATTCTTCTGATGCAACTTTAAGTATGGGTCTGAAAACAATATTTCAATTTCAAATATTGTTTTGTATGCTCATTAGTGATTAATGAATATAACAATGATACCACACAGAATTCCATCTAAACTGGTATACTGTTTCTGGTGGTGGAGAAAAGTGGATTTGTGTAAGACTGTAAAGCAATCAGGTAGACATACATCCCAGGAGTACAGTGTCAGATTCCAGAAAAATCAAGGTCAAGGATTCCTTCAAGCAGAGATGGTGTCTTTTAAGCCTTATATTGAGTTTTTTTCTATTAAATTGTTCAATATCTTTCTGGACTCCTGTAAAGCTTTTGTAGAAGCCTACTACAAGATGTCTCAAGACTTAATTGTGTTCTGTTTGAAGTTATTCTTTATTGCATTAAACCTGCCTTTTGCTGGTTTCATCTGATGCTCTCTACTTTCACTATTGTTAGACATTGTGACCTCTTCCTGTTCACGCTATCATACGCATCCTGAAGTTTGTTTGGTCATCCCTCCTGTGGAAGCTATCCCATACATTTGTTTATATGTTTCTTGTTTTGCAAACCTTTTCCTGACTTGTGTGATTTCCACTCAGATACAGTAAATATTGTATTTAGTATTTAATGTGGTCATTTTATTGGATTAACTTGGTAGCATAATAACTATTGTATTCTCTATTCCTTTTCTAATATTTCACCTTTTTTTTTTTTTTTTCTTTACTGTTCCAGAATGATGTTACATTACCACTTTTCAGATTCTTCATAATTAACTTTATCTCTTTCAAGGAAGAAAGCAACATGTTCTTACTGAAAAAACAATGAGATAACAAAAAAAGTCATTAGTTTTATAAGTGGAATAATTCAGAATTTTTATACTTCCAGTCATTCTTTCAGATTATTTAGAACCTACTTGTCTCTAACTAATCAGAAAGTAGCTGTTCCTGTATGACTTTTCTCTTCTTTTTTGAATATTGACAGTCTGATGATCACAACTCACTGAAAGGATCGTATTGTCACCTCCCTGACCTGAAACTCTCATCTCTACAGGCATATTTTCACAACCTTCATTAATTTCTGTTCTAAGTTCTATTACAGTAGGGATCTTTCCAATACCACAAGGTTTTATTATTACATTTTCTGGATTTTGTGCAACACCCCAATTTGAATGGTTCTGTTCTGCTACAGAAAGACTTATAGGAAATAATTACTCCAGACACCTCTGTTTGCAAACTTTTGCTTTAAGATTACCACTTAATGTTCTTTTTCTTTAGTTATAAAACATTCTAGAAATACTCCTTTTGCTACATTAGGTCAACAACAGAAAAAAATTAAAATTCTGATAGTCCACTGGGCAGCTTGCCACCAGTCCAAAACTCACACAAAATTTGTATATAGATTTTCATGGTATTTTGATCAGATTTATACATAATTACTTTCCTAACCATATAGCAAAGTATATATGAAAGGCTGCAATTATATATATATATATATATACATATATATATATACATATATATACATATATATATATATGAAATTTTATAGTGGAAGATAATAAAGAAACAAAGAATTTGAAAGTCAAGATACAAAGGAGCTGAAAACATACTTTTTGCTTTTTAACTTCTTACTTTATTTTTACAGTACAGGTATGTTTAGTAATTCACAAGTAATTGAAATACTCTGTTCCTGCTCAAAAATGCTTGACATCTTTCAAGATCAGTGTTTTAACTAAAAGTTATCTATAGTGTGTGCTCAGCCTGTTCAGATTTTTTTGTTATTGGTTTTGAAAGAAAAATTAGGAGTGGGCAAGGAATAACTCTTATGCATATCATTGCAAGTAACTTCAATTCATCTCCGTCCTTTAGAGATCCTGAATGATCGTGAGTGAAATTATTTTTTTAGCCTATTTCAAACTATAAACACTGCATTTTCTTCTCCACCCTTCTAGACAGAGAAATAGTAAAGTTTTGGGGTTTTTTTATCCATTGTGGTGTGCCTTACACAGACATACATATTTATCTACAAAAAAATAACAGAAACAAGGAGGATATTCATGGGCCTGTCAGCATCTGTGCTGCTTATAACCTTGTCTTCTTTACTAGTACTTGTAAAGTATTTGTCAGTTACTTTTTCATTTTTTTTCCATGTTTCATCCGACATATGTTCAAATATCTAGAAAATTAGTAGAAAAGAAAAGATGTAGCATTCAGTTTCTCATAGGTTCAAATCTAAGTCTGTGAGGGGGAGAATGTTTGGGGCATATATTCTTCCCCCAGACTTTAGATCTTTTAAGTCAAACAGCATCTCAGACCTGGAGAATGCAAGTGTATTCCTGTTGGAGGGAGTTTCAGTGCTTCATTCTGAAGATGACATTGCCACTAAGGAACTTCTTTCCTTTCCCACTTGTAATAAAAATTCCCAAGTGATAGTTGTGCCAAACTGAAACACTGTAAAGTAAAAGTTCAGCTAAGATTATTCATGTTGTTTGTATATTGTCTCTAAATTTCAAGGTTATAAGGAAAGAATACTTAAGAAAATTTACAAATCCTTAATAACTCTAAAACAGTTCTTCCACAGAAATGATTTACGTATGCTCTGAATTTCTATTAGTTTTGTGAAAATAGCTCAATGAATGTTACAGATACATCAGTGAGGAGCTATTGGTGGTGCTTCTTTCACAATTTTCAGGGGAAAAAATTATTTCACACATCAGGTTTAGGAATAATTAAATGCTATGTCTTCTTATTCAGAGGTAAACTAAAGGTAAACTAACTCATACATATACATGTATTTGTAACAAACAGCTGTCTATATTTTAATTTATCATCATATTACCCTCAATTTTCAATCTAACATAACTTGAATGAGATGAGCTGCTTGCTTTAGCAAAATGACATGGCCATTACTAGAATCTGACAGTGAATATTTCTAATACTCTTCTTGCATCAGTTTATGGAGTTAATGGAATTTTAATGGCACAAGACTGATCAAATCCAGCACTTATAACACACCATATGAACAGAGTTCAGAACCATATGATTAAAAGTATAGGGTTTTCAATTTCATTTTTTGTGTTTCTAAATTTTAGCAAAGGTAATGTATGTGCCTCTGACTTCTATATATTCTATGGTGGTGTAATTTACTTCCTAATGATCATGTGAATTCTGTATCTTCTGTAAAATCCTGTAAAAGTTCCTAAAATCTAAAAACATCCAGTGTTCAGATGATTTTCTCAACTTACTTTTGTTACTTGTGATCCTATTAGAATGATGCTTACTCTAAATCACCTGCTGTGATTCATAATTTTCAGGAATGGAGAACACTCACTGTGTTCTAAAGTTATGCTTGGTTTAGCAACAAGAGGACCCTCTTTCTGGTCACAAAAGAGCTTCGTAGCATATGAGTCCAAAATTATATTAATTTTAATGCCATAAATAGAAAGATAAACATCTATACTTTCTTTATTGCAACAAAATTTTGAAAAAGCAGAGTTTTTCAGGCATGTAAATAAAAGTGTAAGTATGACAGATTCAACTTTTTTAAGCACCAAAAGATTTAGAGATATGAAAACCCAAGGAACTGCAAAGCACCAGCCAGAAAGAGAATCTCAATAAAAAAAAAAAAAAGTAATCTGTCCAGACAAAAAGAGAAAATACATTTCTGCATTGATAGTGAAATCCAGAATGTTCAAGTTGTAAAACCTTGTTTTTCACTGAAAGTCATAAATAAATTTGCAGATGATGTGAAATTAACTTAACTTACATATAAGTTTAGCTACAAATACTCCATCTTAATATATACATTTTTTTTCTTTTAACTTTTGAGCATATATATACGATAAAACCATGCGCTCCAGCTTCTGAATAGGTCAGATGGTTGGACTGACCACTTTTCAAGGAAAGGGTCTTGGACTCTTTCATTTGAAGAGCAATGAGAAGGGTATGAGTGAGATTTACAGAATCATGAGGGCAGCGGATAAGCGGAGCACGGCACTGTTGATCAAATATGAGAACTAGGTAGCACTGAAGCCAGGCGCAGAGCA
The DNA here is from genome assembly GCF_023634155.1 of Falco peregrinus. Lineage (NCBI taxonomy): Eukaryota > Metazoa > Chordata > Aves > Falconiformes > Falconidae > Falco > Falco peregrinus. The sequence continues at coordinate 66,545,736 of NC_073723.1, forward strand.
CAAATAATAGAGGCAGCAGTTTGTGCAGCCTTTTGTGCAGAAAGGTTCTTAAAGTGGATATGGGAAACCACAGACTAGTCAGCCCCAACCCTGTTCCCAGGAAGGTAATCCTGGGAACCATTTCCAAGCATATTGAGGACAAGAAGATGACTGTAAGCGGTCAACATGGATTTATAAAGGGGAAATTATCCTGATCAACCTGGTAGCCTTCTGCAATTAAACGTCTGGTTTTGTGGATGATGGGAGAGCAATGAATTGACATTAGCAATACTTTGAACACTGTACTTCATAATCTACTCATTGACAGTATGATGCAGTACAGACTAAATAAACGAAGAGTAAGGTGGACTGAAAATTAGCTGAATTTGTGGTTAGTGAAATGAAGCCCAGCTAGAGGGCAGTCACTAGTAGTGTACCACAGGGGTCAATACCAGGGCTAGTACTGTTTGACTTCACTAATCATCAGATCATGAGACAGAGTGCATCCTCCACAAGCTTGTAACGATACAAAACAGGGAAGAGTAATTAATAGACCAAGTAGTTGTGCTGTGATTCAGAGGGACCTCAAAAGATGTAGAAATGGGCAGACAGTGACTTCCTAAAGTTGGAATGGAAATGCCAAATCCCTCACTTGGGCAAGAACAATCCCTTGCACTAGGGAAGACTTGTGGTCAACTGGCTGGAAAGCAGCTTTGCAGAAAGGGAGCTGGGGGTCCTATTGGACAACAAGCTGACCTTGAGTCAGCCATGCACCTTCAAGGCAATGAAGGCCAACAACATTAATGATGAGCATGGCCAGCAGGTTGAGGGAGGTGATCCTTTCCTTCTACTCAGCACTAGCAAGACCACATCAGGAGTGCTGGGTTCAGTGCTGGGCCCCGGTATAAGAAACACATGGACATACTGGACGGAGTCTACAAAGGGTCACAAAAATTATTAAGGACTTCGTTGCTGTGAATCTGCCTTAAGAAATTACACAGGCAGAGTGTATTTGCTGGTTCCAAAAGGGATTATCTGGGCTTCTGGGCAGTAGTTCAATAAAAGCATCCTGAAAGTACTAAGCAGGATTGTATCCTCACGTGTTCCTGATACAACAGTTCTGCATGCTGGAGGAGTACCAGAAAAATAGACAGTAGAAACGCAGCAAGCTTATATCCTGCTGCTGTCACAATCAGAGACGCTAAAATTAGGCTTTTCAAAGGAGTTTGTAGATAATAGGTCAACTTGTCCTGAACTGTATTGAGAATTAGGTACATTATGAATATAATTGAGATTTGGAAAACTTCAGGCATTTATTCTTACTGAAAAATTCAGAGAACACATACTATTATTGTTATTTTCCAACATGAAACCAAAACTATGAATAGTATTTGGCAAATACCAATTACTTATTCTAACACACTGGTAAATAAATAAAACATTGTTACAAAAAAAGGACAATGAAAATAAGGAAGAGCACTCTATATCTTATCTAATTGTGTTTTACTGCTTGTCTTTAACTACTTTACTCTTTGCTTTCATTTGTCTGCTTTACTGCCATTTAAGGATCAGTGCTTTCTCCTGATGTTTGCATACTTCAGATAATTTTACTGGTCCTGAAAGCACTTGTAGTATTTTGTCAGATATGGTAGGTCCTCAGATAATGAAACCTTCACACCGCCTGATTACCATCACCATTTCTTGCTTTTCACTTCAGCCCCACATGATTTCAGCAGTCCAAACCTTACAAACCACAGAGCTAGAGATTAGTGCCTTCTGATATTTGAAAGCTGAGGTTCAAACCTCCAGTTAGATAATTTTCTAGCCACATGCTATCTTTAACAGCTTGTGAGATACTAGCTACTATCATGTCAGAATTTGAATCTGGGAGGGATGGAAAGGAGCAGAATAGGTAATTGTAGTGTGCACATTCGCATTCCACCTCACAGCCTTACAAGTTTTAAGAGAAATGCTTTCACTGTCATAAAGCTTGTAATCACAGCACAGCAGTGATGCACAGTATTTCTACTCCAGCCAGTTCGAGAGATAGCAGGCTTTAATACTGTCAAAGATAACAGTGGTTTGGGCAATGGTGTAAAGCAGAACACGGTGTATTGCAGAACTCCCCCGTGCTTCCCTCTTATAATTTCAATGACTATGACTAGGAAGCATAATATTGAATGATACCACAGTATAGAAAGTAGCTTTTTTAGGAATTAAATGGTTTATTTTGTGGAGTGTACATAACTTTTTCCTTATAAAGACAACTTCATTTTCAATTTAAATAGTAGTATAGTGTAGTGTTTTCAGCATGAAAATTTTTACATAACAAAGAACTCACCCGACATGATTCTGAAGAAAACCCACTTAGTTTCAAGACAAATTTGGATGGAGAATAGGAAGTGGATAAGGGGAGGTGGGGGAGGAAAGTTAATGTCTACTACAGAGTTGAATACCTTTCATAGCTGGAAGAAGAGGAAAATAATGGAGATGCAATATTGAGCAACTGTTAAAAGTTAAGAATTCTGAAAGGGTAAATGGAACTAAATTGAAGCTGGCAACCATGTAATTACTGGGAAGGGAAATGATCATGCTTTTTATTGGCCTGGAGATTATGTAGGTGAGAATATTACTGTAGCAAGTGAATCTTAATGTATAAAAAAGGAATGAGAGAAGAGCTTGTGCCAAGTGTACTTTCTTATCCTTTTTTAGCTATACAAAAAAAAAGCCCCAAAAAAGCCTTACAAGCAAGTCACACTTCCTAAAATGAAAAGGAGTGTATATATTATTGATATTTTCTTATCTATAGGACTAGAAGAACCGTTCCTGTGTTCAGAAATCAGAAGGCATTTTGTCAAGAAATATTAAAGCACATTACACAAATAAGTGTTATACTATCTTAAAATAACCGTTTATAGTATCTACTTTCCCAGGCAGACTTTAGATTGTAGAGATTTTTAACAATAAGTCATTTAGGTAAAGGTTTGTGGTTATTTTTTCTCTCTCTCTAGTTTAATCTGACCATATGAAGAAAACAATAGTGATTCTATTGTGTCGATCACTATTCAATATTTCTGATTTGTATTTATGCTTTGTATTAAAATACAAGGACATTTTCTGTTATCTACTTGTAATCTGCAAGGAATTACATATTTATTGGTACAGTTCCATGAGACTGATAAATAGTGATGGACATAGAAAACAAGTATTTTTAAGCAAGTTCTGGGAAGTGTATTTTTTTCTGCATCCTTTCACTGAAAAATTAGATTATATGGATATTCTGGTTCATTCCAGTAGGTTCAGAGTATTCTAAAACCCGAAGGTAGAAAAGCCTGTATAAGTTTACTGTCAGTTCTATAAAAGATGAAATTATTTATTTCTTGTGTCCATTTTGTTGGTGAGAGCAGATAGACTTTTTTCTTCTATCATGTAGTTGAAATGAAGCATTATCTTCAAAAAGGTGATTTTAATTGGGCAAGCCATAACCTGGCATGATCAGACTCTAAAATATTAGAATTGAACAAAGACATTATGCAAAGCCAGCTGAGCAAAAATATGTGATTATCTGAGAATTAAAGAAAAAAAAAATAAGAAAAAGCAGACATTTTAGAAAGTCATCATAATTCTTTATGTGCCAGAATGGTGAGATTGTTATATTAAGAAGGAGAATGATTCTTCTTTTGGAAAACCTCACTGTTAACAAGACCTGAATTTATGAATTTATGAATGGGTTTTCGAAGGAGTCCTTCTCAGTTAGCTACCCTCTGTGCAATGTTCATCCTCTGCCATTTTTGAAGTGTTTAGAGTGGGTGGCTTACTTAAACTATTTAGTCTCCAGGAATACTAGTTTCAGATTCTGATCTGTATGACTACAGTGATTCAGTTGCAAAGTGTTGTGTCTAGTGTGCAGTAGCAAAAGTTTGATCAAAGTTGTCATTTTTGTCATATTTCACCCTAGGGGAAATATTCAATATATTTGTTTAGTAAATTTCAGTGGTTGTTATTGTAATACACCGTAACCAGAAATGTATTAGGGAAATTCATTCCAAGATGAATTATGAAATTAAAAGGGGATACAATTATATGGAAAACACAGACATTTTCTTGCAAGGAATATAAAAAAGCATAATTTTGCATGAGTTCTAAGGAAATAAAAGTAATTTAATGAGAAATACATGACGTTGGGTCTTGTGGCTCTCAAAAGATACACAACATTTGAAGAAAAATTCTTACTTCTTGAGAGCCCATATAGTGTTTTCAGAGATTGGAAGCACATAGTGGATGAGTTTACACAGGGTATAAGCAATTTTTGCCTTGTAAAAATATGAAACCTATTCAATATCCATATTTTCACTCATGGTCCGTAACAGTACCCTAATGCTAAATGGCAAGTGTGTTTTAATTAAATCAGAAGCTGACCTAAAATGTTACTATAATTTGGACAGAAACCTGTAATTCCACTCAGAATATTAATTATTTTAGGCATTGAGATATAGTTTATACCAGTGAAGTTACTAAGTCAAGCTTGTAATGACTTACTTTCTTCTGATTTGGTTTCATACCAGTTTCCTTCCTTCTCCATCCACTCTTGGAAATAAAGTATGCATGATTTTTTTAATAGTACTGCACAGTGACACTGTCATGGCTGAGACATTAAATGGCAAATCCTACTGGATCTGGGTGTTTTATTATTTATTATTGTTAAATGAACTCTCATCTTTCATCTTTTAAATTAAATATTCAGGATATTAGTTATTTGGTCTAATCAGTTATTCAATCTAAACATTTCTAATGCAAAGATTTTTGAAGTTGGTGGGTTTTTCTATTTTCACCCTAATTTCATTTTCTATATCAAACTCTTGAAACAGTATATGAATCTTTCAGAAAGGCGGATAAGATAATTAGCAATAGTCCTTTGAAAATAGAACTTACCACCACCACCACCCACACACCCCAGGAGCCCTGAAATCCAACAGGAACTTTGGTAAGATTGAGCTAGTGTGGGAAAGTTCAGCTTTTTTAGGAAGCAGGTGGAATCTGTAAATGCCAAAGAGAGAGACAATATGTCTTACAAATAATTTTAATCTTGTTTTTTAGGAATCCTGAGATTCCTTAACCTTCATTAGGTTTTCAAGGGTAAATATCCATGAAGGAGAAAAATCTTTCAAGCACCTTGGTTTCCCTCTCTTCTCCATGTACGGGTGGACATTTATCAGTGCATAGTCACCTTATATTTTTTGTTGCATTTTCTTTAACACTGCTATATAAGTCCCTTACTATTTTGTCTCTACAAATCTACACTTCTGAGAAATACCCACATCTGTCCTTGGGAAATCTTCATTGATTAAACCAACAACAACCTTGTAATGTCTCTCTGTAGCATCATTTCAGCAAATTGTGTGTGAGGACTTAACTAAGAAGACAATAATAGTTAAGTATCATGTGTAGCTATCTTAAAATAACTCTATCTAGCTCTTCCACTTAATTGAGTTTTGTAAAAAAACCTACTTTACATTAATACTTACTGTGCACTTGCACTACAAAAAGATTAATTTTAAGTAGCAAAAAAGAATTTTAAAATATTCTGCAAAGTCACACATAAACTATATTAATTGAGCTCTAAATTAGTGATGCTAAACAACAAAAGCAAGGAAATGCACAGTGAAGCAGGAAATGTACCATATGGTTTTGTATACCTGGACACAATGGGGACACTATCTTAATGGCTTTCTTAATGTTCCTGTTGTACTAGATATTGGTGGACATATGGTATGCTGCCTTTTTATATGCCTGTGCATTTTCATGATTTTGTTAGCTGACTTTGATAACATTTTCCATTTGTCTGCTCTTAGGAAAAGGTTTTTTTAATGTTTTGCTCATTTATCTGGAGTTCAAAATCCATGCGTTTTATTTTGCTTTTCCATTTATATTATTTTTTTTCTAAAGCAATTCCATATTACTTTTATTATTACGCTTTCCACAATTATACTCTGTGTCTGGCAATAACTTGGAACACAATTGTGTAGAGTCCTTCCGCGTACGGAGGGGGTTTGACTCAGCCTCAGTGCTGGCTGAACAGACAGCTAAAGCAACTACAGCAGCTGTAGAGCTGACCGGGCTTTGCACAACCAAGATGTGCACTTGTGCAATTGACTGCTTCCCTGCCTGCTCCAAGGAACCTTGGGGTGCTCCAGTTGGAAGCGGATATGTTTCCTGTTTCACCTGTCTGCCAGTGCCGTTCCACCATATGGCTGTGGGACACAACAGGACAACTTCTTGCCCCATCCCTTCCCAGATGCCAGATGTTGTCAAGGTTGGCTTGTCCCACTACCAGTGGGAAAGATTTCCCTTATTTTTTTAATAGCATAAACTTCATAAATGGTCACATTTAAATAGGCTCTTCATTACTGCCTTCACATGGAATACACACATTGAAGTCACAAAAGTGCAGAATTACTCAGAGGAACTATATCTTGTAAACAAAGAGCAATTGAGCCAAATCCTTCTGACATACATGTGACATACTACAATTATACCTTACAAAAATTCCCTTCTATAAAGCAGTGGTCTCAGGGGTTCTTACAGGACATGTTTGAAGACTGTTGTAAACCAGTGTGGAAATGAAAGGAAATTGTACATTAGCTCGTCAACAGACACTCTTTTGTGATTCATATTTACCGATAGGAAATATTCCTTTAAATAAGATTGTCTATATGCTAGTGATTTCTGGCAAGTGTGTATGTGTTTGTATAAACATTCAAAGCTTACCATTCTATATAATCATGTACTGTTTTTAGTACTAGCTCATGATATGTGTAACTGCATTAATTTGATTGTGAAATAGAAGTCCAAACAAAGCTCTCTCAATATTTTATAAAAGTTAGAAAGACTAACATCGTATCTAGAAACACCAGATTAACTGTTTCTAAAATGTTTAAGTAGGAAGTATTGTAAAAACAAGTAACTTGATTTGTCTTGGTAATTCAAGCCCATAGCCATCAATTATGGCTAATTTTTTCATTTCTAGTTTATTTTCTTTAAATTTAATTCAAAACTCTCAGTTGCTAGTTTTAGGGATTTTATTTTTAGTTTATATTAATATATTTTATCTTATCAAAATGAATGGAAAAGGAAAGAACTATGACTGATATTGCACTAATATTCACCCAAGTCACTTTTACAGGCAGTGTTCTTGGGTCAGTTTGCAGTGCGGCTACTTAAGGCAGTACTTAAGCTCCAAAATCTTGACAAATCTGTGTTGCTCTGTGCAGGGGTTGGTGAACTGTTATGTTCACTGTGTGCTGAATTCCAGAGAGTATAACAGCCTGTTTCTGGTGCCCAGCTTGAGTGGGTGTTCTTGTTCTGCAGCACATTGTTATCAAGAATATGATTTATCAAACCAAAATTTATAAAAAACTAATATATTTTTAGCATGGTTATGTTTTAATGGTAATTGTTATGATGATTATGCTTTTGTAAATAATATCTCCCTATTGCTTTTAATGTAATGTGAAGACATTATGTTGGACTAGTGGCTAGAATTGTCACATGAGGGGGTTGAGATATCTTTGATTTTTTTCACTGTTCTCCACTTTCCCATCTTCCAATAAAAAGACTCATGAGTTATACAAGTTCTTTAAATGTTTCTTGAATAGCAATAGCACTGCAGTTCAGAACTGTCAATCAATAAATAATGACTTCTAGTCATCAAAAGTGAAGCAAGTAAGCATAGCCTGCTTCTCACTGTGAAAGACAATTCCAAGTAATTGCTCTGAAACTCTATACATTTTCTTCTTTATTAAGGAATCAATTGGAAAAGTATCCAACCTGTACTATAAAGTTAACAATACTCCAAGATTTTCTCATCTAAATTCTACTGTCACTTACTGAAACCTTTTTCTTAGAAGAAACTTAGTCTGCCATTGTTTTAAACTTAAACTGGCTTTTCTGCTTAGTGTTGTGGTCACACTTTTTGAAAAATTTCATTTCAGAGTAGAGAGACAGAAGAAAGAAAACTCAGAATTTGGGACCAGACCAAGTTCCTTGTATGTTGCTGGAGATTTTACCAAGACAATGAGTGAAGATGCAGGAGATCATCAAAAAACCCAGCAGTAACAAGGACAACAGTAAAGAAGAGGGACAAAGAATTTGTGCTCTTTATAAAGGTTCACAGGAAAATTTCATTGAAGAAGTGCATGCCGGACATATGGGAACACTATATGCATTGTTTTTATATATTCCAGACTTTTTTGATAGGAACCAAGGAAAATATACTACTGTCAGTGTGTACTGACTTATAATTTTTGTTGGCAGTTGTCTGTCCTTCCCTTTGAGTTGTCTTAATTGCTCTCTTATAAAGCAAAAGGAGGACTTTAATTAACACGTCCCATAGTTTACCTTTGGGAGAAATATTTTCAGTCCTGGGAAGACACTGAGTCTGACATGGAAGTCAATGGTTTGTTTCTTGCTTTGCTCCTGTCTTTATTTTTTCATACAGCAATGGGCAAATAACTGTTTCTCAGATTCGCCAGTTCTACCAGGGTGACATGTGTATTACACCTTTCTTTCATTAAAAAAAAAAAAAAGAAAGTAATATTTAAAGTAGAAAAAATATTTTATTTTAAATACCTGAATATTTTGAATATTATCACTTCTATATTTAAAGAAGTATCCTTTCTCTTTGTGTTTATTATACTGATGACATAATAAAAATACACAGAAATAATGCATCTCAAATTTGTCTTAATATCACATTTTTATTTAAATTTGAGTTTATTTGCCATGTAAAATGTGTAAATATCACATGAGAAGTAACATGAATATATGAAGATAAACTCCAACAGGAGATTTTAATAATTTTAGAAATTTCATTATTTATTAAAAAAACCAGCAACTTTCAGACATCAAGTCAGACAGAAATGATAATGGGTTGCTGTTTGCTGTATACAGTTGTTAATAAGTATATGCATATGCTGTTTCACAAAGATTCTGTAAACTTCTCTAACTGCTCGGAAATGTTTGTTTCATACCTTATACATCTTTTAACTGAAAACTTCTAAGAGAATTGTAGTTGTATTTAGAGCTAACAATATTTCCTCTGCAACTAATATCTTACGTACTTGTTCTAAGCCTGCTGCAGAGATGGTGTGCTTTTATCTTAATCTGTCTTGTAACTTTCCTAGGACCATACAAAAAGAAACAATTACGTTCACAATTTATAACCATGCTGTAGAAGCCTTTGTGAAGACATTGTGTGTATAGTTAAAATGTATTTAGATTCAAGTGCAGGTTGGTTGAGTTCATGAATAAAAAGTGTTAAAGATTATTAATTACATAGTAATCACATTTTTCCCAGGAATTCCCTGTGCTGCAAATGGTTGGAGGTTGGGATCAGCCAGCAGACTATCTGTTCTTAAGGCTCGCCCTGAGCACCGGCTTTTGGCCACTGCTGGAGGTGGGATGCTAAAGTAGAAGGATCTGTGTTTTGACTGCTGCCTTATGTTTTTAGCCTTTTATGTTTACAAATGCTGACCTAATCCCAGCCATCAGCTCTCAGGGTACACTAAGGACTACATGATGAAGGGATGCTGTCTTTCTCTGTTGTCATTAGCTGATACAAAAGTTTTTCAACAAGGTACAGAGATACTGTGAGACAATTTATTTTTAAATGCAGTTAAAACATTTAAAACTTACAGGAATTGACAATTAAATAAAATTCATAATAGTTACTTTTTTTGAAACGCAAATGTCCTCCCTTTCTTAGCTTACAGGTTCAAGGGTTTATATTAAAAAACAAAAAAACCCCAAAACTCTGGCCTTGTTCCATACATTATGAAATGACACGCTGACTTTCTCTAAATCTTCCTCTGCTTTTCTTATGCCAGCATCTTCATGACACCCCAATGCATAACATAGCCATATTTAAAATGTCAATGTGCACAATAGAAATGGGAAGTGTATAATTATTGATTTTAAAATGCTGTAACAGCCAGATGTGCCTCGGTGACTACACTGAAGCACTTGAAAATACAGCAATGCCACACAACAGCTTACTGAAAAAAGCTTGTATCATTTAGATAAGCTTTAGAGACAAGCCTCCTCTTTTTTTTTTTTTTTTTTTCTCTCTGACAAGCCATTAGAGATACAGTTCTTTTAGAGATAAAGCCCTAGGGTTTCAGCAATTGAGAAAAATCTCTTTAAGTTCCAGTGTCTCTTTTCAGCCCATAGTAATATCTGTGGCTAAAAATCAGGTTGAATGATTTTATGAGTTACTAGGGAAACTAGGATTCTGTCTTCTTCCCTCTCTATCTCCAAACAGGTAAGAAAAACAATTACTTAATTATTAATCGGTGCTGGAGAACATTTCTGTGCTAACAGTACAGCAGTGTAACATGATGGAAATCAAAACAGAAGCTAGTTTCTGTGGCTTTGTCTATCTCTACCATCTAAAACTTTAGCATATGTTCACTGTATTGTAATACAACAGGTGTGATAGACATGGCTGGTCTGAAAGTCATGGTGTCAATAAAAAGGTCATCAGAGTATGCTAATTTTTAAATTTATATTTCAAAATATCAGTACAATACATTTTATTTTTCATGAGGAAATTATTGTTTCTTGTGAGGTATTTAATATTCACATTTATTCCACATGCTTCTTTGTAATCACTTACTGATCATATTTGATTTTCAAGTGCCTTTTTAGTAGTGCTATTTAAGTTTTGTTGCTTGATTGTGATAGATCACACAAGATGCTTTCATTTTTCATAATTTCTCCCTATTCCCTGGGTACAAGAAAACTCAGCTATTTCCATTAACTGTATAAAATATTTATTTCAGCAACTACATACACGGAGAACTTCAGAGGTCTCTGAAGAAGTAAACCCATAAATTAGTCACTTGAAAGTAAGCCAAAATAAAATGATATGATTGCCCTGGCTGCAGCTGAGAATGTCAGAAAATGTTAATTTATGACCTTTTCATCATAATACTAGAACATCTCCTGATCTTAAATATACATCTGTGGTATTTGCCATATACCAGTATTCCCATCCATTTCTCTTCATATTTTACACTTGGCAGTGAAGACACACAGATTTGCGCAGAAGTGACTCGCTCAAGGTCACTAAGGATAAACATGGGACAGTCAGGGAAACTAACTCAATCTGGTTGCAAACCATTGAGCTGTTCTTCATCTCTTGAGATGAGTAATGTGTAAAAAAGTGGATTGCCTCTAGAAAAAATTAGGTTTTCTTTTTTTTTTTTTTTTTTCCTTTTAAGATGGTAAAAAGCAAGAGTGTTTTATGTGGATCAGTTTTACAAATTGATTATAAACACAGTAATAGAAAGACCTACAAATTTCACAACTGACAAGTTCCACTAAACCTTGTTTAATACCCTAAGCGCGTATATTATTTAATATTGGTACAAATTCAGAAATATAGGAAAGAATGATATAAAAAGAATTATTTTCATCAGGAAACAGTGTCTAACACTGTGTTATAAAATAGAATAAAACTAGAGTAGAATAGAACAAGAACAGAACAGAATTAGAACAGAACAGAGCAGGATGGGATAGGCGAGGAGAGGAGAGGAGAGGAGAGGAGAGGAGAGGAGAGGAGAGGAGAGGAGAGGAGAGGAGAGGAGAGGAGAGGAGAGGAGAGGAGAGGAGAGGAGAGGAGAGGAGAGGAGAGGAGAGGAGAGGAGAGGAGAGGAGAGGAGAGGAGAGGAGAGGAGAGGAGAGGAGAGGAGAGGAGAGGAGAGGAGAGAGAAGAGAAGATTTCATTTGGAAGGAACCTACAATGATCATCTAGTCCAGATGCCTGACCACAAGTTAAAGCATGTTACTAAGGGCATGGTCCAAGCGCTTCTTAAACACTGACAGGCTGGGGCATCAACCACCTCTCTAGGAAGCCTGTTACAGTGTCTGACCACCCTCTTCGTACATAAATGCTTCCTCATGTACAATCTAAACCTCCCCTGGTGCAGCTTTGAACCATTTCCATGTGTCCTTTCACTGGATCCCAGGGGGAAGAGCTCAGCACCTCCCTCTCCACATGCCCTCCTCACGAAGCTGCAGAGCCATGAGGTCGCCCCTCAGCCTCCTTTTCTCCAAACTAGGCACAGCCAAAGTCCTTAGTTACTCCTCACAGGACATGCCTTCCAGCCCTTTCACCAGCTTTGTTGCCCTCCTCTGGGTGCATTCAAGGACTGTAATGTCCTCCTTCAGCTGCGGGCCCAGAACTGCAGGCAGTACTGCAGGTGAGGCCGCACCAGCACTGTGAGATGATCCCCTCCTGTGGGATGATCCCCTCCTGTGCCCAGCTGGCTCTGCTGTGTGTGATGCCCCCAGGGTGTGGGTTGCCCCCTCGGCTGCCAGGGCACTGCCGGCGCCTATTGAGCCCGCTGCTGACCAGCAACCCCATCCTTGTCTGCAGGGCTGCTCTCCAGCCACTCCTTTCCCAGTTTGTACTTGTGCCTGGTGGTATTCTGCTCTAGATGCAGAATCTGGCGTTTGGGCTTCTTAAATTTCATCCCATTAATCATTGCCCAATGCTCCAATCTACCTATACAAGCCTCTGCAAGGCCCCTTGTCCCTCAAGAAAGTCAACAGCACCTCCCAGTTTGGTATCATCAGCAAACTTGCTAATGGTGCATTCGGCTCCTTCATCCAAATTGTTGATAAATACATTGAAAAGAACTGGCTTTAGAATTGAACCCTGAGGAACACTGCTGGTGACTGATTGCCAGCCAGATTTAGCCCCAGTCACTACAACCCTTTGAACTTGTCCAGAAGGATGCTGTGAAGGATAGTATCAAGAGGATTATTAAAATGCAGAAAAACTACATCCACCACCTTCCCTTCAACCACTAGGTGGATGACCTTATCATAGAAGTATACCAAATTAGTTAAACAGATCTTTCCCATTGTGAACCCATGTTGATTGTACCATGTTGACTTGATTGAGATGTCTCAATCTCCCTCTACAGTACATTTGTAAAAATTTTTCAAGATACATACCAAAACTTATTTCACTGTTCACTTGACAAACAGTAGAGAATAACTATGAAGGGCACAGTACCAGTCTTGAGCTTTGTCTCCAGTAGGGTGGAGTCAGTTTACTTTAAACTGGTGACTTTTCTGTACTGAAATCTCTACCCTTCCATTCCCCAAGTCCTACTGCTTCCATGACTTCCACACTTAAATCTTACCACAATCAAAGGGTTATCTGAGTAACCTGAGTCTATTTTCCTCACTTTAAAGGAAGAAAATCCTCCAATACTAAATAAAAAATATGCCAATAAGCAATTATTTCTCAGGAACTATGAAGATTCTTGGATGCCTTTTGCCATTACAGACCTTTTACCACACGACTTCACGAAAAAGGCAAGCAATTTTATTCAATTGAAATAAAAAAGGTATATTCATGTATTTGTAAAAATTTAAACAAAATTATCTAAAAATCAAACACTAAGGAATATGCTTAATGTGTTCAACAAATATAACTATGTTAGACTGCAAATGTGATTAAGGTGCCTGCTTTAATCACAAACAGAATATTTTCCAGGCAATGCCATTTCAGGAGTCAATTGACTGTAATTAGAAAAGGGTAATGAATGACTATTTGTGCTAAGATTGGATAAAATAATTCTTAAGGTTATTAACATTTGAAAGGAAGAAAATGCAGATAAGCAAAGGACAAACAAAGCCATTGTACTTACCATTTAAGCTTTGGGGTTTTTCTTCGTAAGAGAGCCTAAAATGAAGAAGTATAAGCGTACCAAGATAAAGTGGATTTGCTAATGTCATTAACTCAACAAAATGCTTAGTACATGTACAATAGGATTTATTTCTGTTAATTAAATAAACACTTTTCTTCCAGTCAGATAATCAATAAAAATACAAATAGATTCAACAGCCAATGTTCTACATAGCTTCTCATTACACATTTCATCGTTTTAAGGGTATCCACAAACAGAATTTGAGAACCACAGCTTTGAGTGTTTTGAAATGACAGCATATTTCTGAAGGCCACTGTAGCTGTTTCCTAATGTTTAGTTGGCATTGATCACAGCTCAATGAAATCATCAAAGTCTCTCTCTCTCAAAAAAAAAAAAAAAAAAAAAAAAAGAAAAAAAAGGGGAAAAAGTGTGGAGTAATTAGTGCCATAGTAATTCTCTAAGAAAACAAATCAGAGTAAGGAAGAATCTCAAACTTTGAGGTATCTGTCCTTAAAATAAAACACGAAGAAACAAAGTATCTTTAATGTCTTTAGATGTATCTTAGTCATGTTATTTTGAAACATCCACCTTAAAGGACAACAACAAAACAAATCCCCATTTTTTTTAACATAGGTCTATAAATTTATATAATTAATCATGTATTTTATTCCTTCCTTGCTGTATGATAAATTTGCAGCTTGTATTCTGCACCTTATTTTGCTTTTATTATGTATTGTCAGGTATATTGTTAAAAGCCATATTGAACAGAATAGGAAGTTTAAATACTTTTACTATATTTCGTGGAACAATGATTTGTTTTCCAACTTAAATGTCTTATGAAAGCTTACATGTCATTGATCTGGTTCTCTTTTTGGAGTGTTGGGGTGAGTTAACCATGGCTGGTTGCCTGGTGCCCACCAAGCCACTCTCATGCCCCCTCCTCTACTGCAGAAAGGGAGGAAATAAGATGAAAGAGCTCAAGGATCGAGATAAGGCTGGGGTGATTGCTTACCAGTGCCTGCCATGGGCAAACCAGATTAAACTTTGAGAAGTTTAATTTCTTGTCAATTAACAACATAGTAGGATAGTGAGAAATAGAAAACAAAATGAAAAACACCTTCCCCTCCCCACTCCCTACTTCTTCCCAGGTTCAACTTCACTCCTTCACTCCTGACTCCTCTACCTCCTCTCTTTGAGTGGCACGGGGGATGGGAAACGGGGCTTACGGTCAGTCCATAACAGCTCCTCCCTGATGCTCCTTCCTCTTTCCACTGTTCCCCTGCTGTAGTGTGGGGTCCATCCCATGGGATACAGTCCTTCATGAAGTGCTCCAATGTGTGTCCTTTCCATAGGGCACAGTCCTTCAGGAAAAACCTGTTCCAGCATGGATTCCCTATGAGCTGCAGCTCCTGCCAGGAGCTTGCTGCTGTGTGGGCTCTCCACAGGCTGCAGCTTCCTTCAGCCATGTCTACTTGCTCTCGTGTGAGGTCCTCCATGGGCTATAGTGTGGTTGTCTGATCCACCATGGTCTTCCATGGGTTGCCGGGGGACAAACTGCTTCACCACCACAGTCCTTTCCAGGCACTGCAGGGGGACTTCTGCCCCAGTGCCTGGAGCACTTCCTCTCCTTCCCTTGCCTTGGTGTTTGCAGAGCAGTTCTTCTCACATTTTTCTCACTCCTTTCTCTCACAGCTGCTGTGCAGCATTACCCTTTCTTAAATATGTTATCACAGAGGGGTCACCAGCATCACTGATGGGCTCAGCTTTGACCAGTCCATTTAGGAGCTGCTTGGAACTGGCTCTGTCTGACATGTGGGCAGCTTCTGGTGTCTTCTCACAGAGGCCATCCCTTCCCCATTACCTAAACCTTGCCACATAAACCAAATTCAAGTGTCTTTATTACAATAGTGAAATACTTCTTTCTGGAGCAATTTGAATAGTGGATAAAAGTTAGTCAACTTAGCCCACTGTCTCTAATTAAACAGATTTATGCTACTATTATTTTATTGTTGTGATCTCTTGTAGAACATTTTATCAATTCTTTTTGGGCTACATGAAATATTCAGTGCAATCCTAGCTGTGTTGCAGTATACTGAACTGTTCCAAACCAGTAAAAATTGATATACTTCTCTATGGTTGATAAGACCTGTTTCCAATACTGTCATACATTACACTAATTAGCAATGAAAAGTCAAGAGTACAGGAATGACATAACTTGATCAACAACCACAGAAAAAGCTTACCTAGTTTATTGCTAGTAAATTACAATTGTTGCTAAAACAACCCCATACTGGGGGTTTCTTTTCTATTAAAAAAAAATACAGTCACTTGTATAACTCAGGAGTTACCATGTTGTTGTGGTTTGACCCCAGCCAGCAACTACTGTGCACCTGCTTGCTCACTCCCACCCCTGATGGGATGGGGAGTAGAATCGTAAAAAAAGGTAAAACCCACGGGTTGAGATAAGAACAGTTTAATAATTTAAATAAAGTAAAACATAATACTAATAATTGTAATGAAAAGGGAGATAAAAAGAGAGAGAGGAATAAAACTCAGGAAAGAGAAGTGATGCACAGTACAACTGCTCACCACAAAAACCAGCCCTTCTCAGCCAACCCCCCCCCCCCCATTTGTATATTGGGTATGGCATTCTATGGTATGGAATACCCCTTTGGCTAGTTTCAGCCAGCTATCCTGGCCATGCTCCCTCCCAGCTTCTTGTGCACCTCCTCACTGGTGGTGCATGGGAGACTGAAAAGTCCTGGATTTAGTGCTTAGAGTAAGCACTACTCAGCAACAACTAAAGCATCAGTGTGTTATCAAGATTATTCTCATACTAAATCTCATACTAAATACAGCACTGCACAAGCTGCTAGGAAGAAAATGAACTCTATACTAGCCAAAACTAGGACACATGTAGAAGGTTAAGGAAAGTTTATGTTATGTGATGGGTTAGTTTTTCTAGAGCTTCAGGGTTTTCTAACAGTTTTGTTCAACGCTGGCATAAAATCTTATGATTTTCTCTGCACTTACATAACTATAGATATGCCTTATATATAACAAGAGATATGTCTAATGCTTAAGAGATATGTATTCTATTCAAAGTGATCCAGAAATAACAGTTGAAGAAAACTCTTTTTATAATGTCATTGTCTTGCTAAGTATTGCTCAGTAGCTGTGAGATAAAGGCATTCCACTAGAAGGTAAAAAAATCTGCTTGGAGAGAGCTAGAACCGATTTTCTTCTTGTGCTTTTGTTTGTTTGTCTTGCATCCTGGTTGACAACTTTAACTGCTGAGACTTGAAATAAAGGTAACTACCTGTGATTTCTGAACCTTACCTTTCATTTGATTTTCTTTCTTTTAAGTGTCTTAAACTGCTGAGCTTTAGGATGAATAGAAAATACATTCAATCACAATATGAATTTATTTTTTTCCCCAATTTTTTCTTCCTGGTAAGAAAAAGTCACTTTGTTCTTTGTTTCAGCTTGAAGTACTTTTTCCTCAGTTTTTCTGACAAACTGAAAAATCAATTATCACAATCCTTTTTTAATGCTGCATAGAAAAGCATAGGCTTCTGGACAGTTAAAGAAAACTATAAAAAATTGCCATATAAGCATCTCAAAGTTAAAGTTACATAGCACCTCATTATCAAATACAGCCAAAACAAAACAACAAAAAAATGCTATTTTTTTTCCCCACATATATTCCCTTTTCCAGTGCTAAGAAAATTTATTTATTTTATTTTTAACAGGCATTGTAATTCTGAGCTCTGTTCATCTTGCTCCTCTTCATCACTTTCTGCCTTTGATCTTTTACTCAGCTTATTATCATGTAAATAGAGAACTTGAGCATTTTCAGCTTTCCGCTTTTCACTACAAAGTTATTCTACTGATGCTTTTTCCTTGCTCATATAAAAAAACACCCAGCTTTGTCATCTCTGCAATCAAATATTAATATATTTATTTTTAAAAATTTTTAAATTCTGCAAATAATTATTTTCCTGCATAGTTAAGTTTAAAAATATTCCTGTGTGTAGCAAAATTTATTTTTAATGTCCATTAACTCATACTACCTCCTTTATGCTCAGCTATGTACCATGTACTGGTATATGTTTTAACTATCTGGGTTTGTTTCTTATGAATACAGTCATGGAACCCTTTTCTATCAGTACAAGGCAGCACAGGAATAATGACATACAATTCTAGGTATGTTCAGTGTAACCAAACTATGGAGGTAATAATCTTACACAGATCTATTTTCTTTTTAATTTTTTTTATTTCTGGCTTCTATTTTTTTCTTTATTTTTTAATGTAAATTTTATTTTTAACCTAATTTTTAAGTTGGGGTTTTTTTTCCAAAATATTCTCAAGGTACAAAGAAGCTCACGGGATTTTTACTGGTTCTACAAGAAGATGCACTTTGTCCAGCCCAAAGAAGCCTAAGATGTAATTTGCTGCCATTAGCAAGTAATACCTGGAACATAGCTCTTAGAAATATTAGATATCACTTGCACATTCTTTCATCAAAAGGCTCAGTATCAACCTTTTGGTTTTGCTGCATTGTGGTTCACAATACTGACTTTACCTTATTATTCAAACCTTGCATCATGCAATATGTAACCAACATCACTAATTTAGAAAATACTGAATATGAAAGAGTCTTAGGGTTAGGGATGTATTAAGGGAAAACATGAAATCTTTATACTTATTGAAAATTTCTAAGGTCGAAATTTGATAATTTATACGCCATGATCAGAATACTCCTCTATATTAATTTAAAAAAAATGAAGCACAAGTAAGGCTGGAAACATGGAATGTTTCCTAAGAATGCTTCATTTGTTAGCTCTGTAAATCTGCTATTGCTACTTTTCTTTGCTTGTGTTTGTCACAGAAACACTTTTGTGCATACTTTGGTTTAAAAGTAAAAAAATAAATTGTAAAACGTACAGAAAAATGCAGAAGTGTTTTTGGAATATAAACAGGACTCTTTCTTCAATGAGAATGAGGACTGGAAACATAACTTGGCATGTTCAAGGTAGCTGTGAGCAAAGAGCTGAAAATCACGATGCTCCTCAGTGATAATGGATTAAATATTCAAATTTTATTAATTCAAGCCACTGAAATTCCTCCAGTTTGCATCAATCTGCATTCTAACTTACATGAGATGGAAAAAAGAAAAAAAAATTATAACTGTATGTTGGATAGGAGTCTTTTAATGGAATCAGAGTAAAAGGGAACTTTGTGAATTGGATGGCCATTAGAAGTCCTATTTAATATATATGTGGTTGAAAAATCTATATATGCTCTGTATTTTTTATCGTAATCTGAAAATGTTGCCCATAGAGCTAAAAACTGGTTATTAAGGAGATTCCACCTTCATTTTAATCAAAGATAACCCTAGACTTCTAATGGAAAAAAAATACAAAGGTAGTTAGATACAACACTGACACAAAAGTCATGATGAAGGTGTACTTTAGTTATGAATTTTCTTTCCATTCTTTCATTTGTTCACCCTGTTTATATATATGGAAGCATGAGGTTCATGCTTCAGTACTCCCAACTGTCTCAGATGAAGTTTAATCCTTCAAAATGTAGAGTTGTAGTTTACTTTTGTGTCCACATAGGGGATAGAGAAGTCCAATTCAGCTTTGTATATGCTTCTCTCCAGAAGCTTGAAGGGGTTTTATGCCTGTGTCGTATTTTTAGGTATTCATTTGCAAACTAAACTGAATCATGCAGAAAGAGCTTCTTTTGTTTTTAAAGTCAACAGCATTCATGCTTTCTATTCTAAATGTTTCAATATTTTTCTATTAAGGACAATAAATTTTAGAAAAAAAAATGTTTTGGAAAACATAATCAATTCAGGTAAGGGACTGTGTAGCTCAGATCCACCTGTAATACCAGACAACTTTATTTTTCTTCATAGCACTAGGTACTACATTATTCAAATGTAAACCATAACTTTATAATTACAAATAGCAAGACTTTGCATGTCATCTTTGCATGATTAAATGGCAAGAAATGTTTCAAATTCTTAAATGAAGTATTCAAACTCTGAAAGAAAGAAAAAAATCATGATGGTAGAGAAAAAAATAAACATCTCCTGGCTGAGTCAGTTACATTTTCCTGTATCTCTACATACGCTGGCCTCTGAACATGAACATTGGGGGAGGTGTAAGGGTCACATGAAAAGGGCTGGTTAGAGACTACTGTCACTATGATGTGAAAAAAGCCTTTTACTGTTACAAGCATCACTCTCTTGAAGCTGATCCTAAAGGAGGGGGAAAAATGCTTCTTTTGCTGTAGAACTAATGCACATTGTAACTCAAAGTCTTCTCTAATTGCCATTTCTTCAGGCCTGACTTCCCATAGTAAAACATTTCACCCATATAAAAGATATATTTGGCCACTGAAGATTTAACCATTTTATTTAGACAGTGCCCTGTGGAAGAGACAAGGAAAGGAAAGCCTAATTTTTTACACCTGACTAATTTTCAGACAGTAAAAAGTAGATGCTACAGCTCAAACGATAGTCTTTTCTTGCTAAATATTTTTATTTTTACAGCACAGTTTGCTGAAGCATTGTTGAATGGGTATTTTTCATTGATTTGGCCAAAAGTAAACTGGTCCTGTAATATTTTAAAATTAAAGATTCTTCTTAAGGTTAGTTTCTAACAAAGACTTGATGCAGTAACCATCTAAGATAGTAGTTTAAGCATATCAGCCTAATGTAGGGTATTGATTTGGAGGCTGTGTAAGATACGTACAGCATGATGAAAGCTGCAGATTGCTTTTGTGCATTCAGCAAAAACAAACCAGAAAAGTTTGGACTTTTACTATGAAAATACTCCGCTAATTGTTAGTCAATGCAATTCTTATTTAAGACAGAGAAGGTACAAAACAAAAGAGAAAGCTTAATGCCAAGGATAAAATGCTATGTAGGGTATTTTTTGCTGAATGGGAATATCATGGTGTGTAGTTCACTGTTTGTATTGCTTTCTTAAGCTTTTTTTTTTTTTTTTTTCCCCTCCATATCTTCTGTCCTAAACATTTAGATTTAGGACTATTATTGACTTTACCTTTTAAATAAAAAATATTTTTGTAATATATTTATTCTGAATTTTAAAAGCAAGTAAGTGTTGTTGCATGCAAATACAGAACATCATAAGAAAGTGATAAGGGAATGCAATCTTCTTCCCATGCACATTCCTACACAGACCTGGCCAAAGACATGACACTAAGGAAGACTTCCAAAGAGAGAATAATCCGTTAAACTCATGGGTCATAGCACTGCAATACTTCAGGCCAGAATAACATTTTTTTTTAGTGAGTAAAAAAGAATTAAGGGCTTGCTAGATATACAAATATATTTGAAATGTACAACAGATCAGCTCATCTCCATTTCCACCAACCAGTGTGTACTTTGCCATCCTAGAGATTGAATGCATTTTGCTTAATTTAAGGCACTGATATAAAGGGGCTTGATGAACTGAAAAATAAATAAATAAATAAAATGCATCTGAATCTAAATGTAAAGAAAGATCTATACCCATTATATTGACAAAACTCCTGTCAGCCTCCGTTCTTACTCCTGGAAAGCTTCCATCAATAAGAAATGTGGAATAAAACCTTTAGAACAGCGTATGTGTGCATGTCTGTGTAGAAGCACGTAACCTAAAATACAGTTTTGTTTCTTTACTACATACTTATCTTTAGGTTTGACATCAGGCAGCAAAAGAATTAAACTACTGTAGATTAGGTTCCTAAGTTCTGTAGCAATAATTTTTAAAGATATAAAAAATATATGGAAATCAAAATAACTACTCGAAGTCTATGTTAATGTATCTTCCTTGGTGCTTATCATTCAAGAAAAATATTCCAGTGTCCTACTTTTCTTCCTCAAGTCTCATGGATTTGAAGGAAAGCGACCAAAGTAGAGAAAAATTAGAGAACATGACCAAACAATGAAGAGATAAGAGAAAGAGATAGGAAAATAAAAATTATTAAAGCAGGTAAAAGCAGAATTGTACAAAAGGAAGAACACAAATTTTGTCTGAAGTATACTATTATTTATGATCAGGGTTATGATCAGGTTATGATCAATAACTAAAATACAATACTTCAATATAAGAACTATAAGAGAATTATAAATACATATACAGTGACATAAGCAAATATGTTAAGAAAATTACCATACAGTTATCAAAGCAGAGGCATAATAGCCTTTTAATTCTGTATTAAACAGTATATTGGGACTCATTAGTTTAAATCTTCTTCCAATACTGACAATATAGGAATAGGCTGGATATATTTTCTCAGATCTGATTAGGGTAATGACAAAAAAGTATGATTGAATTGATTTTTATTTGCAAGTTCACCCTATAAATCTCATCAAAATCATCTTTACTGTAAGGATTTTTACTGGGAAAAAAAGTCTTACTGATAATTTGAATTAGTAAAAGTGGCTGAAAGATTATTTTAAACTAATTCTAATTATCAGAGGTTTTTAAGTTTTATCATGTGCACAACTACAAAATTTATAATTGTTTCCAATGAAATGTATGTCTTTGAATAGTGGTTTTTTATTATTTAATAAATTTATTTGGTTTATCATAATGTCAAATGCAATTGAAAAGCGCTTATTAATAGATTTCCTCTAGTATTGGTCTTGTGATCTGTCTTGTTTTATACGTTCATTAATGTTTTTGGCATTAAACCTAGGTTATGCTTATAAAAAATGCTGACAAAACAAAGACACTATTTTCTGAACAAAACAGAACTGGCATATCATATAGACATGAAATAGATCTGAATAATCCAGTGACTCTAAGTAATACAAACAGAAAGAAATGAAGCAGCAAAAAATCCAAATTTGTGTAATTAGAAACTAATCATGTTTCTCCTAAATCTTGTGACATATTTAGTCTAAAATGAGAAGGGGAAGGAAGCCACTGGCAGATTTCAGAAGCACTTTGCTGTTAGTGGAGAAAGTAGCAGTGAGAGGCACTGGAGGACACCATATCTGGAAAGCTGCATATGATTCTAAGGTTCAGGAAAAGAGAATTCAAATGGGAAAAGTTACAGTCAAGGGCTACTAAGATGGGTATAGATGAAGAACCTTTCATTTGACTAGAATAGCCCATCTTCTTTTATTTTACTAAGCAAATCCCAGGAGGACACTGAAACACACTGGACGTGGGAGAAAGCAGCTATATAGGCCACACAACAATAGCAGCATCATACTGTATGACCATAAATGGGCTATGAAGGATTTATCTTCACAACTAGAACAAAGTCCCTACCCTTTCTTGTGAAATCATGATATGTTACAAGCTGAGTGTACAATGATTTCATTGAATTTAAAAATAATTTAATTTGAAATGTAAGTAATACTTTGAATGATGCTAGAGCAGGGACAGAAATGTGGGTTGCAAGAACTCCTGCAGTCTAATATGTGAGCTTGGCCTGATGTTTTAGGAATGATAGAAAGTGATTGAATGACTCCAGTTATCCATCAACCAGGCTGCGTGCCATAGCAGTGTGCTGCAATGATGTAATGCAAGCATCGATCACCCTGTTCCAAGATGCCTGTTTTCCAAGGTATTTCAGAAATATTGTATCTAAACTCGTAGAAATAATAATAGCAAACTGTATCCAAGTGAGGGGAAATGTGGTACTGTGGGCCTGTTAACTAAAAGGGGCCTGTGACTACAGCCTCTGAAATCCTGCCACCTTTGGGATATAAGAAGTAAATTGTTTTTTGAGTTTGTAAACTGCATGAAAAAGCTTCCTGAAATGTTTGAAATGCCCCTGAATCTCAGATGAGGATTAATCATTGATTATTCAAACATCCAAATAGCCAAACAATCAGCTTTGCCACCACCAGCTCAGCTGGCTGTTGCCGACTGAACTGAGCCGTACTGGCACGGTGTTGTGTCACCCCTGCGCCCTGGCTGGAGGTGAATGCTGGAGAAAAAACTTCCCTTTCATAGACACAGAAGATGTTTGCTGCCTTTCACAATGGGAGAATGAACTTCACGAGATTGCAGAGACCTTTCTCAATTATTAAAGAGAAGGTTGATGACCTACATATTATGATGTTTTGATGCTTTTAAATAACCCACAGATTCAGACTTACCAAATTTCACAACACTGAGTCTCTCCATTGACAAACGTTGTCATAGCATTCAAATATTCAAATATGGGTTTAAGTGACTAGAAACACCCGAGGGCCAAATTCTGTCACTGCAACACTATAGGGCTGACTATAGAAAAGAGTTGCCTTGATGATTTTATCTTCTGTGTCTTCATTCCACAGGTGTAATGTACCATCAGTTCTCTCTTGCCCAATGGCAAATTCATATTTTGCTTCTTAGACAACTGCAGGAGAATTGATCTCTAGGTGGGAACAACAGCTAAAATAGTTGGTGCCTTCTGGGAGTCGTTCAACATACGTTTATTCATGGAAATGTTCAGCATGTTACTTGCCTACATGTGATAGGGACTACACCTCAGCCATTCACAAAGTAGATGGCAGCCGTAAGCACCAGGCCATGACCGATATTCTCAGTATGGGCTTTTCACAGGACACCTTTTGTTCCTCCCACTCCTGAGAAAATAACCTGTGTTCTGAACTTACAATTTTTAATGAAATAGAATTCCCCTATTCTGTCAAAATCTGGTAATTATTCATATCTTCACTTTAAATGAGGAATTAGTCTGCTTCTTGGCACTGTGTTCCTTTCTTACTTGGCAAATAGGAATTTATCACAATGGAATAAAATAGATTATTGCATAACATTCTAAAGCATCGTTAATAGAAATATGTATCCTTCTTTTGACACTAGTGTTATTGCTCAATTAAAAATCTAAATTAATTTTCTCACTTGTATTTCTTCAAACATTATCCTTTTCATCTAGTACTCCTCCTCCTTCTAACAACAAGTTTACCTTACATGTTAGAGAAATGCAATGTGATCCATGTATATTCCATGCTCCACAGCTTTATAAAAATCCTCAGAAAACCTAATTTTTCCCCAAATTATAATTAAGTGATAACATTGTTGTAACTATGGTCACATTTTATTTCAGTTTATGGATCTGTAACTTGTGTCTACCAACAGTTGTATTAAATGTAGTAGGACATAGTATTTAGGTTGGAAATTCTTATGCTGGCTGCAAAACATCCATGAAACTGTAGATGGTTATATTTTCACTGATAAATTATAAACTTGAAAGAAAGGCTTTATTAGCATTTGAGGAGCCAGCAGATCCCTTCTCTGTAAAAATGGAGATCATTCATTGGTCCCTGGGGCTAATAGTACAGTGGTAAATAAAGGATGTCAAGAACTGTTCACTGGCTCTGAGATCAAAGTGAGAAAGCCTAGGTCACATTCACATGCCTGGACTCTCTCCTCCCCCAAAAGAAGTGGACAGCATCAAAACTGCTTGTGTAACATGGTCCTTGCCATGTCTATTTGTGCCAAACTCTGCATGGGCAGCAGATGGCAGAATGCTTCACATTGGCCAGAGCTCTATGAAGAAGGACCACACCAAACATTGAACATGCAGATATATAGATATTATAACATAACCATGATAACAATTACAGACCATAATTGTGGTACCATCTCAACCTGACCCTGTTTTATTTATTTCTACAGACAGGACCTATGAAATCTGTGACAGTAGAAGAAAGGTGTTTAACATCTGCAGAATATTAATAGAACATAGCTGGTGGAAATACTGTAATATGCTATGAAATTAATTTTTTGGGGGTTCTTTCTATGATATCTTTGAATTTTAAAATCCTAGATATCTTTTGACAGATTACAAGTAGCGTGCTTTTGTTAGCTATTTAGGCTCCTTTTTAAGGAAGCCTCATCATTCCAGATACTTAAAGTCCTGGGTAAGTCCCACAGAAGTACAGATGGAGTGCAGTCCCCACATACCCAGGCCACATAGGTGTTACCTGCAAGAGGATTCCCATGCATTATCAGTCCTGCTTTGATTTCCAGCTGTAAACTCCCCTTTCTGTGTATTTAGCAACTTTTTTAAAAGCAGGCATACTTTACATCTTGTTTAGGGACTGACACAGCAGGAGTAAATTCTCCTCCAGAAAGACAGTAGTCTCAACTCAGCACATTAAAAGCCTATTTTAACCTTTGAAACCAATGGGAATTCAGAGAGCAGGACGGGACTCATGGATGCAGAAAGTGGACATAACCATAAATCACATAAAGTAGAGGTGTGATAGAGTGAGGAAGAATATTTCTCAAACCGTTATCAATACTAGCGAACTAGCCACATATTAGATTTTTCACTCAGAACTGTGTATTTAAAGAATTTACTTAAGTTCATAAAGATATGTCTTGTGGAAAAAATAAGTTATTAGTCAGATTTTACCCCTATTGATATGTGTACAGAAAACGCAAATAATCATTGAAGAAGCTTGCTTAATTTTTTTACATTTTCATTCACAGTGTATAAAGAATTGCCCTGTTTTTATCTTGTAAAACTTAATAACTTGAATCCAGCTGGCATATCAAAAAAAGGTATGGCCTAGCAGGGTTTGGAAGATGTCCAAGAAAACACAAAGAACTGCAGTGTAAGGAGGACATTACTTTAAAAAAGTACGGGTGCTTAAGCAAAACTTTTTTTTTTTTTTTTCCAAACAGCAATCCAAAGAGGCACTTCAAGAGACAGCCACAATCTGAGTCCTAAATCATATGTATTTCCTCCAGGTTCAAGAAAAGAGAAGTATTTTTGCTTGAGATTCATGGCCAATGCAAAACCTTTTCAGTCTGAATCCCAGCTAATAGTGATAATTAGCTATTTCTGTTGATTTATGCATGAAGCATTGCAGAATTATGACCTCTTATGCAAGTCTGATATCATCAAAGTCCAGCTGGAGATCCAGTTAAGTTTTTCTTTTTGGAAGCTAACACACTTAAAGGTATCAATTTGGCAGCAGCAAAAAGTAAGGGGAAAACTTTATTTTCTTCTGTTATTCCTCAATATATAATGCAGGAAAAAAAACTATCAGATGGAACTGTAGTTCTTTTAGGAAGTATTCTATATAAATTATTAAATACTCTGATTTGTCATATACAGTCTCCTTTTCAGCGTTCTCTACAGCCATGAAATACTTTGTTATTTTACTTGAATTCACTGCATTATCCATAAAGTTATATTAAAAAAAAAATCTGAATATTTTGCTTTACCTTCTCTTAACATTAAAAAATTCCTACTACTTCTTTTTCTTCATGATGATAATAATACTTTTATTATGCGTAGGATAATTTAATCTCACATATATCATAGTAGGTGTCTTTAAAATGAGGTATAAACCAGTCTATGAAAATACAATATAGTGCTGTGTAAAGGTACCAATATGAGGGGCTTTGAAATCTTTTTTGAATCTTTGTGTAATATAAAAACTAAAAAACTTCAGCTTACATAACCTAAAAATATTATGTTTATTTTAGATGCAAATGCTATAATGTAGATTATCTGAACTGCTCATCCTCAGTATAATTTATCTCATGCAGCCTCTTAGAAATCTCAAAAAGTCAGAGAAAAGCCAAGAACCATAGATAAGGTACAGTTGACCTCCAGGATCTCTCTGTGCATCAGAAACTTCAAGGGCAGAATATACAATTTACTGATGGGTAGGGAATGTAATCGGCAAAGTCCATGTCAGTGTTCTTCTTTATCTAAAACCTTCTTTAGCTTGATATGAAGGTCCAAATCAGGATATTTTGCATAAACAGTATTTTTTTAATTGATTGATTACTTCATGAAGATGTGTTTATTATTCAGAACTGTCCACATTTGAAATCCTGATGATTACTCATGCTTATAAAAATGAAAACCTATGCAGACTACATATGCTTTTAAAGTTAACATTTTATGCATTTAAAAACATTTTGGCAGTTCTGATGTGAATAAATTATTTTTTTTGTTTGATTTGGTGATAACTGGTAATATTTGTGCCTTGTATTTCCATTTCTGAGTTTTTCTTTTCATTTATCCTTCTTTTGTTAATTCAATTCCAAACAAATTTTTCATCAGGTTGTAGAGTCACTCATATTTTTATGTCTGCTTTGCAATTCTAGTTTTTCTGTTTTAATGTCAAGTGCATGTGAAGGGAAATGAGATCACTTCATCTGTTTCCTGTCATTTGATGTAATGTGTAGACATATCCTGGCTAAACTTGGCAAGAGTCTCACCTTTAACAGAAAAGATGGGGGAGAAAACCTGACTACCACTAAAGGCAGAAGAAACATGCATTCCTTTACATTTGTTTAGCAGCAGAAAGCCAGAGATAGAATAATTATTAAAAAAGGATTGAAGAGACATACGCTGAAAGGAAATGAGTGGCTTGACTTACAGACTGACTAGGCTTTAGTGATCTCAATGGCATTTAGGCAAATCACATCTAATAATCACATCATAACCTTACCTTTCAGGAATCATGGACAGTGCACCCTCCAGAAAATCTGGCAAACTAGTTGAGAACAAAGGTATATCTAGGGGGCAGCTCAGCAGTGTTTTGAGACCAAGGTTATTATCTACAGGGAGAGAGAGCCTGCAAACCTGCTTTCATGACCACAGGACCTCTAAATTCCTAAGCACAGCTTCTAGCCTGACACACACCATAACATGCCTGAACATGGTTTTCTGCCAGTTTGCGCAGCCTGTAACATGTGCAGTCACATGGTGAGGATGAAGATATGATGTGCTGCAGAGCATCTTCCAGTTATGCACTCTCTCAGTGGCTGATAAATAGTCAAAAAGTTACATGTCTCTAAATATGACAGGCCAGGGTCCACTTGCACAGGGTTTTGAGGCCAGATGGGACGGCATCACTTGCAGCCAGGTGCCTACAGTCTCTTCCCTCAGAGTTGCATTCAGTCTCCCCTCAGACAGGGCCAGGGCAATGGCTGGGGGCACCCTGGGCATCTCCCTGGCCAAGCCTCCACTAGTACTATGCTGAAAACAGCAATACAGAAATGCCAGTAATCCTACACTGTTAGCTGTTTTATTTAATGGTAAAAACATAAATCAGGGAAAATTACAGTATTATATCCTTTTCACCTTCTATTAGAGTTCAGTGTTCCCCTGATAGGAAATCAGTCCCTCCGGAGAGAAAGGGCTGATCCTAGATTGATTTCTGAAATACTCTCGAGCTTCTAGGATTTAAGAGGAGATGGAAAACTGATTTGTGTTTCACATGCTACATTCACTTGTGGAACAGGTCTTTGGCTGCAGTATTTCTCCATTACAGTAATGGGTATGAAGCCTGATTTACATTAGGGTTTTGTCATATAATTCTCTTTTAACTCCCGAGACCATACTTACTTTTGGTGTGAATGCATGAGACATTTGAAACCTGTTTCTTAATGCTTCCCTCTCTGCCCCGTGAATGACCTCTTTTCTGAATATCCCAATGAAGAAGGATAGCATTTTCAAGGCAGGAAGCAGGAGGCACTGCTCTGTTCTACCATCCCTGCTATATAAATAAAATATGATTAAACTGATGGCAAGGTTTCACTGTTAAAATGATCATTCCTGAGAGAAACAGAATAATGAGAGTTTCTTTTAGTAGATATTCAGGTGAAGTCTGTATATTCAGGAAACAACTTGTAGACTGCATAAGGCCAATATTTGTAAGCTCACTCTTTGATTTAACCTACCTGGTAAGCATCAGTTTATTGTTTCTTAAGAACATTTTAAAAACTTTAGTAATTGTGAAGACGGCTTCAGTTCTTTGAAATTATTAAAATGGTCAAATTAATTTCATTTGTAACCCTGGCCTTTCTGAAATATATTATGTCAGGTCTATTCCAGGTAATTTGTTTAGTTAAGCCATGGTCTTTCTTGCTTCTTTTATGATTATGTAGAAGCATAAAATTAATTTTAATTAGACCCAATAAGCTGTACAGTCTGAATTCCAGAGTTCTAAAACTCACTGAACAACAGGAGGTTAGAGGATATAAAAATTAAGCCTTGTTCAACGTCAGGAGGGTATGAATTCACATATGGATTCCCATTTATGATAACTGACTTTGTGCAGCATGTCTCAGTACAAAAATGACAACATATTGCTTTCATACAGTCTCTTAAAAATGAATGAGATTCTGTAGATAATTCTCCCGGGAATTTCATCTTTTTTATTGACATAAACAAATGGGAATAGTTTATATCCTTCTACCTCTATTTCAATGGCTTTAACAATGCAGTAAAGTATAGAGTGTGTCTTTTTTTAACATGCAATAAATATCTCCTTGATTGAGAAGTACCATTTTTAGAAAATCTTATCTTTTTGTTCCTTTTCATCATAGAACAAAGGAGTAAAGAGTGTACTATTGTGTATTGCCTCCTGAAAATACTGCATACAAATGTTTTTCCCCTTGAGGTATTAAGATGCCAACACAGAGATACAAAGCGAACTTGCATTATCTACATTTAGTAAAAAGCTTAGTTATTGAGTTCCTAAAAATTCTTCTGAGTTTTCCCAGTGACATGACGTGATGACTAGTAAATGAAGAATGACTAAACACCATAGGACTTGGTCCTTCAGATATGTTTTTCTTGTATCCAATAGAAAGCTCTATACCACAAGATTTCTTGTGTATTATCACAATATTTTTCCATTTCTCTTTCTGTGAACAGGTCATTTTGATGACATATTTCTCTATGTGAATTTCATTCCAGTAGCATAAACGGGGAAAAGATCCAATGCATAGCAAGACATTTTCTCACTATATTGAATAACTCAGCAATCAAACTGGTTTTTTTCTGCATTTCTGTACACCTTAAACCATGAAGAGAAATTCCAAGACCTGTTTTTTGCCTATTGCTATCTATTTTATTATTTTAAATAGAATTATTTATCCAGATAAAGAAATACACCATCATCCCCATTCATTTTGAGAATATAAGAGAATTCCTGGGCTGGCCTCAGCTATTTGGCCACTAGATAAACAAAACATGTTTCCAAAGCTTTAAAAAAAAATGTTTGAAAGCTGTAAGTACTGCCACCAACAAAAGTAAGGCTGTAGAGAACACTAGCAGTATTGATACTTTCAGCAGCATTTCAAAGGAAAGTAGTTTGGAAAGTAATTCCTGAAGTTGGTGAATATTAAGTATCTTCTGAGAATACCTGCTGTATAGACATTCACGTTAGAAATGCAGAGGAATGTCCTGTTTATGCACATCACTAATCTGCAAATGAAGTGCTGTGTTTCTCAGTCTCTTTAAAAATGGGAGTTTGAAGAATATATATTGAGATGTGTAATTAATCTTTTACAGTTGTAACTACAAAGCATGCAATTAAGAGCTGCACCCATCATTTGTAGATGTGTTTGTAAACTGCTACATACAGATTGCTAACTTGTAACAGGTACATCTTTCCAGTTGCAGTTTGGTTTAAAGAAATCTAATTTAAAATGAATTTTTAATATTCCAATAAATTGAATTTTATCCAGTACATTTGATATTGAAAGCTATTTCCTGAATATTATTTTTTGCAGATAATTGCATCCATTATAGCAGTATGAGGTAAAGAAAAAAAACATTAGAGCAAAAGAAGACAACTACTTTATGAATGAGGAAACACCATAGCCTAACCTTATAGGCTTAAGGCCCTTCTTATGCCTCTATATATGTAAACAGTTGTCAAGAAAGGAAACCTCTTTCTCACTGTCCAGCTAGGGGAAGAATCATCTCTCAACCTTCGGTCTCTTTCATATCAGTTGACATCATTCTGCTTGCAACATAAAGGCAATGGTGAACAACAACACTCATTCAGGTCAGTGTTTCTGTAGAAACTGTCTGCAATGGGTGGAAAACCAAAGAAAAGCACTTTTTCTAGCTGCTGGCAAAATGAGAAATTGGTCAAAGCTTGCCATCTTTGGGCAAGCTGTTGTCTAACATGGACTTCCATTAAAAGGGATACAACAAAGTGATGCATAGATATTAGTAAGGAGAAGATGCATTTGAATGTATATCAAATTCCTTCTTGATATTCTGGATGGTTATCTTTTGTATAGGCATTGGAAAGTATGACAAAATAGATCCCTTCTCATTACTTTCCCTGATTAAAAACCAGATGGCCGAAAGCCAAGCCATGAGCAATTCATAAACATTTTCAGCCATTTTGCAAACTTTAAGTAAAGTTTAAATCTTTGGGAATTTTCTGAATCTTTGGAATTGCTGAAGCAATATTTGTTAAATATCACTTAACCTATCTCTTTCTTTTGCCATGGATGCTGTTTGAATGGAAATGCTTTCTTTTGGACCCAGATATCTTGACCACCTAATACCTGCTTACCTATTGTGTAAACTTTCTACCTTTTCTTGGAATTAATGTCATGAGTTAGGGGTATGTGAAACCTAAGAGGAGAATTTTCTAACTGAAGTCCTCTGAATCATCCTTTAGAAAGATGTCCTTAGCCTGTTGGGTGTTTAATGTTAGATAGTCTGAATTCTGTTCTATGTTAAACATGCCACTACTCAGGGTAATAAAAATTTTCATTCATTTTTTGCAGGAAAAAAGGGAATGCAGTGTCAAGCCAATGAGTCTGTACCAGAATCTAGGCCTAAATCATGCTTTAACATCATCAAGCCATCAGTTTATCTCCTGGATGTTGTAATGTAGGATGTTAAATAGCTATTGCTGTTCCTTCCCTGAAAGAATGATCGATATCAAATATGATGGATAGTGCTAGGCACAGAAAGAGTGGTCCTGGTTGTGAAAGATGCTGATTACATTTTGCCCTGTGGGGCAAACTTCCATTTCACAAAAGTGTTAATACAAAACGTCCCTTTCACTCAATCAGCACTTATATGAAAGCTTCTGTTCTCTGACTTGCAGCTTTAAAAAATATGGCACAGAAACTCTTCCCTTATCTCGCTGTCAGTACTGTTTCTGGCTTCAAAGCTGTTTACAGCCATGCTGTGTTGAAGAAGCCTACTCTCACACTGCCTGAGCCATTGTCCCAACTCCATGGCCTAAAATAAATCCCCCTGTTTTTAATCCTACTACCTATTTCTCTGCTATTTACTTTTCCCTTTTCTGTAGCTCAACCTATGGACCATGTACAGTTCCCTAATCTTCAGTGTCTTTGTTTAAATAATGCTATGTGTTGCTGTTAACTGAGATGTAGGTCAGAGTGCTGTATAGCCTTATTTATTAAATTACTGTGATTATTTCTTCATCTTGACATCAAAAAAGAAATTATTCTTCTCTGCATATTTCTGTATGACCATGAAATTTCTGAGAATAAAAAGCAATATTTTTTTTTTGTCTTTTGTGTCAGAATGAAGCTAATGTACTCTTCCAACTCTTTCCATTGCAGGAAATCTATTCATGGTTCACTGCTCTAACATTATTCAACATGCATTGGAAGCTGTTTCAAAGGGATGAAGTGAAAAATGTATTGTGTTTTTACCTGAAACACAGCATCTTCTTACAGTTTTCCTCCATGTTTTCCAAATCAGAAATCAGGCAGGAGGGAAATGGGTCAAAACTGAGCTTCACAAAAAAAAATAAATAAAGAAAACTAGCAAAAGTTTGACATAAATATTTTAGACTTGACTCTGGTTTTGATAATTTAGAATCCTTTATTTAGTCATTTATTTACCATATTCTTACTTACAGACACATATTTACAGAAATACTCACAGTGAAATGGTGGCAAATATATCTTTAAAACAAAAAAGAAACTTTAAATAGCTTGTAGAACAGAAGTGTCATATTTTTATACTGTTTAATAGTTAATATATTACTTTTTAATAACTATTAATAATTAATAATGTCACAATTGCATCTTTAAAGATTTCTGCAGCTGACATTGTTTCTGACCATATGGTATCAAGATATCAATACCTTTTAATGTTTGCAGGTATATTTCTTATAAAATCTTCCTCTGAGTATAACCAAGAAAAATAAATGTTGCAGAGAGGTGTTGTAGCATAGTTTTATTTTTTTTAAAAAGTCTCTTAATGTTATAATTGCATTGTTGGCTGTTGTGAAGCTCTAGTATAGGAAGCTAACACACAAAGTACCCTATTTCATATGGTGCTTATTTTACTCTGGCCAGCAGCACAGACCTGACAGACGTGGTGAGGAATTAAACCTCTCATATTCTACATCTGTCTCATCTAATTTCTTCCTTACAATCTGCTCCCGTTCTCACTTTCACCTGATGTCCTTACACACTTCCTTTTTGAAATTAGTGATTATTTCTTTCATCATTATGCATATGACTATGCATTTTCGTTTCACAGACAGTGAGAAAAAAAATCAACCTTGGAGTCTAAATTCCCTTAGGATTTCTTTTAATTCATCAGCTGGAAAAGACGACTTTTTAAAGCCCCGACACTGCCATGCAAATTTTATACTAGGGTCTTTGGAGAAAGAGCCACTGGTAAGCATCTCTCCAGGTTCTGTTGCTGCTTTTCAACATATTCTTGGTACCACAGCATACCAACACTTCATAGTTGTAAGTGCTGCTTATAGCAATGCCTTGTTTGGGTCTGCCATTTTCCCTTGCAAACTTTCAGGCAACAGGAAGGTAAAATTCTATGTTGACAGCAAAATGCTTACCTGATGGTTTTGACCTGTTGTAGACATGACATTGGAAAATAGCAGCATGATCCAATAGATAGCATTTCCCGAGCGCTATGCCATACAGACATACCTTTGGTTCTCTTGATTTCTATACCTTTCCTTCTCCTCTTGCTTGAGCTAAGACAATGTTCTATCTTCAGAAATGGAAATCCTTTTACATCAAGGAGCTTGTGAACTAGGACTATGAAGGCATAAAGTGCGAGAATATCCCTGTAGCATGTGGCGTAGGATAACAGTTCCAGCAAAGAAAAATAAACTGTGATATTTTATAGCTCCTGGCAGTGAAATAATGATTGCATTTTTTGAAAAGTTAAAACAAAAAAGCAAAGCAAGTCTGACTTAAAATATAGGATATGAACAATGATGTAAACAGCAAAAAACATAGTGTTCACAATTTTCTAGAACAGGTTCTTTTATTGTTTGATAATGTGTCCAAGGAGCTTTTATCAGCTTGTTTATTCATTTTGCTGCTGAAACAAGAAATAGGTCAGGGGAAGATCTCCTGGAGACAGAGCTTCCTTGAAGTCCTGCGATCTAGATGCCAGGCAACCTCATACTGAATCATACAGTCTAATTAATGATCAATATTGTTGATGTATTCTCAGGCAGCACACTTACCCATGACAATTTTGCACAAATGCCAGGAAAATATCATACAGAAGAAGTCAGTGCAATTATCCACTTCCTAGATCCCATCATTATATCATGTATAAAAGTCTGACATCATCTTAGCAACAGTTATCACACAATTTGATCTGAGATGTGCAGGGTCCCCGTTACAATTAGAATAACTAGCATGCATAGTGAATGTTTACTTCAACATGTCATTTAATGAGCTCTAAATGGTATATGAGTAAAGAATAAGAAAAAACTGATTGCTTATGATACACTTTGACCCATTCCATAATATATATTTAAATCCAGGTAATATACCTAAGCTCAAACAATAGCCAAAATTCAATATAATTTAAAAAATCTCATGACAACATAATTTTCTTCAGATAAAGACTTAAATAGAAGCATGGATAAAATATATTTATAGCATATTCCTAATATTAATCATCAATGTTATAGCACCTAAGACTTCCAGCTTCTCTCTTTCATTTCAGGGTCTGAGAGCTCGTTACTGGTTTAAGAGTCCAGACATTTTTATAAGATAAACAAATGTTACCTTCAATTTACAATAGGAACATTGACAGAATATTATCTTTCAGGAAAGTAACTGAAAACTGTTCCAAGCTCTGCTGCTTCTCTCCCTATTTATATTCCTTCATGTTTTAACTATCCCAGTATTATTGCTTCAAAATTGGAACAGTTTCAGCCAGTCAGAATTCAGGAATGCTGTTACATTTTTACCTGATTCACCCTTACCACTCAGTATATATACTTATTTCTTAGTCACTCATTTTCTTGCACTTATATTTGCCTAATGATAGCACAGTTCTTAATAATTTAGCATAGTATTGCAAAATCCCATACTCTGAATTGCAGTCAGCCATTATTAGCCAAGCAAAGTACAGAGATTTATATAAATCAATGTGTTGCTCTTTCTCAGTTACTTTATTCCAGTTATCTAAATCTTATAGCTCTGCTTATCTAAGGCAGGGGTCCTCAAACTATGGCCCACAGGCCAGATACGCCCCCCCAGGGTCCTCAATCCAGCCCCTGGTATTTACAGAACCCCCCTGCCCCCCTCCACGACAGGGGCTGGGGGGGGAACCAAGCAGCCACAGATAGCTGCCTGCCACTTCATTGGTGTGCTGGCCCCTGTTTAAAAAGTTTGAGGACCCCTGCTCTAAGGGAAAAAAGACTTTTTAGAAAACTGAGCTGCAGTGAACTGAAGTTTTGGATTTGCCACATTATTTATTGACCACGATTTTGTGGACCATGTGGTCTCACAGCTTTTATCATAAATATTACACAGGTGAGAAAAATTATAATAGGTAAAGACTTACAATAATCTGGGTAAAGGTACCATTGTATAAACATCTGTAAGATAAAATATGTTGTTCAAGTCTGTAATTCATCTTAGCCTTCTCCATAAAGCAAACATTTTCTCTTAAATCTACAGTTTGTTGATACTTGACATTTGAAATATAGAAAGATAAAATGTTCTCAAGGAGGCATATCTATTGAAAGATAATATTTATGGCATTAGAAACGTAGTGCCAGATTTCTCAATATTATAGACGATCTCCACTTTGTTGACTCTGAAAGAATTAGAGCCATTTACAGAGGGTCTAAAGAAATTTGTCCAAGCTATATAAGTGTCTTAGAAGCTTAACTGTAAAGAAATCCAGGTCTTTATTGTGTAGGCACATTTTCAACATTTGGCCTATCAGTTCAGGGAGAGATTTAAGAATGTACATTTGATCTTAGATGATTCATCCTCCACTTCAGGAACACTTAGGATGATATAACTAAGAGAAAATATGTCACATAAATAACAAACACAGTTTTTCTGCATAAGAAGACAAATCCTCTCCATTGCCTTGTCTTCAGAACAGCTGCAGCCTAGTGGCTGGGATGGTCCTTGGGGAGGTGAGATTCCCATGTCAGTGGAAGATTACAGCCAGTTTACATCAAGAGCTGATTTGGCCATTAGGGTGCCAAAAGGTGTTTTGGTGTTATGTATTGTGCCATACATCCTTTGCTATGTTTAGTGTTTCCTCTCTTATTCTCATAATGGGGTAGCTCTTAAATTGGGGACAGGAAGATTCATCCCCACCTACACACTTCTATAACTCTTTGAGCCTTATTTCCCTCCTCCTAAGCACATGCTGTCAAGTCCATCATCATCTTACATAGTTGTACTTATTGGAGTATGTTTGGGGCGGGGGGGGGGGGGGGGCGGGGAATGAGGGGGGGTGGGTATAGCCAGATTTGGAGAGGGGGTCATGAGTCAAATCCAGATGAGCATGAAAAACAGCATGGAGGAGCAAGTTAGAAGATGCCAGCATGTCATCTGTCTTGTGTCCGTGAGGTGAGTTGTGTGGGTCTACTACATAGCTGTATGCTTCAGCTCTTCTTATGATGATGAATGTGAACAATGGAGCTTTTCAGCCTTGAAAATCAGATTTAATAAGTGCATTGCAAAGTTCTTGCATTTGTGTGCCTGCACAGTAGCCCTCACTCAGGAATTTTCTGGCTGTGCCCAAGGTGTCAAGGATGAACGTAAGACTATTCAGGCTAAGCCAAAAAGAGGTGCATAGAAGAGAACATAAAATAGTGATCTAATTTTCTGGTTTTCAACATATTACAACTAAATAGTCTAATCTTGTTAGTATTGTCTAATATTGTCTTTATAATTGATGACCTATACTGTTCTGTGTAATATTTTTCCTTTAAACCTTCTCTGTGCTACGTACATACAAACACACACACAAAACACTACTGTAAAATTTTCTGTTGAAATTCCTGTCAGCTGAAAAGCACTAGAGCTGCCATTGTCTCACAAATTAAATACAAAGGTAATTGTATACACTTCCGAGAAAGCCTAGAATGAGTCTTTAGGGCACCTTTCTAGCAGCTGTTTTGATGCTATGCAAAGCAGCTAGAAATGGGACCCAGAACTGTTCTCAGTGGTTTTAGTTTAATTCACCATTCCCAAAATTAGGAGTTGTAAATATTTTTAATTGCCTGTAAGCTTGCAGCAGCTGAAATAAAGTATTCATTAAACCTAGTCTTCCACTCCAGTTATCTTTGTTTTTTCCTTTCCCTCAGGAATCCATTTTCTCTTGACTAAAGCCAATATTGCTAATTTTTTGAAAGACAATTGCTATATAAAATGTACATACATTCAATATTAATCTTCTAGTTTCTCCACAAGCTATCAGGAGTGATATGAAAGTTATTGTCTATATTCATATGGAAAGATAATTTGATATAATAATATATATTAATATGAAACAATAGAGACCTAAATTTCAAATGGTTCAGGCTGTGTTTATTTTTTGAAGTAAGAACAGATCCCTGGAACTCAAATATAAGCACATACAGAAGCATGGTAAGATTTTGTTTTGAAATCTTTTGTTTAAGGCTCTGAAAATACAAGCGTCATTATA
Source organism: Falco peregrinus (assembly GCF_023634155.1). Taxonomy (NCBI): domain Eukaryota; kingdom Metazoa; phylum Chordata; class Aves; order Falconiformes; family Falconidae; genus Falco; species Falco peregrinus. The sequence continues at coordinate 66,584,138 of NC_073723.1, forward strand.
AAAAGAATACATCTCATAAAGAAACATACTCTTAACCTCAAATTTACAGATGTAGGAGTAGAACCACTTAATGATCTGTGGAGACCAACTGAGAAAGGCCTAAGGCAGTGGCACATATTTTGTCAAAAGGTGTTGGACTTAAATAATTTCCTGGGTTTTTAATCCAGAACCTTATTTTGGCACCTCATCTATTTATATTCTATATATATATATATACACACACATCCACAGGCACACATATATAAAATAGGTGCTTTAAAAAAGAATACAAAAGAACCATCTTTATCATCAGACTGGTACCTACTGTTGGCCTGAAAGAAATATTAATCTACCAGTGTTTTGTACAAAGGGAGCCACTTCTTTATGTCTACTGACAACATCTTTCAAAAATTAAAGTCACCCGTTTCAAAGCTAGTGAAATTGCTCTATTACCTCTATAAATTTAAATGTAAGAGTATACAGTCAAGAGGCCTTGATGAGGACCTAATACATATCTCTTACTTCCAAAGCATCCTAGCCCATATTTTGTGAGGAGTTTGCTCATCTAGGTACATACGGGCATGTTCTGAGAAACATGTGCTCTCTTAATCTGTAAAGATTTCAAAATATGTCAGGCTGACATGAGAGAGAGTTCAGCCTGGAGCAGAATTTCTTTCTTCACAATAGGCAAAAAGATAAAAGAGGAAGTATCTAAGAACTGTAAGATAAAACTAACGGCCCCAAAGATATTAGCATATCTCCAATGTCTGGTAGCTACTGAGATGGGGTTGTTTAAACCACAGTTTTAAAGTAACTGAAATCCATTTAGGTGCCTTTGTGGTTCTGATTCCTCTTTACCCCTACCAGGATCTTGATTAAGTTTTTCTTGAAAAGTTTTGACTAAATTACTGTTATTACTCAGAAGAAAAGTAATGCCTCTGTTTACCCTTATAAATGGGAATTAATGTTTGACTGAATTTGTCGTCACAGTGCTTAGGTAAAGAATAAAAGACAATTAAATCTCACAGGGAAAACTAATAAATAATTCACTGGAAGAGCTGGGAGATGCACAATAGTTTTTCATATGACAGCTGTAAGGAATCTAGAAAGATTTGTTGTCCTCTGAAGCTGAAAAAGCCTAGTATAAAAGCAAGCACCAGAAAAGCACTATTGCTTCTAATACTAGTCAGCTCCTCATGGCCAAGTTTTACCCAGAGCTTTTGTTAGCTTATTCTTCATGGACTCCTGGAACATTACATGTATTTTCTGCATGGTCTTTGAACAGAGATGCATAAAATCTTTAATATAAAAACTGAGCTGATTTTCAAACTTGGAGTTATGCAGCGATGTGTCACAGAATAACTGATTGAAGCTGGTCTGTAGTAGATGTATAGTTTGTATGGCAGTCAGCTAATACTCAGGTTTGTGTGCAAGATATCATCATTCCAAACCAAACACAGACCTCAGGGCGTACAAACAAAAAACTTGAACCAAACAAGATCCTTTCCCACAAGAAGGAAAAGAAAAATATGCTGCAATTTCATTTGACAGCAAAACCACAGGTTTTTACAAATATCTGTGAAAGACATAATGAACAGGCTAGCATTTAATGAAAAAAACATGTTGCTGATGATGATGTTATAATGACACTGAACTATTTTGTTTGCTAAATAGTTAGGATGTAAAGGGACAGATTGCTAGGATAGCAGCAAAAGTGAATTTTGGTGACAATAATGTTCTCATCAGGGAAATAATCCAAAACGTTGCTATGTCACTGGAGAGTTTTCTCTTTGCTGAAGGTTTTATGGCACATTAACAATAAAAAAACCTCATGAGATAGTTCTTTGTAGAAAAGAAGGTTCCTTCTTCAGCTCTCTTGCCTAACAGCAAATATTTGCAGCTTCATGCAACTACCCAAAGATTCCTATTCCTTTGAGTTTTTGAGTTTTCTCATCCTGAAGGATTAATCTGGAGTAAATCAGAAACACAGAAACATGTAGGAGTAATGAAGATTACATAGTTTTGGTAATTTGTCTTTTTGGACTTTTTAGACACACAAATAAGATTGAGATTAATGTTATCCGAAAAACAAAAGGTGCCTGTCTATAAACATTTACGTATAGATTATTATCAATTAAGACTGTCCATGGATTTCATATCTTGATTTTGTATAACTTAAATGTGAAGATTCACCCAATGTTTCCAAGGGACACAGGGCACAAAAGAGCTGGAGGGCAGTGAGCTGGGCTTGCAGTTTGTTAAGGCAGAAAAGAAAGTGGCAGATCTGCAGCAGCAAAAGTATTCATGCATTATCACATAAGAACTCTAAATATCACACATGAGATCAATTGCTGATAAAATGATATTAAATTAATTCAAATGACAACAATAAGATGTTGTGATAAAGGTTATTTCATTCTTTGTGAGAAATACAGTTATGGTTTGTTAGGTAACTAGAGATATGACTTTTGACCAGCAGAACTGAAAGTCTGCTCAGAATTGCTTCAATATTTTTATGACATCTCAATAATCAAATAACAGCAGTGATGGCTTAAAGCTGTTATTCTCTTTGTTTAGCTAGACCTCTTTCTACTAGAACTGACATTCTGCTTGAAGTCACTTTTTGATAACTTTTGATTACAGATTTTATTAGAAGCACACCATAGTTATTTTCCCAACCTGCAGCTGCTCAGAATGCTGCCTTCTTATGCCTGCTATCCAAATGAGCAAAATAACAGAAAGTTTGCTGTTCAAATTTGTATGCAGATCTCACTGTTGGTTTTGATTTCTGGTTCTTTATTTGTGTTTTTAATGAAATGAGTTTGGACTTTCATTTTGGTTTTAAATTTCTCTTTTTTTCTTGATGTCATTTCAAGGCCCATGAATTTTGGGTGGGGTGTATTTGATTTCTGACTTTTAAAGCATTACATATTTGTAAGAATTATTTTATGTTTTCAGATAAATTACTTTGTTTTGGTCTGTATCTTTGCTTGTTAGCCATCAGGTATTGCAGTTAACACTTCTTTCACAGGATTTTTCTTGGTTTTAACATGATCGATGTTCTATTGGGTTATGTTTTCCAAACCAGGGACCATTAGCCTAGTTACACAGTTATTAACAGAGACATTCACATTTGCTTCCATCCAAGCAGCCAAAACAAAGCACTTTTGCAAATTCAGTTTATAATCTCCAACAATGTTCTAGCTCCCTGAGTCAGCAAAATCACTCCAATTTGTTTCACAGGGAGCCTGGCCAGGTTGCATGTCATCAGAATTGCTTTTTTGGAACCCGGCACTATTTAGAACAGTCTCCAGTACGTTACAAGCTCATAACGCTTAACAGCGCCTGCGATAAGATCTTTGATATAATTCCTGATTAAAAGGTCTTCCTTGATTAGGACAAACTGAAAGGAACTAGAAATGAACTTTAATTGATCACTGGCAAGTATTTGCTGATGGCCAAGATCTCAAAGGAGTGGGGGGGGAAATGTATTAAAATTAATTCATCTCATAAAGCAGTCAGACATATTTATATGACAAAAGACAGGTTTCAGATGCTTTCCTTTACTCTGAGAAATCCATTCTTCTTATGTAATGAAACATGATGTCACAGTAGGTGTGATGGATGCGGGAAAAAAAGTTCTTTTTTTCTTTTCAAACCTAATATTAATATATTATGTACACGAAGCAAACAAAAATCATGTAATTTAGAAAACATTCTCTGCACAAAAGCTGCTTCAGCACTCAGCATTCTAGCTAGAAAGAAACCACAGTGGGGAAAAAAATAATCAATGTTCTTTTTATAGAGTATGATGATTTTCTGGTGTTTGTATTTAATAGTCTTAGTTTACTCTCAGTTATTGCTTTTATACATTATTGTTCTGTATATAAAGTATAGATCTTACCAATTCTTCTTATCAGTTATCCAGTCCCTTTATTTCTTTTCCTGCTTCAATCGATTGCTTTAAGTTTTACATAAATTCTTGCCTTTCAACCTACAGTTTTTACTGAATATCAGTCTTCTGTAAAGAAAGAAAAAGCTGCTCTTTTACTGAAAAGGACTAAAATGTGCACAGAATGAGAAAAGAGGTAATATTTTATGTATTTATTTACTTTATCAATGTTTAGTATACATTAGTTAAGTATTCAGACATCATTTAGCTTTTCTTTTTCTCTTCAGCATGGAACCAAAAGATAGTCTTTGAGGAAGCCAGTACTCAAAGTTCAAAGAAATAATTTATAAGGTCATTTTGGAACACTGAAGCATTTTCTTTCTTTTTGTGCATCAAACTGACAATTCTGATGAGAGAGAGAGCTGCTGTTTCTTCCAGTTTCTTTCTCAAATTGTGGTTTTAGATTTCAAGTGATTCTGTTATGTCTACTTAATTGTGTAAACTATGGAACTGGACAGTAAAGCAGATGTCGTCTAAAGTTGTAATTACTCATAAAAACCCCAAACAGTTAGTGAGGAGAAATTATTTGATAAACATGTTCTCTGCAGCTGTTATTTAACAAACAAATGTCATAACAGATACCTTCCTGTATTCCTGGTTAGTTTGCTTAAAGACAAAATATGTGTATGAAACAAACAAAAAATTCAGTATTGAGTTCTTCCTATAATTTATGAAATTTCAACTTAAAATTATAGTAATGATCTTCAACAAACTGGTCTATTTCAGAAATTCACAAATTCTGTCTATGATCCAAAATAATCCTAAAACTCTTATATTGAACTTGAAAGAAAATAAAATAGGACAGTAACAAAAATGAAAATGGAAAACCAGGAACTCATTTTCAAAAATACAGGGCAATTTTTCACATATAACTCTGAAAATATGGAATATGGTACACAGGAAAAAACTAGAAGCCAAAACCTTTCTGGACATAGTCATTGCATATAAAAATTACAAAAGGGCAGCACTCAGAAACAGCCAGACTTTTTTATTTTACACTTTATAGTGTGATGCAAAAGCCTAAGTGCTTTAATTCAGCCCGGATTAATTTGATTCCAAGGTCACTGAAAGATCCCCAAGTATTGCAGATGATTGCACTTATGAAAGAACAGAGGACTCAGCCAGGCATAAGCCTTTCCAGAATAAAGATCTAGCATCAGAAGAGTTTTAGAAAAAAAAAAGCCAAAACAACCACACAAACCCAAAACAGAGGCGCGTGCGCACAGACATGCACATGCACACACAGTGGGAACTACTGCTGTAAAATACAAAATGGACTTTTGGGAATAATTCCCACGATTCTAATTTCTAGTTTTGATGAGTCATTTCAGCAGTTTTTTTCACTTATTTAAGAAAAACTAATCTGTTCTTTTTTGCTGATGATATCAGGCTTAAACTTGTGGCACCTGCTTTATAGTTTTTGCTGCCACAGGCACTCTGGAAAACATTCATGCACATGAACCTTCCCTGGCACAATAAATGATCACTAAATTATTTGCTGCCCTTAATATTTTGCTGCCTTAGAAAACTGCCTGTTCTGCCTGTTTGGTAGAACCAGTTCTAGGAACCACTGGTGCCTCACGTGTTTCTTCTTACCTTGTTTTTTATGTTTGGTTCCACACACTGTAGCTGACTGATCCTCTAAACCAGCATTGGTTCAGCTGGCTATCCAGCTCCAAATGTGGTTGTTTTGGGTAGCACAAAATCTCTTGGCTTCTAATTACTAAGTTTCATTTTATTTCCTAGCTTGCTACTGATCTCTCATTTTTTGGTCATGAACTCACTATTTAGCCTCTTGAGTTAATTTCTATCCCTGTGATGGATTTACATTAAAACCTCTACCATTTTCCTTCCCCTTATATGTTCTTTAATTCATTAGCTTCTTACTGTCTCCTTCCTTTCCTCTCACCCTCTGGCCAGGCTACCACTTTCTTGTCACTTTGTCTGCCCTGCAATAGGTGGCACATACTCTGGTATCCCTCAAGCTACTGATAAATACTTTTTCAGTGTGTCAGGAAGTCACAGACTTAAACATAAAATAAATAAATAGCATAAAGTATTACAAAACTGCCTGCTCTAACATTCTTACTTTCTCACTTTCAGCCCTACCCTAATCCCAAGAGCAAGATTATTACACTATTCTTAAGAAAAATGATGTAATAATTAAACACTCAATGTCCATTTTAAAGTGTTATTTTTTTTCATAGCCAGTGCCAATAATTTTGCAAAGGAAAAAAAATTATTTTCATTTCATTATGTTGACATTTTGTCCCATGGGTCAGAGAACAGAATTCTGAAAAAGCTATGTTCCTTTTTATCCTTCTGTCCTAGTTTCAGCTGGGACAGAGTTGATTTTCTTTTTAGTAGCCGATGCAGTGGTGTGTTTGGGGTTTAGTGTGAGAATAATGTTGATAGCACACTGATGCTTTTAGTTGTTGCTGGGTGATGCTTATACTAAGTCAATGACTTCTCCATTTCTCAGGCCCTGCCAATAAGAGGGCTGGGGGGGCAAAAGACATTGTGAGGGCACACACCCAGGACAGCTGACCCGAACAAGCCAAAAGGATATTCCGTACCATAGAATGTCATGCTGAGTATATAAACTGGGGGAAGAAGAGGGAAGGGGGGACAGAGTTGTGCCATTTTTCTTCCCAAGTAACCATTACACATGCTGGAGCCCTGCTTTCCTAGAGATGGCTGAACACCTGCCTGCCCATGGGAAGTGGTGAATTAATTCTATGTTTTGCTTTGCTTGCCTGTGCAGCTTTTGCCCATGAGTTTTACTTTCTCCCAGTTCTTCTCCCTGTCCCACTGTGTGAGTGGGGAGTGAGTGGGCAGCTGTGCAGTGCTTAGCTGCCAGCTGGGGTTAAACCACAACACCATCTAATCCTGATCTGTAAAAATTTTCCAACCCAAGAAACAATAGTGATGTGGGTTTTTTTCTCCAGTCAACAGGTGTTAAGCTTAAAAATAAAAATTAAAATACTTAAGACTGGAAAAAAAATATTAATATTGTATTACCATACTGTTCATGTCCTCTCTTTCCACCTAATGACCCACTTTTGATTTTTCAGGTTTCTAAATTTTGGGATTAAAGGATATTATATTCCTTTGCAAAATTATGTACTAGATTTCTTGAGCAATGGTGTGTAGAGTAAAATACTACCTCAAGAATGCAATGTTTTCGTATTTTTGTTAGCTGTTCTTCAAGCCACTTGCCATTCTGGAATATCAGAGCCTCTCATCCAAACGAGAGTGAATCATTTCACTACAGTCAGGTTATTCTCTATATAAACATGAATAGGCACATCATGGCCTTAAAGCAAGTATTTTTGCTTCCCTGTTTTCAAATACTTAAACTAATTGCTCTTCCTGAATATTTCTGAGGCTTTCTTTGCGTTATACTATATACATACTATTATACTAAGCAAGGCGAGAACAAGGATAGGGGCTAAGATACTGATGGTTCTTGACACAAGAGCATGGTTAGACAGATGGGGTAAGGGAGAAAAGAAAACTTTAAAACTTTTTTTTGGCAAGGCAGGTCCATAAAAATCTTTAATGAACGGTCTGACTAAACTGAGGTCAGCTGGAACTGTAGGATGAATCTGTCTTGACTTCTTCCTCATAGTGAGATCTCCAGGATCAAATGGCATTATAAACACTAAATACTAAATAAATCTCTATTAGAATTTACATAGAAAAAGAATGTTCGAAAGAAGAAAGAATATAAAATGTTAAAAGAATTTTAGAAATACCAAACTGCAATAAATACTTGATTTTCAACTCGTCTGCAGAAAGTCCCTGCTGTCACTTCTGAGATCTTCCTGACTTCTATGTGTTATCCTCAGCTGTTTCTCTTCGTGTTACAAATCTCCAGCTCCTTGCATTAGCGTTTTCTGTCTCTAAAATCTGCAGTCTCAAAGACTTTGCTTCTAAGTTTATTTAATTTCTTCCAGGAGAGGATGAAGCTCCAACTTTTTAGGAAGTTCTACCAGATTGAATTTATCTCGTTTTAAAGGAACATGGAAACATAGAAAAAATTACAGAGCTATTGTCCATCACAGTTTATAAAATAAGTTCTGTACTTGCAACCTTTAGAGGAGCTGTCTCAAAAGCCAGTGTAACATGACCTGTGCACTAGGGAAATTCAGTTCAGCTCCTGGTGATTACCAAGAGGGGGTTCCTTGCACTTGACCTCTGGGTTAGCCCAATTCATATAGAAAAGATTGTATTTTTCATATTCATCCTTATTTTTTAATCACATTCTTTTTTTCCTTTTAATAAGTAAGTAATCTCAATAGGTATTGCTGGGCTGTTTATTTTTAAAGCACTGTATATTTATATACATGTATATAAATATATACACATATACAGAGTCACAAATAAATTCCTTTCACCTGCCTTCACACTCCCTAGTACCACCACCTTTTTGAACTCCTGACCCTGTGCCCAATGCTGATTGAGCATTCTGCAGTTGCAGTCTCGGTGGTACTGCACCATGTCAGATGACTTGGCTACAAATGAAACAAACCCCATTATTTTTTTAAAGTACTCACAGAAAGTTTAAAAGGTCTGAAAGTGACATTTTGGCCTTGAGGCTTTCTTCATGTTGTTGAAATGCAAAGACTATTTTCTTCCTTATCGCCTGAAGAAAAGATTCTGAATGGCAAGGACAAAAGCAACATTTCCAAGTATACTGATCTCTATACAGAAGCAAACTGGCTTGATTCACAGTGGGCACCAGTATTGCCTATAGCCAGCAGTATGTTCTGAGCTCATTCAGCGTGGGTCCAGGCACTGTGCTCACAGCAGGATTTAGCAGGCTTTTTCCTACCAGTTTGGAATTTCCTTAATATTTTTTTTGTTTGAAAGAACAGCAGCTAATGCCCCTTATCCTCATGAATTAGTGTTAGGTATGTAAGTTTGGCTGTAGTTGTCTCCACTCCACTCTGCTCCCCTCCTCTTTCCTTCCCTCCCCCTATATATATAATCTACATAGCCTACTCAATATATGTACCTGATACTAATATATTGCCTAATCCGCTCTCGCTCCTTTTTTTTTCTTTTACTGTTATACTTGTTTGTACTCAAAAACCAGTTGCTACTCCAAGTTTGAAAATTTTAAACTTAACTTTGAACTGAAAGAAGGAAAACATTAAAACAGAAATTAAGTAAAAGATTTATAGCCATTCATGACATTTATTGCACTGACATAAGGTCCCAAGGCCCTCAAATTTTTCTACAGAACTAGAAAGGATTCCTTATTTTGTCAGTCAGCTATTACAACCAACTTTAACAAAACCAACAGATTCTGAAGAGCTGATGCAAATAGACAACTTCCCTTGATCTATGTACTGGGTCTGTCTGAGCCCCCCAGCAGCCCTCCCAGCGCTGTGCTTGAACTGGTGGCTGGAAAGGTGGTGATAACACACCAGTGCCCTGACTGCTACTGGGCAGAGCTCACAGGGCATCAAGGCTGCCTCTCCAACCCCCCACCGCCTCTCACCAGCAGGCTGGGGGTGGGCAAGAGCTTGGAAGGGGACACAGCCAGGACAGCAGACCCAAAGTGACCGATGGGATATTCCATACCATATGATGTCTGCTCAGATATAAAAACTAAGAGAGAGGAGGAAGGAGCTGCTTTTCTGGAGCAGCCAGTGGGTGTACTGAATCCCTGCTTCCTGCCGATGCGAAGTAGAGAATAACATCTTTTGTTTTCCTTCCCTTCTGTGCACATGACTTTTGCTATTGTTTCATTGCTTTTGCTTCATCTTAACCCACAAGGGGTTTTTTCTTCTTATTTCCCCCCACCCTGTTCTGCTGAGAAGTGGAGTGATAGAGCAGCTTGGTGGGCACCTGGTGTCCAGTCAAGGTCAACCCACTACGATCTACCTCTCTCTTATGTACTTTCTTGAAAGAACTGCTGAGCTTTCACTTCTAGGACAAAGCTGAAGTTTACCCTTCCTATCCAGTGTTTTGTATGTTTTATACAATCTTTTGAAGAAATTAGGGTTGTTTTTTTCTTCCCTTCTGAATTACTGTTCTTTATACAGCTCCTTTCCTTTTGCAGATAATATTTTCACTGTTTTGATGTGATACAATGTTGGTCCAGGAAGATTTGATAGATACATTTTTATAAATATATTTGTATTTCTGTTTATAAAGTGCTGATGAAAAATGTTTGCAAATAATTAACCAAAAGAATCATGCTGTGGTGTGAAATCAAATCTTGAAGAGTAATCAGACTACATAACCTATTTTGTGGATATCTAGAAATTGAATGTCAATCCAAATTCCAATAAGCTTTTGGATGAATAGGCAGGAAATTTACTTTACTACAAAGTTACACTGATTCCTTTGGAATATCTCCCAAATTTGGTATATCTGAAGACAACTTTCAGCAACACAGGTTGGTATTGCTGCCTTTTATCTCATCAAATTGTCTTCTGATAGACTTGAGATTGCCTTGTCTAACTATGAATATATTGAAAAGTGTAATCAGGTTCCACTAAGCACAGCATGAAATACATATGTTGTGACAATACTAATGACAGTAGTAGCAGTGGTCCCTATACCAATATTCAAAACTCTTTTAAACAGTGTCTTTGCTCACCAGAAAAAAATGTGTTCTGACTTTTCAAACGTTGATAGCAATGGACAAGACATAAATTGCAGAGGGCTGGCTATAAATTTTTGTCTTTTACGGGTGCCAGGCTCTTTCAGATATTTCTTAAGGCTGTATATTGTAAATCTGACTGACTTCATTCCCCTTAAGTCTGGAACAGCACAGCTTTACCACTAATTAAACAAGGACGTGCATTGGACTCCCTTTTCACAAAGATTTTAACTTTTCTGCTGCATATTAACTTTCTTTTTTTGATACTTTTTTACCCAGTCCAGAACCTTATGAACAAAGAAAGTGATTAAAATTACTAGAAGAGATATTCTGAATAGACTACTAATGTATTGTTTTCACAATAAGTAGTACATAGCATAAAAGCATAAAACAATAAGCTCTCTGCTTTACTCTCCCCCAGAAAGCTTTCTTATAATCCCTTTAGCCCACTTATTTTCATCTTTATACTGAAGTGAGCAGATTGCTCACTGCAATATATGTCTGCATTCTCTCTCCTCAGTTAAGCTTAGTGTCTTTTTTCCCCCTTGCTACCTACAATTATAAGTTTCAAATTCAGTTTGTACTTGTATCCCAAGCCTAGCCTGGAAAAACCAAACTTTGCTAGCCTAGGGGATTCCAGTCTGGGGTTGGGCATCCCACTATTCCCCTGGTGCCTCAGCACTACCGATTTCAGCATCTTCACTCTTGTATCTGCTATGTTTCCTGCTGACTTTGTTGGTACTGCTTTTGTCAGTCTGATTTTGGACATGTAGCAGGATATTATCATCACATTAAACTAAGGAACATATAGACATTCTATTCAAATATAGTAATCTTATGGTAAACAATAAATGAATTTACACAGGACTGAAGTTAATTTTCATTCTTAGCATATACATGTTTATGTACACGTGTCTGTACACATGCACATTTGAAGGATTATTTTTTAGCTGACTAATTTTATTTTTGAGTAATTAGAAAGCAATTGGTTGCCAAATCATTTTTTAATTTTTTTTTTCCTGGATAAATGCCTTTGAATATATGTTCAGCAGTGAAAAAGGTAACTATTTCTGCTGCATAAAATTTGTCACAAAATACCACACAAAATCACATAGCTAAAGCACTGGAAAGAACTCAATTAGAGCCTTTAAAATGTTCATAACAAAATATGTCTCCATTGAAGTATGCTGTTTTGTGGAATAGATCTTCAAAAGATACTGGGTTTGATGGTAGTTTCTTTAGATTGTTTCCCCAGATCTGCATGAGACTAATAAAATTAATTCGTCCTCTCTTTCCCCTTTATTTCTTTTTTTCCTTTTCTAACTGAGAGCAATTGACTGAAATCTGGGTTCAAAGTTCAGAGATTTGCTCCATATTAGATGAAGACTAGCCTTAAGCAGATGTCTCGGAGACAATCATCTTCTTCAGGTTATAGTTTTATAGATCTTGATTTGGTGAAAACTTCAAAGAGATTATCACTAAAAATAAGACATGATTGCTTTTTTCCAACCAGCAGCTCACAGGAAATTAACAGTGTCATGCTTTCCTATCAATATGGTAGAAATGTTTGCCCACTGCACCAGACTGTGATAAGAATAAATTAAATATTGCAGAGCTGAATATAACAGAGAAGTCTATATTTAGCTATTATTTTTCAAGTTATTGCTAGAAGACTGTGCTTGAAACACAATACTGGGTAATAAGTATTCCCTCAGGATCAAGCCAGTAAGCCACTATCAAATTAGGAAACACCCACCATGCAACATATTAAACACCTCCATAAGTGTGACTCATATGCAATCTCTGCTGATGCTCATGCCACTTGCTTCCTTGAAACTGTTCTCTGCTAGGAGATACCGATCTTTCCTGATCACAGAAAATGTCACAGTGAATTTGAAAATACATTTCCAGGTATGCAGCACCCACATTGAGCCAAATAAGAGGAGCTAGTGAGACAGAAGTTAATTTCTGTCACTGTCCCAAATGAATTATCCCCTACCAAAAAAATAAAAATTCTTCTACCAGAAAAACACAGATGAGGAATCTCTAGAAAAAAACCCTTCATTTTGCAAGGATAAAAGCTAGGAAATAAAATCTATGATAACTTCATAATAAACTTTTCAGACCCATAAATATTAATTTTCTGTGTTCACTAGAGACATGCCACTGACGACAATGTATAGCTCCTGATGCTGAATACTATGCTTACATGAGCATTAGATTGGGCTAGAAGGGAGGTCAATAAATGAGCAGGAACCAGTAGAGCAATGGTACAGTTGAAGATGGCAGTAACTGTTTCATAGAAACAATAGATGAATACCCAGTTCTCAGATTGCCAACATCTAGACCAGCTAGTCCAGATATATGAATATTATTTGTTTTAACCATGATAATATAAAATCTAAAAGTCAGTAAATCAGTAAACTCTCAAAGATCATTAAAAAATATAACTTTCTTTTTGTGTTTTTAAACAATACAAGTTAGAAAGATGTCATCTTCCTTCTTTCCTCATAAAGGTTTTCGTGCAGGCAAGAATTAAGAAGTAAATAAGTAAGATTGATCAACATTGCAATTATTCTTTTCCCTACTGGAATTAAAATCCTATTAAACTCATTTCAGATCTGATCTACAATGGCAAAAAGTGGAAACACAAACTTCAAATCTAAGTCTATTAAGGTTAAATAATATTAACTGACTTCTTCAGAAGAGGGAAAAAATATCCTATTCTTCTAGTACACACTATAAATGTATTTAACCTCAGCTACTGCTCCTGTAGTAATAAATTACCTGAAAAATAATAAGCATAATTCTGTTAAAAAGTTTCTTTTTTAGTTATAAAGAAGGACTTAGATCTTTTTTTCAGGTTTTCAACTCTAATTTTCAATATGTGCTTTCAATGGAGTTCAGTTTAGAACTCATAATTGAATTTGTCTCAAAGTATTAGTCACTGACATGGCATCAGTGATAGGAAAATTAGTAGTCTTTCTCAACACCATATTCATCCCATTGTTAACATTATTGCTGATATAAATTCTGCTCACCCCAGCTCTGTGACATTACACTAAAATGCTTGAAGTTCTGTTTGCACTGTTGGTAACACTGGGGTAGACAAACTATGACTGAAGAATAGGTATTAAAATTAGCACAATAGATAAAGCCGCAGCTTTAAAATTATGGGCATCTTGCTATAAATCTAATCCTATTGTAAAAGTTCATAAATCTGCTTTTCATTTCTAGATGCCATTATGTTTCTTTGAACATTCCTATAAATGTTTCTTTCTTCACAGGTGCAACTGTAATTCATTTATTGTTTGAGAAGCAAACAAACAGGAGGCAAGTATTTCAGCTGCTACTGTTATGGACAGCTTAAGACTTTATTCAAGCAGTCAAGTAAGCATAGTTAAGAAATGGCAATATTTTGTACACTAAGTTGGAAAATAAATACAGTATATTTTTAAATTGTTCATTCATCAGATTATTTGCTCTTCATACCAGACAATGGACTAGCAGTCTCTGTTAAGGCTCATTTTTCCACACAAAACATCCTTGAGACTACAGAAATGACTTTTGGGTAACAAAGAATTATTTCTCTATTTTTTTTTAATAGCCGCACATCTCACTCAGCCATTATGAGTAGAAGGGCTCTCACTTCCTTCTAAAGTCAAAAGATTCAGACTTTGTTTCTGCTTTTTCCATTCCAGACTGAATAATATCAGCGTAGCAGCTGATAAAATGGTTGTGATAATGCCCATTTTACAGCCCAGCTAGTGGGAAACCATGAATTCCCCAAGCAAGTAAGTTTGACCTGTGTGCTTTCACATGTCCTTTCAAACAGAAAGAATATACATACATACATATGTGGGGAAAAAAAAATAATAAATTATTTAATTGGTGTCTGATATCTCCAGGGGATTTCAGCTGATTGGCAAGGTGCCATAAACACTAGAGAAAAAAAAACCATGGAAATTAATTCAGCCAGATGGACTTAGAAGTCTAATGCACATTTTATGCCTCAGTCTTTTCACGTCAACACAGTTTATACTACTACAGTGATACCACAACAGAATGATCTTTACCATTGCTCAATGCCTGGCTGTGCTGTTATCTGCCCATAAAAGATTTGAACTTTCTCACTAAAAGCAGTATCCTTTAGCAAAGTAGCATTCCTTGCACTTAATTTGTTGCCGTTTGAATGTAATCTGTCCTTCAAATGTCATCTCTATTTATCTGCAATAGAGAATCAGAACTTCTCTAACAGTAAGAAAACACTGGAATTTAACTTTACTTTGAGACTTCTAATGCTTCTGTCTTAAAATAAAATATTTCTAGGCACTATAAACATTTTTTAATGACTGCACTTAATGAAATATGCCTCTATCAACACATGCATGTTAGTTGCTAATTGAACTTTAATAGAATTTAACCTTTACAATATGATAGTTACTGTTAAAATAGACAATTTCAGGTGTTTGGGGGTTTTTATAAGAATTTTCTCCTCAATTTGTATAGTAATAAAATCTAAAAGTGGTATTTGGTCAAAGAAAGGCCTGATGGTCTAATGACACCTCATATCCAAATCACAGTGCATTTGTATCACTCATATGTTACAGGAAGACCCTATAGAGTATGACAAGACAGACTTATCAAGAGTTATTTGTGTTATGTTTTCATCAGGCCAGTAACAAGTTGACCTGAATTATACTTGAAAGCTAGCCTGTCTTAATCAGCTTAGCAGAAATGAACTATTTATTGAATATACAGCTCAGGTTAGTTAAACCTATGTCTATCAGCAACACCGAGTGGTACTTTAAAACATGTTCCTTAGTATTCATAAATTTTTGCTCCTAACTTTCAGAGCCATGACCTGTCATTATTACATTTGCTATTAGCAGACTATTTCAACTTGTTTATTTGGGGGGATAATGACATTTAAGCTTATGTATTCATTCTGTTGCATGAGAATAATTCTTGTAATTCCTAATAACATTCCTGGGAGGTACTCATAAAAATCCTTAATGAATTAAGAATAAAGAAAAGGCAGTATAAAGAGAAAGAACACTGAAGACAACGAAGACTTTTGGTATAAAAGAATAAATGTCAGATTTTGGTGCCCAGTGGCCAATTAGTTAACTTAATAGCATGTCAGTTTATGCACACATAAAATAGTCATGTTTTTCACCAGCATTTCCTTTTGGATCCAATACTACAGGACTGTTAAAAACATAATTAAAATAGTTTTAGACTAATGCATGGAAGATATCACCAAAATGTCACTGGCAGAGTTTATTTGTTATTTATACTCTAGACAGTTCTTACCTTCTCATCTCCAGAAATACAATCCCTAATAATTTACCTTTTTCTCTTCCAAACATAAAGAGAAATCAAGTGACCTTTCAGCTGCTGTAAATGTCATTATGAGCTGTGATATGAGCGAGAAGAAAGTTAAAGTTTATTGATTCAATCCTATAAATGTCTAGCAGACATCCAATGTAAATAAAAGAGGAGTGGAATTTCAAGAAGTCTGCACAGTGACCTGACTTTTACTCAGTCAAATAGACACATAAATGACCTGCCCAAAGTAATTAGCAGACCCAGTACCTCACTTGTCTTACAAATGACCTTCATTTTTATTAAACATTTATATTTTACATGGACATTAACAAAAAAAAGTTTCTATATATGATAGCCACAATAATGTTACACCAGAACTGTTCCAGTTTTAGGTGGGTGGTTTTTGTAATTGGGTTTTGGCATCACTAAGTGGGGAGACAGATGATAAATAAAAATGTTACATGATTCATTATCTCAGGAGAAAGAAAAAAAAAAACAAAAACAAAACCCTAACCAGAATGGCATTCCTTGCTTTGCTTAATGATCTGCCTATTCTGTGGAAAACAGCTGGACTTTGACAAAAAAATGAGTGCCCCTTTGCTGTGTATACAGTCTTTGTAGATAATGTGGAATTTGTGAAATAATGCTAATCACTAGCAAAATAAGCATTTGACTGACAATAAAATATGTTTGGGTGAAAGGGAGAGGAGCTCGGAATTTTTCTCAACATGTTCAGACTGGCTTATATAATTGCCTCCCATTAACTGTCTGTGACAAATATTTTGATTCCATCAGGATCATTACATATATTTTTCATTTAATTGTTGTTAAATGTTAATTGGTCTACAAGGAAATCCATTATCATATTTCATTTGGCAAGGACAGCAATGAAATTTATGTATTAATACTATCAAATCCAAGAAGAAGAAGTTATTAATGTTTTATCTTAATTAAAACACAATTTCAGTGCTTTAGAATTCAGTATGTTACTTCCTGTATCAGTGGTATTACAGACTGTGTAGCATCTTCTTGTTTCCCATTTGCTATGCAATCTGAGATGAAGATTGACTATGAAAGGTACAGGATGCCACAGGCTTTATGCGGTTATATATCTAATTGATGTCAAAATGGTTAAAGTGTTGGATAATGACTTTGGAATATTAATGACTGTCTTATTACAAAGATTAATAGTATATAAACCAGATTTTCATTTTGGTTCTAACATTGATACAGAAAACTGTAATGAAAGCACATAGAGACATGCTCAATTATCATACTTCTCTTAATTACAAAATCAATTGCACGGGGCAGAAAACGAAAGTGCTGTTTGTGTGCAGTAGGTATCTGGGTTAAACATCATCCCAAATACAAAAGGGCTGAACTTAGTAAAAATGAAGAGAGGAGAAAGTAAATAGGAAGGCCATGTTTCACTGGTTAGTTCATAGATTTTGGTCTTACTAAAATTATATTGCATCAACGGAAGTCCCTGGCTGTACTATTTTCAGCATTCTTTGTTGCCAGGACTCCAGATGTCCGTATAAACAGACAATGTAGCTCTTGCCTCCCCACATACCCCTTTCTCCATTTCTTTCTGGGGCTGGAGGTAATTCAGCTTTAAATGTCTATTGCAACTGATTAAATGAAAGAAAGAAGTTCATCCCTTACCTTGGGTGGGAGCTAATTTTCAGAATTAGAGGGAATGAATGATCAAAATTTTAGTAAGAATAGGGCAAAACTGACAATGTTGGAGTCAGAAGGTGTAATCTTCTAGAAGTGTGAGACAGCAGTCCAGGGCTTATAGGACTTTAAAACTATAGGACTAAAAACCTGGGTAGGGGAAAACATAAAAATAAAATTAAGAAGAGATAATGAGCTGAATCCTGTACTTTTAAATATTGCTTTTAATTTTGTGATATTCATATAGTCATGAAATGGTTTTGGTTGGAAGGGACCTTAAAGACAATCTAGTTCCAATCCCCTGCCATGGGCAGGGACACCTTCCACTAGACCTGGTTGCTCAAAGCCCCATCCAACCTGGCCTTGAACACTTCCAAGGATGGGGCATGCACAAATTCTCTGGGCAACATGTTCCAGTGTCTCACCATTCTTCATAGCAAAGAACTCTTTCAGCTCTCCCTCACCTCTGTTTCTTCATTCCTGCTTTGGCTGTTTAGGTCCTTCTCTTAAGATCAGTTCCATACACACAGAGATCTGCACTGACATGGAGCAAGGCAGCTCCAGTGTAGTCGGACTTATAAGACTTTGATTGTAAGTGCCCTAATTCACCAAATTTTTTTAAAGTGTCTGTGAAGCACTGAAAACATTTACTCTAGAGATAGGCAATACCTATCAATACAATTTTTAATATTCCCTGGGTGAACTTCTTTTAACTATTCTATTTAAATATACAATAATACATTACTATAATTATTATTGTTGTTCTTGTTGTTGTTGTTCTTTTCTCTGAATAGTATTTCATTTGACCATGTTCTCAGTTAAAACAGAAATAACATAAGGTTACATGAAGGAAGGCTCCTTCTTTAAAAGGTTACATTTTAAGGTAGGTTTCTTTCTTAAAAATCATGAAAACAGCCATAAATATAAACTATACCACAGAAACACAGAGGAAGCTCTGTGTCTAGTTTTATCGCACACAAGAACATTGTCTTACAGTTAGACACAAGTCTGGTACTACAATAGGTTCAGGAAAGAAAACTGCTACTGAGGAGTTTCTTGTCCTCAGGTAAAGAAGAAAAAACCTGGCCCAGAAGAAAATAGTTTAAAAGAGTAGGCAAAGGATACACAGAGAAACATGTAGAAATGCAATTTAAAAAGCATGACAAGATTGTGGAATAATAAGAGACAATATGGGAAAACTTCAAGGTGTTTGAAAGTGTGGACATTAATTTCAGTATGGTAACGACAAGATTATATGAAATGATGGCTTCATAGGAATTGGTGAGAGAAAGCTGGTTTAGCAAAGGCAATTTGGACACCTAGGAAGTAAATGACTGAAAATTTCAAAGATATCAAATCAAGAAGGAACAAAAACTGTGAATCTGAATCCCTCTTGGCCAAACTCAGCACTGATGGCAGAACTGACCTCCCTGCTGCTGCCCTCCCCGGGCAGCTCAGGTGACAGACTGGCCAGGTCCCCTGCCTCAGGCAGAGGTCATAAGCTGCTTCAGGCTGAGAAACAGAGAGGAAATTGAGGTAATAATACATCGTTCTAGCAAAGAAGTGGGTGATAGAAGTCAGCTATACTCTCCCTTCATTCTCTTAGACAAGAGAAATGTCTTGACAAGCCCACAGGGTATGTATTAATGACGGCCAAAGGACACAGGTAGGTATGTGATGGGGCTGAGGGTGGTCAGGCCACTTGTTACTCAGCTTGGGGACCTTTGTAACCCTGATCATCTTTATTGCTTACAGGAAGTGTCAATGAAAGTCTGAATTTTGCTAGTTCAAGGCAAACTTATTTCATCTTTGGAATTAAATTTTGCTTTCCTTTCTAAGAAGTCTTGAGGGAGCCTTGAAAATAAAACAATTAAAAAACCCACCAAAACAGGTATTCTAGAGACAATGCAAGACTTTATGTGAATGAATAGCAAAGGTTATAGAGAAATTAAATAAAAGACTAATTATATAAGCCTTATATAGGAAGGAAAACTATTTTGTTCATCAGTTGGGAAGTAATGAAAGAAATCAAGAGGAAAAACAAAACTGCTTCAGAGACTAGTTTGAGGCTTCTGAGATCTGGAGGTGCAAGAATCTGGAAGATATCATGGCAAAATACTAGTTTAAGAGTAAGCTATAAAGTTCCTAGATTAAATCTTCCTATTTGGTAAAAGAAAGAACAACGAGGAACATGTTATAGACAGGAGAAAAAGAGAGAAGATATTAATAAAATATGTATACAATAAACAAGATAGAAATTAATAGAAGAGAAAAATGTCATGATTTCAAAAAACTACTTGAAAAAATATTGGCGGTGGGTGGTGGTGGGGTGTTTAGCATGTGCCTATTATTTCAGTTCAACAGAAAGACTCAAAGATAGAAAAGAAATAATCAGAAAATAATTTAGTCAAAAGCATACTCTGACTGGAAGACCAAGGAAGTTAAACTAAAAGTGTAAATATAAAAACTTGGAAATAAAGCCAGCACAAAAGTTTGTGCTTCCTGGAAGGTGCACTGGACATCTGAAAAGAAACCATAGCAATCTGGGCAGTTTTGATAGGAACGGGAAAAGAAATCACTTATAATAGATGTTGCATAAATCAGAGAAGATAATACATATCTTCTCAAAATTAAAAATACTCCCTTTCAAATCTATGACATTACTAAACTGAGAGTGCTAGCTTTAGGAAAGAACCTAAATCTAGTAACCCCACCCCATCTACAAGAAGATAGGTGGATCCAGTTTAAAAGCAGATGCTTCAGAAAACAGCATTTTCACAGACTGTGAGAATGCCTTGCTTGTGATGTCAAATTATGGCTTAATCCTCTTGAAAGGAAGGGACATGAATGAATGTTGTTAACAAATTACATCCACGTTCAGTTGCTGTTGCATTTAAGTCACCTTTAAATAAATGAGATAATTAAAGTGGCTGGGGAAACACCAAACAAAAAACATGCCATCAATACAAGTAAATTGATTTGTGCATATAAAAAAAGATAATTCCTTGGAATGCACAATAATTAATAAGTATAATGTTTTTGGAAACTTTCTGCATAGATATTTTCCATGTCATTCTGTTCCTTTCTGCTGGCTCATGAGCTTTTATTCCTAAAAGTACTCAATATGTCTGTAATATGCTCCCAAGAGGCTATTTTATCACTTCAGTTCCAGCTCTGATCAAAGTACTTTTTGAAGTCTACTAACACCACCTCTTTATGGGTGTATAAACAACTTGATATGCAGCATTATGGAGCAATGAAGGTGGCATCCATCACTTTGGAGTCTGAGGTTATGATTTGGAAGCCCAACAGGCAAAAACAGTATCAGCAAAATTGGAGCACTCTTTTCACTGCAAATATTGCAGTCAATTCACTGACCACATGCAGTTACTCAGCAGTTACTTGTTTATTTTAAACGTTTAATGCTAACCTGTCCTTTCTAAGACAACTATTTTCCTTATCGGAACTCAAAATTACTGTGAAAACATTCTTCTGAAACTGGTTTCCGTGATGCAAAATAACTGAAAGAGTAAACTGCACAATTACTTTGAATAACAAACATTTTTTGAGGAAATCTTGCCACCATTTGTACAAACATTCAAATACTTAAGTTTTCTAAATTAACTGAATGAATTTGAAATGGGGCTATTCTACACACAGTATGAAGATGTTGTTGCCTTCACGGGCACGCTGTGACCTGGTTCAGGAACGGCACGGCGGCCGACCCCTGGCCGCACGGTCCATTAGCTCACAGACACCAATGTGATGGATGGCAAATGGCGTTTATTGCTGAACGACGTGACACTATATAGCCTAGGTTTACAATGTCACTTCCGTCTGCTTACATCATAAACTAAAGCTGTTGGCTACCTGGAGGGGGGCCCTGTGTTTCCGTACAGCGCGAGATCTTCCGGCCGCCAGGCCCTACCTAGCAACAAGATGTGATCTTTATTTTTTTTCCTTGCTAAGCAGCAAGTTATACATTTCAATCTCATTTATGTTACCCATTGCAATGAAAGCCAACTGGAGTATAGTTAGAAAAGTCTGCTGTGCATTTTCAAAATGGCCATTCTTCCATGAAGAATTAGATTTTTTTTCTGAGAAATAAAGGTTATTAATATGCAACTGGGCTTGCTTATTAGTCAAGGAGTCATGAAAGTTTTAGATTCTCATTAAAAAGAGAGCACAGTCCAGAAATATCTGTACCTTGCCTGCCCTTTCTCCTTCACTAAGAGAACTGAGAACTTTTCATAATTAAAACCACAGCTAGAACGCACAGCAGGTTATATGTTCATCCTGGCCCACTGAACAATAATTTCTGATGTCTTATGTAGTGTTGTCTATTGCTCTGAAAATACCCATTCCTCAAGCCTGATTTTTGAAACTTTATTTCTCTAATAGTTGCATCACCACTCCAGTTATAGAAACACACATATATGTATACTACAAAAAAAACCACCACCTTGAGAAGCTTCCTTAGCAAATCTGTATCTCCAAAAGATGTCAACATTAAACATTCGCAAGGAAACTCCAAGTCATGTATGTCTTTCAACTGATTATTTTTAAAGAATGAAGAAATATACTGGAAAAAATGTTTGAAATATGAACCATTTACTCCTTTTCTAATGTATTTACACCATTTGAAGCAAGATACCTGACTTCTCAACCATGAATTTTCACTATCTTCTTAAATTACATAAATAAAAAAGCCTTGCAGGTTCCTTGGGTCACATTCCTCTATAATGGTATAAAGTAATGCAAAAGTGTAGAGTGTTTCACTCATAGTTTTTCCTTTGCCTGGAAAAACTATGGCCACTAGTGTTCACACCAGTCTGGCCTTTGGATTCCAGGGCTGGTTTAACTGCTCTCCTTTCAACAACACTATTAGGCAGATACTTCATGTCTTCACTCTCCTAAAGCAACAGCATCTTCTTATCTCAGTCTCAGAGCAGCATTAGATGCTCATAAATCAAAGGATGTATACATTTCAAGATCTGTCCCTTCTTGCATATGTTTATAGTCAATATAAAAAGCAGTTGAAGTGGTTGTTAGTGTTTTATATACAATCTGTTGGCTATTAGCATGTCAGAACTTCACACCAGGGAAACAACTCTGTACTATGAGATGTTACGAAATTTTAAATTTCAGATAGTTTTCTCTCCATGTAGGTAGTAGCCTATTCTATGTATTTCTTCAAAATATTCACTATTGTAATCTATGTGCCAGCTTCCAAGTTCCTCATTGGTCCATATGTGTTTTGTTACAGAAAGCTTGTTGCTGTTGTTTTTTTCTACAAATATGTCCTGATATCCAGGAGCCAAAGCTTAAGGGTGTGTGTCATCTACTTCCTAATTAATCAGGTCATAGATCTTCAATATGCTGGTCTTGGACCACTACCACAGCCCTGGTAGTTCTTAAAGATGAAAGGAAAAGGTTTTTCCAAGATTACAGTCTCCTGTCGTTGAACACTTTTCATTACTCATACATATGGTTTAACTGGACATAAATTTCTGAACAGTGATTGCACATCTCAGTGTCTAGCATGCTTCTTCAGATGTAGTGAATATATTACTCACATCCTTAATTTGTGAAATCAAGCAGAACCTTGCCTTTTACTTGTAGTTCATGTACTTTCTTATAAAAAAAGTATAATGTCCAATGACACTTGTCTTTGTTATTTCAAGGAAAAGTTATCAAAAGTATGACCACTGTAGTTTTGGTTCTTCACTTGCAATGATATACTGTAACTCCTTTCCCACAAAGATGTGTTTCTCCTTGACTGACAGCTACCTACCTGATGGACTGGCAAGCAGTCGTGGCTTTCCTCATCTGCATGTAATGTGACAGGTCTGTTAGAATCAAGTGATGAAGTTATATGGATGCACTTGGTAGCTCCATGTTCCTTGCAATGGATTTTATCTGCGTGTCTGAGTGTATGTGCCTTGTGATCTTAATGATGATTAGGTGATTAGGCATTCCATAGAGTGAGGATTTATTTTTATTTTTTTTACTATAAACTTTGTCCCTATTTAAAAGCTTCTGGCATTGTATCATTCACACCCAAATTGTCTTCCAAGGAACCACATTAAAAACTTGAATTGTCATTGTTTTTCTTTTTCCCTCACACTGAGAATATTCTGGCCTTGTATGGCAATTAAATGTCTTATGACTCAGCAGTGGGTGGTACTGCTGTGTGTTAATTGCTACACAAAGTAAGTGATAACATCTCTTGTTTCATGTCTTTCTTACTGACAGCCTGCATGCACCCAGTTGTAATTATGACAACTGAATGAATGGCAGATTACTTTCCTAGAACACCTACCTTGAGAGTCATGAGAGAGATTACAAACATGCTACAAATATCTTCCTTTTCACTGGAAATTTCTACATCTTCCATCTCTGCGTGTACTGAGTCTCTTTTTAGATCTTCCTGCTGTATTTTCAGCATAAGGAAATAAGTGCTTCAATTTCTTTTACTTATTCTTCTGCATTATCATTTGTCTTTCTCCTGTGGTCTGAATTCCTTTAATATCATTCTGATTATTTGTGCTGAATTATTGATTTGCAATTTGCATTCCCTGTTATGGATAAATCAGCTGCCTTCTTTAACTTAGATGTATGATATTTGGGTTAAGTCTATGTCTTTCAATTAAAAATTGGATTTAAAATTTAAATTAATCTTTAATTACAGGATTTTTTTCAGTAGAATTCCCATCTCTGTAGCAAAAACATTTTTCTGCTTCCCAGTATCAGACAAAAATATCTTCCTATTGTTTCATTTTCCAGGAGTTAAGTACTTATCTTACAATTTTACTGGCTGTGACCGTGTTTCAGCCGTAACTGCCCACAGTGTTTTTACAGATGTGTGAGTTCTTGTGTCAGACATGTATTGATTCACATGACTCCATTCTGAGTTACTCACAGCCCCTGTCTTATGCCTTATGTATGTGTAACATCCACATGACTGACCCTGTTCTACGGACGAGATGACCGACAGCCACTTCTTAGTTTTTATTAGTAAAAAAACCCACAAATAATAAGAAATTACTTTTCTTATCTTTAATGCTGCATGAGCTCAATAAGCACTAATAAATATCTAATTTCACCTTTTTTTTGTCTGGACATCGAGCACTCTGTTTTGCCTTTATCCTTTTCTGATACTCTTTTCCCAGTGCTTTTAATTACTGCATTGTTTGCTTATTAATCAAGTTCTCTGGCTCTGTGTGTCCCTAAACCGGTCACTTCCATTGTATTTCATACATTTATTTCTGGAAAATAAGAAGAGGTGAAGTGTTCATGAAAATCTGTGATCTTTGTTAAGAAAGCCATTTACTAAAAGCAGATCTAACACTTCATTCCCCATAGCTTTATTCTCTAAAGCATTACCCAGATGCTTCCCTTTGTAATTTTTATTCCTTCATCCAGTTCTTTCCATGTTATTAAAATTAATATTAAAGTAGGCTGGATTTTCCAGCAATGGAGAGGTCATAGGGATGGAGTGAAAGAGAACAGGAGTGCCTGAGGTGTGTCTGAGGAGTCCAGAGTACCTCACTGAGCATTTAGAGTTTCAGGAAGGATTAAGTGAGATTCAGAAATTGGTGGAAGGTATGCATGTTTGAGGGGAGTGTCTTTCCCTCAAATAGTCCTCCCTCTGGCTGCTCTGATCTCCAGGGAAGGCTCTCACAGACATCTTGGTCTTTCCCTTCCATCCCATAAGCCTCTGTGTTCACCCATCCTCCCCTCCCCAAGGTATTTGTCCACCTTTCTGCATGTGTGGTTGTTTTTTCTCACTAAAACTGGCTTTTCCAGTTATTCTTAACTGTTGCATTTGCAAATACTGGGCTTTAAAACATAATAAAGTGTTATGTATAAGAATATTGATTTCTGTATAAATATATTTCAAAGAAGGTTTAACAGAGTTAAACTTGCAAGAAACAAGTGATGACCAAAACACACACAATACAATGTCAGATTTCTAGTTTGTCCTCTGTGAAGTCTGAATGGAGATCTAACTATAATTGTATTTGCTGTATACTAAATCACATGAAATGTGAAAAATGTAATATATAGTACAAGCAGGAAGATAATTTGTTGGGCAGATTATGTTAGTGGTAATTCAATTCTAACTGTACTTTATATCATTGCAACTAGTGTATGAATAGAGCTGTGTGACCTAACAGTGTATGTCTGATTTCGTTAGCTCAGAGTAACAGTACAGATAGAATCTCTGTAAGAGAATGAAATCTGTATCTCAGTGGGAGAAGGGAAGAAGTAGTTCCCATCTTGTTGCCCTTGCTATTGCAAATGCAGTGCAAAAAGACCTGCTCTCTCCTCAGCCAGGATGTATGTTTCTTCACCAAATTTGCTTGAAGAATTATTCCTAGAGCCTGCATACGTGAGTGCTGAGAAGCGCTAGCAGAAGCACTGGCGAGAATTACAGCTATGTTACAATAGCAATAATCATTATTTGGAAAAAACACTTCTGAAAACTAAAAGCAAAACAAAACCAAACCAAAAACAACCCCAAAACCAAACAAAACCACAAAACCCAAAACAAAACCAAAAACAAAGCCCAGTAAAAACAACCCAAACACACCCAGCCAACCAAATCAGATTCTTAGAACATCAGAATTTTCCTGAAAAAAAACCCACACAAATAAATAAATAAAATGCTTTAAAAGTATAAAGAAGCTGACCAAATTAAAACCAGCAATGACACAGGCAACAAACTAAAAGTAGGTTTTGCCTAATCCTTACCTTGGTGTAGCATTTGGAAAGGGAGATGACAGTGTCCTAAAGGATATGGATAAATGCAAAAAGACTGACAATGCTTTTTAAGTCTTGAAACCAGCATACGGAATTCCACCCTTTCCAGGTCAGAGGCTGCCAGCCTATCTTTCAAACTGCAGATAAGTAGTGAAACTGTGGGGAAGCATGACCTCCAATTCTTTCTTGCCCACCCTAGAAGTAATCTTATGCTGTGCCAAGTCTGGTTTCTAACTGTAGCTTCAAATTGTTGTAGCCATATGTGACATTCTTCTGCATCAAGATACCTGGCATGCTCCACCTGACTCTTTCATCACTGTCACCTTCATTCACAACCATGTGCCACTAAAGGCATTGCAGAGTACAAAGAAAGCAAAATGAATCACTGACAACCAATACAAGAATGGGAACAGTCTGAAGGTTCTCAACTGGAAGGACTGCAGGGAATCAAAGCATCTGTTCCAAAAGCAGTCAGTCCGTCTCGGTATACTTTATGGGTTTTTTTGCCAAATGGCTATGAGAAATACTGCGGCTGACTATAAAGCAAAGGCAATACCATTTATCATTCTGGTTTGCCTTATTTGACTTATAATTTGATACAAGTGGAGAGAGCCTTCCATGTAATGTTTCCTTGTTTTTTACATGTGGTCCACTTATTGGATAATCTGTGGGAAGGGACCTAGGATTCCCTTTGTATCCCCTTGATGTCTGCTACAGCTGTGGGTTTTGGTCTTTTACTGCAAATCTTACATACGTTTGAAAACATTAGGGAGGGCTTTGGCTAACAAGGAATGTGGAATAAAGTTTTGTGAGGTACAAGGAAACTCCCCTATACGTTTACCTGCCAATGCAGAGGATTTGATTTGCTAAGCCATGGTGTGTGTTTCTATATTTATTACTGCTGTAATAGGAAACACCGTATTTTATAGCATTTACCTTCTTCAGACCGATAGGGAATTATGTTTGCTTTGTTACAACAATGGATATACTGTGGAGTGGTTAGACTGTGCCGTGAATTCAACACCTGCATTAGGAGAAAAGCATTAACATAACAAAACAGATTCTCCTTCCAAAACTGTTGCTAGGACACTGGCTTCACCTAGGACTATTAATTGCAGGACCTCTGAGTTTGTAAAATTATCCAGATTCTTTCTTTTTTAGCAAATAAACATTTACGTGCCAATTAATTAGGTGTAAGTCCAAATAATGCCCGCTCAAGGCAAACCTCATTTTGAATTAAAGACGAATGAATTGCATTCACATAAATGAAATAGTAGATAAAATTAAGAATAAAAATCCCAGAGGACTGTACTTACTGTAAGGATTGTAACTGTAATTTCCCTTCCTAATATATTTGCTATTTTACTCTTTGTTTATTAGAGTACCTCAGCAGAGTTCCCAGTTTAAGACAGTATACCAGCTTGTTCATTAAAGATCAGCTACATAACTTCTGATAATACAAATCCAGTAAAACGTTTCAAATCAGTCAGGAAGTAACTCAGGTAATAAAAATCATTAGATATTTTTATTGATTTTGATAGAAACTCGTGAATGTAAAATCAAGTTTCAGTTTCTGAGCAGTCAAGCCTTTTTATTACATTCTCTGTCCCTCTGTCTACTGACTTATTAATCAAAGGCAGTATTTATAGAAACACTGGCAAAAGGTAAGGACAGCTTGCATTTTGTCCCTGCTATAATTGCATTAAATTATTGAGCGTATAATAGAGATAGAAAAAACAGTTCTTCAAAACATAAACACTGAATTATATGCCACTACTAAATGGGGAGAGAGTCCTGATGGAAAACGAAGCAGTGTTTCCTAGGTTAGATTAGATTTGATCTGCATGATGCATAAGATTAATAAAATATTTTAATATGAACATACTTTAAAGCGCTGGCTTGTTTATCTGGTTTGTTTTTTCTTTTTAATATATACATGCAAGCTGAGGTAAGTAATATTTTTTTATGTACCCATCTGGAACCAAAGCCCGTAGTGATTCAAGAACAAAGCAAATTTGATGCACTATTGATTTTCTACCTTAGCAGAAGAGAAACAGTTGCTCTATGCAAAGATCTGTTTTTCTGGATCTCTGCCATCCATCTCTTTAGCATTTGTGTAATGCAGGTTTCACACAGAAAAAGAAACTCACACAAGGTTAAAAAGGAAAAAAATAACCCTCTTCCGTAACAATTTGAGGTAAGTCTTCATATTGCAAAATAACTTTTGAAAGGTATTTAATACACTTTACACTTAAATATCTGGACTTCTTTGTAGTGCATAAATGCATTCAGAATTGCAACTGCTCTTCCCTGCTCTCAGACCATGTGCTGGTTAGTCTACCTGCAGTGGTGCAGGGACAGGGCTAGTCACTGTGTGCTGAATTTCCTTTCCCAACCTCAAATACAGAGTTTTGTCCTTAAACTTTCCTGAATCAAACTGTGGTTTATGCAAGAGATATTAGACAGCCACTAGTTAGGAAAATCATTCCCAGTGCCCCTAAGGATGCATAACAAGAACTGCATGCAGGAAGCTCCAGCTCAGGATCTGGTTGTAATGCATCTGAGCCCAAAATGCGTTTCTCTCTGATGTAGTATTTCTTTGCCTGTGACCTGCAGATACTTTGGAGCTCCTCAGAAGAGGAAAGCAAATTACAGGAGCTGAGTGTAACCTTCTTGTGATATATTGTCCTATAAGGACTATTTTACAGCAGCATTCACAAGTCACTAAAAAGTCCAAGACAAAGCAGTGTTTTCTGTGTTTATAGGTGCAGACAACAGAACATTTAAGGCAACAGTCCCATCAGTTCATAAAACATCAAATGTGAGAGTGCCTTCTGTTCATTATAAAGATCAAGAAGAATAGTGATATCTATACATAAACCTGAAGTGTTTATACATTTTGAAAACAGTAAGTACCTTCTTTCAAGAGGTCTGTTCTAAACCCCCTAGAAGATATGTCATTGCATCCTACTGTCAGGTCTAATCCTGTGTCATTTAGCATGAATAGTAAATAAGAATTTTGTTCCTATAGAAAGATTATCAAATTGAAAATTTTTCATCCCTAAAATGTTTTTTTAATGGAAATGTTAATAGCCACAAAGAGGAAAAAGACAAAAAAATTAAAGACTACACAGAAATATAGGTGAAATATGTTGCCTAAGGTTGCAACAAAGCAAAAGTCTGTATTGTCTGATTCTCCATCCTGTTATTGTCATCAGGATCCCAGATCAGCATCTTTCATCCTGCAACATCATCCCCAGATATTTCAGGATGAAAGCAAATACTAGAAAACATCTGCTTTGCATGGAGGAACTGTTATTTTGAAAGTCCTTTTGTAGCCTGAACACTCCATCACAAATCTGGATAATTTCTTCAGTAGTGGTCTCACCTACCCAAAGTTTTCCCATCCTATAGTCTAAAATTATGATTTTCACAAATAAAATTACTTTTCCTGACACGTTTTCTTCTTTTCCTGTTTTGTCACATTGTACTTCTGTTATTCATGACTGCTGGTTTTCTTTGTTCAGACTCACTTCTTCCTCTACTCTCTCTCATTTTAACTACATCTCTTCTCTAAGCTTTCTGTTTGCCTAGACAGTGCAAGACAATTTGGTAACCACTTTTTGTCAGGATTTCAACAATTTGGTCTAGAATGCTTTTTCAGAAGTACTTTATTAATACAGGACCAAGCAAAACCAAAACACTAGTACAAGTGTTCCTATAGAAAAAGTATATTTACATAATTTATGTCTCCTTTAACTTTGGTGTTTGGTTTTGGCTAGATTTATTTCAAAGCTTATAGATGTCATTGACAGTCTTTCCGCTTGCTTCCATATGCTTGGGTTCCAACATACATGACTCCTGTGAATAAAATTTGTCTCATACATGCAATGTGAAGAAACAAAGAAACAAATAAGGACGGTTGGGGAGAGGCAAATGGTGTAAATCAGAATTATTCCATTGGTTTCAATTAAGCTATGTCGGTTTATATAATTTTAAAATTACCTGTCTTAGAAAGAAATGAAAGTAACTTACATCAGTGATAAGTATCGCAGAGAAGTTTTCCACCTGTTGCTGCCACCTTATGGGACAGATGGCTTTGCGGAAGGGGTGGTAATCAGTGAAAGAAGTGAATATAAGAGCCAATATTCTGAATTTAACTGATGAACCAAATAATTGTTTCTTTCCAATCCATTTTACAATTTCGTATTTTCCATGCCACTTGGATAGTTGACAGTACATTCTGGACCACATGATAGATGATAGCAGCTGCTAAGTTTTTCTTCAGTTCCATATTCACATATTTTTACAGTTTCTCTCCTGTTTAATTTTGTTTTGCAGAACTGTGCATGGGTCCTACAAGTGCCTCATGATAAGATTCTACTAATAGCACTAACATAATAATAAATATAACCAAAAAAGGATTAAACTGTGATGAACAGAAGAGAATCTTAAGGTTTCTTATTTCTAATTACACTCTGGTTTTACCTAGTATCACTGACTTCTTTTAAGCACCAGAGAAGTAAACCTTATTCGAGGACTGATTTTCATGTTTACTGGATTTAAATAATGATTGTCATATTCTGTCTGCCAAAGTAGATTTTTATGATTCTGATAGATTATTTTCACTGTCAAGGAAACAGCTTTGGAAAGCACAGAAACAATCAAATAATAAAAATGTGTGAAGTATGTTCATGCAGAGTGTGCCAGATACAAACTGACTGACTGGAAAGACAAAATGTTACTGTGTTTTTTTAATAAAAAAACTAAAGAACATTTTGCTATTTTTAAATTACTACGCTTTAGTCAGATTCTAAGAGTAAACCACTTCTCATTTCTCACCCAAAAGAAGTGAGTAAGACTGTGTCAAGAAGAGCAAAAACTGTGAATGAACCATAAGAATTGTCTGTCAAAGTTTGAAGTTTACAGTTTAGGTGTTACCAGAGGTTACTGACAGGTTTTTTAGTATGAAATGACCTGACATTTTTTCTCTATATACTTTTGAGACATGTCAGTTCTGTAGAGTTCTCCAAGATTTCAGCAATGTTTTGGCTTTTATGTATTCATTAGTAAGTGAGACTAAAGTAAGTGAAGCCACAGTAAACTAGAAGAATCAGCTGAGATGTCCTTGAGCTACATAGAAACAGAGAGCTATCTACAGAGATAACTATGATGATTCTGTGCTTGATGCATAGTAATTAATTGGCTCACATTATGATATTTACTAATGTAAAGAAATCAAGGTATATACCCACGAGACATAAGTTAGTCAGGAATCCCTCGTAACTGAGTGTGAACAATAAACAACTAACATAAACCTTTAAAATCCTCCATGCAAACCTTTGCCCTCCCTTGTCCTCCTCTTTTCTCTCTTTTCAGGAGCAGAAGCAAGAAAGAAAGGAGGGGTGAGAATTTGCTCCGTGCATGCTCCCTTTTTCAGCAGGGAGTAATAGCTATAAAGAAAACCCATAAAGTTTTTTTAAATTGTAATTATTTGATCATCTTTCATGTTGAATTTTAGAGTTTTAAAAAAATTAAGTTAGTTTTATAATTAATGAAACAAATATAGCAAATACAGAAATCATTAAAGAACACAGTTTTATATCTCTTTCAGGCCTAAACCTCAAGCATGAAAAAGATGTTTAATATATTTCTTCAATTCTAACACAGGTTTACACAAAGTGAGTCATCACCAGAATATCTGATATCCTTTGTTACATCTTCCCAAAACCAACCTAACTTTGAAGTATTCCTGTTGCTGAGTTCTCCATGACTCAGTGAGGTTTCTTTCATTGTGTCTGTATTTTACCCTGAAATGTATATGGCAAATACGTATTTGTTGGAGTAGAAAAGCCATACCTGGATCTCTGGTCAAAATCTGCCTCTAAACTTTTAATGCAAACTTGTGTAGCCTGAATAACTTTGTTCATTTGGTGTTATGGAGTCAAACCTATACACCTGCATTTTTTAGTAGCCACTAATTGCTGTTTTGCACTGTTCTCCATGCCTTCCACTTCATTAATCACAGGACCAGAGGTAGGCCAGGGTTGTGCAAGGGGAGCACTTAAACTATAAGGAGTAAATTTTCTGCTTCCGCTCAAAACTGTGCGTTAGGCTGCCCTTCCAACATTCTGTTTTATAAGAAATTCTATTTGAAAACAACTGGTAGGTCGGAACTGAGCTGTCTCAAAGTCATAGTGAAAGGCACAATATTATGGTACCTGCACCACTTTCTAGTTTCTGTTACCTAGTGATGGCATATTATGGTTACAATCCTTTGTCACATAGATTTAAAACTATAAAAACTTTAGACTACCCCTGAGAAACAAAGAAATTAATGAGTAACATATTTACAACTTGGTTTTGTTGTCTGTTCATTTTTTCTAAATGCTAGTAAAAGTAGTTAAACAGCTGCATTGGGTATACTGGGCATACCCTGAGGTCATGAGTTGCTCTGTGCTGTACATGGATGGCTCTGACACTGATGGGAACAGCACTGCAGTCTGTCAAGTATCCCTTGTGCACTGACCTTGATGCATTTAAGAAAGACACACATGGAGACATATGAGGAAACAGGTGAGAAGAAATGAAGGAGACATGAAAGGGTCATTTATGGGAATATGGCTGTGAGATGCATTCTGTGAAGGAATTCTGTGCATCCTAGAGCAGGGACTTTTGAGGGACCATGGCTGTGGGTGACCCATGCTGGGACAGAAACACCCTGAGGGACTGACGCCCTCCCTGAAGTTCTTGGAATCAAGTATAAAACACAGCAAAACCAATGGGAGATGAACCTGGGAAATGGGGATAAAAGATGTTTCCTAAGTGTTTGTTTAACTGGCTATGTTTTTTCTCAGTATCTGAATCAGCAACAAAAAGATTGTGTCAATTGTCAGTATACTAAATCAATTTACCCAAGTTGAGAATATTTTGCCAACAGCAATGGGTTAAGATGACTCTTTTTCCAAGTATTTTAGGATATGTTGTGGTGACAGATGTTTTGATTTAAATTAACCTGTCTTTGCTCCTGTCTCAATAATTTGACAGTTTATTTTGCTGACCATATGGCTATAACTACAACCATAATCTATTGTATTTGAACTGAAGAACAAGGTGCTGAGGACAAATGATAAGAGAATAATTTGCTTTCCTTCTCTGCTGTTCCCTGCAGGGATGTTTTGCATAATTAAAACAATGTTCTGAATTAAATTTGTTCCTTTTCTCATATCAAGGTTCTTGTTCTATTTAAGAGATTTTTTTTTAGCATATTCAATGCTTTGTTTAATGCTATAAATATCTTATTTCTAGCACAAAATTAATTCCTAGAGTCAGAAACAGGATACAAAATCCTGAGTTTTTGATTTTGCTGGTCAAAATTCCTATTAAAGAGCCTGTGCAATGTGTGTAAAGGACTGGATTTTCAGCACTTAATTACTTCAGCCAGTTGCCATCTGTTCTTTGAATTCTGACCTTTCTTTCCAAGTTGAGGCTACATGAAGTGTCTGCGGGCAAGTCAATTAGATCATGGATGTTCCATGCTGACATTACAACAGACTTAATGTCTACCTGCAGAACCCTGGTTGATAAATCTAATAGTGATGACACAGTGGCCTTCTGCAACCTTCATCCAGCAAGCAAATAATAGTTTATTATACTTGGCATTGTTCGTTTAAAATGTGGCACAATGAGCAGTGACAAAATCACATTTTGAATTGTTTCTTCAGCCCGTGACATTAATCATACACTGCCAAAAGCTTTTCACGCTACAGTTTCTCACAAAGATAATGCAGGTTAACTCTGAAAAACAATCACATAAAAATACCATTTTCTGGGTTAAGAGGAATAGTCACAAACTGAAATAGCGTGGAACTTTAAACCGCCTATTGTCCCATAAAATTCTCAGACAGCCGAGGTTGAACTTTGTAGGAAGTCCATCACTCTACTCTCATACTGCTTTTCCTCTTTTCAAGAAAATTATTGACTGCCTACAGAGTTCTTACACTGGCAACACAAATACGTACCAAATATCACCATATTTCTTATAGTAATCATAATAACAGATGATTGTCCATCAAC
This sequence comes from Falco peregrinus, assembly GCF_023634155.1. NCBI lineage: Eukaryota > Metazoa > Chordata > Aves > Falconiformes > Falconidae > Falco > Falco peregrinus. The sequence goes on from NC_073723.1 coordinate 66,618,538, forward strand.
ACACAATAGTGATACAATACTACTTTTATATTGATTACTAGTAAGTGGTATCAAAGATGTATTCAAGTCTATTGCAGCATCTAATGAGGACCCAGTTACTTGTGTGAATGTCAAAATGTTATACCTTGTGAATGTAATATTATCATCAAAGTGTATATGACTGTAGGACTTAATACCTGAAAGATTATTTTTCAAAGAAACTTCTAGAAAAATATATAGCTTCAATTTCATTAAGTGTCTGAAAAATAAGATGAAATACATACTCTTCCTTGAGAAACACTTTGAAGCTGACTGTAAATGCAAAGATGAGCTGGAGGGTATGATGTGAAGCCTATCAATGTCAATGAGAGTCAGCCATTGTATTGATTTTAAAGGTCTTTGAATCAGGTCCTAAGTGTGAGATTTTGATAACTCATTAAAGTTTCCATATTTTAGAACTGGACTTCCTTCTATTGATCCACTAACTCAAAGAGATAAAACAAATGTTACATGAAGAAGCACAAATCCTTACCACTGTATAGGAATACACTACTTAAGTGTTTGCTGCGTTTACAGTACTGAGTCAGATGGCAGTATATGTAAACAATACGTTGCAGTGTTTCAGAAGCAATTTTGCTGAGTTTCAAGGAGATTAATCTCTTAATAGAACCACAGGTTGTCTGTTTGCTCTTAATAGGAATCTTTTATTCCTCTCTCCACTTCTTCGATGCTGCAGAGTGCAATAAAACCAACTGCATTTGCACTGAATAAAATTCACTCTATTTCAGTGCTAGGTAGTGATGCAACTTCTAATGAGACACTTTGCTCATTCTGTTTATTTGGCAGCATCAATCAGAAAATTCATACATCAGGAAAAAAAAGTCTGGAGCTTATGTCATCTTGCCTAGTCTATCCCCCTAAATGGAACATTTTCAGTATTCTGGATAGTGAACTAGATGTAATTTCAACTTAACAAATAAGTCCAAATACTGTTTCTTCTCTACAGATACTGAGATGTTTCTAATCTTTCCACAATAACATCTGAATAAAGGGAAAATTAAACTGACTTAGCTAAACATTTAACATAAAGCATCTTTCTTAAAGATAATAAACTCATTAAATTCAAAGTGTCACACAGAAATTAATTATACTTTTAAACTGATCTGTGATGCATGTGTATAAATGTTATTTTTTTCATTTCAAACAACTAGGCACAATGTACTCTTTTTCACTGAAGACTAAAAATCACATCAACAGCAAATATCTCAGTCCTTAATTTGCTAGAGCATACTATTTACCTCTATGATCCCTTCTTTATTACCCTTTAACTATCTCTGTGGCAAGACAATCTGAAGACCAGATATGATACTCTTTTGAAGCTTTCCACCATCACTGCCTACACACTTTTCTCCAATTAAATTTGGTCTAAAAAAGAGTAGTATCAGTGGATGAGCATATACAAAAAATTCTTATCCTCCATGCCTTGTGACTCTTTTGGCCTCTTGTGATAATTAATATTTAAAGATAGATTTTATTTTTTTCTTCTATCAACAGATTAATCACGTGTGTGCATACACACACACACACACTTAGTATCAGTCTTGCTCAAACCTGCTATTGCCCAGAATACAATAGACGATGTCCAAGCAAACAGAAGTACTATTGTATTTTGTCTTTTTTTGTGACCCAAACATTTACTTACTTTATGACATGACAGTGTGCTTATTCTCACCTGGCTGGCATTTTAAGACTTCTTCAAAGAGCAGACTTTCCATCAGCATGGTTGCTAAGGACTACCAATGTAGTCAATTCAAGCTCTTTTTCTGCTACTACCTGTTATTTTCAACTGCAGCAGTCTCCTCCTCCGTGGAGGGAGGCTAAGACCAGCTCTAACCTTTTCTTACTTCTGAGTTTCTCTAGCAAGAGCGTGTTTCCATCTACAAGATTATACCCACAACTACTGCAAAGCTGTACACTTTGGGTGAATTTTCTCCAACAAATCTATTCCCCTCTTCCCTTCTGTCCTTCCCCTTCCCCTCACTTCCTTCAGTGTTGTCTTTCTCTGCTTTCTCACCACAACAAACCCTATAACTAGTCTGGGTTCCCACAGTTGTCTTTATCTAGCCACCCCATTTGTCCTTCACCCTACCTGCACTCTTTAACTGTTCTCCTATGCCCTCCTGGATCTATACTGTCTAACTTCATGCCCACTTTAAATCACAATCCTCCTGCCCAAAGTTGTCACTTGTTTTAATCTCTCCTACATTCATTTCTGCTTGGTCTTGGTAAGGTTGAGCAGGAAGATTATCTTGCCTCAGAAGGGGCTGGCTAAGCATTACTCCCAGTTCTGGAGCTTTATGTTCAAGCTGACTGAGTGTTGGGCTGAGTATTGCAATGGTAGCTGGATCCTCAGCAACTCTAGACAAGGCTTACTTGACCCTCAATGGCAAATAAAATCTGCCTTATTTCTGAACTGAAGACCCATGATTTCAGGGCCAGATGTTGTTGGCTTTTGTCTTGATGTTGTATTTGTTACAAATGCCTTACAAAATCCGGTTAAAAAAGAAAAGCATTTATAGTCTACTTCTTAAGAGCAAAAAATGAAAAGGACTAACCAAAGTAACATCTCTGTTAACCCAGTATGTCAGCCTACAGCAGACAAGAGAAAATGGGCTGCATGGAAGCAGTTACCTCCCTGCTGCTCTGTCCATGTGCCACCATGTGTGTTCCCGTCTCTCACGCAGGCCTCCACCTGACAGGCTGCTATGGGTCTGGCATTAGTGATGCAGTGATCAGGGATGGCCAAGTCATTAGAGTTCTGAAGTTTATTTTTCCAGACTGTGCCAGCTCATTTTCATCTGTTAACTTTGCATTTTTAGAAGGGATTATTTAAGTTTAATTAGAAGACCACAAAAAGCATTTGGCCTCCATGGTTTAGGGCCAAATTCATGTCATGTTTATAAATTTTCTATTACTGTCCTCGTGAATTTATAGCAACACTACAAAGTGAATTGCTTTTAAGTAATTATGGATCAAATGAAGCTAATGTTCTTTCTATTTATATATCTTGCAAACAAGAAATAAGGACCAGTGAGCATGTGGAACAGACTTTTTAAGAAAAGATTAGTACCTCATTAGAAATGTGGTGCTGTAGAGTTCTGCTTGTAGAGTATTAGAACATTTTTGCTCTCCATCCACATTAGGCAATCATGAAGTTAATTGTGCACTGGCTATATGAGCTATTTCATTAGATCTGAAGTCAAGCTATCTGTTGCAATAACGATGACAGTAGAAATCACTGGAGAAAAAATACTACAGCATCATTTAAAAAAAAAAAACAACAAACCAAATCAAAACATTAAAAAAATCTGTATTCTAGCAGTAGCCATGCAGCTTGTGTCAAAATACTGTGACATACTGAGGTATGCTGGTATTAGTCATAACAGCTGACAATAAAGTAAGACACTGAGATAGAAACAAGAGGCTACTTTCCCAAGAAATAAGATCAAGAAATAAGAAGAAACACTTTACTGACATTATAAATTATATATTTTGACAGAAAGTGGTTTGGGGGGGGGGGGGGGGGGGGAAGGAAAGAGTGTCCATGTTACCGCATTAAAGAACTAACAGAATTTTATGTTTAGTGAGGACTAGGGAAATTATTGATTATATGTACATCAACTGAACATTTAGTAAAATTCCAGAGGTGTGTCTCATTCTCAGTCCTAAAAACAGAAGTCAAACAGGCATATCTATCCTATCCCTCTAAATCATCCTTCACTGTTATAGCCAGCAAGAAAAGAACTTGCATGTTACTCACTGTCATTACAACTGAGCTATAGATTTAATGTTTGTATACTTCATATGCAGTACATAAATGTTACCAGTGACTACTGGGACTTAAGAGGAAGCTGAGCACTCTGCATGAACAAAGCCCTAAATAATAATTTGTATTCTGTTTGGGTAGAATCTGAAGCAGAAGGTTGATTCACATTTGCTCATTGATTGTGTTACAATGCACAAAAAGAAGCCAGTCAAAAGTAGCAGTAATATTTTATTTCACAGCTTTTTGGTTTAACCAGCAAATTAAACAAGAATAGCAAGGCAAATTTCCTGATTTTTAATGTCTGTGATCCTTTCAAATTTTTGAAGAAATTGATCATGCCTTCACTTCCTTGAATTAAAGATCATTTTTGTCCTTGATGAAGGCAGTTAATGTTGCCAATTATTTCTTTTCAGGCATGCTTGAAGCATTTTAATGAGAAAAATTCACTCCAGTGACATTTTTAAGTAGTGGATTAATGTATTCTTAGTATAAAACTACTCTTTATATAGATCAAAGAAGCTGGGAAGTTGTTAATATTGCCAAATGTTTAAGATATTTACTTCATTCTAAGGCATTAAAGCTAACAATTTAAAATAAAAAATTAAGCAAATACATTTTATTCTCTTAAAATTGTAAATTATCCACACATCAATAAATTATGTGAGAAATTTGTTGAAACAATGGAAGTAATATATATGGAGATCTGATTTTTTATAAATGAATACTTGAAAGACTATTTCAAATTAATGAATTTGGGGGACAACTAAGTTTCAGGTGATAACAGTTTTTTCAACTCAAAAACTAGGATTGGATTAATCTGAAGATATCAAAATTAAACTTTTCTGGTTTTTTTTAACAGCTGGGTGAATTTATTGACAGTGGTGTTCGTTCATAGAATTTGATCTTGATAAATTGACATTTTTTGAGAAAGGTGTTCTGACAAATTGCTCCTCACAAACTCAAAAGTTGGTGTTTAGAGTAAGGACCAGAGTTTGCCATTTGTGATCCTTAAGGACAATCAATTCCCATCAATGACTAAAGTAGCAATATTATTTCAGTACATCTCAGTTAACCGGAATAAACTCTCATATTTCCCTTTTATACAGTGTTCTTTGTTCCTAGACACAGTTCAAAGCAGCTAACAGAATGAAAGTTGCCTCCAGAGTGAGGAAATGTACCAGAAGTTGTATAATACTGAGAGAAAAAGGGATACTTTTTAAAACAGAACTGGCACAAATTTCTGTGTTTAATACAGTATGAGCTGTATTGCAACAGGAGAGTGTTAGTATAGCTTTTCTGGGTAATCTATATTATGAAGAAGAACATACAGTGATAAGAAATTTAAAGACCCATAGTTAATTTATATGAATCCAGCTTGAAACTTCTGGAGCATCCTGAAAAACATCTGAAACATCCTCAAAATGTTCAATGATTAATACACAAGCAACTTGAATTTTATATTAACATTTCTGTTTGTAATTTATCAATTTACTTAACTCTGAACCAAACATTATCTTTTAAATTAGATATTCCAAAAGCCCGTCTAAATTGTTCAGCTCCTTTCCATGTAACAATAATCACAGAAACATAGAATTATAGAACTGTTTGAGTTGGAAGGGACACTAAAAATCATCTAGTTCCAACATCCCTCCATAGGCAGACCTTCCACTAGACCAGGCTGCTCAATCTTTCTTAACATCTGGAAAGTACAGATGAAGAATGGCAAAAATACTGAAGTGAGGTCAAATGATGAGCTGAGACTTTTCTATGATTGTACAATATGGGTATGATGGACTTCCCATGTATTCATGCAAGTAGCCGGTGGTTAACTCACAGAACTTCTTTGAACAGTTATGGTCCATCCTGAATAAAAAGGAAGATTATTTTGTCAACAAAGATCTCTTCAGGTAAAACTCCAACAGCTCACTACCAATATTTTCTGTTGAAGAGTAAATATGTCTCAAGGTCTTGTTTTTTAAACAGGTAAAAAGGCAAACACCACCCTCCAACCACCAAAATACAAACCAAAACACTTCTTTCTTTTTTTTTTTTTTTTTTCTTAATGCAAATGATTTGGCTTCCCAGGAAAAGTGTCCCCCTTGACCCCTTGACTTCTATGGAGACCTGTGGGAAAAAAGTGACAATCTAGGGGCAGGTATGGGAGCACTAGTATTTTTATTCTTTTTTTTTCTTTGGCTGGTTGGTTAGGAAAGACTAAGCAGGCTGCAAGTGTAATCTTTTAGAGGAGTATGACAACAGTGGAAACTGCAAGACAGCCAAGGGATCTTTAAATATTGAGTCATTCCTACCTTCCTGTGCTATTAACCATCACACTAGGTGTCCACTTCAGATGCTTTGATTGATTTGCTATGTTAGGGCAAAGGCAAAGAGGACCTGCCACATGAGGCAGTAATTTTTGCTCTTCAGTTTTCTGAGATATTATCACAGCTTCCTAACAATTTATGTAGATTAAGTTAAACTATGTCTTCATTCAGGTATGAATAAATAGAAGAATTTTAAATGCTTACAACATTGTATAAACTAGTCATAGTATGTCAGCCATTACTGTGAAATTAATGATGATCTTGATTTAGTGCTCTCTTTCACTCACTCATTCTCATTTCTCTCTTGTGTGTGTTTTTCTCACACACAAAAATAAGCCCCAAACAGTACACTTGCTCTAATTCCTAAAGTTTGTTCTAATTTTAGGTATTTCAAGTAAGAAAATAATAATTAAAAAAAAAATGTTTCTTTTGTCATGTTGTAGGTTGGAAGGATTTAAAAGATGATTGATGTCTCTCTGCCGTCTTTTACAGAATTCATTAGATAATTTTCTGTTAAGTTTCTTTGACTTTTCTTAATAGCTTCAATATTATTGGGGAGATAGAAACATGGTCATGTGTGTCTCATTTCCATAAGAAACCAAGTTAAATGTACACTAAGTTTTGATATATTTTTTATTAGCTTCTCCACTTATTGCTTAGGCAAACCAGTGGAAAGACAAGGGAAAAGAAAGATGTAAAAATAAGTTAAGTTTTATAATAAATATAAATTTTATAATAAAAATTTAAAAAAAACCTTTAAGTTGGAATACTACAAAAATGGGGGCAGGTAGACATGGATTTGTTTTTTTTTTTTTCTCTAACCAAAAATTCCACCCAAATTGTCTGACCATTTTAGCTAAGCTCAAGCTCTGTTTCACTGAGTAGTTTCAGTTCTGTGCCAAGCCAATGCAGTACAGTTTTTTGACTCTAAGCACAATCAGATATATATCTGTAATATCAGTGAATTCATGTGTACCTGCAAAATTGTTCATCTGGAAAATTTTTCTAGCAATTAAAAAAAGAATTAAAAAGGCAGAGAGTTAAGTAGAATACACTAATTGTTGGTAGTCAGTTTTACCGTGGTCATTTTTAAGAGGAAACGGACTTTTATGGTCTCCAAGAATATTATCTAGCATAACTAAAAAGTTGCGCTTTTTATGTGGCAAAGCATCCCACACCAATGTTTTTATGGCAGTTTACACCAGTAGCTGTTTTGACCTGCAGATTCTATATTGTCAAATTTAAGACAAAAGCATATATTTTCATGGCATACATTGTTTATATGTGAACTACCCTGGACATAGTTTATGACTATAAAAAAGATTGTTGACTGACTACTGTCTTGAAATAGTTACTATTCTTTTTTGTTACTGCATTTTAACTGTATTCTTCTATCTATACACTCTGTCTAAATGCACGTCTCTGTGGTTTACTTACATTTTGCTGTTGCTTATCTGCTCAAAGCACCACAATGTATGTTTCCTGGGATGCCAATGCCTGTCATGTCAGGCTGAGCTCAATGGATTTTTAGCATGAATTTGGGACCATCCACATTTTAAACTCACTTTATAGATAAGTCAGGTCCCAGATGTTCTAACCTACAAGATACATTCTTTTAGTGCTCACTGACATTTTGAAATGAAAATTGCTGTCAATTACTATGTCTGTGTTATTGGATGGTAATTTGGGCCGTAGAGGAGATTTTCTTCGCAAATTAAGTGGGATAGAAAGAGTTCTCAGGATATAACTTTTTTCTTTCATTTGGAAATAAATCACTGCACTAAGCGTTCAGCTTTCCTTTATATCCTTGTTTAAAAACTAAAAGGAATAGGTACACTGGACACAGACCTTTTTGCTTTCACCAGGGAGTTCAGGAGTCAGGTTGAGAAATTTAGGTGGCTTAAGAAACATAGCTTTCTACAGAAGCTTAAAAGACTTCATGCATTAGAAAACACTTCAGCATTTTTAAACAGTTTCAAGGTTTTAAAGATGTGTGAGTCCTTTAGGACAGGCAATCCTGCTGAAAAACCAGTGTGCGTTGGCTTGAAATAAGAAAGCTACCTGAGGAATCTAAGATGTTCTAAGCTCCTAGTTTAAATGTGTTATAATCTTATCTCTGTTACACAGGTTTTGTTATGTGTTTATAGTGTAAAAATAATTACAAATCTCTGGAAAAGGTGCACTCCCTGACTTTAAAATAGAGAAGGACTAGGCCTAAGGTTCTGAAGCAGTACTGCTCCATGTCTTCCTTGGACAGGCTAGTTATACTGTCACCTAATGCAGGAATATTTTTCTTTCCTAAGGAAAAAAGCAAGGATTTGCTGGCAAAATTTTACAGATAACTGCCACTGAGTCATAAAATTAGACATATTTAGAGTAAGGAGTCAGTGTCCCAACCTATTTTGATAGACTACCTGTTTTGCTGCTAGTTAATTTCTCTTATTTGAAAAATGCATGAGTTTTCAGCAAAACAGCAGTTCCTCCTGCCTACCTGGTGGTTTTCCATACATACTACCCAGGTCAGCTGGAGTTTTAGAAGCTACCCACGGCAAAGGAGGTTATAGGTCTAAGTCCAGATATGAACTCTGTCCATATGTGGAAAACAGGAGACACTGTGTCTGCATGGATCTAGATTAGCTAAAGAGAAATACGATGCGCTGCATTTCAGATAACCATACGTATCCTCGAAGGGTTGTCAATAAATACCAACCGAACAGCAGTTTGGGCCTGCCATAAGACATGGACAGCTGCTATCTCCATCCCATTGGATCCCTGGATCTTCTATTCTGTTACCCACAGCATGAAGGAAGCAATATCATGGGGTGTTACTACTTTCATAGTCCAGTTATGAGGACTTTACCTCAGAAAAAAGTTTTATTCTAAACAGGTGTGGGAATACAAAGGACAGAAGATAAATACACCACAGTACAGAGACAGCCCGGTCTTGAATGTTCCCAAATTTTATTCTCTTAGTAGGAGTGAGATCAACTAGGTGAAGCTTGTGTCTGATGCTTTTCAAAGCATTTTCTTAATGGTACTTTTAAGAGTACCATTTGGTAAACACATCTCCTTCTTATGCCTATGGTCTTTTTTGCATATTATTGGTAGATAATGGAAAGACAAGTCTAAGCCTAAATTATTGCTTGCAGTTCTGAAATTAGAAACAGTGACTTAGACTACATTTGAAGAAATTGTGATTTTTAAAATCAGTTACAGAACATTAGTGAGGTGGACAAGGTCAGACTACATCAAAAAAGCTTGGAAGAATCACTATACAAAAAACTAATGAATCTTTCATATTGTTATAAAAAGTTTCAATTATATTCAGAGCTGTCTAATATTACATGACATATTTCCATCTTACTTTCAATAAGAAACTTTCCTGTAATTTCACCCCGCTCTCCTGATCTGGTAAAATGAGCAGAAGACATCTCAATGAAGGAGATCCTTGACAGATATCTATAGCTCATAGAAGTCTGATTTCTATAGCATATTTCAGAGATTAAATATTATCAGAGCTTCTTTCATAGATGATTGCTCCAAAGACACCTAGGGAAACCTTTACAGAATCAGACAGAAATTCAGAATGGTTGAGCTTGCTAAGTTGCAATCATTTAATCATGGAATTGTAAAATAATTTAGGTTGAAAGTGACCTCTGGAAGTTCTCTGGCCCACAGCAGGACCAACTTGGACACTGGAACTAACTAGAAAGTTAGATCAGGTTTTCAGGAACTCATCCAGCAGAACTTCGAGCCTCTACAAGGAAATCATACAAACTGTCATTATATTTTCCTAAGGTTGTAAGTAAGCTTCCTCTCTACCTCTAACAAGCCCACTCAGTGAAGCTCCTTAGGTTCGAAGGATTTGGGTGGTGATTTGGAAGCATTTGTTTCAAGAATGGCATATTCATGCAAAGTCTTTAGTGCCAAGTTCACATGTAGGGCCTAGGCTACAATCTGGTTGAACAGCGCTAGAGTTTCAAACCTTGCTGGTGTTACATTAATCAAAGTAAATGGCTCCTAGCCAGCTGAGGAAAAAAGCAGAGCTGTCTCATGTCTATCTGTAAAACAGACTTTTATTGACTGGATATCCCTAACATAGCATATCTTATTTGCCTAAGGACCCTGAAAGAACCATCTGGTTGTTTTTGATCCTCATAGTTATTATGATGAGAAACTCATTCAGGCAATTCTGCAGCTGCAAAAAGTGGTGAGACAGGCTCTATTTGGGAAAGAAATAAAGATCTCAAATGCTACTAAATATGTTTCAGGATAACAGACTCAATAGCACATCTGATGAGTATTTAGCACAAGTGAATGTTGAAGGCCTTATCAGTAATAGTACAAAGGTTATCAGCATATGCTGCACATCAAACATTGATCTCACTGCAATTAATTTAAGTGAAAAAGTCTCCATCAGCAAATGCTTTTGCACATCAAAGCCTGTTTCTTTGTTGTTCCTTTTCTTTTTAACTGGAAACTTTGAACTGTCCAAGCAAGTTAGAAACCTTTGTTTCTTTTAATTTATTAGAGTTTCCCATGTTTGCCATTATCCTCCCAACTTTGCAGCCTGAACGTGGTAGAATTTTTTATTAGCGCTTTGATAAACATTCTTTTTTCACCTTCTGGGATAATTTTTATAGACATGTAAGTATTGTGACAAAAATATGATCCAAATCACCTTCACCATATTGAGATCTTCTATTGATTCTATTTTTTACTATAAGATTACTCAAAGCCCATTTAAATGAACGTTAATACTCACCGGAATTTTGAATATGTGTTGTCTTTGCTATTAGAAAACACTGGTTCCAAGGTTAACTTCTGAGATGTGACAAGAACACTTTGAAAAGATGATAGCAACTTAGATACCACACAGTGGTAGGGCCAGCATGTGACTTTGCACAGACACTGAAGAAAAGAAACTCTTTTAGAATAGAGGCAAAGTTCTGCCAGCAGGTTCTTGAACACAAACAGAAATGATGGGCCACTTTAAACATTAAAAAAAAATATCAACAAGTACAACATATGCAAAATAAGGACAATAATTTGAGCACAATGCAGTTATCCTTTGTTCTAAAGGGACCTGGGGCAAATTGCCTATGCAGTAGTTATGAGCGTAGTAAACCAATTCTAGAGGTCACAGGCACTAAACAGTATGAAGGCAAAGCTGCATTTTGCATTTTACCCTGCCCAAGTCACATCCTGAAATTAACTACAGTCAACGATACAGGATTGACTACAGAAGGACTATGGCAAAAAGTACTGTAAATAACTTTGTTGAGCAGAAGTACAACCAGAGAGTCCAGTTTGTTTCCAGATTACCACACATTATGATTTCAACCTGTTTGTAAATTATGCCAAAAGGATGATTACTATAAATCAAAGTCTGACAGACTTTTCTAAAGAGCAACACAAAAAGTATGAATAGAGAACCATCAGTAAAATTTTTATAACGTATGCACAAATTATAAAGAAAAATGCAGCATCACTTTAATTGGTCTGATTAACATTTAATTTGCAAAAGAAGATACAGTCTTTGAAGAAAAAAAATTAAACTTATTTTTCAGTATCTATTTGATACCTACATATATGCATTACCTATTCAATACATTCAGATGTGCTCTGCATGAAGAGACTGATTATATTATAGTATTGTAAACTAATATTCTGTTTTTGTAACATTCCCTGGATGAAGGAACCCTTCATTTAGGTTTACTTACCTTTGCCTTAATTTTAAGAAAACATACACAACCAATGAGGCATACAAGAGTAATACATAACCTTAAGTACAATTTATGAAGCTGACACACCATCAACCAAAACTATGAAATTATCATTTAGCACATAAATTGATCCATTAGAAATTGTAGCCCAGGGAGGACAATTAGCAGTAAGATATTGTGATTGCTGGCTGACTATGACACGTGTAAGTGGCTGAAATAGGTATTCTGCTGATAAACAACTCACATTGCTCTTCAAGATACACGTAAAAGCCTTTGCATAACAACAACACACAACAGTAAGAATGCTACGGTTTTTTTGGAAGGATTTCTGACTGATTATTTGAAGAATTTGGTAGAAAATAAATGCTTCTTACAGCCTGCAATACTATGGCTCCCTGGCATCCACAGCAGATACAGGAAGGGGAGCAGGCTATGTAAAGAGTGGGGAAAGAGGTGAACAAGGCAAATGGGAAGAGCAATTTAAATACAGGCAGACACCTGAGTCTGCTAACTACTCACCTGACAAGAACAATAACAAGAAACAATAAAGTTTCTTCTGTATTTCCACAGTTCTGTAAACTTAGAAATTTCACTGTCAGACTTGTCCACTTTTCTAAATTTTCCCTGTACCAAGCTTCAGAAATCCTACATAAGGAACAGAGATTTTATGTACTTGCCCAGTGACTTTGTATCTTTCACTAGTGCTCTGCCTATTAAAGACATATTATCAAATCATTAACTACCTATATGCCACTTAGGATAAAACTTACACATATCTAGTATTGCTTGCTAGTATAGCCCATAGGAACTCAAGAGACTGTGTTTGATTTGTAGTTACACCACCTCTCTCCAAATTTCTGGATCACAAATAAAAGCCAGTTTTGAAAGATTTGTAGTAAGATTCACAAGGTAGAGCTAAGTGGCAGACCAACAGTTACCCAGATGTGTATCAGAGCCTACAAATCACAGAGCTACCAAAATCCTGTCAGTTCCTGACACCCAAAAGATATGCTTTTGCATAAAATTGAAACATCTGACTAATTTTGGTAATGGCCCACAGCTTTTCTCTATCTTAAGCTTATATATCTTTAGAAGCCAAAATAGTTGTACACCTCAAAAAGCAAAAGCACTAATACATTAATTTCCAGATGAGAGAGGAAGGTCTTCTGCCTTTCAAAATGACTGCATTTAAATACTAATAGCAGCACACTGTAATCCTAATATGATATAAAAATTTAACTACATTATCTGATATGTATTTGAAAATGCACATTTCCATGGAAAGGCACAAATGGGGTTTATTTGGAGCAATACATGACATTAATTCACCTAAAATCAGAGCTAGGATTACATATATATTTTAAATATTAAATACGAAAAAGTATAAATATTTAAGGGTCTAATATTTCTGATAAACTGTCATGGAGATGGTTTTTTTCTTAAAGAAAAATATTTCCCAGTCATTTTGTCAATGAGATACCTCTATAGAGCTGAGTACTAGCACTACTACATTACTTGGATTTGGTTTGGATAGACTGCAACATTATGTTATGACTAGCTTGAGAGTCCCATATACTATAACACTGGTCCACAGTACATAGAAGAAGAGTAACATTCAAAGTGGATTAAATCTGAGCCCATGAGTGCTAGTGGCTGGTGACTATTTCTCGCCTATGAAAATAACAAATATTTAACATTTCTAACCATGGAATAATTTAACAAATACAGAATATGACTGTAATATTCCAGTGTATCATGTAAAATATAACATGATGACCCAACTTAGAATTCATTCTCAGCACTTTTTCTTTAAAACATTTTTTAACCGATTGGGAAAAGATTTTTGTCCTTTTTTGTGTGACAGCATCATGCCATCCAGAGGCCAACGGAGCTCATTGCAAGGTTTGGTTGCTAGGGTTAGACAAAAGCCAGCCGTCTTCTAATCAATGTAAGGTTTGATCCGTATTTCGTCATTAGGAAATATATTTTTTCCTATAAGAAGACCTGATTTTCGACTGAAATAATACTTATGTCTTCCATGACTCTCAACACTTTCAAAGTTCTCTATATGACAGGGCTGTTCAGTAAGGTAGCAAGCAAGAAGCTTGAGAGGAACATTTAATCCCAGAAGAGCACATTAGCAGAACAGATGTTAGGCATTAGATTACTTTAATAAAGTATTTAGCTTCTTAAAGTTCCCAGATCCCTCATCTACTTTCTCTCCTGTGAATCAGACATTGAATGTTACAAAGTGGGAGCACAATGTCCTCTCAGTTTTCAGTTGCAATAGAAAGCTTATGTAAAGCTTTCAGATTCCTTAAGAGTTCATTCTCAAAAAAAAATCTGCAGACTTACTGAATTTTTAAAATTAAAACCAAACCAAACCAAACACACAAAAACCTTCAGTGTTGCTGTCCCCAGATTACTTATCTTTGGATCTAATATTACATGTCAAAGTAGAGTATAATTCTGGGATGATGCTTCCAAACTTCCAATGTATGTTCATTACAATTAGACCAGAATATATTCATATTCTATCTAGAAAAAAAAATTAACTTTCTTTTATCTAAACATGAGTTTAATTACACTTTAAAAAATTTGTTTATAACAAACCTTTTCTGTTTTTTCTCCAAAATTAGCAATCATATGAATGTTGACAAGATTTATGTTGCTCTACGCCAAGACAAAATCGTTGCTTGGCATTATATAATTAATTTTCATATGAATAAAGAAAAAATGCATTATTACAAAGGTGCATCAAAATATTAATTTCATATTTCAAAGACTAAAGAACTCAGGAACTGAAAATAATTAATAATTAAATGACAAAATAAAATTAATTCAATATTTTACTTCTCAGAATGACATTAGACTTGGTTCACTTTGTTTATAAACCTTAAGCAAAAGTTAAAAACTTGACCACTGTGATTAATTAATTATGTTCCCAAAATTGAAAAAGTTATCCCCAAAGATTTTTTTAAGATGTGCAACAACTGGACAAAGTTGTGACCAGTCAGCTCCTACTCAGAGGCTTGTTGGGAATCATCAGGTTGATTCTTTAACGGTGGATTATCAAGTAGGTAATGATCAGCAATGTAAGCATAGAATAAACCATCAAGGTGAGGCTCAGCTGGAATTCTTAGAAATGGTACATATCTTCAGATGCTTCAGTCTCCAAAGAGGAAAGTCTTCCCTAGGAGTCAGTATGTATACGTTTAAGCTGAAAGATAAACTTGAGTCAAGGCTGTCTACATGCTGCACTTAACGCCCACATGGGTAGAAGCAACACTGAGGAAAGAAGCTCTGGACCAGCGCAATCAGCAGCGAGGCATCCCAGCATGGTGTACAGGGGGTTCCTGAACCAGGGGAATCTCAGGGGAGCCAAGAGAGGTGCCAGGAGCCCCCGGCTTGTGCCACAGCGGCTGATGGGACTCGGGCAGGGCCAGGAGGAATGGCAGTCAGGCCTCCCCACATATAAAGGAAGCCCTTGGGGAGCACAAGCGACCTGGCCATGGTGCAGCAGTTTGTGCAGGGCAGCGTGCAGGAAGGGTGCTGAAGCCCTGCCAGCCTGACCAGGGAGAAATGTTACCCACCCAGAAGAAAGCCATGGCCTCTCTGAGCTCTGCACCCACCATGACTGATACAGCTGCCCAGGCAGAGCTCCGGTGGGAATATGCTGCCACCCAGGTGACACCTGCCAGCTGTGCCCTGCTGTTATGCCAGTACCGTCCAGCAACAGCGAGCGCTTCTGTGGGAGGTGAGCCCAGGCAGAGGAACTCCTCTGCCCAGTGACAGAGCTCTGGGAGGAGGTGGGTGGGTTGGGGAGTACCAGGGAGAGAGGGAGACTGCTGGAACCATGCCCTACCTTCCCTGAGACAGGCCCAACAGGGAGACAGGACACATGATAGGGAGGATTCCCTATCCTCTCTACGACAGGCTGAACACAGCCCCTTAAGGGACAGGGGGCAATGGCGACAGGTTCCTGCCCAGCCCAGTGTGTGTCTCCTCCATGACTGCACCACCTGCCCCGCTGCCCGTGCGTAACAGGTGTGAGGCTCTGCAAGTGGAACCGAGCAATAACAAGGACGATGGTTCATACAGCCTGGAGGTCTTTGCCAGTTAAGTCACCCCACACCCTGCGTCGAAACTGTTTCCATGAAGAAAAAACAGGCAGGTCATTGTCACAGGAGAATCCCTTGTGAAGGGAACAGAAGGCCCAATACGGAGAGCAGGCCCACTTGTTAGGGAAGTCTGCTGCCTCCCTGGGGCCCAGGTTAAAGATGTGACGAGAAAGCCTCCTACCCTCGTACAGCCCTCGGATTATTATCCATTATTGATTTTTCAGGCAGGCAGCGGTGAAGTTGTAACAGGAAGTCCAAGGGCAACAAAGAGAGATTTCAGGGCCTTGGGATGACTGGTTAAGGGATCAGGAGCACAAGTAGCGTTCTCCTCTATCCTTCCAGTTGCAGGGAATGATGAGGGAAGAAACAGGGAGAGCCAGCAGACCAACACCTGTCCCTGATCCTGGTGTCACCAGCAGAATTTTGGGATTTTTGATCATGTGTCGGTTTACACAACAGCAGGCCTGCTGGCATCAGACAGGGTACACCAGTCTCAAAGAGAGAAAAGGATCTTTGCACAGGAGTTACAAGGCTTATTGAAAGAGGTTTAAATTAGATTTGAAGCAAGAAAGGGATAAAAAAGGCTCACTAGAGATAAGCCTGGGGGAAGCATGCCAATGTTTGAGGGACAGTGTGCTAGTGACGTCCTTCCATCTTCAGTCTCAGTGGATGCAGGGGATGAAGATCTATGCAGCAGCAAAGGTGCACTGGTTATTGATGTGTTAGAAACCACAGAAGCACATGAGAATGGTCACGTAGGAATTAGGATTCTTCCCCAAAAATGGTGGTGGAATCAACAGCCCAGCTGAAGTGCATCTACACCAATGCACGCTGTATGGACAACAAACAAGAGGAGCTGGAAGCCATTGCATAGCAGAAAAACTATGACATAGTTGCCATCACAGAAACATGGTGGAATGACTTGCAGATCTGTAGTGCTGCAATTGATGGCTATAAACTCTTCAGAAGGGATAGGCAAGGAAGGAGAGGCAGTGGGGTAGCCCTGTATGTTAGGGGTTGATTTGATTGTCCAGAGCTTAATGATGGTGATGTTAGGGTTGAGTGTTTACAGATAAGAATCAGGGGGAAGGCCAACAAGGCAGGTAACATGGTGGGAGTCTGTTACAGACCACCCAACTGGGATGAAGAGGCAGATGAAATATTCTATAAGCTGCTGGGAGAACTCTTGCAATCACTAGCTCTTGTTCTCATGGGGGACTTCAACTTTCCAGATGTCTGCTGGATATACAATACAGCAAAGAGGAAACACTCTAGGAGATTCCTTGAGTATGTGGAAGATAACTTCCTGACACAGCTGGTCAGGGAGCCAACTAGGGAAGGCATCCCACTAGACGTGTTGTTTGTGAACAAAGAAGGACTTGTGGGTGATATGATGGTTAGAGGCCATCTTGGGCATAATGAGCACAGAGTAATAGTTTTTCATTCTTGGGGAAGTAAGGTGGGTGGTCAGCAGAACCTGCTGCCTTGGACTTCTGGAGGGCACACTTTGGCCTGTTTAGGAGACTGGTTGACAGAGGCCCTTGGGAGGCAGTTCTGAAGGGCAAAGGATTCCAGGAAAGCTGGATATTCTTCAAGAAGGAAATCTTAAAGGCACAGGAGCAGGCCATCCCCATTGCCAAAAGATGAGCCTGTGGGGAAGAGGATCAGCCTAGCTGAACAGAGAGCTTTGGCTGGAACTCAGGACAAAAAGGAGCGTTTGTGGCCTTTAGAAGAAGGGGCAGGCAAGTCAGGAGGACTACAAAGATGTTGTGAGGTTATGCAGGAAGAAAATCAGAAGGGCCAAAGCCCAACTACAACTTAATGTGGTTACTGCCATGAAAGACCATAAAAAATGTTTCTATCATCACATTTAGCAACATATAGCAATAAAAAGAGGGCTAAGGAGAATCTCCATCCTTTATTGGATGTAGTGACATGTAGGAAAATGTAGTGACAAAGGATGAGGAAAAGGTTGAGGTACTTAATGACTTCTTTGCCTCAGTTTTTAATAGGAAGACCAGTTGTTTTCCAGGTACCCAGCCCCCTGAGCTGGATGATAGGGACAGGGAGCAGAATAAAGCCCACATAATCCAAGGGGAAATGGTCAGTGACCTGCTACACCACTTAGACACACATAAGTCTGTGGGGCTGGATGGGATCTACCCAAGGGTGCTGAGGGAGCTCGCAGAAGTGCTCACAGAGCCACTTCCAATCCTTTATCAGCAGTCCTGGCTAAGCAGGGAGGCCCCAGCTAACTGGGAGCTAGCAAATGTGATGGCCACCTACAAGAAGGGCAGGAAGGAGGACCCAGGGAACTAGAGGCCTGTCAGTCTGAACTCAGTGCTGGGGAAGGTTTTGGAGCCTATCGTCTTGAGTTGCCATCACATGGCATGTAAAAGACAACCAGGTAATAAGGCCCAGTCAGCATGGGGTTATGAAAAAGCAGGTCCTGCTTGACTAACCTGTTATCCTACTATGACAAGATCACCTGATTTAGTGGATGAGAGAAAGGTTGTGCATGTTGTCTGCCTAGACTTCAGTAAAGCCTTTGACACCATTTCCTGAAGCATTCTCCTGGAGAAAGTGGCTGTTCATGGCTTGGACGGGTGTACTGTTTGCCTGGCAAAAAAATGGCTGGTGGTGAATGGGGTTACATCTAGTTGGTGGTCAGTCACAAGTAGTGTTCCCAGGGCTCACTGTTGGGGCCAGTTCTGTTTTATATCTTTATCAATGATCTCAATTCAGGGATCAAGTGCACCCTCAGTAAGTTTGCAGATGAAACCAAGCTGGGCAGGACTATTGATGTGCTTGAGAGTAAGAAGGCTCTACAGAGGGATCTGGACAGGCTGGATCGATGGGCTGAGGTCAGTTGTATGAGGTTCAACAAGGAGAAGTGCGAGGTTCTGCACTTGGGTCACAACAATCCCATGTAACACTACAGGTTTGGGGAAAAGTAGCTGGAAAGCTTCCCAGTGAAAAAGGACCTGGAGGTGTTGGTCAACAGCTGTCTGAATATGAGCCAGCAGTGTGTCCAGGTAGCCAAGAAGGTCGATAGCATCCTGGCTTGTACCAGAAACAGTGTGGCCAGCAGGGCAAGGCAAGGGATTGTCCGCCTGTACTTGGCACTAGTGAGACTTAACCTAGAACACTGTGCTCAGTTTTGGGCCCCTCACTACAAGAGGGACATAGAGATGCTGGAGCAGTCCCAAAGAAGGGCAACGAAGCTGGTGAATGGTCTAGAGAAAAAGTCATATGACATGCAGCTGAGGGAACTGGAGATTAGCCTGGAAAAAAGGAGGTTCGTGGGAGACCTTATTGCTCTCTACAGCTACCTGAAAGGAGGTTATAGTGATGCCAGTGTCAATCTCTTCTCCCAAAGAACAAGCAATAGGACAAGAGGAAATTGCATCAAGTTGCACCAGGAGAGGTTTAGATTGGATATTAAGAAAAATTTCTTCACCGAAAGGGTGGTCAAACATTGGAACAGGCTCCCCAGGGAAGTGGTTGAGTCACCATCCCTGGAGGTATTTAAAAGACATTTAGGGACATAGTTTAGTGGTGTACTTGGCAGTGCAAGGTTAACAGTTGAACCTGATGATCTTAAAGGTCTTTTCCAACCTAAACAATTCTATGATTCTATGTTCATCACAGACTCCAAAAATTTGTACATAGCGTACAGATGGTTCACACAAAGTCACATTAAAATCAGCAGTGTATGTAGTTCCTGACCATTAGCTTGCTTAAGCCTTCTTGTTTTTTACTTCATAGAGTGGATGTATCTAGACAAGTTTGCTTACTTAAGGGGTCATAGGAAATAACATATCCTGGGAACACACTTTGAAGTTTTTTTTCAAATTTACTGTTTGGACTTACTGGTTGGAAGCAGCAGGACAATGTCTAGAGAGAGGTTCCTGGCTTGTATGGATCTTTAGACACTCCATTCCTCTTCTACAGAAAGTTGCAGTGAAAAGGTAGCTTTTAGAGTAATATGAATGTTTCTAGTACAATCATGTAAAGATCAAGTGTTTACTAACAGTTGCCACATTGTTTCTTCATGCTACAAGGAGCAGTGGCCTACATCATTTATTTCTCCTTGAAAAAGATGGGGATACCCTCATAATCATAAGCCATTATAGACTTTATGAACTATTTTCTCTACAATATTGAAATTCTCCAATGTCTAGTATACCAAGTTTTAAGCAGTAATGTCAAAGGAATCTAGATCACTGACTGACTTACATTAAGGGTAAAGTTTTCAAGACAAGTATATTTTTGTAAAGCGTAGATTTTAAGAGAGAAAATATTTTATCTGTTTCAGGTAGGTAGCACTTATCCTGACAGGAAATCTATAGACAATGTTACATGGTTCATTATGCTGTAACCAATCCATGAGCAAACACAGGAAGAAAATGTGATTATGGATAGGTTAGCATTATTGCAAACTATGTTCAGTGATTGGATTTTTTTCCCTGTATGGTGTTCTGTGAACTCAAAGACTGTATTGTGAAAATATCACTGAGTTAAACATAATTTATAACTTAATTAAACTGGTTTTCTGTAACTATAGCAAAATTGGAATTCAAGATGTGTTATGTTAGATTTATAACACAACAATAATTAACCTCAATCAATCATGATGCATTGTAATTTAAATACTAGGTTAATAGTGCAGTTGTTTTAGTAAAAGCATAGAAAATTTCTAACCCAATCACCAAATTAAAAGATTTATATTATAGAAATTCCAAATTGTTATTTTCTCTCCAAATACAATCAGTGGTTTTTCTATCATTCATTAGTATTCTTTCTGTCCCTTATTATATTCTTGTCAACTTGCCTGTGTGAGAAAGAGAAAGCTAATACTAAAAAAATCTATAAAAAAATCCTTTTCTAAAGAAAGTTCACCCTGTATAGAATCCATGTGAAAAACAAATCCAAAGAAATATTATTCTCAGATTACTTTAATTAAAAAGTGGGATTTACATTTGCAAATACATTAAAAGGGCCGGAATGTGTTGCTGTGTTTAGTAATCTCTGGGTTATTATAGCTACTAAATTCAAACCACATTTACTTCAGTGCTCCTTCCTTCGACTTGCTTCTAAAAAGATTTATTCACTGGCTTAATTATATACAATACAAGTAATCATATGAAAGTAGATTTTAACGGAATTATTAATTACATATAACATTAAGGTTTGGGGTATTTGTTAGAAAGTTAGAATATAAATGTTAAAAAGTGTATCAATGAGCAGTAGACCCAAAGCACTCTGGACTTCAAATGACCATATCTACAAATTTTGCTATTTGGAGTCTCATCTGGACTTTGTTTCTGACCTCACAGTGTGCATTTGAGTTCTCAGTCTGGTCAAATGGTCAAACCACAGCACTTTCTGTAACTGGAGAAGAGCAAAGGGTTGGAAGCTTGGGGACTGAGAAGAAAACATTAACAGAAGCATAATTTAAGCATGGACTACAGCTATCCCCCAAAATGGTTGTTATGGATAACGGGGCAAACCATGGGTATGAAAATGCACTACAAAAACTGAATCTGTATGCATTCTATGTTGGCCTGTACTTCCTATACACTATTGCAAATGATGTATCAGTATTCATTTTTTTAATGGCTGGTGTTTGGTTTTTTTTTTTTTTTCCCTATTCTTAATTGTACTGTTGATTACTTTAAGCAATATTAAAAAAACCTGGAAGTTGCTTTATATATGAGAGCTGAGCTGCTTCAATTACACGAAGAATGTCAGTTTTCTTTAGCAGTGTAATCAGTTTATAATGTTGCACTGAAATGTTGATTTCACTTGCAATAAGATGCAGTTAATTAACTTGAAGCAGTATGAGAGTTCATGTTGAAAAGTCATTGGAACTGAGTGAAAAAGTAAACTCAATTAAAATCAAAAGATAAAAATGATCTTTTTATCCTATGTTTCAACTTGCTCAAAAAATCCCAGTTTTCTTCGAAAATAACTCCTGCATGCTTTATTACCTTTTTTAAATATTTTTTCTGCCCTTTTTCAGTCTCTCATTTTCTATATTTTTTTATGAGGACAAACTGTACTTAAGAAATTTTAATTGTTTATTTGAATCCATTAGAGTAGATCAAAGGGAAATCTACCAGTCAATCCCTGAATGCCATGGCACCTCAGCTTCTGTCTCATGCTTCCAGTCTCTTCTATAAGCCAATATTTGCATTTGAAATGTATTTTCTGTGATGCATCAGCCTCCCCTTTGGTTGATCTAAATGCTAAATCATGGCATTTCCATTAGATATCCTTCTCTTCTGAGGACAAGAAACATGCAAATTGTCATCTTTGAATTTATCTTACCATTGATAGAAAAAATTCAACAGGTACAGGTGAACAAAATTTTCTTTCTAGAAATTAAATATATATGTATTTGGCTTTGTATGCTTATGTGACAATGGACATTTCAATATTCGATTTATTTTTTTTTTAATTCTGAGGGCAATGATTAATTTCAATACTTGTACAGGGGAAAAAAGCAAAAAGCTTTAAAGAGTTTGAGTTTATTTCAGAGCAGAAATCCAAATTTTTAATCAAATTAATTCATAAGAGATGACCTAGTTTTCCCTTTTTTCATAGAATAGTATCTATCTTCTAACTATGACCTGGAAAGGCCAGTCCTAATTTATTCTAAAAACCCATTCCTATAGGACAAAATGTTTTCCTGTCTCGTTGGCTTTCACTGTTTGGTGAACTCAAACATACTTCAAAATTATTTTAAAGGATCAATATGTTTGGAGAAAATAGTTCCATTTTCCTGTCTTTTTTCTCAAACTGAAACTTCATTAGAAATAGTGATTTCATCTAACAAAAGATTTCTCACAGTTAGTTTTAAAAGTTTTACAGTCTGAGAGGAAGTTCAGCCACATGGATCACCAAACTATGAACTTTGAACTATGAACATTCACAGTATTTCTCATTAATATCTCAGTAGAAAAATGGAAGGAGCATAAAGGACATATTTTAATACTCTTTACCTATAGCTGTGATACTGATCTACTCGGATGAAAGCTGATTTTTACTTAGGTTTTAAAACAGAAGAAAGATTAGTGCCAGAGTATAGTAACAAAAAAGGTAAGTATAGTAGAACCATAGAATCATGGAGTGATTGAGGTTGGAAGAGACTTCTGGAGGTCATCTGGTCCTAGCCGCATGTTCAAACAGGGTCACCTATAGCTGGTTGCCCAAGACCATGTCCAGACAGCTTTTGGTTCTGCCTGGTTCCCATGGCTGGGAACTCCACAACTCCCCTGGGCAACCTGTGCCAGTGCTTGGTCATCTTCACAGTAAAAAATTGTTTTCTGACATTCAGATGGAACCTTCTGTGTTTCAGTGCATGCCCATTGCCTCTGGTGCTGTGACTGGGCACCACTGAAAAGAATATAGCTTCATCTTCTTTGCACCCTCCCTTCAGCTATATATATACCTTATAAACAGTACTCCAGGTTTGGTTTCACTGGTGCTGAGTATAGGGGAACAATCACTTTCTTCAACCTGCTTGCAACACTTCTTAATGCAGCCCAGAACACCATTGGTTTTTTTTTCCCACAAGCATACATTGCTAGGTCATGTTCAATAAGGTGTCTTCCAGTAACCCCAAGGTCCTTTTCTGCAAAGCTGCTTTCCAGTCAGTTAGTCCCCTGCTAGTACTAGTGCCTGGAGTTCCTCCAAAGATGGAGGACTTTTTATGTCCCCCTTTTGAACTGCATGAGGTTCCTGTCCTCCCATTTCTCCAGCTTGTTGAGCTCCCTCTGGATGGCAGCACAGCCCTCTAGAGTGCATCAGCCACTCCTCCCAGGTTTCTGCCACCAGCAAATTTGCTGAAAGTACACTCTGCCCCATTATCCACATCATTAATGAGGAAATTGAACAGGATTACACCCAGTATTGACCCCTGGGGTACACTACTGTCCTCCAACTAGATTTCATGCCACTGACCACCACTCTCAGCCCAGCCATTCAGCCAGTTTTCAGTTCACCTCATTGAAACGGGCTGCTCTTCCTGCCCACACTTGACCAGCTTTTCTATGAGGAGCTGATGGGTGACAATGTCAAAAGGTTTCCTGAAGTCAACGTAGACAACATCCACTGCTCTGCCCTCACCTACCAGGCCAGTCACAGCAGCCAATGAGCCAGGAAATATCATCTTGTTCAAGCAGAATTTGGTTATCGTAATGCAAGAACAGTAGGTTCCTCATGTTCTTAATTCATGAATAAATAATCATTTCAGTAATAACTTCAGAAGAGTGGCAGTAGTAGAGAGGAATAAAGATATCATATATGCAAAAACAGAACCATGAGAAGTGGGCAGCTATTACAAATTACCAATTTATCCCTTCAGAAAGCACTTCAGAAGAAATGGCCTCCAAACTAATGATAACTGAAAGACAATAAATAGTTAAAGGCAAAGAATACCATATGTTCTTTATTTCTGTGAACCAATAATAAATTAATGCACTAGTTCACACTTTTAGAATTCGGAGAAGCTCATAGTCATCATTATCAATCCTACAGATTGTTTGGTTTTGTCATATTTTTTTTCATTAAAGTAATGAAGTTTTTCAATAAATAAAAATGAACCAGAGAAAATATGCAATGCTAATCTCCCTAAAAAGTTTATTAAATATTCAAAAGCTTTTATGTGAAATAATAAATTTTAGCTGAAGACCTATACATATAGATTACCACTGTGTGTGAGAGAGATATATATGTGTGTGTATATACCCCACAGCTAAGTGTGATTTAAAGGTTTCTGAAGGCTGCAACTGAAGCTGGAATGCATTAGGACTGTCTTTGAAGCTAAGCCTGTATGTCATATTTGTTAGTGTTCATACACTAGTGCAATTAATAAATATATCAAATTGCCAGGTGTGATTTTTATGAAATATCTTTAATGAGTTAATAGTGCAGCTAATATTACTGTAGAAGTCAGACAAAAAATCAGTAACCGATATGCAAATTTAACATCTGAAATAATACCAGCACTTAAAAGTGAATCTGTGGTTTTCAGATAAAAAACTAATGTTGATATTCAAAACACAATGTAAATTTCTTTTTTAAATTACATTCTCTAGTTCTTAAAATTTGATATTATTAAATTCCCTCTAAAGGTGATAGTACATAAAATTCGGGAGTCTCCAGCGCAATTCATTCTCTGGTGGGTGAATAGTTTCACTACACAAAACTATTCTCTAAATACCTGAAGGTAAAGAAATAGAAGAAATTTTAGTATCAATAAGTCTTATGCTGAAATACCAATCAGTTTGCATGTTGCAGGGAAAGGAATCATGCAATATTGTCCGTTAAGTCTACATCTGCTTACATTCCTGAAGAGACACTGGATATATGTTCTTTTGTGACCTGCTCTGTTAAGTGATTTGGGCAGATAATTTAAATTTAAAAGTAATACAAAACCTCTGACACCTATTTCTTCCTTATTTATAGAAGAGTAGCTGGTAAGTTTGTGCATGTTTTCTGCTAGTTGGAAGGAGAAAGTTTATATGAAAAGTACTATGAAGCTTCTACTTCATTGGTAAAAGAGATAGGATTTCACAAAACTAAAACTGTCCAAAGATTGATAAAATCTCCCCAGAAGAAAGAAATTTAAAGGAGTATCTGAAACCATCTTAGAAATATTATGAAGAGAACTGAGAAAGAAATTAAAATTAGATTTGAAGTCTTGTCAAATGTCTGAGGAGTGGCTTGTGGACAGACTGCAAAGACACATAGCTGGACATAAAATATTTTTGTTCACCCAGAAAACCTGCAAAGCATCTGACAGATTCTGAAATTCAGTTATACGTACAAATCAGATCAAGGAGCTGTCAGCAATCTCATTGTCACAGATCAAGGAGAGCAAGGGGAAATTTTAAAACTGGTGAAAAGCTTTGGCCATTGAAGAATTTCTTGCTTAAGGTAAGCTGCGCAAAAAAAGCAGGGAAAAAATTGTCAAGGGAAGAAACTGCTGTGAAAACTATTTGCCTGAATAAAAAACCAAGGGCAACCAGAAAATTTAAGACAAGAGATGTCTAAAAGTTCTGTTTGTCAGCTCAGGTAGAGAAAATTACTAAATCAATGGGAAAATTTGTTTTTCGTGGAAAGCAGAACTCACCAGATACTCTCTAAACTCAATTTAGTATCATATTTCTATTGAATAACTGGAGAAATTAATATTTCTGGTACAAGTTTTGTGGAGTGTAATAAATTCTATGCCTATAAAGAAAAATCTTAGTTAAATGGCTTCAATATGTGGCTTGCATCCATACATCATTTTTTGTTAACGATAGCTTTTCTCAAAGAAATTAACAGGTGACTGTGGAAAGAAATCTCACTTGAACTGCCAGAAGATTTGAAAAAAATATATATGTCTGACCAGACACCTAGTAGGCCTATGTACTGATGTTGTCAGATATTGATTCTCAGATTTTTATTATGAAATTACTGTAATTGTTATTTATCTGTGAAGCAGACCAACAGAATGAAAACATACATAGGATTAGATGAAAGCTATCCATCATGTGTCCCACAACATATCTAATGAAAAAGTATTGGAACTTGTTCTTATTTTTAGTGTCTTGAAAAGAAAAAAAATAGTTAACTATCTCAAATAAAATTACAAGGGATTGACAATAACGTAAAAGCCACAACTATAGAGAAACATGCCTGCAAGACAAAAAAAAACCCCAACAACCAACCAAGCAAGCAAAAGCTCTTCAAAGACAAATGAAAGCATAAGACAATATATGAGGATTATATATTCAAGTCAGACCGAGAAGAATATCACATACATCTAAGACAATAGCTTAATCTGTTAGAAAACTGTCGAAAAAAACTGCTCAGCAGAAAAAAACCCTAACAAGTATCACTTTTTAATCTTAAACAGCAATATTTGGTACCTGCTTATCTGGCACTAAAAGCAACATATTGCAAACTGTCTTTAGGGGATAATTTTTCACATCATTTGGCAAGAAATAGACAAACTAGTGTATGTAAGTCTGTATGTTGAGTATGTGTATATATGTGTATGTATGTGTGTACTCACACATACATCGTTGGTAGAGAGGGTGGATACAACAATGTCAAATAGAGCATTTGCTTTGTAAAGATGAACAGCTGCTGCTGTCTCATGACTTGAAACACATCTACGGCACAAAAGGTGCTAATATTCCTTTAGCCATGTCAGACGCTTCTCTCAATACTTAATCTGTGGCTCCACATCTATCATCAACAAAGATAATTACAGTCTTGTCAAAACATTAAAGAGTGCAATTACCTGGGCATTACAGTTTAAAAATATTTAACCACCTTAAGTGTCTAATTATCCATTAATCTGAAGATAACGTTTGATTGCCTACTGCTGAATTCACTCAGTAATTATATGTTTATCTATATTATAAAATAAAATAAACCTTTCAAGATAATAGCTATTTAAGTTTGTTTCTTAATAAGATTACAAATATATAATCTGCCACAATTTATCAGGCAATTTAGTGTTTTCTTTAATAGACCTGCATCACTTTGAATGAGCTGAAACTTCAGTGCTAATGTCAGTTTTAGCACATTGCAGCAGATAAGCAATCATGGAGAAGCCATATTTATTTAAATTTTAATACTCCAGGGGTATTAAAAATAGTAGAGTTTGTAATGGATCTTTGGGGAAATCTCTTTTCTTTTGTGCTTATTAATTTTGTCAACTACCCTGTAAGTCCCAAGGTCACTGACAAGTTAGTCCTACCACAACTACATTATATTTTAGCAAGAGACATCATAGCTCTATGATGTAAGAATACATTTCCTGATTCTTTCTCTTCATGAAGATTTAGCAGTTGTTGAGACAGAATGTAAAAACATTTACAACCGCAGAAAACTTCAGTACTACCAGGAAAGATCTCTCATGACTTACATTTGGCATTTTTACCTGCTTGGGTGTGAGAGAAAGGGTGGTTGGACACAAAGTAGGTATGACATTGCACAATTCAAGAGTACACTACTCTTCTGTAACACAACTGCATGAACACACAAGTAATGGCAAAAGTAGTACTAAAAATTTCCAGAATTTTGTTATTATTGCTGCACTCAGAAAAAAGAAGAATCATAGGAGAGGAAAAAAAGCAAGACAAAAAATTTTATTAAGATTTCTGAATACATTTGCTACTTGAAACTAAAAAAGCTTTAGGGGAAAAGTCTGTTCCATCTGTTAAATTAAAATATGTACTTTTTTAAAATAGAAAAATTTCCTGAAATAGACCTCTTCCAAAAACAGCAACAAGAAAAATATTAATGCATATAGACTGAGCATACAGAGAATAACAGAATGATTTTGAGGTTTAGCCATTAGAATTCATTATTTTCATTAATGAACTGAATTGTATTTATTTAAATTCAAAGCTGTCACCAAGATAAGAGGGACTACAAGAAAAATGAATATATTTAGTAGAAATTCCAAGTGGTCTTGACAGATAGAAATTATGTCTACATTGTCTGAAATAATAGACAGTCCTGAGTAGGTATAAGCATAGTGCTTTATGATGGGAACTAAGCAGCTGCATAAAGATAACATGGGGATAACTGATTAAAAATTTGGCTACAGGGATCACAAGCCTCTATGAATCAGTAATGTCATGTTGTAAAAAAGGGAAGTATCTATTTTCCTTGGAACCATAAAGAATGTACTATGGCCACAGAAAAAGGAAAATATCCTTTATCTCTGAAGAATACAATGAAGATTTACCCACATCCCAATGTGAAGACTCCAGTTCAAGGAAAATGATGCCTGAGAAAGAGATGCAGAGGAAGTCATGGTTATGTGTTATAGATCTCTGAGCATGCTCTATAAAGCAGATTTTTAAATGAACTAAAGATGTTCAGTCTGGAAAATAATCTAGTGAACTGGAGATACAACAATCTTCCCATGCATAAAACATTGCTGAAAAGAAGGAGGTAATCTGCTCTCAGAATTAGGACAAGAAGTAAAATGTTAAATTCTCGTAAGGAAGGTTCCAGCTGTATATGAGGAACAGGAATAATGAATTATGAAAATAGGTTGCTTAAAGAAGTCATGAACCTTCCCTATAGAAAACTCGTTAGAACTGGCTGTCCTGGTTTCTTAAGGAATTTAGTCCTATGTAACAGGTCTGCCCACATACTTCTCGGTGTTTCTGATCCACCAAACATTCAATCAATTTAAACCAGATTTGGCAGAAAAGTATAGGTCTCAAAGATACTTCACTTGTTTGCAGGAAAATACATTATGGGCAAAGGTGAGAGACTTAATTAGAATTCCCTACATGTGTTTTGAATTCAGCCTTTGCTAGATAACACAGACACTCTCTGAGATCCGATGTGACATGAATGTATATGAAAACTAGTTGTTTCACCATTTCTACTGTATCTTGAAGAGTTTTTGAGGCATGTGGAGCTACAGCTCTATGTGTGCTTCAGTTTTGACTTTGCAGCTGTCCTAGCTGACATTCAGACCAATCTGAATCTAAAAATTACACTTAAATTGTATTTTAGAAGTATTTTCTCATCCAAATTAACTTTCTGCATGTGTTTATTCTGTGATAGTCTGTTGTCTAATTTCTGATTAGTCCTCTGTAGGATCAGAAAAATCTGAAAAAAAAATTACCCATATTGGTTTGAGTTTGATTGGTTTGATACAAAATCAGCCAAAAGAAATTATTGTTTCTGTACAGTCAAGCATTTTCACATCATCAGGAAGATAATAACATCTTTGAGTTGTTCTGGGGTGGGGACAGGATGATCCGTTATGTGTCTTGCATGATGGAATTATGTCTGGTCTCCTAGGACCTACTGTGTGCGTGATGATTTAACTCAATTCTTTCTGTCTTTTTCCCATCAAGCAGCCATGACTAAATACAATCAGTGTATAATTTAGCACTTACATTAGAGCAATGGGCTATATGTATATGGTATTCCCCAGTGCCTTGATCAGTATAATGCCATATACATTTCAAACACAATTGAACTTCACTAACTTTACTAATCGGATTATTTCCATTTCACATACAAAAAAGCTGACCCCTAAATTTTGTCATGCTATTAAGCCATCCTGTGTTTTACTTCATCATGAGTATGTAGCCTTTTTTATATTTTTACTCAATAGTGGGCACATTCATCCCTTCCCTTCCCTTCCCTTCCCTTCCCTTCCCTTCCCTTCCCTTCCCTTCCCTTCCCTTCCCTTCCCTTCCCTTCCCTTCCCTTCCCTTCCCTTCCCTTCCCTTCCCTTCCCTTCCCTTCCCTTCCCTTCCCTTCCCTTCCCTTCCCTTCCCTTCCCTTCCCTTCCCTTCCCTTCCCTTCCCTTCCCTTCCCTTCCCTTCCCTTCCCTTCCCCCTTACCCCTCCCCTCCCCTCCCCTCCCCTTCCCAGATCACTTTCTTGATATAGTTGTCAGCTATAGCAGGCTTTATATAAAGCTTCTCATGTTAATGTGATAAATTTTGTTTTATTTCTATTTCAATAGCCTGAAATCAGAATAGGCTGAATTAACAGCATCTTGCTTCCAAAATGTAACAGTTAACGACTGTTATT
This sequence comes from Falco peregrinus, assembly GCF_023634155.1. NCBI lineage: Eukaryota > Metazoa > Chordata > Aves > Falconiformes > Falconidae > Falco > Falco peregrinus. The sequence continues at coordinate 66,649,093 of NC_073723.1, forward strand.
ACATAAAATTCGTATCATACCAACTGGATTCTTGATCTCTTACTGTTTTTTTAGGGGGAAAAATATGAAACGTTGAAGACAAAATACAAAATAGCTAAGTTCTTATTCTTTAACTCCTTTTCAGATACATAGTATTAAAAATGTTTCTTCTTACAGACAAAATTTTTCGTTTTTATTTAGTGCAGATGAGAATAACCCTGTGCTGTTTATGTGAGCATGACTGGCCATTACTTCAAATCTCTGATGACTGTTGGAAACTTTCTTTAAACAGAAGGTACAGTGTCAACATGTAAAATATAATGGTCACATCTGAGTGTAGGAATACGCCCTGTGTCAGGGAAAAAGCCTGGATGTTCACTATCTGTTGTCTCCTCTTCCTCTATTTCCCACAGGAAAAAAAAAGTAGAGCCTGCAAACCGGGAAGGAGCAAGGTCTTCCACACTGGATGAATTCACCAGCCCTGCAGCCATGGCCAAAGCACTTATCTGCTGAAGTGCTCATTACAGCATGGGCCCTTGAAAGCACCAGATTACTTCAGCTCTGCTGACAGGAAGGTGTGCTGATGTGCCGCTTGAAGACAGGTTATCAGTCCTCAGCAGACCAGATCTGCACATACAAAAGGGCTAACAGCGTCAAAAAGTTTCCCTATGCTGTTTGCAGACATAATATATGGTTAAGGGTTTCAAGCATACTGACTTAATTCTTATACGTAGAGGCAGAGGAACAGAAGTGTTAGACAAGTTCGATTTACTTAAATATAAATAATAGCTGCCACTTACAATGTTAGGCCTCAAGACTTCTTATTTTGTTTTCAGCAAAGGATTTCAGGCTGAAAAAGATGACTAAACCTGCTTAAATTACTTCAGACAACTTTGAAAAGCAGTTTTCTTCCAGTTTAATACTCTAAATGTTTATCCATAAGGAGAAAAAAAATGCTGTTCGTGGAAAATAGAAGAATAAACTTATAATTCAGTATTTCTGTTAAAGCATACCTGAGATAAATGACTAGAAGACATCACTGTACTGAAAGAAACTTGATTATATTAAGTTCTCTTAATTTAGGGGGGGAAAAAGTATTTCAAGCATCTTGCACTATTTGTCCACAAAACTGTAAGAAACATGAGAAAAGTAAGGCTTTCTAAATATTAGGTTTCAACAAATCCATACTGCTGCTTGTGGTGTTATTTGTCCAAAATCCCTATTCTTCCAATATTATCTGCTTCCCAATTGACAACTGAAATACAATATTGCTGCTGGGGATACTGATAGGTGAATCTACCAACAACACAGTAGACCAACTATTGTAGTTTCAAGTGTATCAAAACTTCTGCTATCACCATTACTTCTTGGCAAAGAATAGAAATTCATTGCTTGCCAAAGTACTTTCAAGGTCAATGACAAAGCATTTACTGTGAATTCCAGAAGCTGTTTTTATTTGAACAAAATTTCAGAGAAAAAATAGCCTAGCTGCTAAACTTAAAAAGCCTACAGAGCCTCTCAGCAGGTGGAAAAGTACAGAACTAATAGTTTGGACTAAAAATAATAAAATATATTAAGAAACAATAAAGATTTAAAGAAAAAGTATTTTTCCTTTATGTCTTTACTTGTCATTTGCTTCTTCCACAATTGTATATAATCCATTTAAAGGCTATAATATATATTTTAAAAAAGGAAATATTCTTTCCAAATTTTAAATGACAACAAATAAAAGATACATTTATAAGACTATGAGTCTTCAAGGGAAGATTTACTTAAAGCTTAGTACACTTCCTGGGACCATGTTTTGAAGCTACCAGTGCTCTGGAGGCATATGTTAACAATTTTGTAAAGCATACCTTGCTGTCTTAGTGCTGCAGTTAGATAATGGAGTACATGTGCTCCTCAGAAAGGGATTAATAACAATTTCCTGACCTTGGAAACAGTACTAACCAGTGCCATTGTATTTACATGCTAAAAGTAAGAGTTTCTGTAGCCTCGCAATGTTTGGATAATTGTATCTATGAGGAAGCACTCGGACAACAACGCCCTGCTTGAAAGACACCTATACATTTAAGTGTTTTGCAATGAAAAGAAAAGGTCATTTTTAAAAGCAGAATGCACCTCACAGAATGCTGAGGGGGCCAACACAGCTGACTTCATAACTATGCTTTTAGCAGATCCCTGCATCAGAGAATGATGGAATTTTAAGGGCTTGACTTAATTTTGCATGACTATAACTTAATGCTTCTTGGCCTCTCCATTGAATTTATCTGTTTTTGAGAGATGATTTGGCTGAAGAACATGCATGCAATTGCCAGAGCCAGCCCTTCCTTTAGTAGTGATCAGTGATCGGTGTATAGTAACTTCTTTCAGTAGTTTTAGGAGTTTTTTTTCATACATTCCAAGATTGCACTGAAGAGCATGGTAGTAGGAGGCTAACAACAGTTTGAATTGAAGAACTGTGTGCTATTTAGAGCATATCTTAATTTTTTAATGTGTTTATGAAGCTATCTATGAAGAACAACCCTATCTGAGTTCTGCTTATTCAGAGACTAGCAGAGAAGATCAGCTATATTGGTCTGCTGTAGGTTTGACTGAGCTTCTTACATGGAAAAAAAAGGAGCTCTGTGTGTGATCTTTAAGATGTGTTAGCAATGGAGAATGTGGCGGGTGATATGGCTCCCCAGGCACAAAGAGTGTTGGTGTGGGTGGAGATCAAAGAAACTGCCCAGTTTGAACACTGCAGGAGGCTAGAGAGCTAAAAGTACAATGTTCCTAAGGGACTATAAGAGTAGTTAATTATTCAGAGCTGTTGGTACAATAGTAAGTTGTAATTGATGTTCATAATAAAGTCAGCATAAACTGGTGCTACACAGTGTTGAAAATCCTTTCATTTGTAAGAGAGATCTTATAAGATCAAGAAGAATTGCATTTGTATAGTGGGACTGGATCTTATTTGTTCACTTCATGCTCTGTGCCTTTCTTAACTAGGAATGGTTGACTCTAGCTTCTAATAGAAAGTTGAGGATCTGAGTAAAGAGCCTACATAATAATCTTGGAATTGAATGGGACTTGCAGGTATGATGTCAACATGTAAATATTAATTCATTTTTCAACAAGGCAATTCCAAATAACTTTATAGACTTGCCTTCCTCCAGTGAATGAGTTACAAATGTACTTAATGGAGGCTGGTGGCATGAATGACATTCTTGAAATACCTGGTGTTCCTTTGCTTTCAGTTCTTGGGGGTCAGTTACTGTTCAGGGTTTGCCTGTACTAAAGGTAGCACAGACTCTTGCTTTTTCTTTTTTTTGAATACTTTCAGTTTTACAGTGGTAGTTCAGTGTACTGTTCTTATTTTACATCACCTCTGTGAGCTGATGAACATGCATTGAGTTTTAATAAATAGAGCAGGCAGGAATGTGAATGGGATGATTCCAGGGACTGCACCATCGCAACTTTTATAGCATCAGGATAATATGTTTCTGAAATCTGTAAGAAAATGCTGCATAAAACTTTCTTCTGAGAAAGGAAAATACAGTTTCATCTTTGCAATAAAAAACAAACAAACAAAACAAACCACACTCAGTACCTGCAAAATGTGGTAAATTTGTTTCCCTTATAACTAGTTGGGGTTTATTTCTGTACTGCTTCTTAATGTCAAGGCACAATTCATTACATATTTTGTTTTGGGCTGCTGTGAGAGGTCAGTATATAGCTTGTCTACCTTCGTTTCACTTCCATATCTATGGTCTATATGCATAAGTGTATAAATGTAATCTGTTAGGCAATTAATCAGTCAAATGTGTTGTCAACATAGAAATAGGCAATGTCTGCCTGCAGAGATCTTTCAAAATCTGGAACGAAACTTAATTGTTGCTTTCTCCTCAGAGGTAAACGTTTCTAGGGAAACACAGAGGAAAAAAAGTTTTGGCCAAGCTACTGCCACTCTTCACATGCAGGTTAATAGTTCAGGTTCTCTAGCTGGATTCACCTGCCACAGCCTGACAGGACTCTCAGCAGTCAAGAGCAGCAGTGGCTTTTTCTTTGGCTGAGCACAGAAATTGGGAGATTTCAGACATTCTTAACTAGGAGACATTAATGAATTACCTAAATATGTAGTTCTGGCTCCCCTCAGTTTATCTTTTGATTAGGATAGAAACTGAAAAGTAACTTGCACCTTTTAAAAACAGATGCATATATGGAAGAGGTTTAAGGATACCCTGTGAGTAGAAGGGTTTACCTTTCCAAGATAAAACCCCAAATTTTTGTTAGACTCCATTTCCAAAACTGCTCTTTCTCTTAACAAATAGCACAATGCCTAACCTGCTCTTTTACCATTCTAACCTACTTGCTTTGCAGAATAAGTACGTGTAGATGTGTAGGTCTTCTCACCTGAAGAGAACAAATGTTTAATTACATCTTTATCATGAGTGTGTTCTAAATCCTGAATTTATAAGACAATATGGAATTAGGTTTCTTATAACTTTTTTCAGATGAAACAGTTATATTTTGTACTGACATCATTGAAAGTCTGTGAGAAAGCTGGTTTATCACATATTTTAAAAAGTTATGAGGAAAAAACAGGGCTTGCATGTTCCTTGTTGTCATATTTACCTCATACAAAGTTATTTGAATAAAATGGTCTAAACTTTTTAGAAGGAATAGACTTCTTTACAACATCAGGCAGTCAATGAACAGGTTACCTATATGGAAAATGAAAAGCCCACCCTACCTCTAATTAAAACAGATGCCATCTAGAACTGTATTGTTCTTGGTCCTAAATCATATGACAGATAAGCTAGTCAAACAGCGAAGTTTTGTCAGTCTAGCCTTGCAGCTAGGCAATTCCATTCCTTTGACTGGAATTTCCCAATTCATTTCACCTCATAGCAAGTTTCTTCTTCCCTGCTTCCTTTTTTTTTGTTGTATTCGGCCTCTGAACTGCAGAAGCACTTACTTTTATAGTTCTCTAATTTACCGATCTAAAACTTTCTTCAAAGTTCTTCTAGTAAGAATCTTGTGAAGACTCTTTCTGTCTACAAGACTTAGCTTTCTTGTAGAAAGCACTTGTAATAGACAATACATAGAGAAGCACAGCTGTGATACATCAACCTGTACCAAAGTCCTGTTTACAAAAACAACTCAAAAAATAAATTACTTAATAAGCAAAAGGTGTTTTCAGCCTTACCCCCCCCTCCCCCTTAGGCAAAAAAAAAAAAAAAAAGAGTGGCTTGTATTCTTTTAAAGCAACCATCCTCTCTGACTCTGCTGGTCAGCCTGCCAACCACATCTGCTCTCTCAAAACCTGCAACTGCTCTTTTCCCATAGGCACACATTAAATCCCTTTCTCCCAGACAGTTTTTCTGTAGTTGAGTTACATGAACCACATTATAGGAGACAGTCCAATGAGAAAGAGAGAATTACTTTTCAAGGCTTATCAACTTCTTTCAGAAATTCACTTGGCTTTCAGAAAGCAGCTTTAGTCAGTACTCTCAGTAAACCTCCTCCTCCTCCAAGCAATCTCTTTTTCTTCTTTTGTCTTTGTGATCAATTTCTGGGCAAAGCTCCATTCATTTTGTCACAGACACTTCAGACATCACATTATGTGTTTGAAACAAACCCAAATCACCATACAAAGAAATGCATCATCCACAAAGTCCATCTAACTTAATAGATGATGGTTTAGTTACTGCATGCTTTTGCTGAAGTCTGTGCAACGACAATATTATTAACATTTCTGCTTAGTCCTCATTCCATGTTGGTCTGTTGAAAGTCTCTGACTACTTTGGCACTCACTACCTTGGTTAATGCCTGGTGAGACTGAATGCAGTCACACCTGACAGAGAGCACATCTGCACTGCAGCTATTCACTGTGCCTAGTCTATTGTACATAGGTTTCCTGCTCGCTGATATCTAGCTGTCATTTCTTTAATGAATTGGTAATGTGGGGCTCTCTGACGACACCTTAAGATGGTATTCATGTGAGTTGTCCTAATATTATATACCAAATACTTTCCAATACTGGAAGATACACCTCTATCACAGCTTCCATGTTCTCTTCCTTACCTACTTGCTCTTACTTTTTCTGTGCTTGTAGTTAATCGGTGTGCTCCACAGCTTAGGCCTAAGTGGCACTAACATGGAGCTTTACAGGTCTACTTCCACTGTTTTAGATTCAAGACACTGCAAGAACCCTTCCACCTCCAAATGAATTAATTAATATCCCTCACTTATGCATCTTACTTCAGTATGTTAAAAGGATGCCTGCAATCTCAGACACCAGTACAGTTGTATCATCTATGTACAATCATTTAAATAAAAAAGTGACAGTACAGTACAACTCTTTTGATTAAGAAAATAACCACTCTTATTTTTGTATTATAAATACTTATTCTTGCAGTACTTTAGTCTGTTATGAATTTAAGCTGTGCCCAACAAAAATCATAATGAATCCTTCTCAAAGTTGCTGAATTAACTGAATGAATGAACAGATATCCTGCTATTTTGCATATTGCTCTCTTTTTTCTCACCCCAACCACCAAAAAAATAAAATACCAGTTCTGGTTTCATCCAACATACTACAAGCATCATGCTCCTGGGTCTGGACAGCCTGAATTCAATTGTTGCCTTTGTTAATTAGGATTCACTGAATTTAAATAGTCAGGCTTTCACTGTCATCTTGCTCAGTAAGAAGAGCACATCATAGTTCATCTAGGTGAAACCTGAAAAATGGAAGTGAAGCAAGAATTTTGTTATTTCAGGTGGTTATTGGAGCTGATTGAGAGTAAAGAATACCAGAATTTTAAAAGATGACTTCTTTGCAAAAGGCCAGGGATGGTCATAACTCTTTTCTTATAACTTTTTGTGAAGAGAGTAGTAGTTATTCTGAAGTTATTCTTTTCCACTAAAGCATGATTTCTATTATTAAAATAGATAATCAGAAAATGTACTTATTTTTATCAAAACTCCTAATAATACTTTTTATTTTACTATTTCTACTAACAAGACTGAATTTACATAATACATGGATATTTTGTCTAAATAAAAACCTTAAAATCAGGTACACATCATGAACAGAGAACACAGATGTCTGTCAAATTTGTGTTAAAAAATGTACTAAATCTTGTTATAATTTTTTTATGTGATAGTGACTGCTTATATTGTGCAAAGAAAAGTTGCAAGCCTTGAACATGAAAGTCCATGTTTATTTTCCTGATTTACCGTGCTGTTGTGTAGCTTACAGAAATCTATACTGTGGCCTTCATTTTGTGCAAGGCTTGTATAACATTAAAGTCAAAACATGTAACATGCAAGACATACAAAAGAAGCCATATGAAGAAATCTTCTGTTTTTTCATTCATGTTACTTCAGGCAGCCTTCTATGTTTAGACTGACCAATGGCATGTTTAAATTAGCATTTGAGGTCACTTCTTTCATACTAGTAAATTCAGTGCATGCTAAAAAGCTACCAAAGTAACACTCAATTGAATTATGCAGTTGGGTAACCAATGTTCATGCTTTGCTCTCCTTGAAAGTAGGCAGAGGTTAAGACAAATGCAGTCTAGAATGGATGCAGAAGAGAGTGAACAGGAGCTCTTACACCCTTGACCTTTTCCCCAAATCCCTAGGACTCTGAAGAAATTTCTCTATCCCTTGTGCATGCTTTAATATCCTGTTGACTTTCTTTGCCTAAGGATTTTTAGAAGAATAATCGTGGGCTTTTGTTCTGTCAGTGCAGAGGGGGAAAAAATGGGAATACAAGTTTTCTGAATGCTTTTTAGTGGAAAATATGACTAAGAAAGTCTTAAAGAGAATAAAATTAAAAACAGGAGTAGGGAAAAGTACTACTACTACTACTACTACTAAACTATGGATATATTATAATATTTTATATAATATAAATTATAATACTGTTATAAATAACTCATAATAATTAATAATGTCTGATATAGTGATTCTGAGTTCCTTTTCAAGGGAACTGACTCAGAGCATGAACAAAAAACACGCTTATATTCATTTGCTCTGTATCAGCCCCATGTTATTCAGGATACGTAGTGAAGCTACGTGAAAGTTAACACAAGGTACTACTCTCTGTGTAGTCCTAGCTCTGTCCTTGCATGTAATCCAGAGATAATCAGTGATACTCTATCAAAAGTTGAATTATGTCAAGTAACAAAAGCCTGTACTACCAAGCACTTAGGAAAAGAGGTGGCTTGAGGACTGTGCAATCAATCTGAATTCTGATGTTTCCAAATCCATCCTGCAATTCTCTTCCTTCTCCTGCTCTTGCAGTAAGGCAGTACATCCAGGCAGCTTGATGTGGCTGCTTAATGCATTGCTTAACACTAATATAAACCTGGTCTGGGAAAGTGCCAGGGAGATTTTGACACACAGCCAGGATTTTTTCCTGAGGAACAGAAGTTAAGAGAAGAGACACTTCAGTTTTTTTGTACCTTCAGTCAAATTTGAATGTGATTCCGTGAAAAGAGAAAACTCAGCCTTGCCATCTTCACAGACTTCTTCCCTTCACAGTCTGCAGCAAATAGCAGAAATGTGGACGTTTTGAAAATCTTCTTCAAATTGGAGAGCATTAGACATTTTGAATATATAAGCTTTAATAAGTTACTATAATATTCAGGAATGGATTTTCTGGACTTAGGCAGAAGGAATGTGCCACTCACCATTAAAAATAAACTTTAAATAAAAAAAAAAGCATTGCAAAGCTGAGAAAAGAGTGCCTCCATTACCAATATATTAAAAGAAGTCCCGTTTGGTCCCTTTTTCTGAAAGCATCTTTGTAAAATAGGTTTATTTCTTATGTAAATGTGCAAGGGCAAAATCTCCCATAACTCAAAGGGAAATTTTATGAGGTAAAAATCTTCAGTAGCTTTGTACTCATAGGACATAGATGAGGGATTGCACATTTTTCAGGATGTAAATGAATTTATCACTTTGTAAGTTATACATCAGAGCCACTCAAAAACCGAATGCATGCATGTTTGGTGAGAGCAGAATAGGCCTCCAGCTGCACTGCTTTCACAGCAGGAGATAGGGTAGTGCACGGCTTTATAATCGTGCGGAACAAAGAGAATTTTCACCTGCTGCTGTACAGCTGAGCTCTGGTAAGTCATGATTTTTAGGAAGATATTAATATATATAAATGCATTCACATATATAAATCTATACTTAAGTGCATAGTTTGTTTAAAATGCATCAGCAGAGTGATCATAAAAGCATTATACAACTGGTAAATAGAAGGAAAAAGTTGAAGAAACTACAAAAGCAATTGTAATAAAAAAGAAGAAAAGGAGCTTGCAAAATATGTAAATTATATGAACGTCATGCAAGACCAAAGAAAAACTAATAAATGTTGGGTCATGTGTTGGACCTGCTTATTCAGTCCTTTGCAAATCCTAAATTCTTTATGCCTTGAATAGAAAACAGAGAAGTGTGAATAGACTCCTTCCTCTGACACCAGTCTGTGAATATATCCAAACAAAGCTTCAATGTTTTGTTGCTGTGAGGCTCGCCACTTAGTTTTTCTGAATACCTGGCTAGTGTCACATTTCAATGATCTTAAATGATCTTTAGTAGTACTCAGACGAAATCCTCTGTTGCCTTTTTTTAGAGATTTGATCCAATGTCACAGTAGCTGTTGAATGTTCCTTAGACATTGCCTGATTTAGAAAGGTTTAGAACAAAAAATGCTAGCAATTAAAACGTGGTCATTCACACGTCAAAGAGGAACAAATGTCTCTCTGCAAGATTTTGAAATGGTGACCTTTTTTTTCTTTAAACTTCAACGTGAAACTATACATCTTTTTGATGATACATAAGCAGGTGGTTTGGGATGTTGGGGGTTTTTTAATTGTTTTCAGCTGCCATCCCTCTGTCATGTGATTATGTGTGCTTTCTTTACCAAAATCTAATTTCATTAGTTTGGTTTTCATAGCAGTAGGGGAATGCTGAAGAACAGACTGTAGTTCTCACTTATGCAGTGACCCAACCCCCTGTGGATTCATGAAGATTCCTAGGGGTGTTGTGTCTTCTTCATCTCTGGCTGCTTCCACTGGTCTCCTACAAGGCACTTTTTTCCACCCTTCTTAATTTAAAAAATCACCTTTCTACTAGCAGACTAAATGAAACCACTTCCCTGTGTTTTTTTTAAACAGGGTATTAGTGAAAAGGAGACTTTGTTTTCCATTTCTCTTCTTTGGTTGGGATCATGTGACAGTATGAGGATGGTGTTAGGATGAAGATAGTGCGTCAAACCTGCATTTAGCAATTATCTACTGTGGACCTAAGTTAGACGCTTTCATTTTGCAAAGGAGAGAAGATTTAGTTTCAAATATCTATGATGTTTATTAGAAGGGATTTTGCTGTAGGCATATTGATCCATGGGAACTATTCTATTACTCACAGTGAGCACTAGACTCCTTAGTAGTGAGTAGTAGTGAACTTTTTGGTTAAATTAAAAATAAAAAAAACCCAAACCATAGCATTTTTGAAAAGTTCGAATGTTTTGATTGTTTGTTAGATATGTTTTTAATTGGAAATTAAATGCAAGACTTAGCTGTAATAACAGTAAAGCTGTATATTACAATAAAAGCTGATCTATTGCATGTAGCAAGTAGAACTGATAGCCTAATGTGCTAAATAACATTCTTAGAGAATATTAATGGAAGTAAGTTATAAAGGGTACACTGAAGGAGTCTGAAGGTTTTTTCTTCAAAGCTTTCACCAAAGTGTTATTTCTGGGGTCAAATGAGCAGCTTTTCCTGGGCTTTGTTAAAGTAGAGAAGGTAAACAAGCAACTGTTTTGATTCTAATGAGATAGGATGTTAAATTTGCCTCTTGAGTTCTTCTTAGGTGTCTTTCTTCTGTGTCTTTCCTTAATAATCTCAATGTGACCAGTCAGACATATAATCAGTAAAACTATGAAGAGTTATTTGGGTTCTCTTCAATGTAACGTAATCTAACTTAAGGTTATTATATCACCCATATTTAGGTTTGCTCTACTGCCCACCAGGCTCTGAAAACATGACCTGGAGTCTCATACCCACTATTAATATTTATTTATTGAGTTCTGAGGAAAGATCATGAGGGATATAATTCAAAAGCCTTGTTTTAAGTTCCTCTTCTTTTTAATCTTGGCAGATGCCTAGCCTTCATCACCATGCTGGTTGTCATTTCAAACAGGGATGGCTTTCATAGAGGATGGAATATTTTATTTGTAGCAAACATGCAATGTTTTCAAAATTAACAAGCTGGGGAGTACAAAAATATATCAATTTTTAAATTAATAAATGTTTCCCACCTAAGTACGCCTTCTAGAAAAGAAACAATTAAAAAAATTGCTGGTCTTACGAGGACGAATTGCAGATTCAGAGAAGAAAGAAAAAAATCTCAATTTTCAATTAATATATTACCTACTAGAAATTGTATAACAGTTGTAATTATCTCATCTTTTAAATGAAAAGTAATGCTTGCTCCTGATTAGAATAGTCGGTCACATTTAAAAGGTAAAACCTAGATCATCTGTGGTTAAAAAGAAAGAAAAAACACAGGCAGCAAGAGCAAATACTAACATTACCTTCTAATAAAAGATGATAGGCAAGTAATAGCATATCTGACGTTCACAAATGATCAACTCAGAAATTTCTATCAAATCATTACAGTTGTATGAAAATACATTTAGCACTCCAAACTGGTAGGTTCATGGGAAGCAATCCTTTAAAATTACTGTCCTTTAAACAAAAGAATTAATTAGGTGCCCAGATCTGTATAACTAAATTGAAGATATTAAAAAAAAAAATGCAATCAACTAAGTCAGGTGCTGATGGATTCTTGGGTGATTTTTAAACATTCATAAAATACTTAACTTCATTTTATAAGCATATACTAGAGCTTTATTGCACTGTTAGGGCATGAAAACAGTTCTATTATAAGTTATACTTTGGACCGTACATTTATTTGTGCATGAACACATACTTACATGTACATTTAGAGGCAAATGAATGAATATTAAAGAACATTTTCTCATTCAGCCTAAAATGTCACATAAGTTTTCAAATGCAATGACAGCAATTTTTCAGAGAAAACTTACCTCATCTGAAAAGCCTTTTTTGAACTATTTGACCCAGAATAATGTTCATATATTCAATTTTTAAAAAAAAAGAAGTCTATCCATTTTCTATTTTCTCAAGCTGCAGCTTCAACTGTTCCACACAGGGGAAAAAATTGTATTAACTACAAAAATAGTATTAAGTATGAACCTTAAAATATTAAGGATTGGCAATTAGCTACATATGTAATACCTTTATTACTTCTAAAGATTTATGTAAAGTCGGTGGTGTTAATATTGAACCATTTTGCAAAGGCATTCAGGTAAGATTAAGTTGTGAAACCATACATATACGTGTTTTGAGATAAGTAGGGGAATACTTATATTTTACACTGTACATTCCCTGAAGGGGTGCCTACCGCCTACTCTACCTGATATGGCAAGAAATGGAGGGTGAGGAATGATGACTTGGTAACACATTAGAAACACCAACATAACACGATGCTCTGTTTCCAGTGGAAAGCACACGGCTGTGAGGACTGAAATAGGTTTTTCCTCCTGCCGTTCCCTACCTGCCCACGCAGAAAACCTGGGCTAGAATTGCTGGGGTTGTGCAGAGTAGGAGTCAGTATCTGCCCAGGGAGAATGCAGGCGGCAACCACAATTTCTGCAAACTTTACTAGATTGGTGCTGGGTTTCTCACTGGATTCAAAGGCACAGTCATGTTAGGGTTTATAAAAATGCAGTATAATCCCCAGCTCTTGGACCCTACCCAAAATGTTATGACAGTCAGACCTCCCCACAAGCTCAAAACTTTTGTTTGGGACTCTGTGAGTCTCAGTCTAGCCATGTGAAAGTTACAGGCACTGAGGGCAACCACATAACCCCTCTGCAAATCTGACATCTGTTTGGTAGCGTCAGTCCAGATACACCCACACAACAGTGGAATATGCACCAGCTGGGGTATGGTGTTCCCAGGATATTCTCAGATGATCAAAGGTTTATAAAACAGCGGGTTTGTACACTCTCCTGGGGGAGGTGCTTCATCCAGTTCTCTAAAGCTTCAGTATGTTTTGTGGTAAATGTGAGATACGATGCTGAGGCAGTGGGTTTGGGACAGTTATCTCCTCCACTACCGTTAGGAATACCATATTCTGAAATATCTGATATCTGCAAGGGCCACTTTGAAATATATGAAGGCAAAAATTTTGTTTGTGTGAGCATGGAAAAGCTATGCATCCAGATGCCTTTCTCAGGCTGCAGGGGCTGTTCACAGTGTGAGAGGCTGGTGTGCTGTCAGTGCAGCTGGATTTTAAGCAAGTCACTTTGTGAGCAAAACCACTGCACTCCAGACTGCTAGGAATTTGTGATTTATCTCCTCTATTAGAAGTCCTAGCCTCGGTAATCACAACTCACCTGCTATCTCCTGCAACACCTGGACATAAGAGGTTCATGCTGTATATAGTCCAGTGTGTGATTATGGGGACTGATCAGAAGGTAACAGCAATGCTGAATACATGGCAGATGAACTTTACTTGCCTTCCCTTACTTGATAGGACTAGTTACCATTTTTGTTCTTTACCTGACATCAGTTTTCACAGAATTTGTAAGCTACTACCCACCTTTCATTTTTTTTTTATTCCCACCAGACTGGGTTGTCTGCTAGGCTTCACAAGGATCCTTAGCATGTTCTCAAGGATGATCCTACTTAGACATGTTTCCCAGCATCTCCCTGCACGTGCAAAGCTTTCCTACCTAAATCTTGTTATTTCCTTTCCTCAAATCTCCACACTTGCAACTCCCAGCTAGTCTATACAATACAAGTGGAGGTACGTATTTCTGTTTTGACATTTTGGAGCAATATGGATATTAAAACATTAGAATTCCTGAGTCTTGAGAACAGGCTCACTACAGCTGTAGTAATGAAATATATTAGCTTGTATATGACCACTAATAGTCAGCTTTCCTGATAGACAAAATTTAAGGCTAAAAGATTGCAATTTCCTTCAAGCATAGAGTTACAACAATACCACAAAAATACAGAGAAAAAAAAAAAAGCAACAAAATGCATGATGAAGGCTATGTTTAACAAAAGCCACTTTTTGGTCCTCAGCATCTTAGCTAGATTCCACTCCTCCTTCTGTTAGGTCAAGCTGGAATCTCCTTTAAATTTAAGGCAGATCTCTCTTCCTCCTATTTTCTCAAGTACTTGCTGTCCCCTCTCATCAGGGAGATGGGGAAGAAAAAGAAAGGATGGGACAACTATACATAAAAATACGCTAAGCTAGACTGTCCTAGCTTTCACTTGTGTCTTGGGAGACTGCTTCCTAGTTTGCAAAATTCAACACTGAGACACTTCATTGTGTTACAGTCAGTCCCTTTTCTCCACCTTCTTAAGGTTCTTCAGTTAGCATTTCTATCCTACGTCTTCATTATCACGTTCTTGGGTTTAGGCTGTTTTTAACTTGTGCATATTTCTGGAGACATATTCATAAAAACTTATTCTTTATAAGAAATTTAAAATGAATAGCCCTCTTTCCTATGTTAATTCTCTGTTTAGTTCGGAAGGAAATTTCTTTTTGTTGAGACTATCACAAGACCAGATTTAAAGGTTATCTTCAAGGACAGAATTGGTGGACAAACAGTTAGGTCAATATCATAATTTCCCTGTGGGAGAGGAAGGAATTGTTTGAATAGAATATGCTTAGAATGAATTTGGTAGCTTTTGTTCCACTGTAATGCTTTTCATTAACAGGGGATAAATCTGACAATTTATAGGCTAGAAAGCCATAGAAAATATGAAGAAAGGTAGTAAGTAGGTGGAATTAATAGGTGTATTAAACAGGACTTCCCATGACAGAAAACTTTGAAGAATCAGAATTCAAGTTTGTCTTCAAGCTTAAGTGTACTTCACTAAGTTTAACCTTTGTGTCTTTCAAGATAATAATAATAATAATAATAATAATAATAATAATGATGATGATGATGATGATGATGATGATGATGATGATGGAAAATAAAACTTTATACACAAAACGTGATTTCATTCCCTAAAAGTTTTCCTGCATCTGTTTCTGAAGATTGTTGGAGTATCATAGGTAAAATGCCAAACACATTATTTTAAATTGAACACTTAGTGGTATTCATGTTTCATGTTTAGAAACTGGCAGAAGCCAGTCAGAAAATCATTGGTTTTATAGTTATATTTTTTTGCAGGGGGATTAGGCTTAATGGGTTCTTTAAGATTTAACTACCTTAATTCAAAACATTTCCCCATAAGCAGAAGCAAAGTATCTTACTCTTGGATATTGCACTTCATAGTCAAATATATCAGCCTAAGCACTTTACGATAAAACCAGTGTACATACACTTCTAATATCCCTGCTAGAGAGCACTGCTTTCCAAA
The DNA here is from genome assembly GCF_023634155.1 of Falco peregrinus. Lineage (NCBI taxonomy): Eukaryota > Metazoa > Chordata > Aves > Falconiformes > Falconidae > Falco > Falco peregrinus. Next base: position 66,664,545 of record NC_073723.1, read on the forward strand.
TCTGGACTGGGGCAGACATCTGGGAAAAGTAATGCCTCAGGCTGCTGTAGTTACCTCTGAGAGAACACATCTGTCAAAACAAAGTTAGGTTGCCAACTCAGGTACTGGGGCCCCAAGCATGCCCATGGTATTTCTTGTTTTGGGGCAAAGAGCAAAAAGAATAAATTATGATTTGTGTCAAAAGGCAGAGTCTCAGGGGAGCAGAGATTAGACTCTCGCTAGCTCTGACAGAAAAGCAGAGATGACAATATTCCCTTTTTTGATCTCCACAACCAGACTAATCAGCTATAATATATCACCCTATAAACAAGATGTCACTTTTTTTTTACCTTTTTGACACAGGTCAGAATCAACAGGGTAAGATATTAGCCTACCTGACTACCCTATATTTGGGGGATGAAATAATATGCACTATGGGTCTGCATAGTAAGGCAGTAATAAATATGCATGCAGTTTCATGCAGGAACTAAGGGCTTTGCTTTTTACAATGCTCATGGAAAACAATAGTTTTTAAATGTTGTCTATCTAGGTGATTTATGTTTCATGCTAGTTCACAAAGGACTCTGGTTAGTATGTGATTTATGGGTTAGAGTGAAATAATTGTCCAAAGCCAAGCTGAAGATAGGCTTCCAACACATTAATAATACATTAAGTTAATGTTTCTTTCTTGGCATTGCCTATGCAAATTCATATTCTCATAATAAAAATTACTGTTTATTTTATGTTGGAAATGGCTTTAGGTGAGAACATGTTTTTTATCAGGTGTCTTGATTAAATACTGTCAGTTCCCTGATAAACTTTTAACCAGAGATTTTCCTTTAGACTCAGCTGATATTTGGTCAGAAAAGAAGAGGGGGCATCAGCTTGCTTTGCTAAAAACTGAGAGGGAGCTCTCTGTGCTGCTCTTTGGCGAGTGTGGTGAAAATTCATCCTGGTTAGAAAATTCAAACACTGATAACTGTCTCTGGAGAACTGTTCATGAATTTGAATCATCCACAAACAGGGGGCATACAAAGTCAGATTTAAAATATATAGTGCCAAAATTCATTCATTTTGTCAAGCAAGCACAGGTGAAGATAATTTCATTTAAATTAATTACTTTCTGACAGAAGCAAATGGCAATACATATTGTCTGTCCAAAATAGTATTAGATTTGATTGCACTTATGTTAGGTAGACTAGAAATTAACTTCTCTGCTTGAAATGATTTGTGACTTGATTACCTGCTGAATCACTTCCCTTTCCAAATCATGATTTCATACCAAGAGGCATATCAGAAATAATCTTTTACAAAATATATAAGGAATTCATTCATGGCAATATATTCTTCAGAAGGAATCATACTGTTTTTCCTGTCTCCTTTTTGTGGCTCCATTGAGTTTGTGCCTGTTAAGTTTCTGAGAGCATTTGCCTTCCCGAGATTTCTGAAGAAAAACAGGGTAAAGCATTTGGGGTGACTGCTTTGGGGAATCTTCCTTATGAAGTTGTGACTTTCACAGCAAATATGGTGTATGAATGTGTTACGACCACAAGACTATTTTTGCGGGGAAGTAACAAGACAGTTCAGATGTCTTCCTATAATACAGAGTGGCCTTGCTATGTATTTGTGCCACAAGCTGCCAATTAGACCCATATGCAAATGAATATTTGATCATTCTGACTGCCGCTATCCAAAGCAGCTGAAAATAAATACCACACCAATTATTTTATAAGCTCAAGCTGGCTAGCTTACACTCTGTACAATGCAAAATGAAAATGCTTTGTATTTTACAAGTATTTTGCTTGTCTTTTATTGCATTTTATTATAAATAAATACATAAATAAATGCAACGCAATTCATACATGGATTTTAAAGAAAAATATGAGAGCATTAATAAATAATGGGGGGGGAACTGCTGAAAATTATTAATAGAGATATTATTATCTATGCCATCAAAACCATTTTCCATGCATGTTATATGATAAAATAATATAGTCAAGAATAAATGTCAGTTAGCTTTGGAAATATATCACCTTCTTCAATTTCACTTGCAGGAAATTTTTCATACAGCAGAGTTCTGACAACATGTATGTTTGGGAGGTGACACAAGTTCTGCTGTATCGTTACCTCTTGCTGCACAGATTGAAAAACTAAAAATGCACAGGAATGCTGTATGTTCTGAAACTGCTGCCCCTTTTGTACGATATACAGCATAATCTTAAAAAAAATAATTAAAAAATCATACCATTGCCTCTACCTCGATTTGAGGACACATACAATTTTTCTCAGATCCTACAAATCAATTTTTGCATAGCTGAGAGGTGGTGAAAAGCGGGCAGGGACTGCATGTGAAACAAAGTCTATAAACTTATGAATTTTTCAGGGTTAATCTGTAAAGGAAATGTCTTTTTGTCAGTTAATTGAATAGGATTATGTACTTTTCTGGTAGCAATTGAAAGGAAGTGTTCCTCTCCTTTTTGATCCTTCAAGAGCTTTCTGTACTTTAAACAATTGCTAGTCTCATTTTGAACAAAGCTTGTATTTAATATGTTGTAAGGTGTCTTGAAAGGATTCTATTTTAGGCATATCACAATTTTCTCTCTAAAATCACCGAATATTCTGATTTGACATATCATTAAAAGATAAATTAAGGAAGAAATCATATTCTGCCCAAAGTACAAGTTCAAACTTAAAATATCCTTTTGACATTTCACTAGAAATATCTAGGAAGCCACAACTGAATATAGGCTAATTATTTTTCTCTATTCTTTTTTATGATGGTATAGTTTATAAACAATTTTGTAATTATATAGACATTTTTGCTTGGATAAAAGTAATGAAGAATATTACTCCTACCAGATGTTCCAAAACTCATATAATTGGGAATCAAGTTACTAGAAAATAAAAGAACAGCTACATTTTCATCTGTTTCACCATTATTAATTGACTTTCACAAATAATTCAGGAAAAATAAAATAATAAGGTTTATTCTGGGGAAAGAGAATTTTCTTGGTCTAGTGTCATAATTTCCACACTCTTTAGACTTGGATGCAGAGACAACAGCAGTCAATGAAGATACAAGATTCCTTAGATCATAATATTAAGATTCTTTTGGGGGGGTTTATTATTTTTTCTTTTTTTTTAAATGAGATTCTATACCTGGTTTATGATGGGCTAGCAAAAATACTCTCAGGAAAGTTTAAAATGTTGTGGAAATCAGAAACATCCAGATTTCTCTTTTATCTCCTACTTACCCTATATAGAACTGTAGAATCATAGAAGAGTTTGGGTTAGAAAGGACCCTTAAAGCTCATCTAGTCCAACTGCCCAGCAATGAGCAGGGACATCTTCAACTAGATCAGGTTGCTCAGAGCCCCATCCAGCCTGACCTTGAATGTTTCCAGGGACGGGGCATCTACCACCTCTCTGGGCAACCTGTGCCAGTGTCATGCCACACTCACAGTAAAGAAATTCTTCCTAATATCTCATCTAAATCTATTGTCTTTCAGTTTAAAGCCATTACCCCTTGTCCTATCCCTACATGTTCTTGTAAAACGTCCCTCTCCAGCTTTCTCGTAGGCTTCCTTCAGGTACTGGAAGGCTGATATAAGGTCTCGCTGGAGCCTTCACTTCTCCAGGCTGGAAAACCCCAACTCTCTCAGCTTTCATAGGAGCGGTGTTCCACCCCTCTGATAATTTCTGTGGCCCTCCTCTGAACTCGCTCCAACAGGTCCATGTCTTCCCTGTGCTCAGGGCTCCAGAGCTGGATGCAGTACTCCAGCTAGTTATAGAGTCAAGCTACAAAGCTTTTCCTTATAATTCCATCACCCAAGCACGGCACTTAATTTTCTAGATTGTATCTTTCTTATTTCCTGCAAGATTAATCTCTATATGTAAGCTCAGAATTTTTTTTTACAGAGAAAGCCTAATTTGCAGAAGGTTAGATAGGCAAAACCAGCTAAGTTATAACAATGTCATTATCCATTTGCTAAGAATATTGTCTATTGTTTTTGAAAATCTGAAATAAATCTGACGAGCTTTCAGCTCTAGAAATATGTTTAATTGCCCCAGTCTACAGGACACTGTAAGCTGCAAATTGCTGATTCATAAAACTTCAGGGCAGTATGGTGCCATAAAAAGTAGGTATCTAGGAGAAGAGCTTACGAAGGTTTTATTTAAGCTTATCATAAAAATCGAACCTTTTGCACTGGAAGTGTTTATGAAGTATGATTTACAGAACCACAGTAATGCACTCTCTTTGTCATTCCCATACCTTTGTAGTTTTTCTTTCTCAAACAGTTTAGGTTTATTCTTGTCCATCATGGTTTGCACATACCTAAAGCAAACACAAGCAATTAGTTTTTTGTGTTGTTGTTGTTTCTAAACATTATCTGTTTTTCTCAGAAGTCATTCGCTCTGCTAGATCTGCCTCAATGAGCAGCATAAGTAACTAAAGACACGGTCATCACTGCGGAGGGCACAAAACGCCAATGTGCGACACCTCATTTTTCAAATTCTGATGGACTTGTGCCATTGTTTTTTAACTTTTGTAGTTTAGATGTTTGCTTCACTGAGTTAGTTGTACTGACACAGTATTTCAGCGGTTGGTGGTGGGGTCTACGCGGCTTCCTGAGGAGACGCGCAGAAGATGCCCTCCTGGGCCGCGTTTCGAAGGGATCTGCCAGCCGAGCGGAGGCTGCCGCGGCCAGGGCGCTCCGGCAGCCTGGAGAGCCGTGGCCGTGGGTAACACCGCCAGCGCCGAGGAGAGCGCCTGCCCTCAGCCCGCGCCATGCCCGGGGGCCGGGGGGGTGTCACCCCGCACCCGGCTCAGGGCACCCGCGCCGCCCCCCAGTGACTGCAGCCCAGGCGGCCCCCGGCCCTCGGCGGCGGGCAGGGCCAGCGCTGGAGGCGGGCTCCGCGGCCGCGGCGCCGGGGGCGGTGTCCCCGCTCCGCTCCGCCCGCCACCCCGCCCGCCTCCCCGGCCGTAGGCGCGGGCAGCCGCCGGGCAGAGGGGAGCGGGACGGCGGCCGGTGCAGCGGGGCGGGGGAAGCGAGGGGCCGGCGGAAGAGCGGAGCGGGGCGGCCGCCCCCCGCCCCCGGGGCGGCGCGGAGCGGAGCGGCGCGGCCGCGGGAGGAACGCGGCACGGAGCAGAGCGCGGCGCTTGCCGCTGCCTGGATGCCAGAGGTGCCTCGGGAGCCGGCGGCCGGCGGCACCCGGGAGGGCCCGGGGGAGGAGGCGGCGGCGGCGGCGGAGGACGACGACGGCGACGACGACTCTGAGCGCGGAGGGGAGGAAGCAGACAACGCTGGCCATGGCCTCCAACTTTAACGATATAGTCAAGCAGGGCTACGTGAAAATCCGCAGCAGGAAGCTGGGGGTAAGTGAGCTCTCCCTTCGCCCGCCTGGCCGGGTTGGGGGCGAGGCGGTGGCGGCCGCCTTACCGGCCTGGGGGTCGGCGGTGCCCCGGGCGGGGGCCGACAGCGCGGGGCGCGGCGACCTGCTGCTGCCGCTGCTGCTGCCGCTGCTCGGACTTGGCTTCCTTCTCCGTAGGGGTCGGTGGGGATGCGCTGCCATTGTATCTCGGAGGGGGCCAGCCGGCTTCGCCCCTCTCTCTATCTCCGGGAAGGCGCCGCTCCTCCCTTCTTTCTCAGCGACTGGCTTCCAGGGTCACTGTCCGCGGAAAGCTGCGCCCCTGTCCCTCCGTCCTCCCCGAATCCCGCAGCCCAGGCCGGGACAGACACCCGTCCCCGCGCCGCCCCTCGCCCTGCTGCTCGCGGCGGGGGCTCGGGGGGGTGGGGGGGGAAGGCGCAGGCAGGGTCTGTAAAAACTTTGTGCAGATTCTCCCACCCTCTCTGCCTCCCTCTCCCGATTTGGGAAAGGCATGTCTTTAATCGGGGCAAGGTCTGAAAATATTGGAGGCTGGTACCAGAGCAGCCCACTAGTAACCGAGAAAAGTGGGGTGTGGGGGGCTGCGTACGAGCTGGTGCCCGGGGGTGCGTGGGGCTGCAGCCTGCAGCGGGACGGGGGGCGGGCAGGGAGGGAAGGAGGTGACGGCCGCATGGGCTGAAAGGCAGATGCAGAGGCTGACAGTGGTCAAAATTAGGGGCAGGCCCTCAGCCAAGGATGGCTGGCCTCGGTGCCCGCTGGGATGCTCAGCCAGGCCGAAGGTAGCACGGTGTTACCAGACTGGCCGTGGGCACTTTCCCTGATGGGGTACAGCAGGCCTTGAAAAGGCAGTGAAGTTGGAGCTGAGTGCGTGCAGGGGCCAGGATTTCCTAAACTTTGGTTGGTCCCGGCACCCAGCAGATTGGGAGTCTCCTGCCCTTTGTATGTGTGAGAATGAGAAGGCTCGACGGGAGCAGGAAGCCCTGAGGCCTCTTGCTGTCTTGCACAGCTAATGGTGTTGCAAATAATCCCAAAAGACCAGGGTCCCTGTGGGTCTGAGGCTTAACATGTCAGGGGCTGGGAGGAGGGCTGGGGTTGTTCTTTGGAATCACCCTTATTTTTTTTTTCTACAGACGTGCAGAAAAGTGTGGGGTCCCTATCCGTTCTCCCCTCCAGGGAGGTGGGCTGCCTCTCCCTGCTTCCCCCAAACCTAACGGAGCAGGGGCCATATGAAATCGCTCTCCGCCAAGTCGTGCTCTGCATGCTTATCGTAGCGCTAATATTTATCTCTTCCTCCTCCCCCCTTCTTCCTTCCCCCCAGATGCTGTGCTTTGCTTGCAGACACAGTATGCAGGATGGTGGGAAAGCAATCATAAATTGACCTTTGGAACACTTTGCTGCCTTGGCAGGGCTGTTAATTCCAAGAGAGCACAGAAGAGTTTGGTCTGGACCCTTAATAGCGCCAACTCCATATGTTTGAGAGATGGTGTAAATCCAAAGAGAATGGCTGCTCTTATTAAAGATTTTGCAACCCCAGAGTCACTCCATGTATCGGTCAAGCATTAGACTATCTGAAGAGGCAATTTCTAAGCCTTTGTTCATTTCTGGCAGTCCTCTGCTTAAACCTTTGCTCATTAGTTTTTCCCTGGCTCAGCAGTGTTATTAGATGGGCGCAACACAAAGCAGTGAGATGATGGTATCATACCATGATGTTGGTAGTTGCAAGCAGAGTTAATCTATTTGATTTGCAAATCTGTATTTGAAGGAATCTCAGAGTCCTTTAAGTGTGAAATTATGTATATGCGTATCTCTATATATGCAAATACTTTTATATACCTATGTGTATAGCATATATGCAACAAATGTAGAGCACATATTACAGTAGTCATGAATGATACCTGCTGACTTGTGAAAACAAAATTATGAATACAGTGTTATTTCATTGCAGTGTATCTTAAGTAGCTTGAATATTTTGTTTTGAAGACATTAATCTGATTTTTTTTTGGTGGGGAGACACATAACTGCATTTTTTGGAGTGGATATTATGGTCGGAATGATTATCATACTTCACAAAGCAGAAGTGAAACGGTTCATACAGTGTCTATGGAGGTTCTTCTGAAGATGTGTGTGAGGGTGACAATTCAGACTACACAGCCTCAGGCAGGTGGTAGTATAAGCTTAAATGTGACGTAAGGGGATGCACATCTGAATAAATCTATTAAGTACAATGTAAAATGGATTATATTTTATAGGAAATAGCATCAAAACTTCAGTTAGTATCATGGTTGAAAGGTATGAATATGCGTGCATATATCCATAGGTAATTGGATTCTTGTGGCTGAATTTCTAAATTAATGCAATTTTCATTCACCAAGTGAAACATTAAAGATTTGTATTTTTTTCCCCTTATGTCTATCTTCAAGTCCAAACCTTAATGAATTACACTAGAGCTGTCAAAATGTAGGTGAATGCATCAGTTTTTAGGGATAGAAATGTCTGTTAAGAAATAAATATTTTTAACCTCCAGAAAATATTGAAAGGATGGAAGAGACATATGGGTTCTGGAAACTAAGGCTGCATTTTGAATATGGAGATATAATTGTATCTCTTGCTGGTTATGTTTCATTCTTATACACTGGAAGTCACTGATACCTATATATATTTTTTTTTTGTCATAATGGTCTACAGTCTATATTTCAATGTCTCCTGAAAAGTAGATTGATTAGAACTTGGACAGCTGAGGTGACTAATACCGATTTTAGTGCTAGAATTAGTTTTATTGCTTAAGTCTATCCCTTAGGCTGGTAGCCAACTCATTACAGAAATTCTTCCAGTGCAGCTTTTATTCTGTCTTGTTTTGTGACTAAGGGAGCCCTGGCTGAGAATCAAATGGAAGATACTTCAGTATAATGCAACCTGTGAAATTTCAGGTAAAACTGAGTGACATAATACCGTAGAACGAAATCAGATGGCATATTTAATTTTATTAACAAACTCCAACAACAACCTTTGATGTGGTGTGAACTTTCTGGTAGAATTTACTTTTCCAAGAATTTAGTTTTCAACAACCCAAGTCATAAGTCGTCTTCTGATTGCCCTCTTGTATTGTTTTTATGCTTTGTAAAATAGAAATTCTTCATGTTATATATATGTATTTTACAAGGTATAACATGTTTACTTCTGACTTATTATGGCTACACCTTGCTTTACCTACTTGTTACCCTGGCTACATATTCCCCAGATATCTGCAAATTGGATCCATAGCATGCATGAGTGCTCTCTCCAGTCATGGAGAATGGACAAACATCCATTCTGAACAGCACAGTCAGGATTTGGAGATATTTTGCCTTCAGTAAATTATTCTGTTCAGAAGGGGTGTTTGAAGGCAAAGACAAGGCCTAAGTCTTGATGGAAATACATGGCAAGAAGTAGTATGAGAATTTGTCCTTTTTGTTTAGTGGTATCTGATCATCAAGAGTTTTTGCCTTCTTTTCACCATAATCACAAAGTGCTTGTATACCATTTGATTTGCTTGTATACCATTTGATTTACATCTTAGTGGGCTTCCGTGTATTTTCTGACAGTTCAGTATTTTCAAAGAGACCCCGCTATTCTGATATCTTTATGTTAAAGTAGCTTCTTTTCATGCAGGGTTGGATAGCTTGCCAAAATGAGGAGCTTTACCAGCCTCTCTGTTGCTGTTGGAATCTGACATCTACCTCCATTGGGAGTATCATGATTTCTGCTGTGGAGGTATCAGGCCATGAAGAGACATCCAGCCAGTTAGATCACTTAGCCTGTCTCACTACTTTGTTAGTCATGAGCTGTATACAAAACTTTTCTGTGGTGCCTTGAAATTTTAAACATAATATTAAAGCCTGTGTAATAGACACTCACATATATGCATGACATCTTCATTGAGGTAGCACAAGAATCTTTGAAACTCAGAAACTGTGGTCAGTGAGGACAGTTGTAATGAAACCATCTTTTAAAAATCTGTTTCCCTGCAGCCTAAATATGCCTTTCTTTTCTCTGGCATTCCTGCACTGTTTGATATTTTGCTTTTCTCTAATACTACATAAAGGAAAGACCTCATTCTTGCAGCCATTACATTTGACCTGCATGACCCTCCTTTGAAATAAATTTGATTGTAATGTGGTGTGCTGTTCAGATCAGAATAGGTCATTTGTGTAACGTGGAACAGGACTATGCTGCCTTTGTTCTTTTGGAATCTTTCATACTTGTGTCACATTAAAATTCATATGACACAATTTTACACTGCGCAGCCTGTGCTCATAGGCTGTAACTTTCTTGTAGCAGACTGGAATCCCTTTGTTGCCTCCTAATAAACTAAGCTGTGAGGATTTCATGCTTTGTTGAAGTGCTGTTTCTTAGAAGAAAAACAATTTGATGTCACATTAGGAAGTCTAATTAAAAATGAGTATTGTGTCACATTGATAGTCTTATTTTGACCCATATCAACCTTTGAAGCCATAATCTTTTTGTTTGTTTGTTTTTGTCTTTTTTTTTGGCACTCTTTGGCCACAGAACAGAAGAATCCTATCTAACAGAAATTTTGACTTAGTTGGTGACTAAATACTGATTTTTATGTATTTCCACATACTGAATAGAATTCTTTCCTGAGTGGTTCATCCTAGACAATAATCCTGCTATCCAAAGAGACAAAGAGAAAACTGTATGTGCCAGTCAGTCTTGATTGAGTAGTAAATAACAGTTTGCTCTTAGTTACCAAATTAAAAGTTTTACCGTATAACAATCCCCCCCCCCCCCCCCCCCCTATTTTAACCATACTTTTAGAGTGTTACAGTTACCTTTTCTGGAAATTAAGATAATGTTTCTCCTGCTGTTAACCCTGTCTCCAATCAATCAGCACTAACAATGCTATGAATACAAAACTGTGATTGCAGCTTGGTTTCTCTTGAAATAGTGCAGTATGTGTCTTACAGAATCCCAATATTTAATTGATATCATGTATATATTTAAGGTGAAGAAAGTAAAGGGATCTGCAAAATGTCCTGAGTTTAAGGGTACGTTGATGTCAGCAGCTTTGCAAGTGGGTCATGATGAATACAGAGGGCAGAGTAAAAGTGGTTCTGTTTCTTGAGTTGTTATAGCATATTTCAAGAAGCAAACAAATGAAGAAGCCCAAGCAAACAGTGCAGCCTGGAATGGACATCCTTTCCATAGATTATTTTGTTATTAACTGGGAAATCTGCTCAGCCTGTTTGAAAGCACCAAGATTGCCTTTATAACTACATCTTGATGGATGACCTATGAATTACGACTCAGAGGATGAAAATAGTTCAAATGAAACTAAAAAAAATTAATTCATTTTTATATATATATAATTTTTTACTCTTCCAGACTGACAGGATTTAGGTGCTAGATTTTCCATGTAAAGGAGTGCCTTTTTTTATGTTAGTTCAAGACAACATGAGATATGGAATTAAAAGGATTTCACTGTAATCCATTAAAGAAGCTAGTCACATTTACTACTTAATACTGAAAGTATCATATAAAATACTTTCACATAAAATGCTTTCAGTACTTCTTCTTGCTACAGTTACATGAATGGATTTAAAGAATTAAATGGAAAACACATGGATTTCCAATTTGGTCATTATGGAAAGAACAATCACTTTGAGCTTTTGAGTAGTTCTTATTGATTAAGCATATCATGCAGGAAATGGAAAAAAATCTCTTGCATCCATTGTAAACAAGGACAGAAAGTCCAACAATTTTTTATGCTAATGTTTGTGTTTAGAGAAACTTGTGTCAGGCTTGTGGTAAGCACTTTGGATTTGTTTCCCTGTTACTGTTCTTGACGTTCTTTTCCCCCTCTTAATGCTCAAGAGATCTGATAGCCAAAAGTCTATTAATTTTTGTAATGATGTCGGTTATTTGAAGGGACAAATAATTTCTCTTTTGCAGATAGCATATCACATCTATGTTATTGATGGATTATATAGATGCTTCTGTTTTTACTCTTGTGTGTAATATCATTAGCCTCAGTGAGATTACAGCTTAGCTGTATGAAGGTTACACAAAGAAGTGTTTGTAGACTTGATCTCTTGCAGTTGCATACTGTGAGATGGTAAAAATTTATTGAGAGTTTATTTGTAACTCCTGTAAGGTGATGGCCTTCTGGTTTTTCATTTAGGAGTGTGTCATTTTTTGTCCTATGATGGACATTAAAAACCCAATGAAAAGACCCTGAAGTCAATTTAAAGGAGCCCATTAACTTCAGTGGCTTTGGTTCAGAGTCCAGGTAGGAACATTAGCTGCATGCTAGGACATGAACTTCCTTGTTGTAAAATGCCCTTCAAATCCTACTCAGAGGAGTTATCCTTTCTCAAATATGTAATTATGGAAGGGACATTCTGTATAAATCCTTGAAATACATGAAGAATTATTCGTGTCATTCCAGTAGTGAGTTTTCTTCCTAGTTTTTTAGAAATAATCTCTGAGTCATTCATTCAGATTTTTGCAAACAGTGCAAAATGCATTATAGCGGTTGCCTGGCAACAACATATTCAGGCAACAGCATATGTGAACCAGTTGTTAGTTATACATTTATATATGTAACTATGTATAGAGAATACATTTTAGATAATGAGAAATTTCCAAAAAAAAAGTGCTATGAAATGCTCTTCTATTTTTTAAAATACAAATAAAGGGGTCTGGGTCTACGTTGCTGTGGAAAGTTTGTATTTTATTTTAGGTTGTGTAAAAGACCTGCTAGTAGAACAGCTTTTCACAAATATCATGATTTAGTTAATATACTAATATATTACATAGCAAGCAATATAAAATAATGTCCTTGCTGAAGGTGAAAAATACTTTATGTATGGATACTGAATTATATTAATCACTGCTCTGTAAATTAATAAACTGTTATTGAACCAAAATGTGGGTATTTTACTGTATATTGTAGCCTTTCAGATCTGTTATGTGTAAAGTAATTGTAAACGTAGTGCTGCATTTTATATTTTTAATCTCTTCAACTTGCAGTGCAGCTCTAAGATCAAAAAGATACTAGTATATTGTTGTAATTAATCATTTAGTTGAATTTTTTTCCAGATAAAATACATAGTTCAACTCTAAATACCACAAAATTTCTTTAATAAAGTCATCAATGACAAAGAAAGAAACCTTTAATCTTGTGAAGAAAGTTTGTGTAAAGTAGGATGAAATTGCAAATGTCTAAAGAAGAGTTGAAGGAGAGTAGAATTCAAAGTAACTGTGTGTTGATACTTTTGTGTCACATAAATGCTTTATTTCTGTTAATATTTTTGTACTATTCAGAATACATACCCCTGCATCACCTCTGAAAAGAAATTTGTGTGATTGTTTAGCACAGCTAGTAAATCACTATAACTGAAAACCTTGTACAAGTCAAGAGATTTTTTTAAAAAAAGATTTTCTGTTGGTGTAAGAATTGAATCTACTGACTCCAGGAGTACTCTTACTGACTAGGATAGGCAGAGTCTTTCTTTGAAAGCTGAGATTAAAACTGTAGAGTTTTGAAGATGAATGTTAATGTTGAAGTCTACTTAGAAATTAAGTAAAAAAATAATGCAGACTGTAAGGTAGTGATGTATTACACTTTTTTTCAGTGAACTCTACTACAAAATAAATCTTCCATATTTTGCAGGTTTTTAACAATCGTAACATGTGAAGCATGTCATTGACATCATATTGAGAGGTTACAAGACCATGCAAATGGAGCCTCACAGGAATTACTGTTCACTTCAGATGCACATAAATTAGAAAGATAATTAATGAAAGCGTGTAAGTCTTTTAAAGGATTGATCTTCTTTCTCTCTGTTGTTCAGTTGCCAAACTGACCCTCGTCATCTCCAGCTTACCTGGACTGAACTTCCGAGAGGTTGTATTCATTAACATGTCAGTAAGGAGTTAGAAGCACATGGCATTGACTAGATCTGGGGAAAAACATTACACACTGTCAGCCTACTGGAGGAGAGGCTTTTCAGCGTGTTTCCCCTACCTGTTCATTGCAAAAAGAAATAATAGCATAGTTTAATATCAAAAGTTGTTCCCTACTGTAGAACCAATTTAGGACCATTTTTGAGCAGGAAGCGTAAGATACTTCTAATACTCTCTGTCCCTGGAATAATTTTTTTAAACACTGTTGCTCTGAAGTCCACTGCCCTTAGAGTGAATTGGTATATTCTCTTTTCTCATGCAAACATTACTTTTTTTTCCTTCAAAAGGAAAATAATACACATAGTCTTAAAAATAATAATACAAAAGGATTTCCTGAAGGAGTAATTATTGTTTTTTTTAAAGTGCCTAGAAAGAGGAAACTGCTTGTAGTTGGCCTTTAGGCATTATTGTGATAAATATGATAGATATTTTATTATCATTGCTTTTATTTTTTATTCTTATTTATCAGAATACCTGTAGAAAATGAAGTTTTTGATAAAGTAATTACATGTTACAGTAACTGTGTTATCTAGCTCCAACATGATGAGACAGTGTGAAAAAATAAAATACGAGGCTTAACTAAGAATGGAGAAAACTTCCATTTTAACTAAAGTTGATATACTAAATTATTAATTGCTAGATTAGTATGATAATAATAAGGTACTTTAAAATGAAATCGTTTTGCTGATGAAAGTAATTTTTGTTGATGCAGTTAGAATATTAATACTTACTCTAAATGAGAATGATTTTTCTTCTTGAAACCGTACTTTCAAACTGTTCCTATGAATACCTTATCAGAATGTAGAGTTTTGACACAGGAACAGAAAAAGAACAGGGGTTTTTTTTGGTATAACAAAAGCAAGTTATAGGTGCTCAGTGCATGGTCCTTTCAGTTGCTAAATATGTTCAGATCTCTTGGACTTCTGTAGCAGGCACTGAAGGTCCTCAGCTTGTCATATGATGTGAACGTCGTATTTGCTATCGATTATGCAAGGCCAGATACAAAATTGGTCATACTGTCTGCTCTTATATTGGCAATTCTTGCTTTTAAGTTGCACAGATTACATACCGTCTGAGAGTTATTGCCCTGGGATGGCTGAAGTTTCGTATCTGAGAACAGATTTATTGACTTCTGAGTATCAAAAGGTTAGGATATATCAAGCTGTAGCTCTATATGTAGTACCAAACTTGATGTTTGGTATTACTATTTTCAAAGTTACAGTTTTTTGAACTCCATCCGTATGTACTGTTACTGATAATCCTAAAAAGACTGAGACTTAGAGAGATGCAGATATGCAAAGAAAGGTATTTTATGAGTGAGGAGAAATATAATGCTGTTTTTTGCCTTTCATGAGAAAAAAATTATGTATGTATATAGAAGAACAGTATCCTAACAACAAAGCTAGATAGTCTTTTTGTTACGACTATGGAAAATTAACTAGTAAAATATTTTACTGATTTTTTTTTTCCCCCTGTAGGCCTTTTTTCTTAAACTACATTGTTTTTTGGAGTTTTTTGCACTGTTAATGAAATAATCTCTTTCTAGAAGGCAGAAATCTTTGTGCTTACGTGTTGGACTATATATGAGAAGAGGTTAAGTTTTAGTCTTTTCTAGAGCTGTAATTTGTAAATTTGAGCACTTTGATTCATTCCAGCCTTATTCTAAATTATACTAAGCCCACTATGCACTACATAAATTGAATTTAAAGCTGCATTAAGGCCTCTTTTACTGCCGGCATAGTGGATGCTGTTAGTGTAAATGGGAAACAGGCTTCCTGAGCTTAACTTTTCGGTCTGTACAATGAGTATAATCTCTTTTCATCCACCACTTCTGTATTTTGTCTGCTTCAGCTATAAACACTTGATAAATTCTTATTTTAGGTATGTAGGTTGGCTAGCACTGATCATGGTCAAAACTGTTATTAGGTGCTACCACTGTATAGAAAACAGTGCAATAATGCAGAACTTATTTTTAATAGTTTGAGACGCAGAACCACAGCATGGCTGAGGTTGGATGGGACCTCTGGAGGTCATCTGGTCCACACACACCCCGCTCAGGCAGGGTCGCTGTCTATTTTAACGTTGTATGAAGGCTATTAGTTTGGGTTAGAAAATACATTTCACAGAATTCTTCTTGAAATGCCTGTTTTTACAGTTCAGGTATCTTGATTTATTTTAGTTTTTTGTATATACAGAAAGTAAATATTTTGCATTTTTCCCCCAGATCTTATTGATAGAAGTGATTGCTCATCAGTTTTCATCTTGGAATCAGGTGTCACGAATAGGAAGGCAAGGAAGAAGTGTGAAGCTGATAAATTTGATAGGCCTCTTTTGCCTTATTTGAGACAGAATTGTAGCACAAAATCTAAAGTCTTGAATGGTTTTGATTTTAAAAGTAGATATTGAAAATGTTAAAGGTACAATTATTGACATCTTATCTGGCAGAACAATTCTGAAAGCTGAATATGTTACATGAGACCATTTTGTAACTGCTAGGGTTACTGATCTGGCCCCAGACATGTAGAAATCAGCCATATTTGTCAAAAGCATGTCACATATGCAACAACTTTATTTTAAGTGGGGGGAAGGTTTAAAGGTGTTACTACAACATCTTTTTCCTCTCCTAGTGCAGCGTATCACTAGTCAGATTTTGAGAAGACGAGTGTTTTCTCATTTCCAAACTTTATAAAAGGCGTATTCTTTCACACAACAATTTTGAAAACCCTTAGGTTTTTGTGAAGTTTTCTGCCAAGTAATACTAATGCCTAGCCTTACATTGTGCATTTTACCCATTAATATCTCTGAGCTCAACATAGGGAGCAGGGATTTGCATGGTTCCATAGAGCTTCTGTGGGACTTTGTGCAGGTTGTGGGATGAAACAGTTGAGTCCACTTGTTGAGGCCACTTACAGAGTGTTGAGACGACAAGATGTGTTGTTTCTTGAGGAAATCTACCTACACAATATACACAATAGAAAAGCACTACAGAAGGGTTTATTGCAAACAAATGTATGAGGTTAAGAAGTGGTTAATCGAATTACAGTTTGTCCAGAATAGCAATGCTCACGTGGGCACTTCCAGAAGACTTGTAACAGCCAGTATTGTCAGGGTACCAGTTTGCCTTTAAAAAAAGAAATACCTTTTCCTGCAACCTTTTGAAATCACTGTAAGATTTGTGTTCCCTTTGGCAGATCATAGCTCAAACCAAAAGGTTGAAAGGATACCAGGTAGCCTTTGCTAATGTGTGATAGTTGAATAGAACTTGGGCTAATGCAGTCAACACACTTAGGCAGTAACGTCTTTAATGAGACCCAGTTCCTTCATCATATTACATTTTTCCAGTCATTGAATAATGCTGAGTTTTAGGGCTTTTAGTAATGAAAATTCTCATGTAGACCCATCCTAATGAAGAGTAAAAGAAGCTGTCAAAATTAGGCAAATATCCTACTTTCTTGCTGTAAATGTGAACATGTCGATGAACTAGATCAGCTGTTTCTGGTGTACATAATTGTTTCTTTCATTAGATCTCACTGTTCTGTGTAGGTACATTTTTAATTGCTTCTGGCAAGCCATAAGATCAAACATTTTTGCAGGAAAAGCTGTGCAACAGGCAAAAAGTTTCTCAGCAGTAAATCTACATTTGCATGTAAATTTTAGCTGGTGTGAATTAGTGAGATTTACAAAAAGCTGAGTAAAAAATTCTAAGATGTGACATTCTCTATTGGAACAGAATTTCTGACAGCTGTTACTCCTGGTAGCGGCATGAGGTGTTAAATATATAAATATCAAAAATACAGCAGAAGGAGTAAGGAGCAAAAGAAAGCAAGCAGACTGTTCTATTCTGATGTCATTGCAGAAAGACAGGTATGGAATTATTTTTATGGTCCCAGAGTTCTTTGTAAAGCAAAGACTGTTGTTTTTTAAAGGTGGAGTAGATAAGTTAATGCAAAGGCTTTATTTCTAGATTATAAACCATTGCATGGTAGAGGATTTGCCTGAGACCCAGAGGCCAAAACAGGATATTGCTGGGTCATTACCATTTTAGATTGTTTGGGTTATTTTGAAGAATTAAGCCTGAATGCCTAAACAGATGACTGATTTCAAGCACTTTGTAGTCATTTGGGATGAAAACAATGCTTACAAATTGTGAAAGTGAGCTGTAGCTACTGGTAACTGCTTAGCAGCCAGTGGAGAACATAGGTTAAACCATCGGAATTGGGCATCTGAGCTGCTTTGAAAACTGAAGCCACAGAATAAGACATGAGGAGGAATCTATGGAGAAGCCATGGAATAGAGTTAGATGAGATTTACGGGCAGTGAGAGGAAAGTTTATCCTGGTGGGCCTTATACTGTATTTATTTGAGGAGAAATGTTACTCTAGCAGCTTTTATACAATGATACACCTACAGTGTTTAGATGTGTTGCTTTGGGACTTTTTGAAGTGAAGGAGAAAATAGAAAAGTAAATGTTATTTGTAAATATTTCTGATGTGATCATACTATAATGTAGTTTATGTCCTAAGAGAACCCAGAGATTAAATGCATTTCAAAATATTTTTGGAGGTGTATTTTCCAGAACTCTTGATGTCAGAAAATTATTTTTACCTGGAATCTCCCACTGCCCTCCCAAACAAATGAGTCTGTCATTCTGCTGTGTTTCTGTATGTTATTCTGTGGCTTATAGTCATCTCTTCTAAAAAGAAATATTGAAGGTGAATCTCTCCTCAGCTGCAATCTGAACAAAATTGAGTTTAAAACTACAGTGAGGTGATGGCTCTTGTTTTGATTCTTCAGAATTCTTCCCCACCCCCTGCTCTGTCTTACCTGAAACATTTCCTAGACCAGCCTGTAGATAAATAATTGATCCTCTTATAGCAAAATTAACACTTTTCCGTTCTGTAATCTGGAAATTACTAGAAGGAGTAAATACCTGTTCTCATTTAAGCAGATGCACTTCCTAATATACTTAATTGATTTACTCATGCTAGTTAAAAAGGGTTGAGCTAATGGGCGGAATATTTACTTGTCAGTAGAAAAGCATATGAAGAAATACAGCCTCCTTCAATGTGTCAGGCTCCTCAGTCTGGGAAAATGTAAAAAGTTGTAAATGATATTGATTTTCATTGACCTGAGCTCACCCACGGTAGTGCTGCAGCTGCACTCTTGCTGATGCTCATGGCTGAGCCGAATGTACAATAGATGAACTGAATTAAACCAGGGGATTTGAAGTGGGGAATGCTGCTTGCTACCCTTTGAAGTCGACTTTAGAGAGCTATAAAACAAAGCATAGCTGCGTGCATAGCTGTTAGGATGATCATGACTGAAATGGTGAGAATGGAAGAAGCTCAACTAGCAATACATGATTACCAAGAGATTCTTTATTTTTCATTGTCACTAGTGTTTGTTCAGTAAGTTAGGCTTGCAGGGTATTTATGTACAAATACAGAGAAAAGACCTATGTTAAAGAGGGCCAAATCTGCCCTTGATTGTGCAAACATCTCTGAAAGTGTATGTGTCTGCTGGTGTTACATGCCAGCCATAGGGCTCACCATAGCAGTGAATGTTTTGATCAAGTTTCATTGTCTTTGTTACAGCAATTTCATAAAGTTCAGTTCTACCAATCCCAGAAAATGCTATTAAAACCCAAGCTGAGTAGTGCAGTTCCTTATTTTCAAAATTATTTTTCTAGGTAGATAAGTACTTTTAGGAATGCATCCCAGATTTCATGTTTCAGCTTTTCCTCAGAATCAGGAGGGTTAAAAAAATTCATTTCTGAAACCAAAGATTAAAATACTCGTGTAATATTTTGTCCTCTGGACCATATGTGGTAGGCATAGGCCTTTAATCCCTGTGCCCTAGTTAACAGCAGTTAAGGTTCATAAAATAGAAATTTTGTTACATATGCATCTTGGTTTCTCCTTTTTTCTTCTGTTTCAAAATCAGTCTGAAATATTAATGACCATATTAAATGCACTCTGTTATGTGAATTGCTGTTAATATTGCATTCTAGTTATCCTGACAGATGCAGTGAATGACATTTTGTAACATTTAGACTTAAATGCATATTCTCTTGCTGAAGGAAATCTGACTTTCATAGTATGTTTTTTGTAGGCCTGCCTTTTTATCTGCGTTTAAATAAAAAAGGTGTTGAGGATATGCAGCACTTTGGAAGATCACAGCTTATAATTGTTCATGATTTCTAGTGCTGCAGTGCAAATTAATCATTGTTGAACTGTGCTGGGGAGAATGGAAATGCCTAACAGCGTCATGGTCCCTGTGTGAAAGAGCTTACACTCTTGACATCTGAAATGTTAAAGCTGTCCCTCAGAGTCTTTTGTTAATTTTTTTACCAAAAGATTTCTCTCCATCTAAATTTATCATCAGTTTCTGCCGATCATGTTTATGCAAATGGGTTTCTAAAGCTTGATTGTAACAGTTCTCCCCACAAAACTGATGAAGAAATGGTCACTTATGCAAATAAAGTCCCCGTCAGAGCACTTGTGTCTGGTTTAGATGGTTCAAAACTGAAACCAATAAAAGTGCTGTCTGTATAGCAACAGGTATAGCAATGTGTAGGTTGCATTTCACTTATAGAGATAGTAGTCACTTTGGTATAGATGTAAAAGCTCCCGAATGAAAAATTCACAGCCTTCTGGGTTGTGTTTTTTTTCTGGTGTTGTCTTTTTTTTTTTTTTTTTTTAAGGCAGAAGTGTTTGTCACTGTAAAACAACTATATCTACTTTAATGTGGTCAGAAAAAAGTCATTTAGCTGTTCCACTGCAAAAAGAATGAGTTAATAAACCCATTGCACAATCTGTCTCTGCTGTAGCTCTTGGCATACAACAGATCTAATTGGTGGAAGCTATTGAGGCCTTAATTGCTGATTTTGCAGTACTGCCATGTTTACTGATAAGGTTTAATGCAAGCTAAAATTTGTTAACTAGAGAGAAACAGTCACACTTCCATGAAGAGTGTGAGGACAAACAGCAGGCTTTTCTGAAACACCAAATGACAACGAGGTATTTCAGCACGTGGCATCATTAGATTTCCTCTTTGAGGCTAATGAAATGCCTCTCTTCGAGCAGAACAGGAGAAATGTTTTGCAGTTATATGGTACACAGCTAGTACCTAAATAAGCCTTTAGTTGAAGTGATAACTGGATATTAACCTCACTGATTTACATGATTCTTAAATACCTTTTTTTTTTTTTTTTTTTTTTTTTTCCTGGAGGACAGATGCAACTATTAGATTCACATTGCATCAAGAGAACTGGGATTGAATGAAATATATTAAAGAAGAAACACCAATTGTGCTCAAAAGCCTAATATTATCTACATAAATAATTTAATCTTCTTAATATTAAAAATTAGGCTTAGTATCAAAATGTATTCAGTAAGCTGTTATTTCATTCAGGTTGCTGAATATGACAAAAGCTTCCCTGTCTGCCAAATGAATGGAGGACCATTGCATTAAAATGTTAAAATGTTTAGTTCTTGAACCGAGATATCCTCACATTTATTTTTAATACAGTATTATTTCAGCAGCATAAAGTAGCCTTTTAAGCTACTAACATGCTGTTTCACTTCTGAAATAGAAGTTATAATCCTTGTTTCTTGTATTTGAGTTTATATAGTAATAATAAAAATACCAAGTAATGTTATTATATGGCTATGATGTCCCAAAAGCTAGAAGGAACAACAAATTGAGATGTGTTTTTTACCTAACATATCACTCAGGAAGTGCCAGTTTTCTGTGCCTTAGCATGTTTTTCAGGTATTGGATGCATAGCTTAGAGCAGAGGAAAATGTAAGCTATTAGCTAAGTGAGAAGCAGATGCTACTGTGAACTCCAAATGAGGTTTTTGTATTAATGGTTGAAAAATACGTGACTATTCAAAGAGATCTTGTGCTTGCATATGTTTAAGATCTGTTTCATTTTGTTAGTGAACATACTGTATCTCGAGTATACTGTGAGCCATATAGGTGATCTCACAGAGTTCATAAAATTTGTATTAGTCAACATAACAACATCTATAAATGGAGATAGCTGAAGTACCTTAGAACAGTGCTTTAATCCAGTATTTACTAATTCTCAGAAGATGAGAAACAGGATATGTTGGTAGTGTACTAAGAAAACTGATAGTGTTAGGTTTCTCTGCAGTATAAGTAGAAATTGTTAAACATACATTAATTAAAAATTAGAGTTGTTTCTATTTCAGTGACTAGTGTGCTTTGATTCTAAGTTTTCTTTACCCCTTAGACCAATTCTGATTCAAACAGTATTTAGCGAAGTAAGTTGTGACTCCGTATGGGTTTACAACAGTGTAAAATGTTGAAAGTTGTATTACATAATGTTTTAGATGTATAACAGGACAGCTTTTTTAAATACAGTCAAGTGTTCATTTTGAGTTTCTTCAGGGCTCTGCAAGCTCTGTTGTAGTCCATGATGTTGGGTAGTTGTAGCTGTGCAAGGCTGACAAAACAAGACTTTAATCAGTAAGGTCATGGTTGAACAAAACTAATCTACATGCATATGAGATGCACTCCCAAGTCACGAATGGCTGTATCTCTGTGCTTTTAAAAATGTTGGAGGTTTGCAAGTCCAGCTCACAAGAATGATCTTGGCAAACTTCCGTGGTTATCCACAGAATGGGTAGCATTTTTTTCTTTAAGCATTCTGATTCAGAATCTATTACCTACTATTGTTCTGTTACCCACAGATGCAGCAAAATGTGCCTAAATCCTATTGATTGTACTAAAATTTGAACAGCAAGATATTTCCAAGAAGTGTTATGGAAAATGCAAAGTAATTTGCAGTACTGCAGGTCCATAGTCTCTTCAATTCTCAAGCCGTATGTTTCATTTTGGAGTGAAAAAAAAAAAAGGGGGGGGAGGGGGAGAGAGAGAGAGAATGAAACAAAAAATATGAAACAGTAAGTTGTAAGTTTTTAATAGGACAAACTAGAAAACAAACTGCTGTGTTCTTGGCATAGGTGACACTGTTACAGAAATACTAACTTTTGCATTTCCTAACCATTTAATCTAGATGTGTGTGTTCCCAATATTATGCTGTAGCTCTATGTTTAATTTTCTACCAGTAAATCACATCTTTTTAAATCACATCTTACTGCATGAACTTTACGAAGTACATCACATGTATGATGACTCTGCTGTATAGTGCTTTACTTTTAATGGTCATGTAAGTTTGTTTCATCTCCTATTCCAATTCTTTTCTTTGAGACCTTCTTCCCCTTACATTTTAAGTAGTGATACAGTATTAAAATGTAGAGAATAAAGCTTTAGAAGCACAAAATATTATTTGCTGCTTTTATCTTCCCATAGAGTATATTAGCATAGACAGTATTTTAGCTGCCTGCTGTTATGCTTGGCTTACAGTAATAGTCCATTAAAAAAACAAATCACATCCAAAAAAACCAGTCCAAACCAGAGAGAGACTAAGTCCAGTGTTCGGTGTTTAATAATAAACCTAACTTCTGAAATATACAATTAGTATTTTAACACACATGAAAAATTGTGGATTAGTGCACATTATTAACTGCTTGTTATTCTATTATTTTGTCTGCTAAAAAGAACACTAATGTTTCAAAATCAAAACATTAATCTTGTAAGAGACAGAAAGTTTGTATTAAAGCTTGAGGCACCAATCAGAAAGTACTAAATGTACTAGAACAGATCATCTTTTTTATGTGAAGCTTTGTGATAGTGTAACCTATATGAATCTTGAGAGCATGAAAAAAGTCTTTTGGCTGCAAGACTTACTTTGCCTAAATAAATCACTCTGAAAATTTAAAACAACCAAGGTATTAGTCTACAATTCAGTCTGTTGTTGTGCTTCAGCTATCCAGATCTTTTATTTGGTTACCAGGAGTTAACAAATTTCAGACTGAAAACTACCTTTTCCAGTAACAATATGCTCCTTATATATTTGCTTTTTGCCTAATCTGAAATCAATGGTGAAACAAATAATTTACTATTACTCCTTTCTTCTCTTTAATCAGTAGATGGCTCTACCAAGCCACTATCATGTTCTTGTCATGGTGGCTGCATTTGATTGAGGGCATCTGGGTGATTTGAGTAGATAGTTAAGATGTTTGCAAATGAAGAATGCTCTTCATAGCGTTTTTTTGTTTGTTTTTCCTATAAATTAGGAAGAAAGGGCATAGTATGTAGGTATTCAGGTACTAATTGCACTTAAGTGTTGCACTTGTGTGATTAAGTCATGTCCTGGGTCAGCTCATATTCAGTTATTTTGAATATGTTCACAGCAAAATATCTTGGATCAAAAATAAGAATTTCCTGCTTTAAAAAACAGTAAGTTGAAGAGTATAATCTGAATATAATAATTACAAAAAGGTTTAGGAAGGAAGAAACAGTTATTTTTGTGCCTTTATTCCAGTTGATTTCTCAGTTCCTTAAAAAACCATACCTTTGAATGCTTGTCTAATGTATTCTCTATTGTTTATTGCTGACATTTGTTAAAGGCAAACAGAATCTATGATAACATTGTACATACGTTACCATGTACAGTTTTAGGGCAGACCTCTGATGCAAGTTTAGCAAATGGAACTCCTGCTACCCCAAGAGAATGATCACAAATTTTCTGTGGATGAAGGCATATGATCCAGGAAACGTAAATAAATAAATTAAAGGGGTGGGTGGGGAAGAGTGCTAAAATGAAGAAACAGTTTGTCTCCATAGTTGTGTTTCTCTTTTACAACTCTTTGATGCATCATCAAAGCAGCGAACACAGCTATTCTCTGGATTCACTCTTTCACAATATGTTGTTGCTGCTCTGGAGAGAGATCTGAGACAGTGCTTCACGAGCAGAAAAGAGACATGGTGAAACAAGTAAACAGGATGAGCAAATGAAGAAGACTTTAGAAACAGTCAGTGTAATATATGGCAAACATTTTCTAAATGAGAAATAAAGGAATACAACTTCTGTAGCTAAAATTACAGCTTACAGTTTCCAGCATTGCTACACTTGTTATAATAGGAGTTTTAGCCCACAATACTTGCTAGTCTTGTGTAGCAGGGATATTACTGCAGGACAAAAGGTCCTATCTGATTTCTTACTGTGAGGCTCTAATTGCACGTTAATATAATACCATACAGAAATGTGATTATAAATAAGATGCGTACATAATGTTGCAATACAGTGGTTACATTTTATATCTTTGGCTAGATCTTAAATTTACTTTCTTGCAGCTGCAGTGGTTAATAATGTATTATCGCTGTGACTGGAAAAAACTGAACTGTGGAATTTAAGGCACTTGACTGGTCACATTTGAAAACATAGCTAAATGCATGATGTCATTTCTTCTTCTCAGAGAAGATAAAGCAAGCCTGAGATCATCCAGTTCAGTGGTGCTAGTCATACGTGGCCAGGATAGATATAAAAGGGAAAGAGTAGGGAAGATACATTCATGTTTCAGTTCCAGGTTTTGGTTGGCCCTTTACTACTTACGCTAAGGCAATTCAACAGCCATCTGTGATCAATAATAGAAAATAAGCAGCTACATTTTATGTTTTACTCTCTCAGACTCTGAACGGTTTTCTGCCTTATGCATCTGCTGCCAGTGCTGTTGAGTCAGCAGCCTATTTCAATTCAGGTAATCAAAACTCTGAAAAACTACTTTTCAGCTTTTGTTTGCCCCACAAAAGCAGCTTCTGTCAATGTATTCTCCTTTTATTTTACCTCTGTTCTTCAACATTTTCTCTGGTGGAAATCTACCTCTGTGTCCAAGGTCACAGGACTGTGGACTTACCAAGCCTTACTGGCAGCTGGAAAAATTTCATTTGGCAGCATGACCATTTTCTTTGGAGCTCAATGAGTGCCAGCACACTGTTCAAGCTTTGCTCTTGGCTAATATCTTCTCTACTGGAGACCTAGAAAACTGTAGCTGATTAAGATCATGCTTCTTCTGGTTTCATCTCCACAAACAGCCATCATACTACCTCTTTGTCAGTGTTTTAAATTCCCGTTTTCCCCAGCAGAAGAATAAATTGAGGGGATACAGAAATCACAACCAATATTGCTTAAGCCATCTTTTATTCATTAAGATATTATTATTCAGTAAATCAAACCATTATTATTAATAACAGATAACAATTCACACAACACGTTTACTTATTTTCTCAGTGTACTCATGTGTTTGCTTATAGTTACTTTGCAGAAGTGATGGGAAGCCAATGTGGCTATCTACCCAGAAGCAGAGGGCTGTGATGGCATGCCAGGGGCTTCTAGATAGGTGTTGAGGAAGAACTTCAGGGGACCCTTCTCTCATCAGGTCTGCGAATGATGCTGTAGTCTGCATGTACCAACCACTGCGTTCTTGGATGGGTTGTACAACCTGTTGATGTTCGCGTGTGCCCATGGCCTTGTCCTTCTGACAGGCTGTTGGTATCATGAGTGTATCAGCACTTGAAGTCTCAACAGGGTGTTTGGTCTCCAGAGCTTATCAGGCATTGAAACATGCTGTGTTCTCAGCAGTGTTAGATTTCAAACCTGTTTCCTGTCTTTGGCCAGTTTTCTGGTACATAGTTTCTCTGTTCAGACCTCTAAGGGCCTTGATGGCGCCCAGGAGATTGCATAGGCTGATGTGCTGCTATGTGACTTTGATGTCCATCACGGATGAGAGTAATTTTTTTCAAGCTCTGTGTTCTCATTTCACTCCCACTTTTCTGCCTGCCCTCTTAGTAATAGTCATCAGTATTAGATTAAAACTGAATAAGGAGCTTCCAGCCGGGGGGACTGGTGCTAAGTTAAGTGCACAGTGAGAATACAACTCATGCACAGCAAAAGAATGCCAAGGTCTTTATTTAAAAGTGCAGAAACATGTGATAGGAGTAAAATTCTTATTTATGGGATTCAGAATCGGTGACTATTCCTTGAATACTTAACTTTGTGTCCTCTCTTGAAGCTAATGTGGCTTCTCAGCAAAATTCACTATGTATTTTGTAATTTTTTTGTCTGTGTGTTTATGCAGTGATGCTACACTGATGAGAAATCAAGAGGGAGGCTGCATGAATACAACATTAAAAGCTCAACCTGTGTGAGTTTTGAGACGGTTTGTAAGTGCAGTTTTGCACACAAATTCAAACACTGTGTAAGTCTGGTTTTGTAGTTCTTTAAATGTATTTGCTAGACAGATTTCATAATATTTTAATTTAAGGTGAGTTAGCTTAATATTTCTCTCTACTGATAATACTTGTTGGGAAGGTTGTTGCCTAACTGAACGTGAATTTACACTTGTGAATATAAAACTACTTTATCCTTTTACCATAAAGTCTGTGGCTTTTTAATCCTCAATCAAATGCTGATTTCTTAAATGGATGCTTCTTTCAATTGTTTGCTATAATTTATTTTCTAACTACAGTTTAAATTATTGTAGTAAATCAAGGACAATGTTTGACACTGAGGTAAAGCCAGTGTTGTAATTGAGTTAAAAAAAAAAATCCTGTCGCAAAGTTAAACAAAAGAAAAATTGCTTGTGTGAATAATGGAGTCTCACTAGCAAGAGTCATACCTGACAATTCAGGTAAAATATTTTCACCCAAAAGTGTCAAGATATTTACTATAATAGCTGTGCATCTAGATCATGAGAGAAATGAGAGAGGAACAGGAATAAAGGAACATACTTCATTTCACCAAAATTACTTTAGACAAATGGTTGAATGCAATTTAATTGATGTGAAAAACTCTGCAAGATGTGTCTTTGCAGCTCTGCTTAGGAGGCCATGGCTAGGCCACATAGTGAGGACTTCTACCTAAAGCATTTCTGAACTGTCAGTCACTGCAATAACAAGGTGTCATACTGATTTGGAAGTATTCTAGTATGTATTATGACAGAAGCTTCCTCCACACATATTTCTGCAGATTTTGTCAAGACTTCTGTAGAGAAATCGCCTTGAATGACAGAATGTATTGGTGGCCTAGAGTGAGATCCCAATAAAAGAAGGAAGATTCGGATTTCAATCTGAGGGATTTAAGCCATTTTTATTTTACTTATTATCTAGACTGATGCAGTATTTCAGAATTACCACAATGATTGGTCATTGAACGACAGTCCTGTTCATTTAGTAGGCATTGGATGCCTGAAGTGCTTTAGCCATGTAAGATTTTCCTTCCTTGTGCCATTTGTTCTTTAATCTTCCTATCAGAAATGGGAACTTGTGTGATTATCTTCTCACGGAAAACTGAATCTAAGAACTTGCTAAAATAACGCTGTGAGAAATCAGATTATGCGGGTTTAAGATTGACTAAAGTATGTTAATTTGTGCAATGCACTTGTACTCTTGGATTCAACATTTTCTTGCTTTTACTTGAGGATTATTGAGTCCTCAAGCATTTCCTGGCTTTTAAATAAAACAGCTTCACCATTTTATTTCTGAAAGGCCTTTGAACAATCTCTTTGCAGTAATAGCATGCCATTTTCACATTACCAGTACTTTTAGGGTTTTTTTTCGTAGAAGACTTAAAGTCCTCCTGAAATCTGTGTCTACTGTACAAGTTTTTGTGGGTGTTTTCCTTTAAGTTTATGAATTATGCAGGACAATTTTACTGTTGAGTTCTAGTTTCATATACTATTTCAGTATCCTTTTCATATCAACGCATCGGTCTAACACACACTGAAATGAAAGGAAAGTTGGGCTGACTTCAGGGTATACATATCTGAGCACATGGGTATCAAAGCACTAAGAGGAGAAATACATCTTTCATTTTATATATGATCTAATATGAGGTTGACTGTCCATATAGAATTATTCCAGACCACTCTTAGTGGTCCTGCAGAAACCACACAGGAAGGGATAGAGGTTGTTCTTCTTGTGCAATGGATTTGGTGGCCACAGGGCTGCACAAATAATTTTGCATGGGATAACTGGAAGTCTCTCTGGTTTGAGGATGGTTGGACATCGCTTCTTTTTGAGTCCTGGTAGACATTTAAAGGTCTTACAGTAAAGGCATTCAATGACCAGTTGCATGAACTGTTATACTGGAAAATAGTTTACATAGTGGTTATGTGTGTTACGTGTAACTGGTGTGGTTATGCAGTAAATAATCTATGTGTGTGTCTATATGAAAGCTTTGTCTGAGCACTAAGCGAGTCATCCAACAAGAATGGCAGTCAGATGGAATACATGCTTGTCATAATTTAACCCCAGCTGGCAACTAAGTACTGTGCAGCCGCTTGCTCGCTCTGCCCTTCCCCAGAGGGATGGGAAGGAGAATCAGGAAAAAGTTGCAACTCGTGGGTTGAGATAAGAACAATTTCATGATTGAAATAAAATAAAACCAATAATAACAATAATGATGATGATGAAATAATAATAATAACAACAACTGTTGTAATAAAAAGGAGGGAAAAGGGGAGAGGAATAAAATCCGAGGGGAAGGGAGCAAAGGAAACAAGTGATGCACAATACAGTTTGCTCACCCCCTGCTGACTGATGCCCAACCAGTCCCCAAGAAACGATTGGCAGGACCTGGCCAACTCCCCTTCCTGTTTATATACTCAGTGTGATGTCCCATGGTGTGGAATACTCTTTTGGCTAGTTCTAGTCAGCTGTCCTGGCTGTGTCCTCTCCCAGTTTCTTGTGCCCCCCCAGCCCTCTCGCTGGCAGGGCCCAAGGAACTGAAAAGTCCTTGACTTAGTATAAACATCACCCAGCAACAACAAAAAACATCCGTGTGCTGTCAGCCTTGTTCTCACACCAAATCCCAAACAGCACTGCAGAAGCTACTAGGAAGAAAATTTACTCCATCTCAGCAAAAACCAGGACGCTGCTGCTGTCCTTCTGTGTGGTGTTTCAGTAGCCCAGAGGTGAAAAGACCTGTTCTTGGGAACGTGTGTCTGTGTGTTTGTTAATATACCGTCACTGTTGTAAAGCTGTTGTGTGCATCTTCTTGTATTCCTACATACCTGTGGGACTGCATAGGAGTGACACTGGTTATCCTCTTGGCACCATGCTGTGAATTGGGCAGGGAGGTCTGTGCTGAGGGTACCACTGGATGCTGAGTGTAAAGATGTGTCTTTCCTGCCAGGCATAATTTCTAAGCATGCACAATATGTCATCTGTTTCAAATAAACGTCGATCCTCTATACCGCTTTCAACAAGGGTGGGTGAGCCTAGACGTGTAATGCTGTTAAGACTTAATGCTCTTTTGGGTTAAATCTAGTGTTTTTCAGGTTTTTCAGAAGGATCTAACTCAAATCTTAAAATCTATAGGCTGTGTTTGCACAGAATCTTTTGACACCTGTCTTTCTGTAAAACACACTGCTGTATGAAACAAGCCTTCAAGTATTAAACCCCTTTTCCTCCCCCTGTTAAAAAAAAAAAATGCCCTGACATTTCTTTTGATTTTTTTAAAGTAGAGAAGCCAATTTGTATAATACACATCAGTTTCATTTTGTGATGTTTTGTTTCTATTCAATAACATGATTAAAATAATTTAGCACCTATTTTTAGCTGGGTTTGCCTTCATAGGCCTGCTTTAATCAACCTGCCTTTAGAAAGGCTCCATTCTGTTAAGCTTATCCCTAGCTGCAGATGAAATAATTGTGGATTAATATCATCAAGGTGTGCTTTGAAGGTGGGAGGATAGGTCTAACATGGATAGCAACTCTGTTAATAGCTGAACATGTGATTTTTTTTCTTACTAAAATGGGAGTAATTTTCATTTGGTGATGAATTCACATGAGACTGACCCTTTTTTTTAGCATGGATAGGGTGTCCTGTGAAGAGTAAAGATAATCAAACTGGCACTTTACACTAGAGATTAAATTTTATATAATACAACTTAAATAAGTTGCCTTAATAATATAAAATATGTTGTTTTAAAGGTAACCTGTTTGAGTGGTGTAAAACTTGCATAGCGTGTCTGACTTGCTTCCTCAGCGTTCTTTTTATCTTTTATCCAGATTTCTTCACGATTCTTTAACTGATTTCCCACTTTCTTCACGAGAAGTATGTATTTATTTCATCTCTATTTTCCTCATTAATTACTCCAGGAATTACCCTAAAGCCCATGTCGTGCATTTTATGCCTTGCTCATGATGACTAAAATCACCAGAGTTCATTGTCCTATTTTACTTTTCATCAGTAAAATACAGACTGTTTCAGCTGAACAAGACAGAATATGCATTTTCTCTTTAACAAGCGGTAGTAACAGTGTGAACCCTTCTATCAAAGATCAGGAGGTGTGAGTGTTTGGCTCACTGTAACACTCACCATATCTTTAAGTAGAGGTATAAATTTGCATGCCTAACCTTAAGCACATAAAATTCAGTCAATAAACATACTAACAGGGCAACCTCAATCCCTTTTATTTAAAAGATGTATATACTAATTAGTAATATAATATGTTGGATGCTTTTGAATTGTGAAATGAAAATCTTTCATTCATGGCTTCCAAAGCATCTGGTCCACTAGTCACATTTGGGAAAGTATATGTTCTTCTACTAGTCTGTAGAGCTTTTGTTAAACACAAATCATTTTCCATAACTCTTCATACTGAAAAATGCAATTAAAATTTATTCTCCTGGGGAGAAAAATCTTCTTAGGGGATTATGCCACTTATTTTGTAGTTAGATTAAGTATTTTAGTCCTGTTAAATGGTTTCTACTAGTCATGATTATGACAATACAATTTCAGGTACACTAAATACTCGGTATTTATACATTTTCCCATTATAAATATGTTCTTCCCTTTAGAAAATATAATCTAGGTTCTTTGTAAAACTTAGGTCTTAAATTAGACTTTTCTATACTATGTATAAATCTAGCTATGCTTATAATGGTAAATGTGTTGATTTACAGCATTGTGACTCTAATTAATGCATAGTTTAATAATATGATTATTTTAGATATAAGCCCAAAAGCAGAATTCCAGTTTTAAACTCATGGAGTTTAAAACATCTTTTGCAACTTGTATCTGTTCTAGTCAGTAGATATATTATTCGATAGAACAGTCTTTTGTATGTCATTGGCTTCATAGTTGGAATCTGAGGAACAGCAGCAGAAATCCTGTGTTTGGGGAAGGCAAAGAGAATACAGAAGATGATATCTGATATCAATCAATCAATAAATAAATTTAAGAATTGCAAAAGCGAGTTCATAATAGGTCACAAAGTTCACAGTTGAGATATTATGCTTATGTTAAGGATTTTTCTTCTTAGTCTTTATGACTTAGAGTCAATAAACTGCAAGACACTGAACATAAAAAGGGAAAATGTGATCTACCTAAGGCCAGAGAATGCTGGTATTAATTTTGCTATGAAATGTTACCTGTAAAATTAGAAAAAACATTTTTCTAGCATTGTGTCTGGGAATGTATAGTCTGTGCTTAGGTTTCAGCTGAGTTCTTTATAGCCAGCTTCCAACACCACTTTTGCATTTGTCTGTTAGTGTAGGAACACATTGTGGGATATTTAACTAGAGTCCTATGGTCTTTTTTGTTGTTCCATATGTCTCTCAAGGTAACATAAACATTTCAGACAACTCCATCATTTTGAATAACATGACAAATATGATTACCTTATTTGGGGTCTTTAGTCGAAGGAGCTTCAGTCAGAATTTTTTGTTCTGCTTTTAATTGTAAGGACCCGTCTCATTCTGTATGCTTCAAAAAGCTACAAAATCTAGACAATTATTAATTACAGAGTAAAAACCCAACAACTAACAAACATTTCTAGTAAGCCTCCTAACATTTATTCAGCACTACTACCGATTTCTGTGATGATACAACAGTACTCTACCTCATTAATTTTTCCGCATAACACACTGTTGTCAGAAAACCAGGACTCTTGTTTTGAATGTAAATGGCAATTAAACACAGTCCTAGCACAGGAAGATTACCATTGTTCTGAATTAGAATGAAAATTAGATATTGATTTTTTTTTTTTATAGGCGTATGCTTAATCTTCCTGTTTTTCAAATGGATGTCTATAAAAGTAAATACATTAATGGATTGGTCCTGAGAGGAAATACATCAGAATTGGAAGATGTAAACAACACAGGCAAACACTTGCATAATTCTGTAGGATTTCATTATGTAAGTCCATTTGTATATACCAGCAAATCATGTTATTCAAAAAATACTATTTTTACTTTGACTACTTTTTGGATAACTACCTGAAATTCATAAGTAAGGAAGAATGGTTATTAAATATTCAGATATCATCATGAGAGTTGAAATATACTGCTACAAGTTTCACTGCATATAAAAATTATATGAAATTCTTCTGGCTTTGAAATCTTCTATGATATTTCTTGAGGGCCTCACAATGTTAATTTTAAATAAATAAAAAAATCAAAATATAAGTGGAATAGCATGTCTTCGCAAACGGCAAAATGAACTGTTTAAACAGAAAAGGGATGGAGCCATAAAATAACCAAGTCCATTTAAATTCCCTGGTGTAGTCAATAATGTTTAGCAATGTACTACTATCAGAATTTAAGATTCTGCTTCATTTCAAAGTAAAATTACCTTTGCAGAAGAAATTATAAATGCTGTGCATGCTCAGTGTTAATAATGGTTTCCTATTGTTAATGATCAATGAAAAATGTTTAAACCAAATTCTTCCAAGATCATATACTGTAATGTTTCCCATTCATTTCCCCTCTGCCATTTCTTTTCCTTCAAAAGCATCTTTCTTGAAAAAGTCACTTGGGAAAAGATGTGGCATAATAACAATGAGCAAAGTGATGTTTGTGTGTGTGTGTGTGTGTGTGTGTGTGTGTGTGTCTGTGAGGAGCAGAAAACCAATGGGCTTGTGAATCAGAGGGGTGAGAAACTGAAATTTTTCTGAAGCACAGCTTGCCCTTTCATTATGATTCATAGTTATAAGGGTAATGTCTTCTTTCAGTTGGTGGAGGACTTAAATGATATTTCCTATATGGTGGACTAGTCTTTATGTGACCTTTAGCTATCATCATGTTCTTAAGAAAGATACGAGCATTCCTTCTCTTTTAGCATCACCTTGTCAGAGATGAATCATAGTGTTCCTTATCCTTCCTTTGGACTGATAAGTACCAAGATTATTCATTTCTGATCTTCACTTAACTCTGGACTGTAAAACTGGGCTGAGAAAAAGTAAGCTGTCATCTTTAGGAAAATGGCAGGTTGACATGTAAAAACATTCTTTCAAATTTGGAATTAAGGTGGAACTGTTGTCACTTATCCAGGATTAAAGAGATTGCTTACCCCTTGGGTTAAGGTTGCACACTCAATTTTAAATGGAAAGATTGATCCCAAGTCCTAAAACCTCAGTGATTTTAGGGGTTAACGGACCTTTTCTTGTTCATGACTTTACATCTTGAAAATATTCAATCTATTTTTAAAGTACTTTCAGTAACTGCGTAACCCTTCCTTCCTCTTTTAACATAATACATCAGGCAGATTTGAGACAGGGAATATATCTCTTTAAACCTTAAAATAGCTTATTAGTTTGCTTTATAGAAGCCTTATTCAGATATTTACGTGGAACAGATCCAACAGCTACTTACTTTCCTAAATAGCAGGTAGCTGTGAAAACACTTATGTGAGATACCGCATAATGGCACAGCCTGGCCCTAAATCTTGGTGTGTGCTGCGGGTGCTGTTTGTTGAAGCTGTTATTGTCATCGTAACTACACCACTTATTTCGTTGAGCAGCACAGCAAATGGCATGGTGGCACATGTAAACAATTTACATGGAGGTGATATAGTAATTTGGGTTTGGATGCTGCATTATCATAAATAACATTTTATTGCTGTTGATGTTTTGTATGAGCATTTGATATGTAATTATGAGGGACACTTAACTGAGCTTTTAGAGTACCTACTTTTCAAGAACATTTTGATTAAATTAGTGCCAATTATGTATTTGGCATAAATAAAAAGTAATATATTTTTAAAGCCTTTATTCAGTAAATTATCTTAAATGATGGAAAGCCTTTCCTCTTCACAGGTTTGTTTTTTGGGTTTTTTCATA
Source organism: Falco peregrinus (assembly GCF_023634155.1). Taxonomy (NCBI): domain Eukaryota; kingdom Metazoa; phylum Chordata; class Aves; order Falconiformes; family Falconidae; genus Falco; species Falco peregrinus. Next base: position 66,698,870 of record NC_073723.1, read on the forward strand.
TATTTTTTTTTATTAAAACACTCCGTGAACTGTCATGCCTATGTTTCAACATATTCGTGGAACATTTTATGTTAGTTGTAACTGATTAATCCCCCTGCTTGAAGATTATGAAGTCCTCAAATCTGTGTATAATTCAACAAATCCAGATTAAAAAGCTTTTAAGCACTGAGAATCATCTGTCTCTTGGGGACTTGAACAATTACTTCATTTTTTTGCCAAGGAAACCAAGCCATTAAGAATCATCATGTGCTTTAAGTTCTCTGAACCCAGAGGGCTGACTGACAGTATTGCCTGTTTCTCATTTGCTTGATCACTTACTGCTTTCCAGCTAGCTCCATAGAAGTTAATTTTGAAGAGCTCTTCCCACACCAAACATACTCATTCACACGAGTAGTATGCAGTCACTTGCATGGGCAGGCACCCAGATGTTTGCACAGATACCTAAACTTCATGAACTACAGAATACTTTATCTTTCATGTCATTTCAGCTCTGCTCTCCTCCTATTTTTAAAAAAATCTGTTAGAATTGTTTTAATAATTTAGTTAATGAACTTAACTGACTGGAGAATGGCTGCTGAAAAACTAATTGTAAAAATGAGGATTATATGCTTGCATCGTACAAGTATTTTTGGCCTAAGCCAGAGAGAATCGTTTTCTGTTTTGAGTTATGAATTCTGACTTATTTTAATTGTGATATGGAAGGCCTCAAAAAGGTGCGTAACTTTGAAAAATCAACTGATACTAATTTATCTATTTTGGTATATGACTTCTGTGCAAGTCAGATTCTTGTTACCAGTAGTGACTGGTCCATGTTTTTTTTAAATCCTTCTGTTTGTATAATTCAATATAAAGTTGAAAATGTATTCGTTTCCTTTCTTCCCTCTCTATTTTAGAGGGGAGTTTTGTTTGCTTTTCTTTTCTTCTTTTCTTTAAAGGAATATCTTCAAAATAGCTTGAAGTAAGAAATGTTTCATACCAGTGGGCCTGGACCACAATTAAGCAATGACTTAAAATAACAAGCTGTTGTCTTTTAAGCATCCACATACAAGCCTATGTCTGTTGGCAATGAAAGAATCAAGTTCTAGTAATTAATAACATCTGTTTTCAGATCCCATTTAAATTAGAAATGCTTGGGAGTCCTTGCTATTGAAAGGTTCTAAAGGAAGGAAAAGGAGAGTTTGATCATTGATCGGTGTTCTATTCTAGATGGTATATCATTCATACATATGATCACTGAAGGTATTTAGGATCTTACTAACATACTACAGAAATTTTTTCAAGGCAGTTTCTTTTCTGTTGGCTGTTTATTGCCATTACAGTCTTTCTTGCAGAAGGTGAGATTGTTATTTCTATTTGTTGTCCTGGGAGATAGAGTGATGTATGGTTTTCCAGAAGTAGGCTGAACAGACTTGAATAATCAGACCTCTGTTTTTCTCAGTGAGCTCCCTGTATTGAGTTGCAGTAGGTAACTCACCTAAGTCAAGAACTCAAGCGAATTTGTAAATCTCTAATCAAAGAGACAGGTGCCTCAAAATTATGATTCATCCCAGATCCCACAGAGAAGCGGGTCACAGTTCTGACATGCTTCTCTGCATGTACTGCATAGGAAGTCCCAGACAGAGGCCAGGAATGCAAAAGATAATATGGGGTGGTCATGAAATCCTAGATGAAACATTGTTAATAAGACTGTGAGACAGAAAGTAAATATAAAATAAAAACGGTTATTCAAAGCTTCTGCTCTTTACAACTTTGTGCTTCTCTATCTCAGCTAGGAATATGATACTTGGTGTTTTCCTACTCCTCTTCTGCTTGTTTTTTGTGATAGTAATAATTAAAGTTTGTTCATTCCTGACTTTTATCAGGAATTCTAATGGTTGTACCAAAAAGAACTTTTGCCAAGAACAATACTCTTTGAATCACTTAAAAAAGCCTTTTTTTTTTTTTTTTGCATTCTCTTTTTGAGACTCTTTTTTTCTACTAATGTCAGTGTTCATCTTATATTAAGTCCGTAGGCATCATTATATGTAGGCTTTTAGGGGACTGAAAGGATTTTTGATGCAAGAGGACTAAAGGACTTTTTAGGATAAATTCAATAGTGGGCTAAGATACATATTTCTAGTGAACTTTTGTACTTAAATCAGTATTGAAACTGCCCTTCTGTCTGCAAGATTTCAAACTAAAAATGAAATTTTTCAGAACAATAATAATAACAAAATAATTTTGTCATTTCACCGCTCAGGTAGTGATGCCTGACCCTAAGCATATCACTGCTTATTAGTCACCACAATATATTTATTTCAGTAGGAGAAAGCAACAGAAATGACATACTGAAATATTTATTGGAACTGATTTTTCAAATCATTGTGCACATTTTTTTAGTCCACATATGCTGATTTTGCCATATTATCACTTCATGAATTCTTTTATCTTGCCCTAGTTGTTCTGTTCTTGCTTTTTTTCCCAAGACTCCAGAAGATTTATTAAATGGAGTTGAAATATGCCTTTAAAAAAGCTAAACTTCTCTTGAGGCTTTAGGTTCTTCCTAGCACCATTTTCTCATGTGGTAATTGTATAAAGAATTTCGGGACTGACTCAGTCCAGTGGTGCTGCCTTGCTTGTACAACATATTATCTACTAGAACACTCCTGAGGATGACAGTAGGGGCATGTGAGAAGATTTAAATCAGTAGGACCAGTACTATCAGAGGCATGCTCTCATTACGAGTATTAACTGGTTCCAGGAAGGAACACAAACAAGCCAGCAAGTAATAAGACTCATTTTTCTTAAACAGTTAAATTTAATTCTATTAATTTGAATTCATAATGAGAGACATTGTCAATGGCTGGGTGAAAGGCCATTCCAATTCAGAATGCAAAGTCAGGATGTGAAGAAACTGAATCTATGGAGATTTGGTATCTCTTCTTCCTCTAGTGTTTCTCTTGGAATTGAGCTGTGAAAGCTTGTTAGCCTGTTATCAGATACCAGCCAAACTACTGGTACAAACAAGATAGCATCAAGTTTCTGACACCTATAGTGTCTTGCTTCTTATTATTTTAGTTACTACACCCCATGTTCTCCACACCTCTCAAGACAGCAGCGTGGTATGAAAAGGTAAAAGAATTGAGCTGAACATGTTACTAGCCATTCCTGGGGGTTCGTTCATCATTCTTTACCTGACCCACAGTCTGATCTGACCCATGCACAGCCTGGAGAATTCTCAAGAGATCTCGAAATCCAGAAGAACATGCAGCTGCTTTGCATTCACAGGTACTCTAAACCCTCAGGTTTGAAAGGGAACCTTTGGTGAGACTAGTTTCCACGTCAGACTTTTTTCTGAGTTTGACTGCTGCCTGCTTCAAAAAGGGACAGTTGTGCTTCATGCAGATTCTAGTGCCACCTCCCACGTACTCTGCAAGCGCACTGGGTTAGTGAACGAAGTGGGGAAGAACCATCAGTAATGGAGGCTGAACGGTTCTTGGCCACATGTGTTAGACTTAAAGAGTCCTGAGGATGGAGTTCTTTGCTGTGGGGTGTTGAGGTGCAGCATGCCTCAGAAAACTGTGGCCTCCCTTTGTGTATCTGAATAGTCTTCTTGTGGAGTTTCTTTGGCTGGAGCAGTTCCCATCCTCATGTACATTCATGTATATTCCTCCCTTGGTGGCTTAGTTGGTTTTGCATTGCTATTTATGATTTGTCTGGCCTCATGGGTTACTAGAAATCCATAGGAGTTGTGAAAAAAAATACTGATTTGACTTTCTGTTTACTGTTACTGGTCTATTAATAGTAACTCTGCTAACTTAGAACACTCAATTATGGAATTTTTCAGAAAAGATTGACCATATAAGGTAAAGTTTTCTAGTTTATTAGTTTTATTTCTTTAAGAAAAGTATGATGTCTTTATTAAGTACCTTAACTATGTCTACCCTTTTCTCTTAAGGGTCTACATTCTCACAAGGGAACCATTCAGTGCTGTGATTGGATTAATACAAATTGGATGGGAAAATTGGGCTGGGGTAGGAGCAATTGAATTTGGAAAGTTTGAGAGCTGCTAGTTCAGGGTGAATAATAAAATAAAGACAGCAGTTTTGCAATTTTGAAAAGCTCTGTGCTATGTAATAGACTATAATTTAATTCTGAGAGACTATTTTATTAGATTTTCCCCCAAGTAAAATTACAATTCCTATTGTTCCTTATCATGTGTCTCATTACTACTGCAAGTATTATCCTCTTTATATGATTATAGTGATTCATACTTCACTCTCTTGGTTGTTTTGTACACAGTTGCAAGTAAATAATGGTAACAATTTGATGCTTCTGAATATAAGACCAATAGGTTCCTTGGGTGTTTTTTTTTCTAAACAGGGATATATATTTTAGTGAAGGAGCGATGGTAAGGCATATACTGAGATCAGTGAACAGACATACAACTCTGATAAAATGTAAATTCTCAGCACTGGTCAAAGTAATAAGCTGAAGCTCCCTTTTTGAGGGAGGTTGGCTCTGTGAGAGAAGGAACACTTTTCATGCTATGCTGAGTACTTCCGAATCCAGTCAAAGCCACAGAGAGCTGGGAGAGTAAGGTTTTGATTCACCCTGTTGTTGAATTGAAACGACTTCAGTGGTTGGACAGAAAAGAGCAGTCGGTTCCAGATCCTGAAGAAGCAGTGGTTTATGAAATGGAAAACAAGAGGAGTGATGACTTACAGAAATGTGGCATTATCAGTGAAACTGTATGATGAATTGAGACCTTGTTCTTATTCTTGGTCATTGAGAGTTGTGTGTAGCTATCAAATTCAACAGGGTGGCACTGTCTGAGAAAGTGAAGTTCTCAGTGTTGATTGCCTGATTGTTTTTTACTTCTGAATTTTTAACTAATGCTTACCTGGGGGAAGAGATGAGGATAAGGGAGAAATGAAGAAAGAGCAGGGAATGTCTGACAGCATTAACATTCGATCCTTAATAGAGAAGGTTAAGGAATTCAACAAGTCCTGTATTTTGGCTTCTGGATTTTGCTTGTGAATCAGAGCACTTGTTTAAATTCTGCTCAAAAAGTGTAGTTAAACTTTCACAAAATGGATCAAAGGATATTGAATATGACTTTTTGCCTGCCTTAAGGCATCTCCAGAAATTTGGTTTAGTTATTGCATACCCACATTAATTAATATATTATGTGGTAGTGCAAGAACATTTTTTATTTATTAGCTTTTCTACCTCTTGAACTTTCAAATTTTAACTGATTATTAAAACTTTCGAAAAAGCTGTTGACACATATTTCTACATTTCTCTCCCCCTTCACCTCCTCGCTTTCCCTTTGGATTCAGATAGTAATTAACATAGTAGATGTCATTCAAATTAGATGCAGAGGAAAATAATTTGAAAGTATTGCATTAGGGAATATACATGACTCAGTTACAAACAGTAGTATCACAATACAGAGAAATAAATGAGAAATTAAGCTGTAAAATAAAAGACAAATCCTGCCTATTTTTGTGAAAATACTGATTTTAAATGTTGGGCTATGCTTGTCTTTGGTTTATCTCTAAGAAGAAGAGTAAGACTTGTAATTCAGTAGAGCTGAAACTCCGTTGATACAGTGATGATGTTAATATATTGAAAGTTGTGTATACAGTGTTAAGTCCAAATTACATAGAAAAATTTTCTATAGGAAGATTTCAAACTTGCAAACAGTGTTGTGCAAAATGGACAGAAATCTTAGGAGAGTGTGTGCGCTACACACAGTTACTCAAATACTTTCAAGTTATTCATTGGTTTAAATATCTCCAGAAGCCTAGTCTTAAGTTTGTTTTGTAGAAATCAGTGTCGTCACCTCATTCATCATGACGTGGTCCAAATGACTGAATTCAGTGGACAGCTTTCCACTTATAGTTCTGTTCAGTAGATCCTGAAATAAACACACTAATTCAGTATCAATAGTTTCTAGTAGTGCAGAGCTCTCTAGAGGAACTAATGCTCCTTCTTCACCTTGGATTGCTAATTTTTCTTCTAGTGTCATTAGACGTGTAGTCAACCAACAGTATGTATAAATAAACAAGCATATATACTTGGTATACTTGTTCTGAAAAACTTTGCGGCTATTTGCATGTTAAAAATCTGAACTACATTCCAAGGCAGAGATAGAGCAACGTACTTTATCATTATTTTTTATGTTTTATGAAGCATAAGACCAGGACACTGTTGCTTTTCATGACACTGTTCTTCATACCTGCAAACATACAGTGAGAGAAAGGCTTACCCTTTAAAATTCTAAAATACGACCTATGATGAAATTTAAGAAGTGGAAATAAAAGGAAACAGTAACAAAGGGAAGATGATGGTTATCGTAAGAGAAGCAAGGGTTTAAGAATCAAAATATATAGGTTCAAAATACTCTTCTTTGGGATGCAATTAATAATTGCATTAAATGTTCATTAAACTGCAGTATTTTTATTATTTTAATTAATGGGATTAAATTAATTCAACTTAATTTCTTATGAAGATACTTCCAGTGACATCTCAGCTTGATTTTTGCATACCTGAGAAAGGAAATGTCTCAGGAAGGCTGAGCCAAACCATGACATACTCTGCTGAGTACACTTCAGTGGAGCACAACATTGTAGCTATTAGATTTTCAGGTTTTTTAGATTGCCACTATTTATTTTTATTATTGCCATTACTGCGTTTACTCTTTGAAGTAAATGCATGAAATGGGAAATGCATACCAAATTTGTTTTTTAATTTTTTTCTTGTGTTTTAGTTCTATTGCTTTCACATTTAAAAGACTGAAAGTTTATTAAACAAAAAATTGGAAAAGGTATGCCAAAATCCAGACAGTTTTCCTTATATTTTATATTTTATCATGGTTTAGGTTTTAATATAGCTTAAATATTAAAATAAATATGAATTACTTTGATTCACATGGGAAATAATATATAATACATAATAAATGTCAATAATACTAGGTACTAATGATGAAATAATATCTGTCAGAGACCTAGGTATCATCCTTTAACATTTATGTAATGTAGGTTAAATGAATGTGAGAACCGTTCATTGGTAAGAACGGAGTGGCATTTCTCCAAGTGGAAGTAATCTTTAATAGCTCGTCCAAAAATGATTGCAGATGTTTTAAATGGGATTTCATTTTTTAGCAGGTTTGATTAATGTTTCTGGTACTTTTTATTAGCATTTCCACTTCCTAACTGCTGCTTTTATTCAGACCTAGGTTGTTGTAATTTCACGATGTCTGTGTTTATGGTACTGCAATGTGTTGCTATGGAAATTATTAGAAAGTCATAAAAGTAAGGCATACTTCTGAATGAGGTTTTGGTCTCTTTGCTTCTTCTTTATGAATTTGTGTAACTATACAGCTACTACAATTCTTCAGGATTATTCAGGATATAATTTTGGAAGTATGAGTGCCAAAAGTGCAAGTAACCTTCTTCAGATGTTTTAACAAGGGACTGGAATGATCAGTAGGAGTTTGGTATCTCTTTTCTACATGAATTCAGATGTTAGAAACAGCTGTTTTAATATATTGAGCTCAAATTCCTTCTGATTTGTAGCAGTAATATTACTTTATCCTGTAAGTGATTTTCATCTGACTATTTCTAAGCTTTCTTTCCCCAAAATATTAATTAAGATAATGTTCTGATGTACAGTAGGTTAATATAATTTTAATTTTACAGATGAAGAAACTGTATCTACAAAGGTCACACCTCATGTCAGTAACAGATGGAGGTACACAGTACTCTTCTGCTTCAGCCACTGGGGAAAAAATAAATCTTTCTTCAATCTGTGCATTTGCAAGTGTTACCATAACCAGATAAATGCTGAGAAATCAAGCTTCTCATTACAACACCATATATTTCCATCAGATGAAGGAGGGAACGAGGGAAAGAAAAATTTATTAGGTAGCCAAAGAAAGGAATGACATCACTCAAGTGGACCAGTCATTAGTATGTGTATATACATACGTGTGTGTCCATGTATGAATGTACTTACTTAATATATTTTCAAACTGTAATTTTTAAAGAACTGTAAAAATTTTTTCAGGAGGTCTGTAACCTGATTTTATGTTTAGGGATATATCAGAAAGGAGCATCTCTTCCAGAAACAGATGTATTTCCCTAGATTTGAAATGGAAAATGCTGTTCAGCAGTCCAAACCAAAAAAACTTACAGGGAAAAAAATCTGTAGTGGAAGGAGCAGCTGGCATTTTCTGCAGAATAGAAATTCTAAAAGTTTATTTAGAGAAAAAATGTTTCATTTCAACCTTTTCAGCAGACTTTTGAGACCTCCTCTCTTTCTCCTGGAAAATCCTAAACATTCTTAAATACCAGCTCCTAGGAATTTTGTCTGCAGAGCGTCTTGGTCAGATTGTAGACCTGATACCTAGGCTTCCTAGAATTTCTGTGTTGTTCCTGAATAGGATTTGAGATACCTGAAAGTATTTCTCACTTGGTCAAATCTGAAAGCAGTGGGACCTATATCTCCTCACCAGCCTAATTCTGGACTGAAAGGTCTGGAAAACCTGTTAGCTTTGGCTTCAGTACAGTTTGACTTTCAGGATGGATGTTTCTGTGTATATGGGAACAGTTTTCTGAAAGAAAATTACAAATTTTTATGAAAACTGAAATTTTGCCTTGAAGGTCATAACATCTGTAGAATACACATTTTCTACCAGAGTCATTGATGAAAGAGGAAGTTCCAAACCAGAACCATAGCCAATCTGCACTAGGGTGATTAATGGTTACTGAAGATGCTAGAGGCTTAAGCAAAGGAGACTGACTTCTGTAACTGAATATAGCAGAGCATTTTTCATATAGGGAGGAATCTGATTACATAGAAATGCAATTAGGTACATATTTATCCAAATTTAATTTTTAGCAAGACACTAAGATAACTGCCATTGCTTGTAATTTTTCTTTCTAGACTAAATGAATAGCACCACAGTATAACATCTGAATAACTTCACCATCATGAATACATATACTGGTGTGTTTCTCAACAAATTATTCAAACACCCAGTTTTGGTTGCATTTAAAAATTCCTTGTTATTTTCCTGTATAGGTGATGTTCTGTCCCAATCCTGGTTTTATTTATGGTGTTAGGGAAGCCAGCTGTGGAGGGCTTCACTTACCCTGTTCCAGCAGTGTGCACACATGCACGTTGCAAGTCTCTCCTGTACCGTACCTGGCCTTAGACTCTCAGCCTGTGCAGCAGCTGGACCCAAGACTGTCGGTCTCCACCACTTGTAGCACTTGGACCTATGAGCCCCTGACATTCGTGGTCCCAGTCCAGCTGCTGATACTCAGACCTTGTGCGGCACTTGCAGCCTAGTGCAGCTCAGAGTTCAGTGGCTCCCACGTGGAGCTCAGAGCTGAGCACGTACCCGCGCAGGGGGTAGACTTTAATAAGGAGATGGGCTGGGCTGTCAGGCAACTGTGCTGACCAGCAATCTCTTTACATCCAGCTAGCCTCTTTTGTCCTTTTCTGTTTTCCCACTTTTATCCCTCCCAGACCCATCTTGAACCCTCTTTTTCCAAGTCTTTTGTCCTTTACCTAAACATCGCATAATAAGCTTTACACGGTACCAAATATTCCCTCTGCTTTAACCTCAAATCCTCCTTCCCCATAATAAGTCCTGCACCCTGATGACCCCATTTAAAGTCTTCCCAGTGAGAGTTTCCTTGTTTACCTGCCTCAGTGAATGTCTTCACAACGGAAAACCATCACATCATTTTCCTTTGATGGCCTTTGGAGCAGTCAGTTGAGCACGCTCCATTTTAATTTCTTAGGTTACTGTGATTCCTACACCTGTCACTGCTCCTCTGTGGTTATGGTCTTCAGCCTTTTGTCAGATAACCTAGCGTTTGTTACCAGACAAGATCACTGTTAGGTATGTTAGTCTGGACACCACATAAACAAATTACATGAGGTATCCAAAGCAGTTTGTGTGGGACTTAGGTCCCTCATCTACAACTGTGATTCTCATTATGCCTTTTCACAGCCGCTCTTTGTGTGAATTCTCTTACTCTCTGTTGTGCACTAGGACTTTAGTCCTAAGGTTTCACAAAGTAAAATTGCTTCAATTTTTACCCTGAAAAAGAGCTTGATTTAATAGATATGGTTGGGTCACTTTTATTAGATTGAAGCAGGAGTTGCCCGTTTCTTTTTGTAGCACTGGCAGTGCACTATATATATCCTGCCCCAAAGAAGTACTTCAGGAAATGAATTAGTGCATTCAGGTCTAAGTGCAAATCGAGCTCTTTTGAAAGTTACCTAACACACAGAGGGAGTGGGTTTAAAGAAAAAAATCGGTTCTTCTGCATTTTTAAAATGGAAATGATCAGGCAGCTTCTTTCATAATAACTTGGTTCAGGTTTCTCCTATACAGAATATGTGTTTATAAGTATCATAACATTCCCCATAATTTTGTAGGGAACTAGTTCATTTAGTTAGGAACACTATTTTGTTATGGGATCAAATGTCTAAAAAATGGAAAACGAAACTGATAATCAAAACATTTAAGGAGTTGATATCTTTATATTTCCTTATAGAAACAAGGGTAAAAAGGCATAATCTAGGTTACAGCTTTAAAAAAACTTATTGAGTGACAATTATTACTGTCTTGTGGGAAAGAATATGGGTAATCACAGGGAAACTGATTTTTTTCGAGAACTACAGTTTTAAAGGTATGCTCCCTGTGTATCTTTTTATAGCTGGAGTTTCATTTGGAGAGTTGTGGACTCCTGGAACAACTGATTTTCCTCAGAAATTATTTTATTAATAAGAGAAGTGGTATAGTTTGGCAGATCTACTTGGTGAAACTTTCACAGAATAAAAGCAGTTGTCTATAATAACCTGTTGGTCAAGACAAGTGGTTCAAGCTGGTTTTAGAAAACTAAGTTCTAATGTACAATGCCCAACCCTGTCCCTCTCCTTCTCTTTCAAAGTGACTTCTGTCTTTGCTTTTTTTTTGAATTTGAAAACATGTAGAAAAGTAACTGTAGAGATATTGATAGATGAACAGTTATTATTGACATATGGATATAAAGGGACATGTGCCTTAGATCTATGACAGTTATTGAGAGCTTAATGTTAGTTTAAAAATTGATATTTACTGTTTCCTAGAGTCAGAATTCTATCTTGCCTGACTGGTGGTGGTTGTTTTTTTTTTTTTTTCTCTTGGAAATTATGAATGCATTTTCCACTTTCTTTTGTATTTTCTGTAGCCAATTTATTTTCTTCTTCTTTCTTATTAATTTGTTTGTTTGTCTATGTCATTTTCTTTTATTGTATTTTTTTATTTTATTTCTTTTATTCTATTTTTCTTTAGGAGCAGTTTGTTCCTTGGTGTGAAATGTAACCTGGTGTATTAGGTTCACCCTTGCCGACCTTCCATGCCTTGCCTGTTCCCAAATAACACAGGCATTCAAAATATAAGGATGAAACCTCTGTGTCTCCTGATATTCAAATTTTGTCTGTGTTCTCTGAGTTTATGTACAAGAATAACTGCCATGTCAGATGAAATGATAGGGTAGAAAGAAAACCACACAACAAACAAACACAAAACCCCCAGCAGATAATCATCTGGTTACTGTAAACTTCAATTTTGTGACACTTAATGAACAGCTAACGTCATTCACTGATGTTTTAAAGATGTGCATATTATCTTGTCCATAGAATGTGTTGTTGAGGAGAAGCAGGGCTGATATACTTGGGTGACAATGTTTGTAAGAAATGGTTTTGCAGTCAAGTTAGTAATATTCCTTCTTTATATAGTAAAAGCACAGTCCTTTTGGTTATGTGGAAATTTGTAGTGCACCGTGTTTGATTTTCAGCTCTGCTCCGCAAATAGAATATGATAAGAACAATGTAATGTAGTAGAGCATGTCACGGTGGACTCTTTAGAGTATCATAAGGTTCTCTCTCAAGAGTTCTGACATTTTATACTGAAAATACGAATAGTGTTTAAATTTAAACTACATTTACATAGCCTTGTGCGATGGGTTAATGCCAGCCAGCAGCCAAGTACCCACACAGCCTCTCACTCCCTCCCCCGACCCAGCAGGATGGGGGAGAGAATAAGAAAAACAAAAGTGAGAAAATTCATTAGTTGGGATAAATACAGTTTAATAGATGAAGGAAAGAGGGGGAAAAAAACCCCCACAAGCCATTGAAAAGAAATCACTTGGCACTTCCCACAAATCTACTGATGCCCAGCCATTTGCCAAGCAGCAGCCACATTGGGAAGCAATCCCTCACCCCTTCCTCCATGCCAGTTCTTGTTGCTGAACATTATGTTACATGGTATGGAATATCCCCTTGGCTAATTTGGGTCAGCTGTCCCAGCTGGCTTTTCCCTGCCAGCTTCTTGCCATGCTATGCTGGGGGCAGGGTGGAAGTGGGGAAAAAGAGAAAGCCTTGGTGCGATGCAAACACAGTTCAGCAATAGCCAAAACATTGCTGTGTTATCAAGATGTTCAGACACAGATCCAAAATACAGTACCATGCAGGCTGCACTGAAGAAAATGAACTTTATCCTAGGTGGCCAAAGCACACCTTGTTAGTATAACAAATATATGGAATGTTTTGCACCAATTTTAGAAGCCTATCTGATATCAAGTTACAGGAGTAAGTAGCGAGTAATACATTTGGATGATGTCTTAGATATGAACAGAGATGTACATTACAGAAGTGATGGTGGTTAGAGGTATATGAGACAGCTGCAAACCTACTTTTATTTCTCAAGATACCTGTTCATTCTGCACTGTTTTCCATTATTTCCATTTGATATATTTGCTGTCGTTTATTCATGGCAGCTTAAAATGAATGGTTTCATTTATTTCTCAGTACAGTCAAACATTAGACCTTGCTGACATTCAGCAATGCAACGTGTTAGTCAGCAGAGTCTTGCTTTAAGTCTGCATTGAGTGAGGCTGAAGTGGCTGGCTTTGTATGTTCTTGTCTTCTAGTTCATGCTTAGTCTCTTTGAAAATGCTTCGGTTTTCATTGTGTTAGAACTGCTCATTCTTTAGCTTACAAAGGCAGATAAAAATGCAAAGGTAAAGGAAAGGAGAAAAAGAAAACATATAGTGAATATGAGATAATTGTGTTATGCAACAGAGGTGGAAGAAATTACTTTTATTGTCAAGATTTGAGCTCTGTATTTTATTTTATTCCAATCTGCATTGTCCTAATAAATTTGCTTCTTGCCCAACACACTGCTGGAACAGTATTTAATCCATAATAATTTTGTGCATAACCATAATTCAGATTTGAAAAAGCCCATTCTATTCTTGATATAATGATTTGTCTAAGTCATTACAAACTGATTTTTTTTATAATTCACCTCTCCAAAAGTTCAAGAATACAAAAAATAAAACAAGAGATCTAGCACCTAAATTCCAAAATTAACCACAATAAAAAAGAGAACTGCCAATAAATATCAATATCTGAGAGCATGTAATAACTGAGGTCATACATTGTGCTTTTTCAGTATGACTAGAAAATTAGATGGGGAGTAAGGTAAACTAAATCCTGAGGAACCGGTAAGACATACTGCATGTCTATGTGGCTCTTCCAGCACGTTTGCAAAGGTGAGCTTCACTGAAGTATTTGCTTGGTAGTATCTTCAGTTATAGATACTTTCTTAATCCTTAAAAAAGGTAGCTTGAAAAATTCCAGTCAACCTTTTGGATTTATTTTTTTTTTACCTTCCTGTTGGGTATTTTCTCTAAATGCAGCCTCTTTTTTTTTCTACCTAAAGTTTTACATAAATACTCATTTTTAAGAAGATATTTAAATACCCATCTGTTCTCTAAAACCAGTTCTATAAACGACTTAACAGTAGACATGTTTTTAAACAAATCTCAGATTCAAATCAGAACTTATATTTAAAACTGATTAAATGGGAAGGTGTCGTGATTTAACCCCAGCGAACAGCAAAGCACCACACAGCTGCTTGCTCAGTTGTCCCCCCCAACACAGTGGGATGGGGGAGAGACCTGGAAGAGTAAAAGTGAGAAAACTCATGGGTTGAGGTAAAGACCATTTAACAGGTACAGCAAAAGCTGCACATGCAAGCAAACCAAAACAAGGAATTCATTCACTGCTTCCAGCTAGCAGGCAGGTGTTCAGCCATCTCCAGAAAAGCCGGGCTCCATCACGCTTAACGTTTTTTTGCGAAGACAAATTCTATAATGCCAAATGTCCCCCCCTTCCTTCTACTTCCCCCAGCTTATATACTGAGCATGACATTCTGTGGTATGGAATATCACTCTGACTAGTTGGGGTCACCTGTCCTGGCTGTGTCCCCTCCCAGTTTCCCGTGCCCCTCCAGCCCTCACACTGACAGGGCCCAAGAAACTGAAAAGTCCTTGGCTTAGTGTAAACATTACTTAGCAAGAATTAAAAACATCAGCATGTTATCAATATTATTCTCACACTAAATGCAAAACACAGCACTGCACCAGCTACTAGGAAGAAAATTAACTCTATCCCAGCCAAAACCAGGGAAGAAGGTTAGAAAAGTCCACTTGAGACTGCATAAAATTACCTTTACTTTTACAGAAATTTGTTTGTTCAGATGATAGTGTACATTTACTTGTGTGTAATAAGAGAAACTTAGTATTTTGTAATCCATTTGTCCTCTAGACAAGTTGCAGCTGTGAAAACTCCCCTTACTTGTATCAGTGGTTTCACCAGTGGAGAAAAGACCAAGGACTTCATAACTTGTAATGTAAAACATGAGTAAAAATGTTGACTTCTCTGTGGGACTTGAACATCTAATGAATTTAAACCCAACCGCTAATTTGTATATGTAGTTAAATATGTATAAAGGCATACTATATAGGTTCTAAATCAGAACCTAAAGTCTAACTTCACAATGAAATTTAGCTTTATTTCAGTTATTAGATTTTTGCCCAGTTATATATGTATGTATATCAGATTATACCGTTGTTGTGTTAGAAATGTGTACTGTATTGCATTTTATGCATTTGTATCATGTAATAATACATCATGTAAGGTTCAGTATTAGAAACATTGAAAAATGTAATTGAGTAGCACACTAGAAGTGTGGTTTTGTAAGTAATCAGTTTTGTTCAAAACTACTGTCTGTTCTTGAAAATGTCTTGAACATATGGACTAAATAGTTGATAGCAATGAAAGCATATTTGTGTATGAGTGCGTAGGAGTTTAGGAGAAGGAAGGAGAAGTAGGTGGTTAACATGACAGTAAGGTGGGAAAAAGTGACAATGGGAAAATGAGATATCTAATGCAGAAATTTTTCTTGTGCAGCTTACGTAACTTTGAGTATAACTATATCTGCAAGCTGTATCTGAATCAATACCTTTATGTTCTTACCATGCTCTAAATGTGAGGCAGGTTATTCCTATTTATTTTAAGGCAACTTAAATACATAAAAATGTTCTTTCAAAGAAAATAATCTTGAGTGCTGTCTTAGATGTTGACTCCAGGATGCTGGTAGCCATTGGAATAGGCTACTTTTCATACAAGACAAATAAAACTCTTCGGTTATGGCTTGGAAGCACTTGGATAATTGTAATGCAAATTTCATATTATAACATGTAACTTGAGAGAATTCATAGATACTGACAAGGTAACAGATTTTGTATCTTTAAGGAAAAAATGAAGTTTATTATGCACCTGATACTTCATCCTTTGAGGTTACATTCCGGTCAAGTGTTCACACAGTAATTGAAATAAATACTTTTTATATATTTAATTGAAAATAATATATTTATAATGTATATGAAATATGTAACATAAGAAAAAAATTTTGTACTGTGGTTAGGTTTGGGGAAAAAAATTTCTAACCTTTAACAGCTGATTAATTTAGTTGCTGACTGATTGAAAAAGCAGTGGACTGTGTTAGGAAGTTAACTCCCGGTAATGACCAGTTCCCCGTGGGCATGCCTCTAACTTTATTATCTCTTTTTATAATTCAGTAAAAACCAGGCCTATGTAAGCTCCCAGGACACATAACAAATGCAAAAATATAATCTATCATGTCTGTGTCATCTGATTTTTGTTGCATATTTTATAGTTTTGTTTTCCCTCTAATTGACCACATTTCCTTCATTATGAATGTGTTAGAGCATGTGGTACAGCTCTGCATATGGAAGAACTAAAGATGACAGGTTGGAAACCAAACTTGACAAGAGATTAAGTTCATTTTTATCAATAACATTGGATTAAAAAAAAATAAATTGTGGCTTACTGATACTTCGTCTTCTTTAGGTCAGTGGTTTTACTGTCCGTTATATTAACTAAAAGTGTAACTAAACCCGACAAGCTCAAACTTGTGTGTAGATAAGAAAGGGTATTTCAGTGTTTTGTAGGAGGTACAGATTGTCTGCATCTAAGAAAATGTCTCTTCTTTAAAATTAATTTCTTTGGGCCAGTCTTTAAAATGTGACAGTTTTCAGTTGTATGGGAACATTCCTCTATGTTGATAACCATATACCAGAGCAGTGCAGCCAGGGGCTCCACTGTCTGGCTCAAAAACAGTGAGCTTGTTAAGCGAGCTAATAAACCTGAAAGAGCTAGGAGAACCTTTCACTGTGAGTATCAAAGCATGCTGTGTAGGTTCTTATGAACATTTTTTCAGGGATTGTGCATCTGCCTGTAATTCATTAAATCATCTGACAACCACTCAAGAATAATGTGTTAGACTTTTTAATATACCTGTTGTTTTTGGTTCCAGTAGAAGCATGAGTGAAAAAAATGCAATGTTTGGAATACAAATTGGTGACAAGTCCGTCCCTTCTTGTATCCCAAAGTTCATTCCAGACTTGTTTCAGACTCGTTCTAATTAACCTCTTTAAGCAACTTATGTACCTACATAGAGTATTCATTATATCTGAAAACTGAAAATTTTGACATTTGTCCTTTGTCCCACTGCTTTATATATTCTGTTTTTGTCCTAGACCTAAGCATTTGTGATCTTCAGAGGAGAATACTTTATGTTATGTAAGCAGTCAGTGTAGGCATCTGGTATACTTCCAGTTTCTTGTATTTCGGAGTATGCTTCTTGCTGTCTTGTGTAAGTGTTGTATATTCTTGAGGCTTGGTGGCTTCATGACCAATTGTGTTGCATTGCTGAAGTGAGGAAGCAGGAAAACATACATGCAGTCAGTCTGTAATCTGCTAGGATGAAATGCACTAGTCTGAGCCAGCTATAGGTGGTAGAACACATTCTTTACATAAAATATAAGCTATCATAGTTCAACATCCTACATTCAGGAGCAGTCCTGCATTGTAATCTGTGCCAACTAGTTTACAGGCACAAATTTTTAGACAAAGGAGATGATGTTATAGATGCATCTCCTCAACATATTTTCTTTTGCCAAATTCAAGCTTATAAAGTTGATATCCCAAGTTGGTATCAGCCAAGTGTTATTCATCCAGCCAAAAAATTTACAGTAGTGGAGGTTGTTACAGATCGGTTTGTTTGGGCTTCTTTAGCAAGGTGCAAAGAGGTTCTGCAAACAGGATATACATAACTTGGAAGTGTAAAGCAATAATTTCTTGCCTGATACACAGCAGGTAGGTGGAACCTAATGAGCTCTTACGCTGAGCATTAACATGCTCACCACTTCTATGAGGCAAGGATGGACAAGAATCTTTGCTGGCCAGGTAGGCAGCAGTTAGGAGAGGAACAGTTGGTACCTGCATCTCGTTGGGATGGTTCTTCATGGCTGCTGTATGTCTGTTCTTCAGCACCAGTGCTGAAGTGGATGACACTGGTGACCCAGCAGCTCCCACCCTAGCTCTCTAACTAGCCTTTTTTTTTTTTTTTTTTTTTTTTTTTTTTTCTGTAGGGTTTTATACCTTTCTGTGTTGGCATTTGCATTTTTGAGTCCTTGAGCTGCTAATGATCAGTAATCCCACTTCTGTCTGTAAGTGGAGCCAAAGTTAGGCAGCTATGTCATATCATAGCTGGGTTTTGCACCCTTGGTATGCAACCAAGGGTTGGGTGAAGGGGTTGTCTAGGGAGGACTGCAGCTGGGTTGGAGAGGGAAAGGGTGACAAGTCATGTATTGTGATTAGTTATACTTTGTATTGGTGTGTGTTACGACACATCGTGCAGGTGCCATTTTTCCAGACATTAGCGCTCACTTCATACCTATCTGAATGTGGAATGGAATGAGGGTAAGAATGGGTGTTTTAGGACTCTGAAGGTGAAGATTTTTTTAGCCTAGGTGATGATCCCCAGTAGCATGTTTTGGGCTCTTTATTCAGACAACATTCAGATACATTCAGTAAGTGGTTCTGCCACTGTCAGCAGCTGGGATGTGAGTGTCACAGAGCAGTATAGGACAATTAAAATTAATGGAATTCCACCAATCAATGCCAGTAAAGGACCTCTAAAAGTCATCCACTTTTGCAGACTGCCCCTATGTCCCATATAAGTTCATTGGCGATTGTAAACAGGCCTGAAATTAGCTTTTAGCTAGGTTGTGAAACTGTCAGAAAAGGAAAGTTAACTCTAGTCAGTGATTAGCCAGGGGTGGCTTGTCCAGAATACAGGGGTTTTTCATATCTGCTGCATGTTTTGAAAGAATGAAAGAAAATTTAGTTCTTGAATATGTCAGTACAAGTTTTCTTCGGAACAGTAATCTGTCACCAGGAAGGACAATGCAGATGGTTTTTGTCACAAATTGCCATCACTGTGTCCTCTGCTTTCTTCTATCAGAAGAATGTAGGGTCTAAGTCATGGTGAGGCAAGAGTCGGATATTTTCTGATAAAAGAAAGAGGGATTTGTGCAGCATAATGTGTGTGTTTTGGCTCATGTGTCTGTGTTTGTATTAATTCTTCACAGGGCATAACAAAGAGTTAGTCTGTGGTTGCTAGGACTCAGTTGGCCAAAGTGTATCAAAGACAGATAATTAATGTTGACAGAATGGTTTAATGTTTTGGGTGAAGTTCATCTATTTTTGTTTTATAGAATCTGACTCTGAATACTTGTAAAGAATTTGAAAGTCCATGAAGAATTTGCAGTGTATACCCAGCAGTCAATATGAAATAGTAGTATCTCAACAGTAAATCTGAAAACATATATTTTTTTATCTGTCAAAGAAAAATACAGCAGAGTTTTAGAGGCAATGAAAAGATAGCATAAAATAGCATATTGGCTCTTCTGTTATAAGCATAATAAATTAAGCCTGTTATCTTCTGTTCGTCTTTTCTCACTCCAACAGAGAAGGTAAAAGCTATCATGTTTCTGCAGTTCTAGTGCCTTGTGATAACTTTAAACTTTAATTTATCAATTATTATTTATGATGTAAATTTTCTAGTTTATTAGTCATCAGAAATCAACTTTCACTAACAGCTTGGTCTTTTCTGCTTTTAAAATCATTAACAGTGTAGCACCGATTAATTCATGTAACCAATAGTACTGAAGTGGCTTTGGAGCAAACTAGGCTGGAGTTCAATTAGACGGGTGTAATTTTAGCTAAGTCAGTATTCCAGAGCCAAGTGAAAAGATAGAAATAGTCTCACGTGGATGGACAAGACACTGTGCTACCCAGAAGAAACATACCTATGGATTAAGAGCTACTTAAATAATCATTAAGAAATGTATTAGAAGAATATGTTACCTTAGATATTTCTACAGAAGCACAAATAACAATATGTGTTACTCAGCTTCAGTTTAAAACAAATCTGTGCTCCTTCCTAAAAGGAAAACATAGTATCAAGTTATGGAATTCCAACAGTTTATGCTCTATGGAAGATCAAATGAAATGACAACCCTTCTGAATTCTAAACATTCAAAAAGTGAGTCGTAAGGACAGTGCCTAACATGTTGAACAGAGTTTCTGCTTTTGCGTGGTCATGTTTATACAGTAAGATATTTTTTACTTCAAAAGAATCAGTTCCTTTCAAACCTTTTTTTTTTTCTTTTTGTTGCAATTTCACTACCTATAAATAGAAGCTCTTGACATTTTGCATCATTCTTTACCCTTGCTTTTTATATAGAACTCTCATTGATTTCAATTGTGTATATTGAATTAGAGTATGATAGATGGTTTTTCATTTATAAAAAGGTGGTGACAATATTAACCTCTATGCTGATATAAAGGCTGCTAAATCTGTTTTCATTATAAAATGCTTTAAATAGCATCTCAGGATTAAATTTTATAATTTCTAGGCATTCACAAATTGAGATGCTGTAAATGTATTTAAGCAAGTCGAAAGAGTTCTGAACATCTGGTTTTTAAAATTCAGTGTTCCAAAACTTGTGTAAAATACTGATTGCTTCTGCAGTGAACCTTTGGAATCACGGTGACATCCAGTGTCCAGCTAAGAGTATTTCAAATTACAAAAATGTGATAATCACTTTCTGTAGACGCACAAGGAGATATTTGCATTGACTTCCCTCTGAAGTTTTCCCATATTAATATATTGGAGAGAAAAAAAATTTTCTATTGGCTTTTGTCTGTCACAGAAGGGGTCAATGAATCTGTGCCCATTCAAAATCTCTGCCACTGATCTCTGTTGTTGATTGATTTTAAGAAGAGTTGAACTACAAAGTCTTTCTGGGCATTGGTGTTTCCTGAAATCCGTTTTAGAGGAATATGACAGTGAGGAAGAAAAAGGCATGGAATTACTTAATTTTATGAAGTGTCACATTTAATTTTGTGAAGTGTAACATTGCACTTTTTGGGTTTTTTTTCCTTCTCCTTAGCCAGGTTTTTCACAGTCTTTGTGAAACCATATATGATATTTTTGGATTGTTGTAAAACATTACCCTTGAACATTTGAAAGTTCAAGAGGATGAAAATTTTGACTTTGGAATGAGGTGAGAGTGGACTGGGAAAAATACATGAAATACCAATAAAAGCAGTAAGTTGTGGAGAAATAATGGGGATTCGTATCTCTATCACTCATTACTTTGCATTTGCTAAATCTCAGAAGGTATTAAGACAGTATGTATTATGCCCAAGCTATTTAATATATCCAAGTTGAAAATATAATCATTTGATTCCCCTAGCACAAGTAAGCTAAGTCCTTATGATGCCTTAGTGGACAAATGCCATGTTTATAAATATACAGCCACTATAAAGGATAGTTTTAACTATATATAAAATTTCAGATAACAAAAGGGATTAAATTGCTCTTCTGTTGATTGAATGGGTACTGGATGTGAACGCAGACACTACAGGCAGTAAAGATAATATGGGAGTAAAAATATCTTGTACACAGATTTAGACCACAGCAATCTGAATTTCTGTCATGTTTGAGTCTCCAAGTTGTACAAAGTGCAAGATGACTTGAATACAGCCTTTCTCTGGTATGGAAAAAATTACCCAGCTTTAAACCAGAATATAACATCCTTTTTACTATTTTGCTGTTGGTTTTCCTATTTTGTATTTTGCAAGAAGTGGCAAGATACAGCTAACATCTCTGAAAGCATTGTTTTGAAAGGAATGCATGTAGTTCTATGTCAAACAACATTCTCTCCAGTAAAAAAGGCGCTGTTGTGAATATGTGTGCTGGATAATGCTCACTATTCCCTGTGAATAGTGATTTAATGTCCCAAGCCTGGTTTATAAATCTTTGAGTAGCTAAAATATGCTGGTCCTCTTCTACCTAAGAAATCCTGTTCTTTAGGAACAGCTCAGTTTTTAGAAACTCTGTTCTTTAGCAACAAACTGAACTGTATTTTTCCTAAGAGAATAATCCAGCATTTTAAAGGGAGCAAGCCTTTGAATATTGTGAAACAGATATCCAGAAAATGAGGTTGTATATGTGATGTCTCTGTATTTACTTTTGAAAGTGTTTTTTTTTAAACTAGAAAACTTCTAAAGTTTCTGTATTGCTTCTTTGTTGGAATATTTTATTTTTTTCCCAATGTCTTGTGTGTTTAGCACTTTCTGAAATTCATTTCTATGGCTATTTCCTTAAACAAATTAGTTCCTTCTCACAAGAAAATCAAAGTAATGGAATTTTGGATCAAAATCAAGTGCTAATTGGGATTAGTATTATAAGGAGGAAATTTAACAATTATGTTGTTGAGTAGAGAGATGTCTTTATTAATTGCACATGGTGGTCATTGTTTCTTTGATATATTTTTGAAAAGGAGTTAGGCATTTGAAAAGTGTGGTGGTAAAAGGTCTTGTAAAAGCAAAGCCTTGTGTATGTGGATTTTTCCTGTTAACTCCTGTGAAAGTAAATTATGCAAAAAAAACCCCAAGGAAATGAACTCCATTGGAAAAAATTGAAACTCCATGTTAAAATAACTTCATACTCAAAGTGATTTAAAAATTTGCAGCAGATAATTGGTCTCTAACTTCTTGTGTTTACAGTTTAAGAGATTGGGAGCTTTGATTACTCCTTTATTTCATCAGCATTATGGTTAAGCTGATACAGATTCAGAATAAAATTTGGGGTTTGCGTTGTTGGGAAAGGAAGGGTCTGTTATATGTGTTCCACACAGGGAGTCGGAATGTCAAGATATCATTTAATTTATAAAAGCAAGAAATAGTGTTCTGTAGCAGATAACATTTGAATTAATACACTTTCATGATTCATTATGTTTTCCAAGCTTTTGCTCTGGATTTAAGTTAGATTTGCTCCATTTTGTCAAGAGATTGTAGACTTGACACCTGAACACCTACCATCTGCTGCGTGAATATATGTTTTCAGTAAACAGTTGAACCTGTATTTACCATAGGTCTGTAAGAAATATTGGCCAAACAAAGCAGAACAGTCTGACATTTTAGGGTCTTTCTGTTAAAAATATATCACAAAGCTGTTTTCTCCACTGCTGAAGGAAAGTAATTTAGCCCAATATGTAGTTTATGTATTTATACTACTTTCATTTTGCTATAATTTCTTGAATGCTTGCTTTTGCCTTGGGATATAAACAAATTGTTTAGTTTAAGCCAAGACTTATCAAGAAATTCCGAAGAGAGTGCTTGTGATCAGAATTAAATCTGGGTTGTCAAAGGACAGCTATAAATATTAATTCCATATTATTTTTAAGTGTGCTGGGACTGCAGTAAGAATTTTCTTTAAAGAGGAATAAACCTTTTAAAACCCTACAAATACAAGTATGCAAACAAGCAATGATTATGGAATCATGAACTGGAAAGCTGCTGTTATGTTGGCTCTGAAGCAACATAATTTACCCAGCTTCGTTAGCAAAAGAAAAAACTGGGGGCAAATCCTGAGGTGTTTGCTGAGGTTTTTTCTCAAGCAAAGCTTTTCTTTCAATGGTGGGTGGAATACTTTGAAAAGGAAATATATACCACTTCAACTGGGTCCAATTTTTTGAAAAGGAAACATATACCACTTCAATTAGGTCCAATTAGCAAGAAAGAAAACTCTGGAAAGTAAATAAATGATAGTGTGGGAATCAATAAATTAGGGCAATTGGCACCTGTAAGGATGTATCAGTACACTGTCTTACATAGACACCCTTTTGTGTAAGTTTTAGCCTAGCTTATTACCACTTACTAGATTTCTTGACATTTCTCATTATAAGAATTTATTTATTCATAATATTTATTATAATAATATATATTCTTTTACTATATAAAAAGAAAAAAATAAATTAAGATAAAATTTAAATAGATAATAAAGATAAAGATTATAATAAAATGTAGCTTATCATATTTTTTATGTTTGTGCTAAATTGGTTAGTCTAGAATTTAGCCCTTTTATTGAATTCTTTTTTTCAACAGTTTCAGTTCAACCATTTGAAAAGCGATGCTGAAGCAAAAGCTTGCTTAGCTACATTAGAACAAAGAAACTTTTAGATTGCTTAGTTTGAGGATCTGTGTCTAGGGATAATCATTTGAGAAGCTCCTTTATCTTCCTGTTTTTAAGTATGGGCTTGCTACTGCAAGGAGATAGCATTTCTTACAAATGCAGAGACATCATAGGTAGGCAACCTGAAATTTGAGGAAGACTAGAAAAAGGAGCTGGACTGACTGATCAAACAGGAGAATGAAACAGCATGTGAGCAGAGAAGTCCTGGGAAGGAGAATGATCATAAACAGAAAGAAATTGGGGAAAAAAGGAAGGGATTGGTCTGCTTTCCCAAATGAGAGGTTAGCGCTGTTGGATAGCAAGCCTTGGATTGTGCTTTGAAGGTTTTAGGAATGGGTTAGACAGGCAGGAAAAATGGTAGTGAGACAAAAAACAGAGGGTAAAAGTTCTGAGCAGGACACAAAGCAATGTAAAACTTTATTATAAGATGTGTGCCCAAGTATAGAAGTGCAAGATTGCACATGTAGTTTTAATTCTATGTAATTTCCAATTTTTTGGTTTGTTGTTGTTTTTTGGGGTTTTTGTGTGTGGGTTGGTTTTTGTTGGTTTTCTTTTTTAATGCCTGAGAGAAATAAAAGAGTTTAAAGTAAACTTGGAAAAAGAAAATTGTGTTCTACTGCATGGTGTCATACAGATGCCCACTTCATCCATACACTTGATTAAAAATTTTGGATCCATGACATGGTTTGCTGCTATTTTAAAAAATAATGTCATTGATGACAATAGTAAATTGCCATTTACTCCCAGTAGAATTACATGTGAAATTCACTTTTCTACCAGATTTTAGAAAGCAAGTGTGGATTTGAGGAGGAATTAAGTTGTGTTTGTATTTTCAAGGAGATGTTTCTTTGAGATTTTGTAACTGAAAAGATAGTGTGGTATTTATTTGGATTATCTTCTCTCTCCAGTTCCCATTTCTTTTTGAGGTTAGAAGATTTATAGTATCACAAACATTCTCTTCAACCTTTTTCACTGTGATGACTGTTTCTAGAAAAACTGGTATTAAGCAGCAATCTGAAAACATACGCAAGACATAATATTGCAATATTTGGCATACATCAATTTGTCAGATAATATTATATTAATAAGTGAAAGTCCTGTGGATATGGCATTTTATGAGATGAGAAAGGAATTCTAGAACAATTTAGAAATATGTGACAGGCGTCAGGAAAATCATGGCAAAAAAAAAAGGTTTAATATCTAATTTTTAGAAGATTAGCAAGGTTTTCTACATGTGGTTATTTTCTAAGGTTTAAATACTTGCAACTATATATGTAAATTCTAACGTCCATAAAATTAGATGTACCAGTATACTCTATTGATCTTAACTGACATTTCGGGGGAAAAAAGCAATCATAAAACTTATTCTTTGCACCATGCAATCTGCAAAAGTGAGGGTCCTTTGGGATAATTTGAGCTGAGTATCCTTTCATTAATGTATAAACACTCTTTCAAATATCGTATATTACATAGTACTGTTTTATTTGGAGTGTTTGAGTGCCCCAGCTCTCTTGCATGAACACCGTTCTATTTCTGTGTAACAGCTCTTGTTATAATCATCTTTGAAATCTGAATCACATTTGAGTGATACCTCACAACTCAAAATTTCTCTGAAAAGTAGTTGAAAAATATGTGTAATAGTGAATTGTTTTTTGAACATATTTTTTCTTCTTCCTTTTACTATATTATGCTTTGATTATGAATGGTGAGGTTATGTGACAAACACTGCTTTACTGGCTCTGCTTTTATCTTTTCAAAGCAAATGCAGTCTTGCTATCAGCCTTTAGGTTAATTTGGTGTATGTTCTCACTAGCTACTCTGTCAGGATTAATAAAGTATGAGTAAAATAAAATGTGTTTCAAAATGAAATTGGAATTGCCAAAAATGCAACAAGAAAACTGCTGACCCAGAAGAAATGTTCAGTTAATTCACTGTATTATATAAACAAGTTACACTTTTTGAGGGAAATGTAGCAACATTTGCTGCTGTAGTTGCATGATACTGCAAACCATTAGCATATTTTAGGAAGCAGCATTCACTCCCTTCACCATTATAAATACTTATGTATTATTTTCTTATTTGTTTTAGAGTGGATTTTTGTAAAATATATGTGGGAATACCTACGTATGTTGCATCCAAGTTACAGCTGAGGTTGGGGTACCAGACCCCAACAAGCAGATATATGCAGGTATTTATAATGGTAAGAGAATTATAGAATCATTTAGGTTGGAAAAGACCTTAGAGATCATCAAGTCCAACTGTTAACCCAGTACTGTCATGTCCAACCCTAAACCATGTCCCTAACTGTAGAGGAATGAAGGCAGTGGGTTGATTAGCATTGATAACATGCAGCTGTGGCCTTGCCTCAGAGGCAGTGGGTTGGTTGACATGGATGATGTGCAGCTGTAGCTCGTTCGTGCTGACTGGTTAAATAGCCCTGAGGATTGTGGGAGAGGGGGTTGTATGGAGGAGGAGCAGTGTGGTCTGATCTCTGGAGGAAGAAGAAACAGCATGGACAGTAAAATCTGACTGAGGGTAGAGCCTTGTTGCAGCCTACTAGTTTGTTTGTGCTGCAGTACCTAACCACCACATCTACGCATTTTTTAAACGTCTTCAGGGACTGTGATTCCACCACCTCCCTGGGCAGCCTGTTCCAATGCTTGAACCACCCTGTCAGTGAAGAAGTTTTCCCTAATATCTAATTTAAACCTCCCCTGGCATAACTTAAGGCTGTTTCCTCTTGTCCTGTTGCTTGTTATCTGGGAGAAGAGACCGACCCCCACCTGCCTACAGCCTCCTTTCAGACAGCTGTAGAGAGCAATAAGGTTTCCCCTGAGTCTCATTCTTTCCAAACTAAACCGCCCCAATTCCCTGAGCCGCTCCTGCTAATACTTGTTCTCTAGACCCTTACCTATACCTACATATCAAATGCAGGATATTAGAGTGATCAGTTGTCTGTAGCCAATTTCTGAAGTAAGGTGCCATTCCAACTGGCTGAGTTTTTCTTGCAGTTATATGCAATCTAAAGACTTTTTTCTCCAGGCTGTCAGACATGAGCAGTTGCAGTAGGTTGCTACGCAGTTCCATACATGCTTGAGTTACACCTTAAATAACCTTTTATTGCACGTCTCACTAACTAATCTTTTATAATTTGCATTGATACCATTAGGCATTATCTTTATTCTTCTGAGGTTTCTCCTGTCTGGTGTTACTACACTCATACCCTCTGATACAGTTTGTGATTTTTTCTTCAGAAGACTGTGAGATGCAACTTCGTGATAACGTGACATTTAATTAGCACAGTGCCATTATGTATGTTTCCTTATTATCCTAGGGTTTATCTAGGGTCATTTAGTCTACAAATATAATAGGTCCATTAAGAGATTTCTGATAGACAGATAGACAGTCAATGCTTTTATAACTCTTGTAACTAGTATCTATTAGTTATTACATTATCTCTAGTCCTTTATCAAAATTGCTGTGTTATAGTGATGAAGTGGTACAGTTCTTACGCTGGTAGGCACTGCTATTACACAAGAAGTAGCCGATATCTTGTCTAGACTTCTGCAGTGGTTTTGCTGCCATCTCATATGTGAGGAAAACTTACAGAACCATAGAACCATTTAGGTTGGAAAAGACCTTTAAGGTCATTGAACCAACTTTTCATCTAACACTGGCAAGTCCACCACTAAACCATGTCCCTAAGTCCCACTTCTACACGTCTTTTAATATACCTCCAGGGATGGTGACTCAACCACCTCGCTGGGCAGCCTGTTCCACTTGACCACCCTTTCTGTGAAGAAATTTTGCCTAATATCTAATCCAAACCTCCTCTGGTGCAAGTTGATGCCGTTTACTCTTGTCCTTCTGCTTGTTACTTGGGAGAAGAGATAGCATCCACCTTGCTATAACCTCCTTTCAGGTAGTTGTAGAGATTTGTAAGGTCTCCCATGAGCCTCCTTTTGTCCAGGGTAAACAACCCCAGTTCCCTCATCCACTTGTCACAGAACTTGTGCTCTAGACCCTTCACCAGCTTTGTTGCCCTTCTTTGGACATGCTCCAGCATCTCAGTTTCTTGTAGTGAGTGGCCCAAAACTGAACACAGCATTCAAGGTGTGAATGGATGCAAAATCAGCTGAATATAGTGAACAGTTTAGGGAACTATTGGTACAGTGTTGGAACAGTATTCAGAGAACAGTAGTTCACTATTAAAGGATGTATCAAATGAAATTTCCTTGGGATTGTTGTGGATCCGCACTACCAAACAATTTCAGTGGTGACCTCAAGAAGTAGAAAACACACATTAGACTTGTAGTGCAGTTGAGCTACTGCAAATACCTTGAAATACATGATTAAAATTTGATACACCTTTGGAAAACTGAAGAAGTAGTTTAAACAAATATGCACATGTATATGAAAAAAATCAAGTGTGCAAACTTGCTTTGAAAAAGTTAAAAAAAGCAAATACAACTTGCTGGCCCTTAACAAAGCTTTATAAGGTAATCTTATTAAACTAGTATGAAAGGTCCAATACAGATAGCATAAATGCACATTCTAGCATGAACCTGAAGGAGAACCTGTTTACTGACCTGGCTTGCTAAACCACATTAAAGACTGAAAAACTTAGCAGCAGTAAATTTTGCTGTCAACTCAGATAGTAGTTTAGGGGGTTTGAGAGTAAACCAAAAATTTTATCAAGAAATAATTTATTCACGTTTTATAATATAAAAATTAAAAAATTGATAAGCTTTTGGAATTACTGTAACATAAAGCTGGCATGAGCAGTTTGGGGTAGGACAGCAGAGAAAACCTTTAGGTCATTTGGAAAGCATGTATTGAGGAGCTGTGTATCTTTACTAGGTTGAATTCAATGTAATTTAAGTAGATATGTGTGACAGCTGAATAGCTACCTAGAGTTAGAATAGGTTTTGATATTTTGAAATTGCCCATGTGTAGGGAGACAGCAGAGGACTTCAAACAGATTTTTCTTAAGAGTATGGTGACACTTTATTTAATTGATCCTTTAGTTGTTTGCCCCAAAGGAATGTGTACGCTTTGCCAAAATGTTCATACCTTGTATGGCAATATACAAGAGCTGGAAAAGCATTTGAAAATAAAGCAAGCAGGGTATTTGTCAGGAAGTGGATCCTATCATCCTCCCTCTGCGTTTCAGTGATGTAATTTGTACCTCAGAAAACATTGCAACCAGTGGGCTGAAATAGGGTGGCTCTGGGATATTAGGTGAATATTAAGGTGCTATAACAAACTTGGAAATGTACCAGAACACTTTTGATCTGTCCTACTGTTCTAGATTCAAGAGTGTTTTATTTGTATAGAATTGATGCATAGTACAAAGACAACAACATCCCAACTTTTCTGTATCGTTGAAAACTGTGTATATAAATTACATTTAAGTAAACAGTTGAAATTCAGACAGTATTTTTATCATTTTTAAACAATACTTTCTTTTTAGCCTAAAAAATTACTGAATTGAGGAAAAGAATTTAAGACAGACAGATTGGATATAGTGCATACAGCCAGCACATCTGGAAGGCAGTTTTTCTCTAATTACCCAGGAGACAGAAGAGAAAACTGGCAGCTTTGCTGCTATTATAAATCCCATCACCTCTAAAGGAGCTAATGGATGCCCAGCTAATCACTTTTTGTTATCCTGTAACATTTAGAGACAACATAAAGGCCATAAAAATAAAAAGCAAAGGAAACTCATTGGTCTGGTACATTAAAGTGTGTGGTTCTGTCTCAACGTACTCTCAACAGACCTGTCATACCATGTTTAATTTGGTTTTAAAATCTGCAGTGGTTTAGTTGTTTGGACAAAAAATTGGTTCCATGGATGGAATGGCTGTTGTGGTTGCTAGCTTATCTTTCATATCATCTTTCGAGATGCATGCCTGACCTACTCTTAAAATGGTTCTATCAATTTTACCACAGCCTGCAGAGCAGTCTTGCTTGTAGCAAACTTTATTTTATTTATTCTGAATTTGACTGCAAAAGAAAAGAGAACATCATATGTGAAAACCCAGAGTATTTATCTCCCTTTTCTTTGAAGACATGAACTACATGTTACTTACCTCTGGGTAGACCTAAATGAAAAAGGAATCAAATACTGTTAGTGTAGAGTACTGTCTTACCGGAGCAGATAATCTGAAAAATAAATTTGCTGAATGACATAAATAACAGCCCAATTTGGAAAGGGTCCTGAATATTGTCAAGGACATTTTAACATTGCCAAAATGTTGCCAAAATATAGTAACAGGTTAAAGAGAGAACTTCGTATCTCCCAAGAAATATCCACTTAAATCAGATTCTCAGTCATACAGTGCTCAGGAAATCAAAAAAATGTATGGTACTTACTGAGCGTTCCTCATTTCCTGAGGATGGAGTGAAATTTTTTTTTATATTGACCTGGAGATGAGCATGGGGGTTCCCCTCTGTAGTTAATAAAACTGGGTTATGGCTCACCAAGTCTAACAGTATCCTTCACTTCATAAAAAAGCCACTAGTTCCTTTATTCAGTGCCCACTGAATAGCTTTCTTCAGGGATCCCTATGTCTAGAGCAGCAGTGGGTCACAGTGTAGTTCTGAATATCCCCCTGATTATTTTTTTTTATTCCAGGAAAATATCTGATATAAGCAGACATAGTCGCATATCTAGAGTTTAAAAATAAGCAGCTGGTTATCTGTTGGCAAACTTCAGTGCCATACAGTGAGCTGCAAGCTCACGTTCCCTGGAGTTTTAAGTTTTTGAACACCCAGCTTCAAACATGTGTGTTTCAATTTGTAAGGCAATACTATAATATTTCCACCTTTCACTATGTATAGCATTTGCTCTGAATTTCTCATTCCCAGAATTCATGCATGAGTATAGGCCTGTGCTGAAGCATTCTCAGTCATTTTTCGTTTATGTTGGCATTTTGTGTTTTCTTTTCCCATAAGTACTGGCATATAGGAGTGGTTCTACTGTCATCTGATTTAAGATGACAGCTGTACCTGGTTTGAACTAAGAATCCACATCCTACAGCAAGATATTCCTCAGTAACAGGTCGGCCCTGTTCAGATGTAGAAATGAATGGGTTTTTTTTCTGAATGGCCTTGCTGCTCTGTTCTGGTGTCTTTGTGGAAAGGTGAGACTGTCAGAGCACCGTGGAACAAAGCAGCATAGCAGGGACCTTTACAGGTATGCAAGTGCATCTGAGGTTTATCTCAGCTTCTCACAGGAGTGGGATGTGAGTAATAGCCTTACTTGTGCTGTTCTGAGTCATAGCAGGAAGATTCATCAGAAAGGAGAACTGTCAGGGAGTGTTTTTTACTGTGTACTTTGTCATCGCACCTTACTACTTTCTTGTGGGAAAGCTGTTTTGCAAATAGGTGTTTTTTGATGGCAGCCCAAGTGATTGGAAACAGCTTTGGAAGAATCTTCCTGACTGAAGCTGACTGGCTTTCAGTTGATCATAAACATAGCTTTGGTTGGTACTGCCCATCCCCACTCAAAAATAGCAAGATAAAATACTCCAATTGCATTTCTCTGTGCTTTGTTCTCGTGGGATACTTTTTGTAGAATTGTTTCAGGGAACCACGTGGGGACATTTGTCAAACTGCCATTTAGTGAGCATTGACAGACTGACTTGGAGTGTTCTGCTTTCCAATTTGCACCATTTTTGAAGTCTCCAAATCAGATTTTTAACAAGTATTTTTTATGGCAAACAAACAGCAAAAGAAGGCTTATAATTGAAATTTTCATTGAAAACAAATGATCTAATTTTTTTCTTCTTTTTTTTCCTTTTTTTCTTATGTTTAGATCAATGACTAGCGAAGTAATTACTTGAAGTCTTAATTCATACAGAATGCTCTGGATGTCAAAAAGAATTAGAGATCTGCCTTTGGGCTGTGTTACTTAGTTCTTAGAATGATTTTCCCACATCTGACCATCTTAAAAACACACAATTAACCATAAGTTTACTAACCTGGATGTGAGAGAATTCCTTGTTCTCACTGCAGAACTCTCAAGAGGAAAACTGTGATTTATGGTTTTATAGAGAGAGGGTTAGGTTTTGTCTCTATATGCGGCAAGGACAATGTAAAACATGAGAAACCCCTTCTCACCAACCCTGTGGCACCATGACTAATGTATGTCAGCAGCAAGTATGGCTCTTGAGTTCTGCCTGGGATATTATAGCTATTGAGTTCTTAATAGTTCACTTTAAAGGCATTGGGGGAGGAGAAATGAAAAGTGCTGGAATTATTTTTTTCATTTCTTCATCCCACACGGTGTCCCTGTAAGGGTTTCACATGCAGACAGTACACAGAAAAATACTGCAAAAATTTAGATAAATATTGCATATCATCTGGAATATCCCAGAGAAATACAGTTTCTGGCTGTCCTATTTCCTCTGCTATAGTCACTAAAATCAACATGTCATGGCACTATCCCTGTTTTCCTCAGTTATAAGCTATGGTCAATCAGAGGCCAGACTGATCACAGTGCAAAAGCAAAGGTTTGCGCATGTATCTATGAACTTTACAAAGTTCCTGTTTGTACATCTCAATCATGTACTTTCTAAATTTTCTACAGATTTCTGTGAGAACCTTTTCTTTGTAGTATCTTGCTTCTAAGGTTTTCATTCTTGGTCTTCGTATTAGGCAAATACGCTGTGAACTATTTTCACACTTCTCTTCAGGAAAAAAAAGACACATTCCCTACACCAACAATAAGTACTGTTTGTTCCAGGTGGTCATCACCATACATTTTTCTGAGTTCTAATACAGTAAAACAGAGAGACCTCTGTATTCTCTGCCACTATAAAATAGCCTACGCTGCTATGCAAAAGGGAAATGACTGGGAGGGAACTGATAAGGTTCATAATTAAGTGGCTGTGCAACATTCTGTGGCTGTGGACTGATGATAGAAATTGGTCGGTGGCTTCCTGACTTTGGTCAGAAAGTCTCCCTGATTTTCTCCCTTCCCGGTATTTTCCTTTCCAGGAAAGCAACAGAGCAACCACTTAGTTATGCCACCTGAGGCATGGATAAGGGAACTCATCCTGCTTTAGAAATATGTTAACAATAAAATAAGTACAGGATGCCTCCACATCCCCCCATCAACCAAAATGATTTATTATAAGGCTTTAAAGCTGGTTCCACAAACAAATGTTCCTGTATTCTGGCACCAGCAGTGCACTGATGTGGAGGGCACAAATAAATGGTTGGGGACAAAACCGTCTAAAACTAGTTTTGTTGCCAAGGGCATCTTAACATGGAAACTCAACCTTGGCATAACATTAGAGGCAGAAATATTTATGCTCTCTGCAGGGAGCTGGATTTCTCATGTGTTTGGTTAATGTAAATTTAAAAATAGAAGAATGTATGAAATGCTCAATGTTTGTCTCTGCCACTAATGAGAAAGCAAACACAATTTCATCGCAAGCTTGCAGATTGGAGGTTTGAATCCCGAAGTTATTTTTTCTCAATCTTAATGTTTGTTAGGGCTTTTCTTTTGAATTTTTTAAAATTTAAAGGCTCAAATAACTTTTGGGGTTTTTAAGACTATTGCGCTCTGCAACCATTCCATGGTGGCCACTGGTCATATAAGAGCTGTGAAGCAAGAGCAAGTGGACATAACTTCTTGAAAGTAAAATTAATTTCTATAAAAAGGTTGGAGGATCAAATTTTCGTGAGATTAAAAGTATTGCATATTTTTGGGACCTGCTGTGATAGTAGAGTAAGACCTTACATTAGGTATTATAATCCATAAGTAGTCACAATATTATCAAATCTGACAGGATTCTCTCAAAAAAAAACCCATCATCTTTTTTTTTTGCAGATAGTTTGCTTGTGGAAAATTTACTGCTTGCCAGTGTAGATGCTTTAAGGATTCAATACATTTTACTCAGAGGCACCATTTTAATCCACAGATGTTTATACTTAGGCTACATAAAAGGAGCGTTATTGACCACTTAAAGCAATCAGATCATGACTTCTTTCTTCATGTATTCCACATGGAGAGGAATGAGCTTCAAATTAAATGCTAGGTCATGCTTTGTAGAAATACTGCTCTGTCTTGCTGATTTTCACCTTGTGAAGGCTTCTGAAAGGGACAGCGGGTGAATCAGACACAGTATTTGAAACTGAATTTTTCCATCCATGTTGTAAGACTGAATTCTTATTCAGAATTCATCCTTTCTGGCCATATTCCTGGATTCATAAGCCCTTACTATTATCTGTTGTTTCCAGCAAGCTCTAGTGTAGGCTAACTATGACCTCTTTTATTTGTATTAGCCAACAGTGGCTCATGTGAAAATGTTTGTATCATTTCATTGTTGGCATTTGCTGTGGTTTAACCCTGGCCAGCACCTAAGCCCCATGCAGCCACTCACTCACTTCCCCCAGAGTGGGGTGAGGGAGAGGATAGGAAAAGTAAAAATGAGAAAACTCATGGGTTGAGACAAAGCAAAAGCCACGCACGCAAGCGAAGCAAACCAAGGAATTAATTCACCACTTCCCATGGGCAGGCAGGTGTTCAGCCACCCCCATGAGAGCCAGGTTCCATCACGTGTAACGATTTCTCAGGAAGACAAACACTATAATGCCGGGTGTCTCCACCTTCCTTTTTCTTCCCCCAGCTTATACACTCAGCATGACTTCATATGGTACAGAATATCCCTTTGGCTAGTTCAAGTCAGCTGTCCTGGCTGTGTCCCCTCCCAGTGTCTTGTGCCCCTCCAGCCCTCTCTGGCAGGGTCCATGAAACTGAGGGATCCTTGACTTAGTATAAACGTCACCCAGCAACAACTAAAACCATCAGTGTGCTGTCAGTGTTGTTCTCACATCACAGTGCTGCTCCAGCTACTAGGAAGAAAATTAACTCTGTCCCAGCCAAAACCAGGACAACATTAGAGTACGTGCCGTTAATAGAAGAAACTTCCATAGTTTCTTTTTACTCATATTTTCTGCTCAAAATTTCATGTGAGAGCACAGTTGGATTCCAGACTAACAATCCATAAAGGGTGAAGACAGACATTTAAAATCAATAGAGCATAATGTATTAATGTGTTAGAAATGGTTAAATAAAGACCAGAAACAGCAAAGTAAATGGATACTGTTTTTGTCTGAAATGTGCTTTATGTAATGTCGTACTGTCTGTTCAACTCAGTATTCAATTAAATTACTAGAAGAGAGTTCTGTTAGTAATCAGGGCAAAATCAGAGTGATACTTCTTTCCTCAGGTTCTGCCATTCAGTGTTTTCTGACCTAAGTAATTGATCAATAGTGTCATGAGTGCTACTCCCTGGTGAGTGTTTCCCTCTAAATTTGTCTATATTGGCATCTGATACACAAGATACAAGTTCCACAAGATTATTTTTAGGGATATGAAGTGTGCTTCCTTTATTATTTTATTTACTGAAAAAATAATTTCATCTGATGTCCCTAATTTTTTGCATTATGAAACAGTGAGCACTTACTCCCTATGCATCTTCACTTTGCCAGCCATAATTTTATGTGTTTACACAGTTTCTCTCCTTGGATCTTTTTCAGACTGAGGCATTTCTACCATTTTAGTCTATCCCATTACAGAATTCATTATATATTTTTGGTAACTATTATTTCCCTTCTCCATACATTTCTATCTATACCATGTCTGTACTGAGCAGCAGTAGCCCAGATTCCAAAAGCTACATTGACATTTCACAATTTTACAATACTTACACCTTTCCTATTGACTCTGTTCTTTGTTTTTGACTAGTTCAAGTGGTGTGTGAGCCAGGCTTACTGCTCTGTATTTCCACAGTTCGTACCCAATCTCTTGGAAGAAAATTTTTTGTCAAATTTCCTACTTACTACACTAGTTATGGGGCCAATTTAAAGGCTAATTCAGTCACTTAATCTTTTGGGGATTTTGCACTTGAGTTGCTCAGCTGTTGTGTAAGTGCTGTTGGGAATCTTATTACTCATTTTATTGTTTTCTAAAGCCTCTTTTGCTAATGCTTTCACTGAGACAGATACTTATTTAATGCCAGGAAAAACCCAACCAAAACCAAAACACTGGTTTGGATATTGCTCAAGCTCCTTGGTAGATTGATGCAAAGAATTAATTTAATTGCTTATTTTATTTTTTCTCTTACAGCCTTATGTTCTTGGAACATTTCTTTTACACACTGGTAATCTTTTGGCCCTGCAGGCTCCTGGTATTGAATATTCTTTTTTTTTTTATTTCAGGTTTTTATGACTCAAATTATTCTTTGTCCTGACTTACAATTTTGCATTTAACTTGTTACAACTTATTCATCTGTTTTCTTCAGCTGGACACAGCTTTCACTTTTTAAAGGATGCATTTAAAAAAAATATTTCTGCCAGTTTCTGATTGTTAAAAAGCCGGCTTTCTTTTGGTCCTTTTCAGATGTGTCATATATATTTAATTTGATGTTCTACCTTAGTGTTTTAGGTATTATAAACCCTGCTTAAAAAGACATTAACCTTTTAACTGCTGCATTTAAATTTGGTTTACTAACTGAAATACTTACGTGTAGTTCATCTCTTTGAAGTGAATGTTACTGAGTGGATGTTTTAGTTTATTAAATTTAATTATCTTCTTTAAGGCACCATAGTATCACCTCCTATGTCATTCTTATATTTCTATACCTGTTCTAATCTATACCTTGCTCTAATACCTCCTTTTCAAATAATTTGTGATACTCTTTGTTCATAGAAGGAGTTAAAGATCTTCAAAATCTAAACAGATTAATTATTTGCTTCCATCTGGTTTGCTTTGTATTGGAGACCTAGATCCCACAGCTGTATTTCTAATTTTACTTCTATTACCATTAATTTGCACTTAAACTAAATACAAATTCCTGCTCAAAGGAAATGCAAATTGAATACATGTGAATATCCTGACCTGTACAGAAAAAGAGCTAAGGGAAAAGCCCAGTTTCTGGTTTTATTCTGGTTTTTATATATCATCCAATCAGTCATGTCAATAGCATTAAGCTAAAACTACAGCAAACAGGAGTTTTGAGGAAGATATGAGATTAATATGAAGCTATAACTCCACAGGCATGAATTCCTTTTTTTCAGATGCGGACACAGGTAGAGTAAGGGATCTTTGAAAATAAAAACATTATACTCTTATATTACATTCTTAATAAAATAATCTTATACTAAATAAGCATGCAAATACATGCTTATTTTCTCAATTATTTCACAGAATGCTAAAGCAAACTGTCACGTTTTTTGGCTTTTAATCTTCCTCCTTTATATCCTGTGAGAATTAGTAAGATTAATTAGCCAAACTAAGCCAAGTAGTCTTCCCCATTGTTGCTGTACTTTCTTTCAGAACTCAAAATCTGGCTAACACAGACAAAACCTATTAAGTAGACAGCAACAGGTAACAGGTTACATGTACAGTTTCTTGGCTTGTTCACTAGAAACAGTCTTGTTTGCAGTGAATTGTGTTATATGAATACATATTTACCAATTTTTTGCTTACTTTCAGTGTACTTATCTAAAGGAAACATCTTCCCTTCAATAGTTGAGAGAAGCTGTACATAACATATCTTGTATTTTGGAAGAGTTGTAGAATTTTTCCTTTTTTTTCCCCCAAGAAAGAATTTTATCATTTCTGTTCACTTTATTATCAGCTGAAAATCTTTAAGAATTTTCTCTGTAATTGAGTGGGTTTTTTTTTCCTTCAGGTGGTCACTGGTTTGTTTACGAACTCAGTCATAACATTCTCAGTTCAGAAGAAACAAATAGCAAAATTTCAGCTTCTTTGCGTTACCATTCCCTCATAACGTGCATGTTGCATATAAAAAAGAACTTTCTCAACAGTTTGAAATGTCAGATTTGTATGAATCTACACAATGTTTTGCTTTCAAGATGTCTAAAAACACACTATAAAAGCTTGTAAGTGGGTTGGGTTTTTTTCAGTGCAGATATTTTCTTAGATTTAATTGTTGGCAATTTACATTCTAAGGAGAAACTGTACAAATTTTTTTCAATATTTTCCCCAGAACTTAAATTTAAGGGAGTCACATTTATAGCCACAACTTTTAAGGTTTAGCACTCACATTGTTTAAATAACTTTCAAAGTGCAGAAGCATAGATATATATGTTATATTACATCTGGTGTAGATTAAGTTAGACAAATACTATGAAAATTGGTAAGATGATATCTTTTCCTGATAAAGTTTTCTATCTTATTTTTTTCTGATCAGATTTTTATTGCCTTCAGTGATATGTTTTTGATAAAAACAGATCTCTAAGAGGCATCTGCCTTAGCACTTGATTTGGAGTAGAAGGGCTTTTTTTTTGTCCTTACTTAGGCTTCAGTTTGCATCACAAAGCCATCTTGGAGGACACTGACTAGATTTCAAGTGAAAATACTCTCAGAGATGTTCTGGGGCTATACGTAATGAACTCCAATCTAGAAGGGCACTTCATCAATAGAACAAGACACAAACCCCAAATGAAATGCATATTCATTTCATGGATACTGGGTCCTAAACACCATCTACAGACCTGGCTCTGTGGTGTCTCTTCACTCACTGATATAGACATAGCCTAAAGATTTAGGATCCAGATTTTCCTTCTATGGGAAAATTTGTAGGAGTGCAAATAGACTAGTGCAATAGAGAGAAACAAAGAATAGTTTCTAAATTAAGAATAATTAAGTAATTTGTAGATAGCCTGTAAGGGACTGTGTTTACAAATAGTTGAACTTGCATCAAAACTCTTTTTGATATCTCTCTACCACATTAAATTCTTGGTGGCTTTTTCCATTACAACTTTTCATTAAAATCCTAAAATTTGTGATACATATTGTGAAAGCAGGAAATTTATTTTTTCTCACCTCTTAAGAAGTTGTTCAGCATCTGTACATTCGCTACACTGTAGAACAAGATGTTTACCTTCAGGACTAAGTCCTCCTAATTCCTGTCCAAACATCGGTCTGGTGCATAAGCCCTCAGATTTCTGATAACTCATATGATATGTATGGTTTAGGATTTTAATTATGTCAATGTTTCACAAATATGCTGATTTCACTTTCTGAAGGAAAAATAGTGAGTAACATCTGGAAATTGGGGGAATTATATTTATTTCACTGAGGAGGTCTGACTGAAGAGCTATTCATTTGTAAGCATTGTGCAATTAACAAAACAAAGACTTATATATATAGCACAGTTAGCGCTTGTCTTGAAGAACAACATTTTCCATAAGTACAGTTGTTTTCAGCATTGACAGCTAGGAGCTTAAAAAGCAACAGTTTGGCAGGTGGATTTTAAGTCTTGTTGCAAATATGTCTGCAATTGATTTTTACTCTGTAAGTATACACTCAATGCATAAAAAGCTTTTAATGAATAATTATATAAAGATAATGCTAATTTTCTTTTTTTGGAGAAAAAATAAGGAAAAAAAAAGTTAAGAAGTATATTTTTACAGGTAAAGCCCAAAAGTTTGGAACATGTGGTCATACATTAGAACACTGCAAATCGTGCACTAGTATAAATTTTGTAATCTAATAATTAGATACTAAAAAAAATTTAAACATATAATGAAAAAGACTTTAATTTATATATTTAAAAGCAAGTTCATAGAGCACTTCCTTATTCTTTATCTATGCTGGACAAGGAACATTGCAGCATAATAGGTTTTGAGCCTATTTAAGTTATCAGAAAAGCTATCAGTTGTGTCACTGAAAAGAGGTTTAAACCATTTATAAGATTCTGTTTCAGATTTAAGTATTTTGTATATATATGACTAATGGATGAATACCAATTTTCTCCATTAAATACAGTAACAGTAATGAAGTGCTGTTTTCATAATGAGCTGTCAGCTCCTATCAATTTTATTCTGTGTGTTATTAGTGATATTTTATAGGTTGGTATTGTTAATGGCAATTCATGACTGGCCACTCATGCTTGTACTTAACTTTAGCTATTAGTAATGAAAACTTTCTTAATAAATTCACAAATTAGAGTTTTGCAGATGCTGCTGATTTGGTGCTGTGAACTTCTGCCAACATCAGTCTTGTGAAGCCCTAAGCTAATCGATTTTTTTCAATTTCACAACTGAAGTAATATTGTGCCAACTTTCTTGGAACATTATTTTATAGGAATTCTTGCACAAAATTGTCCCATATAAATTGTTTGGCATCTGTTAATGAAACCAGAGCAAACAAACCACAAACCTGAAGTAAAAGAAATCTTCAGTATCCTTCACACAGAACTTGGCATGCAACACCACAGAAATTTATGTTCAGAATCATACTTTTAATGACACTGTTCTGTAACAAAGAAGGAAAAAATCTTTAGTAATGGTTATAGAAAAAATATGCTCATGTACTCTTTCTGCTGCACATCTTTTCTTGTCCCCACCAAATCAAACATGTCCAGGTTTTTGTTTCAGGGAAGGCTTCCTACGTATTCACAATGTTTATAGTGTGTGTAACCAAGTTTTACGAACAGTATTTCCAGTTGAAATAAGAATTAATGGTGCAGAGATTTAATATTTCATCTGAAAAAACATAGATGTTGTGGATGCCCCCTCCCTGGAAGTGTTCCAGGCCAGGCTGGATAGGGCTTTGAGCAACCTGGTGTAGTGGATGGTGTCCCTGCCCATGGCAACGGCTTGGGACTAGATGATCCTTAACATCCCATCCAATCCAAACCATTCTAGGATTCTATGATTCTTCTCTCTATATTGAATGGTTATTCAGAAACATAGCTTAATAGCCTCTATTTGGAGAAAGAGCTTAAATC
This sequence comes from Falco peregrinus, assembly GCF_023634155.1. NCBI lineage: Eukaryota > Metazoa > Chordata > Aves > Falconiformes > Falconidae > Falco > Falco peregrinus. The sequence goes on from NC_073723.1 coordinate 66,739,451, forward strand.
CTTTAAAAAAAAAATCTGCATTTTCTCTTCAAATAAATGTTGGTAGCTAGCTTCTCTTATAATATTCTGAAGAAAATATTTGTCTGAAGATCCAGACATGGATCTCCCATATCATATGTGCCATCATCTACACAATCAAGTATAAGGAGAGGAGAGGATAGTTCCCATAGTTTACTCTTGCTTAGTTATAAGCAAGCAAAAGGTCTAGCTCTGTCCACAGAGTTTTGTGTCATGGAAACTGGAATGGGCCTCAAGGGTGTGTCTTGCTCATGTCCAATAACTCAATAGGATCAAGTGTTCCAAAGAATTCCCTGATGGTCCTCCCGTTTGTTTAGAAGAGTCTTTTAGTCTCTGTATTTTAGTATTTTAAGATCAGTTTGGTTTAGGATGGGAGGCTTACTGGATTTTTTAGGTCACAGGCCTGGATTTATGTATTCATGACATCCAAGTTTTTCTTTTGCCAGCTAAGTACTTGGATCTGCTTTTAATGATATTTTTAAAAAATAAAAATAATAAAAAAGCTGTATAAGTTTCCTCTTTTTTTTTTTTTTTTGTTGTTTTGGTTTTGGTTTTTTTTGGGGGGAGGGGGTTGGTGTTTTTTTTAGTTTGTTATCTTTTATGTACTATGCCTTCCAGGTTGTTTTTGAAAGATACATCAGAAGATTTGTAAAGAGGAGGCAGTGTCAGAAATGATATTTTAATTTTTGATGTCTGAAGAATTTATATACCAAGTTGTTTTCCTACAGGAAAGTGCTACAGGGTTTTCACTGACTTTCAGTTGAGAATGCACAGGATGCACAGTGGTACTCTTCAGCAGCTTTAATGAGGCAGGCTACTTGGTGTAGAGATATATTTCTACATGTTTGCATTCTGTCTCTTTGATATCATTGCCTGCAGTCTTGTAAAATTTTGTGAAAGGTAAGACTTAGCACAAGAAGGCATTTGAAGGAAAGATAAATGACTGCAGAAAATGGGATGTTGTTACTTTTGGATTGTTGTTGACAGAAAACTCAGCCACCATGTTTTCAGGAGTTATGCTGCAAATCTTGACTGAACACAAAGCCTGAAGTTCCCATTTTATTTTAATATCCCTTCAAGACTTTCACCAAGAGCAGAGATGCAACTGCTTGGGTATTGACCCTCGGTCATAAGAATGAAAAATGCATCTGCCTCGGTCGTTTTTCTCCGTTGGTGCCCATAAGCTGACATGCAGTGACCAGTGAAAACAAAAGAAATGCATGTGATATTTTTCACAACTGGTGTCCCAGCCTCCAGTGTTTTCTCACTCATGAGCTTTCCTAAATTTTTCATGGTTTCTTTGCTTGGTAATTTTTAACAGATCCCTCCTCTGGTGCCTGTCCAGCCTTCCCTTAGATACACTGCTGATTTTTTGCATCCACAGTACTCTGCCAAAAACACTTCCATGGCTTCCTACCCACTGTCAGACAAGCCACCTCCTGTGACTAGTTTGAGTCTGGACCTTGCTGTCTTCATCTCCTACTCTTAGTCCCTCTGCTGGAGTAGTTGGTGAATAGTTTATCCCCATCTCTCTCACAACACGTTGCTTTTCATCTCAAAGATCTGCACTTTAGCCAGCTATTCTCCTGGCTCTGCCATCCCTTCTTCAGGCTGAAGAGGCCTCATCGCTTCTCTGACAGATCTGTTTTATACCTCCTGTTGTCCCCTCTGACCCTTCCTATTCTCCCTCTTGGAGAGGAATAGGAGATGGGATGAGCTCAGATGTGGGTGAACCATGGTCTTAGTGTCATAAAAATGCTCTGGTTTCCCCTGTTGCTTTCCTAGTCATTCCTAGCACTTGATTTGTCTTTCTGGCAGCTACTGAGCACTGAGCCAATGTTTTTAGGGAACTCTCTGCACTGACACTGAGGCTTGAAGCCCCTCATTTCCTAAAATAGATGGACCTGGTTCACTGGCCTGTGTTAACAGATGTGTTTATATGCTGAATTTTAGCATACTATTGCCATTGCTGCTTTGCCACTATTATTGCCATTTCAGTGCCTGGTTGCTCAGAAGTGCCTGGTGTGCATCCTCACAGCCTGATCTTATCCCAGTTCTCTCCAGCACCAGCAAATCATCACCAGTTGCCTCACTGCTTGCCCTCTTGTGAGGCTCCCAGGGGATATGGCGAGCAGCATTGGACCCAGTGAGGTCTCTTGCAAAGGACTGAATATGTGGTCCCACCCGTTTCCCATCTTTTACTCAATTATTTATGCATTCTATGATAGTCCATCTTATGTCAGGGTTGCCTTGATTCCTTAATAGCCAGCATTGAAAGGCAAAAAGGAAATCCAAACATGTATTCAAAATTTAGTTTAATATAGACAATTATACTAAGATAAATTGCCTTTATATTTTAGCTTATAGGTTATTTTCTCCCTATGTTAATACTGTGTAGTACCAGTATATGGTCTTTAGTCAGGCATCTCATTTCTTCTGAAGTACAGCTTCATTGGTTGGTGATGTGTTTTCTGACGAGGACATTAATGGCATGAGCTATATACTTATATCAAACGTCAAACTTCTTATCTCGATTTAAACTGAAAAAATAAATTACAGGAGACTTTACATTTGAGATAAATATTTCTATTCTTTTTCAGGAAAATTGGTTGCTACTTTAATCCTCTAAGATCAATGAATTAAATATGGCTTCAGGATAAATTTTGTGCCTTCTTAACTGAAAGATCCTCATCTGTTGCATGAGAAATTAATTCAAATTCAGTGTCTCAGATAGAGAGAGAAATAATAAATCTATGGCTTAGATGGATAGATACTTTTTTTCTCTAAATGAGGATATATTGAATTAATTTTCAATTGTAACATGTTGGTGTTTGGGAGGGAGGTTATTTCTGTTGAACAATATCAGTATTACTGACAATATTTTACAAATTTCAGTTGTTGGATATTTATATGGTTTCTGATGATACATTAAATTACTTTCATTATACTGTTCTTCCAAAACTCAGAGTTTTAATTTAGCCTATCGGCTTTTGGAGCATCCAGATTTACTGATGAAGTGCCTACTTGGTCCATAAGAGTATAGCTATAGGTAACTATATTTACATAGGTGTTCTTTAAGATAAGTTCCCTTAAATACATGATATATAACCTATTTTATTCAGGTTTATATCTGCAAAAGCATTTGTGATTATGTTAAAAAACCTGCACCTTTAGGTTGTAAGGTTTTTGGGTTTTTTTATAACTTTATACTAAAAGCTTAAATGCTGAAACCAAGTAAAAATATTTTTTTAAAAAAGATTGAAGATGTCACTGCTGAATATAGGAGTATATTGTACATTGTAGAGAACTTGGGATTCAGGATGCATAACCTCACCTGAAGAATATATATAAGTCACTTAACTTGCCACTCTTGTAAGTCAGGACGTTTCTTCCTTGTTAGTTCTGAAATTAATTCAGGAAATGTTGCAATAGTTTTCTTAAATCAAGTCCTGAAAAAAAGACTGTCTTTGTGGAAGCGTTTGCATGATCAATGTCTGGAATAGAAAAAAGAAGAGAGAAAACCATTCTACAGATAGAGGAAACAATAACAGTAAGACACCAGGGGGGTGGCAGGGTACCTGGATAGCTGTTTACATATTGGTCTGTTGTGTACTCTTTTCTTGAAATAAAAATATAAGATTTTCCCCTCCAAACTGAAATGATATAGAAAAGGAAATAGTATTCAGTCAGCTAACTATTTTCATTTAAAATATCTATGTAATTTCATTAAACTTTCCCTGCCCCACCAAATTTACTATTGCAACTGAAATTCAAATTAAGGTGTTGATGCATACATATTAGAACACATTTTATATATAAATAGGATAATTGCAACAGACTGCTCAAAAGACAGGAATTTTGTCCCTATTTGAATTGTTCAATGAAGCATAAGCAGCAGCAGTTATGCTCTCAAGAAAGATAAAAAGAGTAAAAACCCATGTACCTTTAAAATAACCGGCTTTATGTTTGTGCATGCACAGCAGCTGAGGACTTAATGAAAACTTTAAAAACCTTTCCTCATACAGTCTCATGGAGTGTAAACAACCAGGTAGAAGGCGTTGATAGACTGCCTCATTATAGTGGTGCCTATGCCATTTAATCACAAAGCAAACAGCAAGCCAGTGGCCTCTTACAATGTAGAATGTAATTTTTCTATTTGAAACCTGTTTTGCACAAGCCAAACTCAGTTGCTTTAAAGAGAAAGCTGACACCTATTCCAACCTACTTATGCTGACTTGCACACATTTTCTTTACGAGTTAGGATTGATGTGCTGGGTCGATACTCAGAGCTGTCAAAATATTAATGTACATCACTAAGTTTATTTCTAAAAAACAAATCAGCTTTGAGTATGAAAGTTCTTCATCATTTCTCAATTTCTTTTTTTTTATTTTTATGATACGGACATTAACAAAGCCCAGCATTGCTGGTGCAGCTGTTGTGAATTCTTTCTCATTTTTCTAGAATTCTTTACTTTTCCTAAATACATGCCAAAATTCAAGTTAAAATGTTATGATTGTATGCAAATTAAAATTATATATTAAAAACATGGGGGGTTTAATTTCTCACAAAGTGTATTTTTATCTGCATTTTAAGAATGAAGTATATGCAAAGGTATTAGTCAACTATTGCATAACGCTGTTATATAGACTTGCTTTTTCTTTTCAATCTTTATTTAAAAATACCATGTTAATAGCAATATTTGAATATTTGCCAAATACTAAATAATTTGGCTTTTCTTAATCATGAAAGTGGTCTATCTTAATTGTAACACTACAATTTCATCTTAACAGTATGATTAAACTTCAAGAAAATATGTAATTAAAATCTTCCCAGATGGAATTAGATTTATAATATAATACTCAGGAAATAGAACCTTCCTCTCTGAGTTGCAGACAACTTTATTAGCAGTGTGAATAAGTGTCTTTTAGTCTTTTATAGATTTTGTTCTCTTTTGCATTTTTTAAAAGACGTAAATACAAGGCTACAAAGACTACAAAGCCTTTTAAGCCCAAGTAATTTTGTACAAATGTATAAGATCCTTCAGAGCAAGAGTGGAATTCTATCCTATGAAGGACTGTAACAAAAGTCTGTGCAAGGACTTATTTCCCAAATAGCGCAAAGGGAGACTGAAGAGTCTTGTTTAACTGAATGGACAGTGTCAGCTTTCTGCACAGAGCAGGATTGTGCCCTACAATTACAGCAAGCTGAAGCATGACATTTTCTTTCATTTCAGGTGAAAGTTTGAATCGGCAGGTATTTATTCAGCTATGGCTGCTTCTTGCAGTCAATCTCACTGAAGCTAAGTGGAGCCTGCTTTTGTCTGTCAAGAGATTCTGTATGCCAATGTATGCATATGAGAAGGATGAGGTAGCTAGATGGACTGAGTGATGGTATCAACAGAAGGCTTCTCTATAGCTACCAAAGTTCCATTGGCTGAAGTAGAAAATACAGATACTTTTTCAGCTATTGAAACTGTTCGACATTATTAACTTGATCTTTAATATATTACTAAACTTGGTCACACATCAAAGGGAAGCAGGAAAATACACGGAGGAAGCCCTGTATTCAGTTATAGCAGGAGAAAGAGTGTCTGTGAATAAAAGTGTTATTGGTAAGATAACCTTTCAGCTGTAAAGGTGACATGTAAAATGTGCAGAAGCTACTCCAGTTCAGAGTCAATCAAACTGTTAAAGCAAGCAGCTTGCCATCTCTACTTTTCATTTTGGCTAATTAGATACTTAACTAAAATCCACTACATTTTACAGTCATTTTTCTTTCTGTTATCTTTGGTTTGTTGTTGCTTTAAAGAAGATGCTTAGTGAATTATAAATTGCATGTACTCTTCCACAAAGTATGTATATTGTGAATAGATACTCAATATTTTTGTTTCATCTGGAACTAAGCTTCATAAGACAGACTAACTCATTTCAGATTCAGGAAATCAACAGCTGTTTTTTTTTTTCTGTATTTTGCAGTCTACATATGTACATCATTGGTTTTATTATGTACATATTTATATTTTTTTAATGATATGTACAAAATACGTATGAAACCTGATGCCAGTTTGTGGGCTGGATTCTCACAGAATTTGGCACAGTGGCTCTTCACCCTGTCAAAATCTGCATTTTTCAGATTTCAGTGAAGAGATTTGTGTTTGTATCTTAAGAAAGCAGAGTCCTAAAAGTTCTCATTTGTTGTCCAAAGAGGGACATGGATCTGAAGAACAAGATGATTCCCATTAAAATGCTTAATGACCATCTTTCCTCTTGAAGAAAAGAAACTTGCAAGCTCTGTGGACTAAAACTCTTAGAGATCAGCCTTTCTAGAGGGTTTCAGTGTATCTCTACCTGCAGACAATAAGGACTTGATTGTGGTGTTATGGAATAAATGTGAAGTTTTCCATTGATTTAAAAGCAGATCATATCAAAAAAGGACATCCTTATGAAAGAGACCAAATGAAAATTACTGATCAGTTTGAATGTTTAAAAAAACTATATGAAACTCTAAGAAAAGCTTCAAATTTAGTATTTGACAAAAAATTGGTTCAAATCTGGTTGGTTTTGTTTGTTTGATTGCTTTGTGGAAGACCACTGCAATTAAGTGACTACAATGAGAAATGCTTATGAAGCTGGCAGGTACAATTAGAAGCCAGTTGGGAATTTTCTCCAAATATTCCTTTTAAAGAGATATAATTTCTATAGGAATTATTTTTGTATAAGAAATTAGATAATTGCAGTAAATTTAAAGTTTAAATTGATGTTTCTAATTCCCAATTTTAATTTAAAAATTTAAAACATATTTTATTTTGCATTTGTTAATTATTTTTTTTCTTTTTCTGGGCTTCCCTATCAAAATTCATCCCCCATGATACAAAGTTGAGTTTGGCCTATAGGTACATCCTATTGCATCACCATGGGAGTTAATTCTAAATCTGTATTGGAATGTGAAAGATTTCTAGTTGTTTATTTCAAAACTTTTGTTATGAAACTGTAAACCCTTCAGATTTTCACCTAAACTGAAACTAAAACAAACACTGAAATACAGGGGTTTTCACCAGGACAGATTTCCTGAAAATGTGCTTTTATAGCACATAGCATTTTGACTGTGGTTACTAATAACTATTTTAACTAGGGACGCATTGCTAGCGAGGGAAGTACACAGCAAATACTCATTATCCTTTTAATTTCAGACTTACTATAATTCTGATAAAATATCAACACAGTGCTTTTACAAGGTAATTATTCTTCAGTTTGTTAGTTTACTGTTTGCTTATTTCACAAAACAAAGCTCTATCTGGGATTACTGAGATGACCGAAGGAAACAGGCCTGTTCTCTTAAAGGTTAATAATAAGGAACATGAATAATGTAATCCGTAACTCTCTTTGTTACTCTGTTCCTGCCTACAGCGGTTGCCTGCACAGCTGCTCTAGGGGTCATAGAAACTGTAGTAATTCACTGTACATACCAAAATGGTTCCCTGAGATCTGAGTACAGTCACACTTATTAAAGTAACTGTATTTTAACTATTAAAATCCTCATTTAAGATGAGAAAAGGTAAGCTTTCAGAGTTAAAAAATGGTATTGCCATTTTACTTCCTTGTGATTTTTAAATCTAGTGAAAATAAATATTTAACATTTTATGCAAGAATGTAGTCATCTGTATTCAGTGATTTGGCAGGAGCACAGTAAAGAGTGAAGATATCACCCATTCCACCATCCTGTCTCTTCCCAAAGTGCGGCTTCAGTAGACTGTTCATACCAAATCACATAAGCATCCTTGTTACACTTCTGAAATCTACTGCATCTTTGCTGATATTGCTTAAAGGTGTGCTAATCACTGTCAGTTGCTGTAATACCAGACACCTGTGAGCTTGCAGTTGGGCAAAGACAACCAGGTTTTTTTTATGTAGGACACTGAACAGGCAGCAGATGGTAATAAGCTTCACTCAACGCTGAGCTGGGCAGGATTCACACCACCAAACTAGATGTGTAACACTTTAAATCCCTTGGCTAATCCCATGAGCCAGCCATTCTCCGTAATTGTGTCTTTCCATAAGAAGATGTACTTTATATGTTCCAGTCTCAGCTGAGTGAATAAACATGATTTAATGTACTGTCTTTAGGATTTTACTAATCTATTTATTAGTTCCCCTTTCAAGGGAAATTATAATGATGTGTTTTCACTTAAAGCAATTAGAATGTATTTTTAACAGGGGAAATGACTTAGATTATAATTACAGAGCATTATGCTGTATTTTTAATGATTTTGGTCTTCAGAAGAATGAACAGTGAGAACCATTTTGCATAAAGTTATTATCTTGCTCTCACAACATAATTTTGACTTCCTTCTTAGCCTGCTGGGTCACCACAGCTGTCAGATCAGGGGCCTGTGTCTTAGATCAAAATAAAAAAAGAAGATGATGAGTAAATATTTACAATTACATCTGTAGTACCTGAAATATCTCCTCTTCATTACAGTATTTGAGTTTTCATATAGTTTTGAGCCAAAACCAAAGCTAAATGTGGGAATATTTTACTGCTGGTTTTTATATTTTTAGTTCCCAGTGTTGCAGGTCTAAAATAGAAAATTAAAGCTAGTGCTATAGCAACAACAAATCTATGAAACAGAAAGACAAGCATGCCTTATCTTATGTATTCAATAGACAGGGAAGATAACATAGAAGGTAGAGCAAATGCAATTTTACTCATTAGAGTAAAGGCAAAAAAAGGCCAGGACATGTTATGTGACACATCTGCTTTGTAAAGAGCTGGTTTATAGTCTCATGAAAAATGTGGACAATCACAAAATAGTAGATAAGGAGCCTGGCAGATAGGTGTTCAGCCTTGTGTACCCACTGGTTTGCATACAAGCACTGAGGTAACTGGGGAAGTGGCAGCAGCTGTGGACTCTGTATTAGTGTGACAGGAAAATCTCATCCCATTTTTTTCTCAGCTGCTATGTAGGTAGACTCTTTTCTAGCAATGCTATTTTGCTGAGTAGTTTTTGCAATATTTTTCTCAAAGTATTTTAAGAAAACTAGATACCCTTTCCAAATCCTGAGTCTTTTAGCTGGTGTAGGAATTACTAAAATCTTGGATGGGCAACAAAAGAGAAGTCTCCTGTTAGTGAGGTTATCTGAGTCAATCCTCCTTACTGAGACCTGACTGAGAGGGAGATGAACAATTATTCTCCCCTAATTCTCCTAAGTTTACCCGGCATCAGCAGTCCTTACTAGGCCCTCTCTTGTGAAAGGTATTTTTATAAAAGCAAGCAAGTAAAAAGCGTAAGTGGTACTGCATTGTGTAAGACGGAACAGGAAAAGTTTACAGTTTGTGACTGTACAGCCAAATTGTTGGAAACGTGAGTCCTCTGACAGTATTACATTATTGCTATTATATCTTAGGTAAATAATTGTACTTTTTAGATGTTTTACTGCAATGTGTACATGAATAAAGGATGCTTTGGTGTGTTTGGCAGTCTGGTAGGAGGGAGATTCTGAACTCCAGGAATTTAAAGCACGAAAGTGGAGATAGCTGCTCGTAGCTTTGCTTGACAGGGCCGGTGGGAAATGTGCTAGTATGAGTGGAGATGAGCTGGTGAAGTATGGACCTCAAATATGTGCCTGAGTGCAATAAGAACAAAAGTAATGGGGCTGAATGAGTTCGTGCTGCTGAGCTGAAACTGGAGGAATAGGAGGAGGAAGGGCTCAGCAGGTAAGGGAAGAGGAAGGGTGCAGTAAACAAATACATTCATACCGCAGCTCAGATCTCTTCCAGACATGTTCCCGATGTATTAAGAATAAAGTTTAACTTATGGGTTTTTTTTATTGAGGTTCCCTCACTATCAGAAAAAATACAGGTCACAAATCATAACGTTCCCGCATCACAAAACATTTTCAGCCATCATAGCAGTTCTCTTTTTCTGCATGCAGCCAGCCATTTCTTTTCTGAGGTACCAGGCACTGTGAATCAAAGGATCAAACCAGAATTTTGTGTGATGCATAACACTGGAAGATGATCCCTGTTGTTCTTTACCCCTCTCCTGATGGACAGAAATATCTTAATTTAATTATAGACCCATCTTTTAATCCAACGCTTTCCTGTAGTCACAGAAGTGTATGAGATCCTCTAGATGTGGGATGGATGGCTGTTTAAGACTAACTGACTGGATGCCACTGGAAGCATTTGGTTTTGTAAGTCTGTCAAGATTTCACTTTTTTGTTGTGAATCCCTGAAGGGGATTTGGGAAAAAAACTCATGCTGGCTCTTGGGTAGGCATGTGGATGGGCTGGAATAGTACAGATGTGAGCTGTGAAGGAGGAAAGTATGGAGGTTTGATTCAGAGCAGTTCTGTAAAAGACAGAGGAGAGTCTATGGAAGACAGAGCATGTTAATTTTTCCTCCTCTTGCTTTTTACTTTCTATTGCACGACTGCTATTGTGTAGGCAACTTGTCAATGCATAGTATATTTGAAATGCTCTGATAAGAGTGCAGTGATTAATTGGTTTGGTTGTACTGAAGACAACTATTTCTAGTCAAATGATATTTTTTTATTAGCTTCAAGATTTGTTCTGAGAAATATACTTCATGGGGCATTCTTGGAAAAACATGCAATTTTTAAGTTTCATCAGAATTCGGATCTCTTGCTGAAAAGGTGGTATTAAGTGGTTTTCTCATTTGTTTTAATTTTAGTTGTATTTTCAACAATTATGATCTTGTTATTGATGTGGTAGCTTTCTTTCAGAGCATTTTTGTTTAATAATGAAACCTATGCTGTTGTGAATATCAATTTGCTATTAGTGTTGTTTAGTAAATAATGGATGTTAGCAGTAGGCAAAGAATTTTTAAATCAGCTTCAAGTTTAAAACCTAGTGTGTGTTGTATTCTCCTATTCTCTAAGGGCTATATTGAGTGCTACTGTAGTAAAGCATGTGAAGAGGTCATCCCTTATTTAGATAATGTATACTGTGATAGAAATGGTATAATCAAGCATCTATTTTGAAGTAGTAATCCAATCACTGTTTGAGGCTTACTGGAAATAATTAAAGAACTTCTGTGTTAAGACTGATTAAAAAAACAACAACAACAACAACAACAAACAAAAAAACCCAAACCCAAACACTTGTCTGTTTTATAAAAGTATTTGTGTCAGTATTCTAGCTGAAGGTATTGTCCTGGTTTAACCCCAACTAGCAGCTAAGTACCACACAGCTGCTTGCTCACTTCCCACCTCCCCAGAGGGATGGTGAGGAGAATCGAGAAAAAGGTAAAACTCATGAGTTAAGAACAATTTAATAATTGAAATAAAACATTATAATAATAACAACGACAATCATAATGAAAAGGAGAGAGAAAGAGAGAAGAATAAGACCCAAAAGGGAAAGCAAACAAACCAAAGAAAAGTGATGCACAATACAATTTCTCACCACTCTCTGGCAGATGCCCAAACAGTCTCCAAGCAGTGATCAGCCTCTCCCAGCCAGCTCCCCCCAGTTTATATACTCAGCATGATGTCCTATGGTAAGGAATATCCCTCTGGCTAGTTCGGGTCATCTGCCCTTGCTGTGTCTCCACCCAGTTTCCCATGCCCCTCCAGACCTCTGGTTGGCAGGGCCTGAGAAACTGAAAAGTCCTTGACTTTGTATAAACATTACTTAGCAACAACTAAAAACATCAGTGTTATCAACATTGTTCTCACCTAACCCCCAAACACAGCACTGTACCAGCTACTAAGAAGAAAATTAACTCTATCCCAGCCAAAACCAGGACAGGTGTAGAGTTTGGTCTGCTCTAAGAGAGTAGTTGAAACTAGCACTGTATTTGAATGCTTGACAAACATTCCATTCTCTCAGCCTTGCTTTTCTTTCAGCTTTCAGTGACAGTAGAGCCATGATGATGCTTGGGAAATTGGTGTGTTGCTATGGAGATGGCTGTGATGCCACCAGTTCAGCATTTATGCTTCATTGCTATATCCAATGCAAAGAGATAAATGAGGGGGAAATCTCTGGGCTACTGTACCTATACAAGGAAAAAATAAAAATACACCAAAATTTGATGTTAATTATAAGTTAATTGAGGTATTTTTAATACCTCAGGTAACTCAGATATTTTTTTTTTTTCCTATAGCAGCTCAGTTAAGCACTTGTCTGAATTTTGAGAGGTTCAGATTTTGTGGATGATTCAAATTCATTGGAGACAAAACTATTTCAACCCAGGAATTAGAGCACTCAACAGGGATGTCAAACTACAGCAGAGCTTACATAAATACCCTGTTGTCTTACTATCATGGTTTTGGCTAGGATAGAGTTAATTTCCTTCCTGGAGGCTTGTATAGGACTGTGTTTTGGGTTTAGTATGACAATAATGTTGATAACACACTGGTGTTTCATTTGTGGCTAAGCAGGGTTTACTCCAAGTTAAGGACTTTTCAGTTTCTCACTGCACCCCACCAGTGAGTAGGCTTAAAGGCACAAGAAGCTGGGAGAAGACACTAACAGGACAACTGACCCAAACTGGCTGAAGGGGTATTCCATACCATAGAATGTCATGCATACCATACCATATGACGTCATGCTCAGTACATAAACTAGGATGAAAGCTGGCCAGGGGCTGCTGCTTGGGAACTGGCTGGGCATTGGTCAGTGGGTGGTGAGCAACTGCATTGTGCATCACTTTTTATATATCCTAATTCTGTTATTATTATTATCATCATCATCATCATCATTGGTTTTGTTGTTATTGTTGTTACTGTTATTATATTCTCATCTATTTCTGTCCTATTAAACTGTCTTTATATCAACCCATGACTTTTGCTTTTTTTCTCGCCAGTTCTCTCCCCCATTCTGCTGTGTAGGGTGGGACTGAGCAAGCAGCTGCATGGTGTTTTAGCTGCCTGCCAGGTTAAACTGTGACACCTACCTTTTTGATTCCCATGAACAGGATGATTGCTCTCTAGTAAGCTGTAAGGACAAGGTGTCCTCACTAAATTCAAGAAATCAGGAAAGTCATGGAGGAAGGAACTACCAGCAATCATGTAATTTGAAGTTTCAGTCTGTGCGTGCATGCTGGCGAAGAGGTTCTGTCAGACATTTGTTTCACGTGGTCTGGAAGGATGAAGTAAAGAAATTGCTGAGGGGAGGGCAGTATTGTAAAACAGTGCCAGAGGGAAGGGAAATGGTGATTTCTGAGACTTACACTCTGCTTGTTTTGCTGCAATGCAGGAAATTCTGTCCTGTGGGTCTGAACAGGATCGTTCATGTATGAGATGAATGGTTTTTAGGGGTTGTCCGCTATAGCCACAAGAGCTACTTCTAATGCAAAATGTGTGTCTGAGTCATAACTCTCCTCTGAATTTTCCTGAATTATAATGATGATCTATTGGTCATTCCTGGGGTAGCTCATTTTATTGTGGACAACCATCCTGGCATTCAGCCATGAGGTCAGAAGCAATTGCTTGTCTCCAAGTACAGTGGGGAGCTGACCATCTTACAAGGTCACAAGTGTACTTCCTTGGACCTCTCTTTCTCTTCCATGTTTTAGTCATTGCTGCTTGACTAGATGCAAAGTTTCAGGTCCAGAGGTGAAGTTCTTGCTCATGAACAAGACAACTGAAGTGCCAGCTCTCAGATGACTGAGCTGCCATTTCCACTAGCAAAAGTCTCCTGTTCTCAGACTCAGACCATCTGGGAGTCTTCTCTGGAGATTAAACATTAATTATTTCATTCTATCTGAAAAATGATTCTTCATTGAGGCAAGATAAAAATGTAGTTCTTATTTCTTTTTAATTCTCAGGAGTCAAATTAGTTTGTCCAGTTTGTATTTAGTTGTGAAAAGTTGCTTCCTTGGGATGTGGAGAGTACTTACATGTGACCAAGAAAACAGAAGTAAGGTAACATGAAAATAAGGATAGCCAATCTCTCTATTTATATATTTACTACTGTCATATTTTCTTAAAAGAATCTACTATCAGGAAATGAAAATGGGAAATATTTTTCTAAATTTTTTATCACTTCTGGTGCATCTTGACAAGCTGTCAATCGCTTGAAGCAACTTGCTGTGCTTGCCTTCAGCAGTACTTGTAGTTATTTAGATGAAAAATGAAAGAATCAAAATCTACTTATTCATCCTGGGTGTCTTCACACAAAACTGTTTGCCTTATTCATTCAGCTACCATTAATTGCAGGTGACATACAGGAAATTAGTTTTCTGGAATGGTTAGAAGCAGATTCTTTTCTGTTCCAGCAATAATTTACATCTGTGGAGTCACACCAGTCTCAGATACTTGAAGACTACTGGATTGGTAATGAAAATGTTAGAAATACAGTGGAGGAACATTTTAAGATCAATGAAATGTCAACTTCTAGTTTGCAAGGTGTTAAGTAACTTTCTGAAATCGACAGAATGCTGTTTTGAGCCTCTGGCCTCTGTAGCCTAGGTTGTGATGTAACCTTCATGCTGGATGTTGTCGTCAGAACCACTACTACAATAATGGCAGGGCTGTAAATACTGTACTTTGCTCAGTGCTCCTCTTAAGAGATGAGATGGGAAAGGAGAGAAAATTTTCATTACAGAAAACCCCCTTAATTTAAAACCCCATATCTTTGCCATGTACTATTTCTTCTCTAAAATTTATTAAATTTAATGTGTGCAGGATACAGGTTATCCTAGACAAAGAGTAAAAGTACATGTTTGAACTTTCCAAGAGATGTCTTGATACAAGTATCTTGATGATGTGATCAAAACTTCAAAAACTTGTGAACATTGAGCACATTGTATAGTGGAAAGTAAGAACACACATTTCTGTAGTAGTGGATAAAACCCTCATTCCAGATAAGGAGTTATTTCTTTCCTTTTATACTTCCAAAAGAATGGAAACTACCATTTCAGTGCTTGGAATCTAATTTCTATTCAGCTTTTGTTCAGAGCCTGATATTTGCATGCATGTTTGAACTGTGCTATGTTTAGACTGAAGAGATGAGGTCAGAGAATTATGCAACTCGGAGGCATAAAGCATGATGGATTTTAAAAAAAGGAATTATACATATCCTTACTCTAGACAAAGCAACACTAAACTTTTCTTTAGAAATTACTAAACCTTAATCCACAGACACTGAAATCATATTTTACAGCTATATAGTATGCCACAAGAATTGTTAAAAGACCCTTACCTTAGTTCATTGACTTTTTTGTTTTTTATTAAAGTTAGCAGCACCCAGGCTTTTTAGGAAGTCCTTTATTTGGAAGAAAGTTGAATTTCAGATCTTTTTGCAATCTTAAAAGGAGAAAGAGCTGCCATCCTAAGCTACTACTTCCAAAAAGTGACAAAAGTTTTGTTTCTGAGAATCTTTTGAGTAACAGGAGAGTGGGGGAGGGGGAAGGGAAAGTGAAGACTGAGGTTGGCTTGGGAAAAACACACTGTAGTAACACTTTCTACAGTTTCAGAAGTAGACCTTGATAGAAGAGTACTTTGATACCTTTAAACCATTTGCCTTTGCTTGAGAGCCCTGCTTCCAGGGTCTACAAGTGGCAAAACCTCTTGTAGGCTTTGTGCACCTATTTTGCTCTGCCTCATCAAAATCCAGTTTTAAAAGAGAATAAAAGGCAAAACTGGGAGGAATGAAAAGACTGTATCTTTAGAGAAAGAGTTCTCCATGTTGTTTTTCCTCAGAAATTCTTGCAGAGAAAAATACAACTAAACTTGCAAAAAATTTAAGCATTTAAGGTTGCATTTAGTCATTAATTCACATATTCATAGGATCGTGGAAGTAAACTAATCCAACACCCCTGAGTGGGATTGTTGACTACCAGTATGTGACTTTAAAATAATTTCACCCATCAGATCAAACTTCTTCTGTTCACAGTTTACAGTCATCCTCTGCAGCAGTAATGAAAGGGGTACTAAACCAGATTTCTTAATGTAAGCTCTCTCTTATAAGACACACACCATCTCTATGACAATTCCAAGATCAGAAAGAGCACTACCCTGAAAATGAAGAACTTCAGTCAGCAAAGCTTGGAAGTCCGTGTGTTTTTTAATAACATATACTTTGGTTAAATCCTCTGTGCTAATGAATTTTTCACTTGGGGTGCCTATAAATTAGTTTAATTTTGGTGTCTTCTGTGCCTTCATTTTGAGGGTATACATTCTCCCCAGTAAAGCTTCTGAGTAGAGATATACGCAAACACACACACAGACAACAAACACCCACTTACGTAAGTGACTTGCATCTCTGGGGAAGTGGTGTAGTGTTGTTAAAAGGAACGGTGACAAGCAGAATGACATAACAGATACAACCTTAAAGGAATTAAGTATGTGTTGTGTTCTGTTACTGAATTAGTTTATGGTCACTGAGGGATTTTTTTTTTTTTTTGGTAATGTTTGCCTTGCTTTTCCTGAGGGGGGAAAAAAAAAAAACAAAAAACCCCCAAACAAAAAAATAAACAGAAACCCAGCCAAAACCGAAAAACATCAAAGGCTTATTATTTTCTTTAAATACTTTTTGTTCTTTTCTGGTTATAGGCAGGGGGGAAAGGGGAAAGAAGTTTTAAATTCTCTTTTAAAATAATCCCATTTTAAATAAGCACTAAGACTGGAAGACTAAGCCTGATACATGGTCTAATCCAAAGTTTGTGCTGGACAAGAAGGAATGGTTATCCAAAGGAAATGAAAATATTTTAGTTAGTCCTAGGCAAAATTCTTTGGGTGTAAGGGTTTTATATTGCATAAATTGTAACTAGAGGTTGTTTGAAGACTTTGAGAACTAAAGATTAAGATAAAAAATTGTGGCTTTCTCATAATTTCTGGATGCGGAAGAGCACAGAAAGACAAGTTGAATATATGTGGACTAATTTGTGCAAATTCTGTCAGGACAATTGTAATGATTCTTGCAAGGAATATATTAGATAAAAAAAGAGTAATACTGCTGTGCTTCTAGAAAGAGTTTGTCCAAAAGATCAGCTCTAGTATTGATCTGTGTAGGTATATCTTGTAGAAGTATTATTTTCCTAATATTTTACTATTTTTTGATTGTGGATTTTTGTTAGCAATAATCAAGAAAGAAAATTCTGAAAAGAAACAGGGAAAATATTCACTGTTCAAAGTAGTTTAGACCACCCATCTCAATGACAGTATTTTGAATTCAAACTTGCTCTCTTCTCTTCTTGTTTCTGCCTGTGGTCAGTGGGAATGTTGCTCTCATTCCCTTTAGAGATGCGGGTAACTAAAAAGCAAGCTCTTAGTCTGCAAAAGATGACTGGAAAAGTTTACTATAAATAAGACATGGAAACTGTGTGGTGAACAACTGTGTTATTAATTTCTGCAAGGACCAAATTTAGAAAAAATGAAAATCCCATAAACCTCCTGTCTTCAATGCCAATACCATTCAAGATTACATTTTAATGATGCTCCTGCAGACTTCAGAAATGAGGACATCCCATCAAAAAGATCTGAAAAATATTTTAAAACACTTCATCCCAAAGTAAGTGTTGTGGAATTAAGTTTGCTTAAGATTATGAGACTTCAGCTATGTATGTAGGATGGAAATAAACAGACTCTATGGCATTGCACAATATGTCTCTTGGAACATATCCTACAAGACAATTACTAATGCTAATATTCTTCAATTACTGTGCTGCTAATAATAGAAGAACGGAGACTGTTATTAGTAGAAAGGGATTCCTGTCATATGCAACAATAGAAATAGCAGCAATAACGGAAGTAACAATAGAGGAGTGAAGAATTCTGTGAAAAAGTAAAAAAAAAATCACTGTAAATATGGATAATGTTCCATTATGAGTCAGCTCCATTTATGTAATATTTTATTTGAAGTCTTAGAGCTTAAATCCATCATAAACCAAGACGGAACCTATTTAAGGTGATCATTGAAAGATTAATTTAAAGTCCAGCAGGGCAGACTTAAGAAAACCTGAGGAAAAAAAACCACTAGGAAGCAGGGACTTCTTAATTTGAAAGATAGAGGAGCTAAAGGAGAAATCACATGCTATGTGCCATCTGAAAAGAACAGAGCTGGATCCTTCTAAAGAGAAATAGAACAAAAGGTTCTGCCATCAAAAGGTAGGATGGTATAGCATCCTTAATTGCTGTGTCGCAGTGGCTGTCTTGCTATGACCTGATGCTGTGAGTTCACTTGTGAATGCTGCATTGAACTACCCTGTCCACACCTGAATGGCTCTTCGTGATGACAGATTCTTTATATTATATGTTAAAAATACAAAAGCCAATAGGGTAATGTACTAAAACAAGTGATTTGGAGTCAAAGGCAAAAATCCATTCATGCAGATGTTCGCTGCCAGAATTAAAATTTCTGCTGGGACAAGACTCATAAATTAAATCACAATAAAAGCTAGCTCTCCAAAGCACAATAGTTGTGTACTAGTCACTGAGCACCTATGAAAAAAGAATTATGAATGTGAAATGTCCAAATTTTTTTTTTCTCTGCTACTCCTCAGGAAGGAAATAATTTCTATTCTGGTGAGCCAGTACCATGAGGACAACAAAAAGACCTGTCAGACTTATACTGTCTCATTGGTTATAAATAGTGTGAGGAATAGAGAAGATCAAAAAGTGGCAGGCACCTATTCTACCTGTTTCTGCAACTGAAGGAAGCAGGGCACGGTGACTTGCACATTTCTCTTCATTCATCTATGCCCAACACTTACCAAATTCTATTTTGTTTTATATGCAAGTGGGGTCATTTTAAGTGCAGGCTTTAAAAGAAAAAGGGCATACGTGTAGAAATTGTTGCTCTGCTGTACTGAACTTAGATGTGTCTGTATACTGGCAAGAGTTTAATGGCCTCATAGAAAGAGTTGCTTGGATTAATTTCTGAGATACTGGAAATATAACTGTGAATTTGGAATCCTATTTATGATATAAATACATCAATACATCTATCAGTGATAATATATACTATTATCAGTGATAAAATATACTAACATGAGGAGACTGAAGTTTACCTACTGCTGTCAGTATGTATTGTTTGATATGTACAGGTGATGTAAATATAAAAAACAACCCTTAAATGCTGAATCATTTGGTGAGTATGCCTGGGATTATGAGTGTTCATTTATGTAATTCTACAGTGAAAACTGTTTTCCTTCCTTGTGTCTCCCCCCCACCCCACCCCCAAATCAGAACATTTAATTCTACGATATTGAAAATTATTTGGGAATTTCCCCTATGACTTCATGACAAAACAAACAGGTCAAGAAGACACACTTTCTGTGCACTCTTGATATATAAGACAGTACCTCTGGTGAGCTAGTCAACTGGCACCATATACACAAATTCTTGTCTTGAAGAAGCTGAGAATTGGTCATAATACTTTGCTTATTTCACTATTCTAATACAAAAAAGTATAATAAAGTTGTTAGTCCATTCTCTGACAGTCTCTGAATCTGGCAGAGTTTTTTTAGTTCATGATTCATAGTATGTTCTTATTCAGTAGCTATTAATAAAGGTAATTATTTTATTAAACCTACTGGGTATTTTCCATAAAATCTGCATATTTTAGTTTTTAATTGTAGTTTTCTACTGACTTTTTGCATGGAAGGGTTGCTTAGCAAGAAAGCTGACTTGCAGTGGTTTTATGAGTATACTCGTTGCTATCACTATATAATAAATCTGTATCTGTAACAAGTCTCCTACTTTTTAAAGTCTTACACTTAAACTCTCACTCAGACATCACAACTAAATTGTGAGGATTAACCAGTTAATACTGCAAAGCCAGATCTTGCTTCTGGTAGAATTAGTACCAATGAGCACACAA
Source organism: Falco peregrinus (assembly GCF_023634155.1). Classification (NCBI taxonomy): domain Eukaryota; kingdom Metazoa; phylum Chordata; class Aves; order Falconiformes; family Falconidae; genus Falco; species Falco peregrinus. The sequence continues at coordinate 66,759,257 of NC_073723.1, forward strand.
CACTTACTTCCTCCCTCTCTCTCTCTCTCTCTCTCTCTCTCCCCCTCCCACCCTCCCCTCCTTTTTAATGTTAACTATGTATTATAACTTCGGCTCTTGTAGCTGAGACCGTCTCAGCAGTCTGGGGAAATAAGCAACACAATTTTATGCACTTTTAATATTGCAAGTGAGAAAAGGGACTTGTGTTAGCTAATATTGAACCAATATGTTAGGTGTTTGTACTCTGTATAGGGTATCAGAGGTTATCTGATTTGACCAGAAATGCTACCTTTTTTTTTCTTTTCCTCTTCTTCTCTACCCACTCCTGCTCTTAGGTGGTTCTCAGAACACTGAAAATCAAGATGTATTCTATTTATATGCAGCTAGTGAGAATATAAAAAAAAAAAATAGCATCATTTGGGCAGAGTAATCATTTTCTAATGCCCATGGGAAATGGTTGTGAAAGGACAGTCTTATCTCCTACTAGCTCTGGAAAGTTGGTAATAATCAGTGGAAGTGACGGAGGAGGAGCTGGTTTGAGTTTGTTTTTTCTTCCTCTGAGATAATGTTATTAACTTGGTGGGATGATCATCTTTCCCTTAACAAAGAAATTTGTATTTGATCTGTGATGTCTTGTGTATTACTAATTTGGGTCTGAGCCAAAGCATACTAAAGCACTGGCATGGCTTCTGTGGATTTACCTGGAGTGAATTTACTTCAGGGCAGACTGTTTTGAGACATATCACAGGTACAGAGGAGGGAATTCAGAGTGGTCTTTTGGACTTATGAAGTCTGGGTTTGGAAACCATCTGCTTTTCCTCTGCATTATTTCCCTGGGGTTGTAACAACAGCATTTCTAATCCCCTGTAGTGGCACATTTCCCCACAGAACATCCTGGCTAGGAATGTAACACACCAGCTGTATTTGAGTTCTTAGGGAAGCTCTTTCATGCTAGTTTTCTTTGAGTAAAAGCTGTCTTTGTCAAAAATTTGCTGTTGCAACAAAAGCTGAACAGAACTGGTGTTGGTAGTTGCAAGAGCTAAGGGCTATAGCTTTTTCTTCCAAATCCTCTTAGCTGTGTGTAAAAGTGTTTGTTTTCTCATCCTTTTCTTGGTTTGGATTATGTGTTTATTCAGTGCAATATTGATGCAGACATCCTGAAAATGTCTGCTTAAAGATGTTACCAGTCTGCTATTACAATACATCAATAGCAGACTGGTAATGTCTTTGAGCAGACATTTTCAGGAAATACTGTAAAATAAGTAGCACAAGAGTGGCAGAAAGCAAATGAAGTATTTGAAGTATGTATCTGTCTGTATACATGTTCCTCTTAAAGTCTTAAGACCCAGAGCAAATTACGATTGGGTTTTTTGGGTGTTTGGTTTGATTTTTGTTTTGTTTTTTTACTTTAAAAAATCCAGGTAGCTCTGTGTATGAATACTGCAGAAAATTTCGTCACAGTGCTCAATTTTAGTATCCATTTTATTCCTGCTGCAGAGGATTCTTGCTAACTGAGCTTTTAACTATTTCCACTTAACACAAGCTGTTAATTCATCTTCCTCCTCTTCAATTAGGCTAAAGCTAAGATGTAATGAAGGTGTTTAGCATCTGCGAAAACTATGATTCTTTGGCAGGAGGAGATTTAACCTATAGGTTACAGTAATGCAGATAATCAAATGTCAGAAATTCAGCACTGGTGTTAGACATCCTCTTGATCATTACTATTTCTGAGGTCCTGATTGAATCCTACTGCAGCCTTCATTTTGCAGAACACCTTCTTTTCTATATAAGATTAATTTCTCCATAAAATCTAGCAGACGTAAAGAAGATTCTAAGCAGAATATGCAACTGCATAAAAAAAGATACTTTTGATTTGTAGGAAACCAACATAATTGATTCATCCAACCTGATACTTCAGAGGTTTATAGAATTATATGTCACGGATAAATGCCATTTTTAGAATCTGTACTCTGTTCTGTAGTACAGTGTATCAGAGTATGTTTGAAGGGCTTTTCTTCTACATTGGTATTTATATATTGTTTAGTCTCACTGCATTTAAACATGTTGCATACACTTTGTGCATGTGTGTGTGCCTGGGACTGTGACCAGGCATTTGATAGTAGCACCTATAGACTACAGTTAGCTTTCATCCATATATATCAGTATGGCTGGATTTGCAAGATTTTCTGGATATATGCTGAAATGACAAAATACATCCAAGAATAAAGGACTAACTTTCCTATTCTACTTTGAGAATCAACTGCTGTTAGAAATTATACACCTTCATAAATATGCAGTGGCACTTATATTCAGCTCACATTTTTGTTCTTTGTGGAAAGTGCTTTAGACTTAGTGCTGTGCTCAGCTATATTAAATCTCATGCAAAGCACACTGTTTCCACTTATTTTATGAGTCAAAACAACAGCGTCTTGAGGACTGTGATACCTCAGCCAAGACTGTGTGATAAGGTAGAGAAAAGTAAGGATAGATGTGGTAGAATACTAGCTAACGTAAACCTGAGGGATAATTTTGGATTCCGAAGCTGAATTTGAGCTTTTAACCCTCTAAACTGAAGCTGTAAAAATGATTTGAGTTTTTGTCCCTTGGTAGTATAGAACAGATGTTTGTGGTTACTCTTTTGTTCAGCAGCTCTTCTTCATTTTAAGGTATTCTGTTGCATGGTTTTGATTTTGTTACACTTATTTTCACAAATCCTCACCTTCGTAACATAAAATATTAAGGAACCCATCTTTAAGATACCATCTTTCAATGTGTGTTATTTCAGATTGTGTATAAAAGTCTGAATTTTGTTTTATAAAGATGTAAATAAGAATCTCTCTCAATAACTCTAACTTGCCTGTTTCTCAGCATTGAGTTCCCTTGTAGGTATGCTAAATGAATTTAACTTTTTCAAGAACAAAGTGATGACTGTCTACTAAATATGTATAAAAGACTGCATTTCAGCTTAATAAGCTCATCTATGGAAGAGTTAAAAATTAAGAAAGTTTACTGCGGTGGTATTTCCATTATTTCAATATGTAGTTATTTAATTGAAAACTAATGAAAGGAGTAACGACTTTTTTTCCTGTAAATACTGCTTTCCATTGCAGAATATCAATCGATTATTTGTAGTTTTTCATATTCAAGTGGGCTATATTTATTTGTAACTAATCAAAGTAAAATATAAAAAGTAAGTAAAAAATTGGTATTTCCATCAAAAAAAATATCAGATGAGTTAGGTAAGCTAGTTACTCCGGTTCAGTTTGAGAAGTTACTCAAATTTATTATTAAAGCATAACAAAACTATGTTTCTCTGTTGGTATTTTTTTCTGATTACATTTAGAAAAGTACCTTTGGGAATAAATATAGATTTGGGTACAAATTCTACCTACATAATTGTTCATAAGTAGGTGCTACACATTCAGCTTAAGCTCAGTGAAATGTTTCAGATTTCTTGGGCACAATTCCTTTGGAAATATTGCAAGTTCTGGGGTTTTCCTGCTTGATACCTGCTAAAACTGTTGCAACCAAATTTTTATTGTGGTTTGTTTTGAGGTTTTTCTTCTCATCTACTGAGGCCAGACCTCACGCAAGCAGTATTAATTTTCCTCCAAAAGAATTACTGAAGGTAGTCTTGCCAAAACTGAGTCAGAAATGCAGAGAGGCAAAAAATGGCTACTGGAACTGATTTTTTTTAAATAGCCATAAGATCAATTCAGATATAAGTGATAAATTCCGCTGATCTGCAGGCTGCTATGAAAACTGAGTGCATTATTCGTGTAGACCGTCCCTCTGTCCTTGAGTTGCCCTGCTGGCAGTTCAAAGCAAAGTAACAGTGGTGGGTGCTTAAGGATTGATAAAATTGTATAACGATTTTCATAGGAATAAAACATGCAAATCTTTTCAGATATGTATCCCTTGCTCTTTTTTTAAACACAGGAAAAAAATAAATAAAGACTTCAGATTCCTTAGCTAAAGTGTTTATGCACACTATAGTTTAGTTAGTTTAGGAATAGTTGGAAAATTACTATGGTGTGCTTTGATTTCACAGAAGTCTCTAATAATAAAATAAATCTTTTTATGGATTACATGTATAGCCTGTGACTATAACACCATAAATTATAGTATATTATAAACATCTATATGAATCTATAATGGTATGTTACAGCAGCAGAAACATGATGTCTATGTGTACTGTAACTGGGTGAATTGTCCTTAATCATCTCTCTCTAACCATCCTAATTCTCCCTGACTGCAATCAAGCCCACAAGGATTGATCTAATCTGAGATGAAAGAGTTTGTAGCAGATGTTTCTATATTTCTTTTATTCCTAACTTTAAATGTCAGCAAATTTGCAATCTGGAAAATAATAATAGTAAAAAAATGCTATCAGAAATTCTGGGATTTGAACTGTGACACTAAAATGTTCTCTGGCCTAATTGTCTTCTATAATGTTGCTGAAGGTCATGCTACAAGGTTTATAAACATGAGGTTTAACCTTGATTTCTAAGTAGAATGATGAAAGGAAGCTTGAGGGTATGTACAAGGTTATCATCTATGAGGAATGTTTCCCTATTGAATAGCCTTCATAACACACCTTCAGACAGCATTTTTTGTTAAAGGCATTACTAGTGATCTTTTTGGGATGTATTTGTGGTTATTTTAATCCTGGCTTTACAGTTTGAACAGATTTGCTTCTATTGTGATTACTTTATGGTAGATACTTTGGTAATATTTGAAGAAAATTGAAATAAGAAAGAGCAGGTGGAGTTAGAATCCATAAAAAAAGGAAAAACCTCCCAAGACTTATTATATCTTGTGGTAAAGTCCTGGCCCCACATCCCAGAGCTGCTGACAGGAGCAAGTAACCCCATGCTTCTGAGCAGGGCTGTGGGTTATTTTTGCCTCTCCTCCTGTTCGGGAGGTAGGTGTCAGTTGACTGTGGAGGATCTTTTCTCTGCTGCTGGGAGATAAACCAGTTCCCAGTGGTGTGGTAAAGGCACAGGAGGTGGCTTTGATTCCCTGCTACTCTGCACTAATTTGGGAGCTCAGTGCTGTGTGGTAGTGTTCTACCTCTCGCTTCTTCTTGCAGATCCAAATTTGCCACCCAAAATGCACCCACTTGGTGCAGTGGTAACTGTATTTCAAAAAGGTAGACAGCAAAATCAGTGCTGTTCAAGGCAGAGAAAACACTGTTTCTAGGGCACCTTAATTTCAAAGATGCCCAGAAACCTAAGTGTGAGAGGGATGGTGTGCCTTGGTACAACACTCTGCGCTTTTTTCTTTTTCAAGCAGTATTGGTAATTCAAGTAGGTTGATTGCAAACGTGAGGTGTTCTGTTTTGTTTTGTTTTTCTATTGACTTCACTCAGCATTAGCTTACATCCTCTAACTTGCTCTTTAGCTGAGGTATGAATGGTTTTGTCTTCCTGTTTTCCTTTTGGGCCTTTTTACTGCTTTTTAATTTCTCTTACATTTTCCTTGAATGTGTGACAAGTGTAGCTCCACTGAAGTGGTAAGTTTTCACCCCTAATGTCTTCTCCCTTTGCCAAAATATGTACAGAAAAATCAAAAAGTGGTGGGTGTCAAACAATGTGAAATATTACCGTGACAACTATTTTTTTTTCTGACTATGAATGCTACATTTTTTTAATTTTGAGACAAGTTTTTTTTTAGCTAAAACATACTGCATTTCTCTCACATACCCCATAAAAACTAGTATTTATTTTGAATGGCGATAACTAGTAAAGTAAAATTGGAACATACTGATGTATTAGTGTTTTTAATGCATACACTGCAGATGTCTAACAGGAGAGCACTGCACTTGGAAAGTCAGGGAGGAGAAATTAACTAGCCTTTCCTGCAGATAACAAGATGTAAATGTAGGACTGAGTATTATTATGTAGGTTACTTCCTCAGAGAATCATTTGATGGGTTAGTGGAAAGCCCCATGAGTGATGCTTTGGTGCCTGTCCTGGTCAGTGATGATTTCTGTTAGTAACTAGGAGCCGACTCACTGCTGCTTCTCTCTAGAGACAAATGTTTCTACACCTAGTGGCAGAAAATAGGTTTTCCAATATACCCAAGAAAGTGATTGCCATCTGTACTGTCTTTTAGATAGGAGTAGGGAGGTTTCACAGCATCTTAATTGGTTTGCAAAAAAAGCTTATAGTGTTGTAACTTTCTTTTTTGGCATCATTAAAAAAGAAAAAAAGAAAAAGATGGATGAGGGTTTGTTTTTTTTTTATTCTGGGTTGGGTTTTTTTGAGTGTTAGGTGGAATTTCTGGAATAATGTGTAAAGACTTGTCAATAAAAATCCTTTCTCTATATATTAGTGATGACTGGCAAAGCTTTGTTAGCTACCACTGTGGATAAAAGGAAAAGTTAATTTCTAAAACATCTACTTTAAATGACTAGGAAAAGGCTTTAGAAATCTCTGGAAGATGGAAAATCATACATTAAATTTCCACTGTAAACAAATTATTTTCAATTATTTTAGGAAAACAATTTTCTTTCTAAAGTTGCTTTCTAAATTTTCTTTCTAAAAAACTAATTTAGCCAATACATTTCCAGTAATATATGTTTTAATGGATGTATTGTCAACAACCATGTTTATTGTCAACAGTAAAACAGGAATGTATGATATGAGCATGAAGAATAACAATCCATTCAGAGGCCAAACTTCTGCATATAGTAATCAAGAATATTAAAAAATAAGAACATGCTAGAAAGGTGGGCTGAGAGGTGAATTAAGCAGAAGAGAAGGTAAGAAAAGATTATGTAGAGATTTTCATCGTGAATTGATCTACTGCAGTGTTTTAAGTAAAATGTGAAAAGGGATCTCTAAAGATTAATAGAAAGCGATCAGCACTGGAAGTCAAATTTCTGACTAGAAAGACTTCAGAAATCATTTGAGGGTGATAAAGTTATATTGTTCCAGGTCTGGAATCCTTTTCTCTTGCTAACGAAATGAGGCTACTCAGAGCCCATCCTTAGGAACAGAGGCTACTCTCCCTTGCAAACTTGTACATTGTAATGAAAATTATGTCCCCTATGATATTGCAAGGGACAGCTGAATTAGTTCTCAGCAGACCACAAGTGTGCTGAGTTACTGCCACTGCTTACTGATTCATAGTTGCACAGGTAGTGGGATCTAGAGGAGTATAATTTTTCTGCTTTGCCCATCTTATAAAACTGAGAGAGGAAAGAAGTTGTTTAAAGATGTTCTGCTATGCCGTGGACTTTGCCAGTAATTTCAATAGGATCATTGTCAGGTTTGTAGTAAACAAGTTTCAGTCCTTGTAATTTATACTTTGATAAAAGGGAACTTAAACATAGCATCTACTTAATGCTGTTTTTCTGAATTCTCCAGAAAAAGTAATGCCGTAGGTTTAGACTGTGGTGTTTGCCCTTGATAGAAAAATTTTAAATCATAGTTGCTGAGCAGTGAGTGCTCATGCAAGAACACTGTAAAACTGATTAAATGATCAAATATTTGGCATTTCTTCAACAATGCGTGTGTGAAAAACAGACACTTAAATCTCACAGGAAATTCTAAATATTATGAAGACAATATTCTGAGTGGTTCTTATTCTCCCTGTTGTTAAAGGGCTAATGCCGATTTCTTTCACAATGGCTACCCCAATTATCTGAGGACATTAGAAGTTTTTCAGAAGTTTTGATTACAGCCAATGGCATCTTAAAGTAGGCCAGGGATAAAAAGAATATCTCACAGTTCATGAATAATTGAGTAGGCTTCTGTATAACAATGAGGTGCCTTACCAAAGGCAAATGTTTGTTTACTGTGTGCTCACATCTGCACCTATTTATTCATATTTATAGGTAAATTCATATGCTAATGCTTTTTCAAACACTGAGGTACAAACTGTCTGTTGGTGTAATAAGGTAAAATGCTGCTGAAATGCAATGGAACTGTATGTGTTTATACCAGCTTTAAAAGTAGGTTAAAAAAAATTAAAATCCAAATGCAGGGATGTACCTTATATGTACATACCATACCAGGAGCCCTCTTCGAGCCATTCCATTCTTCAGGTCTCTCCCCTCCCTAAAGGTCTGGAAAAAACAGATGTCAATAAAATGAAGCAGTAACAATCTAAAGGAAAAACTTACACTTCCCTGCTCTTGCTATTCAGTGTTCTCCTTTAAAAGCAAGGGCTGTTCATTCCTGCAGTCTATGTGCTGAAGCCATTGAATTCATCCCAGTGCTGAAATTTGAGAAAAAGCCTACTAAGGAGCATCGTTAAAGATAACTCACATCTAGACCTCTTCGATGGATACTTTGAAGTACCCACTAATAAAAGGGTCAACACTGCACTCTTGGATTTTGTCATTTTAGCTGCAGACCCTCGAACTCAATTCCACACTGTCCCAGATTGATATCAGTGAAAAAAGACTGAAGTTGCCTTTTAGAAGATTCTGTTCATTTGCCACTGAAGGAATTGCTTTGGAGTACACATTAGATTGCCTTTTATCTGGAAAATGTTCCCATCCTCTCGGGATGAAATCTGACTCCTTGCCTTTGCATATAGTTTTCCATTTATTAAGGGTACTTCTGATGTACTGGTTCTAACTGATGCTTTGCATTATGGTGTGTCATATATACATATATGTACATATATAATGTGTATATGTCTGTGCCATATATTTTTTAATGAAACAAGACCAAAAAACCCCCAACCATCCTTCAAAAAACTTCTAGTCGATTAACGCAACACTTCTTTTACTTTATCACCAGCTGTCCAAAATTCAGGTCATCTGTAAAACGTGGATTCTGTGCTGTGCTAAAACCCACCACCACTGATTATGGGGTCAGTATATTGACCTGTAGAGAAGTCTTTGAGGACTGTAAACAATTAAGATCAGATAAGGAAAATAAGGAAATCAATAAGATTTGAAATGAAGGGAACGGCTTTTACCTTGATAAAGTACTTCTTAGGAAAATGCTTTCCTCAGAGCAAGAGAGATGAACTGAAAATACACACGGACTAAAGAAAAACCTAGATCCCAGAAGAGCCAGGAGTATTATTAAAAGCAACACTTTTATTAAATGAGTAAATATGTCCTGTTTAGACAGTTGGTGCTGTCGCTTTTAGTAAAGTCAAAATATTATGAATATCCTATACCTCCATGTGGAACTCCATAATGTTGTTAGGAGTTAAATTGGTTAATCAAGACATAACTGGGAGCAGTGCTGCAGCTTTGGTAAAGTAAGTTGCAACACTGCCAAGCTGTTATTTGAAGAAAGTACTGTCTAATAAAGAGGGTTTATGATGTCCCACAGTGTAATGCTGTTTTTTTCAGGAAATATGATATTTTCTTTCCCTCAGGTTAGGTGAAGTAATTTCTGCAATAGGAAGTACGGTTGTACAGTTGCAACTTTACAACCATAGTAGAAAAAGCCTAAAACTTGTATGTTTGCTAAGAAGTATACAGTCTTCATAACTGAACATATTGACACCTTAGTCCAATTGTAAAGTTTGAAAAGAAAGCACTAACTTTGATAACATCCATCTGAGATAATCACAATGGGATAGTGCCAGTATTATTATATCAGAATGTGGTTAATTAAGCTTAATTATTTTAACGCTACTATATTTGCTGCTTACACTTTGTTTAGACAGCATCACATTGAGGGGAAAATTCCTTATTTTAGCTCTCCCTGCTCATATTTCCTTGATTTTTTTTTTTTTTTTTTTAATGGGAGATGTGTGTGATCCAAGTTAAACAGTACCATACTTCTTGTGTCCTTAAATTTTATATAATTTCTGAAAAAATAAGTCTCTTCTCCACATACAGCCAATGGAACCATGAACTAGTATTGGGGGTTTTTTTGTTTTTCAATATACCTTTCAAATAATAGCATAAAATTCTGTATGGTATTGTTCATAGAGCTTTGCAAGCACTGAAGAGGAGAACAAGTAAACTGTTTTCATAGATTATAAAACTAGATTAATATCTAATCCCTTACTTGCATAATATAGTCTAGAGGATTATCCATAATCTGCTTCTCTTTGAACTGCAAATGTGTTCTTATTTGAGAATTGAATCCTGATTTTAAACTTCTGGTTAAGACAATACCATCAGAGTGCTTAGTATATAGTCTAATAAAGCACCCTTGTTGCTTAAAAATGCATTTTAAACAAAATTTAGTGTGTTTCTCATTTAAAGATGAGGATAATATTGTTTGGTTTGCACTTTCTGGAGGATTTTTGTTTTCATTACATGTTCCCAAACTTTAATAATCTGCATAGGTTTTTTTTATGAAAGTTTGTTATTGAACTCAGTGAGAGAACTAGATGTTGTTGTCCAGTAGTGGTCACATTGGTGTTTATTTCAACCTTGTGGTTTCTTTTCTGTGCATACAAGCTTATATTAACTGCTGATTACTGTGTTCTGTTAAAACCTGCAATGAATGTTTCTGAGTATTATCAATACTCTCCTAGAAATGGAATATAAATATGAATGCTAGAAATGCATGGATTATTGAAAGTACTTTCTTTGATGAAAACTTTATAATTCTTTTCATATTCAAAGTTCATGGATTTACGTACATACCATGAATCATCAAATTTAGCATGTATAAAAGTAATTGAAACAAAAAAAGTCTTCAAAGGACTGACAATCAGTATATATAAATTGATGAATTGGCATTACTTGTGTAGAAATAATTGATGTAATCTGAATTTTTCAGTCTTTTAAAATAAAGTGTTGCCATTTTAAAATTTCTACCAGAGTCAACTATGTAACTGGATACATTTGCAATACTGTCCACTTGTAAAGAAAAGATAATGTAATCAATTTATTTTGTTTGCAGATTTTCAGGCGTTGTTGGTTGGTTTTCAAGAAGGCTTCCAGTAAAGGACCCAGGAGGCTAGAAAAATTTCCAGATGAGAAGGCAGCATATTTCAGAAACTTTCACAAGGTAAGGCATACCTTTCTCATGATCTGAAGCATTGCCTGACTTGGGAAGAGTGTGGGTTTGATATGTCTAGTTTGCAAACAATGCAGTGAGTATTGGGAAGAAAATCTGATCTTGACACTAAAAGCACAGTAAAGTGTCTATAAATCCTAGCATGCAGGTGAGATATTACACTGTTTTTTCTAGATGAGCACAAAACCTCCAGTGTGTGTGAAGTGACAGAGTGATGTTTTTTCTTTAAACATTAGTGGTTTGGAAATGTGTAAAATTGGCTGCTTAATCAAATGTTTAACCATTAGTTATTTAACTAAGTATCGACCAGATTCTGAAAATGCTAAATGCCTCAGTTGTAATGGTGAAACTGGCTGAATATGTAACATTTTTCCCAGAACTCTTCAAGATATTCAAGCTCTGTCAGCATCAAGGATTTATAAGGGTAAAAATTCAGGATTCACTTAATGATATTCTCCCTGCTTACTCTGTCACTATCACTTCTGTGATGGAAAACAAGATATTCAAGTATGTTTTTTGCTTTCTGTCTTGTAAGTTACTATTATCGGCTCCCCAGGTCAATCAATAGTCTTCAGGTTAGCTAATCCTGAAGTAGGGCAGGGCTCTCTGCTTGTGCTGTTGTCTTCTATCAAGTCACCTTTAGCTTTATGTCATATCAATGTTAGATACTACATTAAAACTAGCAAGTTGAAACACAAAGATGACTTAACCAAGGTCACATGGCAAACAGTGAAAGAGTGTGGATGTAAGTCTTGGTCTCTTAAAAAGCATTAGACCTGCCTTCACCATAAAATTACAAATTAGCCTTTAAGTTCCAGTAACCTCTTAGTATCTTTGAAAGAAAAAATGTATATGTAATAAATAGCATGCAATTATCCTGTTAATATTTTCTCGGAAAAAGAGCCCAGGTAATTTCATACTGCCAAAAATACAGCTTCTGATCTTACATTGGTATCGAAGTTTAGGACTGATGTGTACTAGACTATTGGCACTTCCACTGATGTAGCGCAATGACAATGTTTGCTCCAATGTGTAGGAGATCCACCTTAAGCAAAACTGATTCTTCTGTTAGACATAAGTTTCAAAACAGATTGATTTTCCAAATGTAACCTAATGATAGGTCTTTAAAAGAATTAATTGGATGGTTTGGGCTGATAGCTGTGGTGGGTTGACCCTGTCTGTACACCAAAGCCACTCTGTCCCTCCCCTCGTCAGCTGGACAGGGGAGAGAAAATATATTAAAAGGCTCATGGGTCAAGATAAGGACAGGTAAGATACAGCTTAGCTGTACTGTTTTCACTTGAACATTCATTGTAGGTTGTGCAGAACTGCTGTGTTTGCTCCCAGTGCTCCCTCCGAAGAGGGCATAAAGTGGCAATAGCTCTGCACCTGTCCCTGGGCTGGGTACATTCTTGGTAGCTGTTCCTACACTATTCAGAAAAGGCCAAAACCAGACACCACAGTTCTGGCAACTTAAAAGACAGCATAAATAACAAGCTTTCTCATTTCTGTAAAAGAAGGTAAAAGGTGTGTGTAAAAAGTGAAATTCTTTTAGGCTTCGAAGACGTACTGCTCAGGCAGTAGTAGTATTTGTTACCCACTAGGAGAGACTTGCCGGGAGCATTACAGGAAGCCAACATGGCTAAGTAGCATCATGAAGGTTACTAGAAATGAGAGATCAAGCTTCAAAACCTGAAGTGTATCCAGATAAACTAGAAAGCGTTACACAGTTGGCCAATTAATTGTTAAAGCAGAATTAGAAAGAGCAAAGTCAAGCTTGATGAGCAACTAACTAGAAGAGTTAAGACCAGTTATAAATACAGACTCTGAGCCCTCAGCATCAAAAAGCTTGCCAAAGACCCCAGAGTATAAGGGACACATGCAAGAAAGAGGGTAGAAATGAGCACATTTGCATTGAGGTCTACGGTAGAGGAAACTGGTATGCTCCGATGTGGGTATGCGAGGGAGGATTCTGCAGAGATGTCTCATATCGTAAACCTGATCAGATACCTCAACCTCAGTTACACAGAATGGTCAGTAGCAAAATATAAAGAACGTACTCATTCAAGATCCCAAAGAGAAGGATAACATAGCTAAATTACTAATAGTAGTCCATAAACTCCAACATGGGAACCAGAAGATGTGGATTTTCACATTCCTTGTAAAATCTCCAGTTCCATTAATGCATGCTTCTCTTACTCTAAGGTAAATAACCTTCTCGTGAAGTGAAGCTGTTGTGAGATGGGTCTGTCCCTGATAAGATATAGCTGTCTTGGAGCAAGAGAAGTTTGGATCTGTCAATGCTGGCATGCTTAGCCTTCAAATAAATAAATAGGTGATGTCTGGCTCAAGACTTACTGATTTAATCCCTCCAATATGAAAGACTGTTCTGTTAAGATTGTGTCAACAACAGCTGTCTCTTAAGGTTTTGAGTTTTAAGTTAGCAAGATTAAAGTAGGATAAGATTTAAAGATTTTTTTTTCCTGTTATAATGTTTGATTTTGATGTGCTTTGTCTAAAACTGCAAGTGCACAATAAAATAAATAGCACAACATTTTAGCAATGCTTTCTGAAAGTCAAAAATATATATGAAACAGATGGTCTTAAGCATGTTATATAATATGTGTCCACAAAAATAAATAATAATCAAGGAAAAGAATAGTAGTAGCCTTTTAACTATAATCTACTAAATTAAATTTGTGGCCAGGGCCACACAAGGGGAGATACATTACACCTTTTTTTTTTTTTTCGTTGCTTGATTGCCCTGAAGAAACTTGTGGAATGCTAAACACTAGTTTCAGAAAATGGTGATTTATGTGACGTAATCCCAGATTTATGGCAAGTTCTTATATCAGCTGCAACAGTTTCTTGAACAGTTCTTGGCCATAAGATCTCCTGTGCTCATGTGCACACAGGCACACACCTAGAGTTTCTGTGCTGCGCGCATAGTCCTGTTTTGTAACAGGAAGGATGGGACAGGATCTTTTTGTGTTTAAAAACTCAGTATACAGGAACAATAAGATATTTCCTTTTCTACAGCACAGTTGCTAGTTTTTAATTGAGATGGCCTTAAACGATGAAGTGGTTATTCACTTCAAAATATTTCAGGATAAGTCAATTCCTGATAATTTTGAAAAACACTAAATTTTGCAACAGTCATCTATGTGCTAGCTCATACTATTCTCAAATGTAATTACAACTCTAAAATAAAAAATAAAAGTATTTCCTTATGGTAGCATTATCATAATCCTTATAAGAACTTCTCTTTGATTGTTTCTACTTGCTTAGTCACCTCTCGGTTATTGGTTTTTTTTCCTTAGTGTTCTCTGGCCACTGCCAGGTTGTATAAATACAGATTCTTATTGCTAAAGAGATGTGAACTAGCCTGCAGTTTATTCCAGTTTAGTCCAAGAGTCCTGCTTTATTGTGGAGTACTTCTGCCTCTTGTGTGGCTCATGTTCACTACAAATCAGAATTTATGCAAGTCTCCATATGGGCATCTATAATCTGGGATGCTGCTGTTATTGCTCATGATATTGCATTACTTCTCAGATGCAAAACCGTTCTCACAAGAAAGTTGGTTGAACATCTATCAAAATGTTATTGTTAGGCCTCAGTTCTTGCCTTTTTTGTGATAAAATGTAATACCTGATTTGCAACCAAATTTGAATATTATTTGAATTCCACTTACTTGCCTTTTAAAAAAAAATAAAATGTTTATAGCTTTTGTTTTTCAATATCTCAAATTCAAACCTGTCTGGTTCTGCTGTGTTGACCATTCTGCTTTCACTGTTTGTTAGGGGGTTTTGTTATCTAAATTTCCTTGCTAAGGCTTTATTTTTTTGGTTAAATTCATTCAAGAATTCATATTAGACAAAAGCTAAATATGAATACCTTGTGAAGATCCAATCAAATTCACAGATGCAAGATTTTTACTTTGAAAAGAATCCCAAATTTTAGACCATTTCCCTCTTCTCCCCTTATCCTTGTTCTTTAGAACTGTGGTCATATTTTACTGCCCAGAACTTCTTTCAGAGTATTTCAAAATAGTGATCTCAATATAGTATTCTCTTAGGAGCCCAGTGAATGTGTGTGTCCGTGTGTCATAATGGTAGTTTTGAATAATATTTAGCAAAATTTTATCTGCAAAGAATCAATAATTTAACAGTTATTGAAAGACATGCCCAAATGCACTTTGTGTAGTTTTTACACCCTTATTTTGCTGAGCCTTCAAAAGCAGAGATAACCAAATTTTCCTGAAAACTATATCCTTATTTTTCCCAATTTTGACATGCAATTCTCTTCAAATATTTGTTTACAGCACTTTCAAGTAATACTTTGTCTCCTAGCAAAATCATCCAGTTGGCATGGGAAGGTTACAAAGAACATTGTTTTCATGGGCAGCTATTACTCAGCTGATGAGATTAAAATGAACGCTATTTAAATGAATAACTGTTAGTAAAATTACTCAGTTCTGTACACCAAACAATAAGATTTGCAGTAATTATCAGATCCCTCTTAAAATATAGAAGTATTTGAACAAAGTAATTGTTAAAAGTAAGCATTCTATGCACCAAAAAGCAAATTGCAGGAATAATTGAAGCTGTGCTGCTAATAAAGCTGTTAATAGAGTCTGAGCACATCAAAGGGCAGCATGCAAACTAATAAAATAAAATTTCTTTCAACAGAGATCGTATTAAGGCAATAACATCTTCTTTCCTTAACAAAGTAGGGAAGAAATCTACAAGCTGAGCTTGCTCACAGAACTTTGAGCTCTTACAAGTATGGACCTAGAATGCTTAAATGACCCTATGAGTCTCTTCCTGTGTAGGACTCTACTCCTTTTTCTAAAGCTTGAAGGCACAGAGTATTAATTAGAAGTGTTAATTTACAGGGTAAATAAAGAAGTGATGTCAGTGGGTGGCTTTGAATTCCTCAGCAGTGGCAGCAGTGGCTGAAACTTTAGTATCAAGGATGGAATAAGTGGTGGGAAAAATAAAGATAATCTCTTAGTCTCTACTGGTTAAAAAGCAACTCCCAGACATGTTAGTGGTGGTTCCTATATGAAAGTTCATGTACACTTATTACAGTAAATTCATAGTAGTACTTCAGTGAGTGCACAATTTTGCAGCAAAAAGGACACCTCCATTCTTAAAAATCAGCTGTTTAAATACAAGCCTGTATTTCCATTATATTAAGTGTTAAACTTGAAGACCGAACTTTTACTTTAAAAATTATTATTGGATAAGAGAGGAATATTCAAACATTTCAGCAAGAGGGGGGGGAAAAAAGGAGAAAAAAAAATATAATATAAAACTCCCAAAATGTCATTGCTGCATAGAACAATTCAGGTTGAAAGGGCCCCCTGGAGTCCATCCAGTTCAGTCTCCTGCTTGAAGCAACATCAGTCAGATCACATTGCTCATGTCCATGTCTAGTTGGGTTTTGAATATCTTCAGGGATGGAGGCTCCACAACTTCTATAAAGATAAACATGAACACCTAATAACCAAAACAGAAGAAGAGGTTGGGGACTGAGCAGCTGGAGGGCAGCTCTGCTGAAAAGGCTCCAAGGGTCCTGCTTGGCAGTGAGCTGAGCCTGAGCCAGCCATGTGCCCTGGCAACAATGAAGGCAAACCGTGTCCTGGGCTGCCTCAGCAGGAGAATGGACATCAGACTGAGGTCTCTGAACTATGAAGGCTCCTCCCTACTGAGTGCTTACTAAGCCATACCTAGGATACCGGTCCCCTCACTACTCTATTTAAGAGAGACATGGAAAAATTGGAGAGGGTCCAGCAAAAGCCAGTCAGGAAACTGGAGTTTGGAGAACCTGACACACAAGGAGAAGCTCAAGGAACTGGGCTTGCATTAGTGAAGAGAAAAGGCCTGGGGGATCTAATCAGTCTTCCAGTTCTGATGAGGTGGCTGAAGTGACAAACAGAGGTGCTGTCTTCTCAAGGATGGTCAGGGACAGGACAAGAGGCAATGGGCAGAGGTTGCTTCAGGGCAAATTAGCTGGATATAAGGAGGAAAAAAAACCAGCCATGGGAACTACTGAACATCAGAGCAAGCTGATCAGACAGGTCAGTATTTTCTTGCTGGAAATTCTTAAGACCTAGCTTGGCAGGGCACTGTGTAACCTAATCAAAGGCCCTGCTTTCAGGTTGGACTAGATGATCTCCAGCAGTCCTTTCCAACCTAGACTTTTCTGTGAACTATGAAGTATGTGCCATTAAAGTTGCTACAAGCTCTTGATGTGTCCTTGTGCTTCATGTATTCTGTCAGCCTGGTCTTGCCCTCTCCTGAGTATATTTCGGTTAGTTCTAGTGATGGAAAAAATATGCTTAATCTTCCTAGTCTCTCTTAAAACAGTCTCAAGAGAGCTTTCCTTTGAACTGCTGTAGTGTTACTGCTTTACAGTAGAGAACAGCATAGTCCATGTGTCAGTTATGCATATTCTGTCTTTGCCATGAAACTGTAGCCATGTTTTGGCAAAGTTCAAAGCCTTTGCAAACCTGTAGTTTGTGCATATTCGTTAGAAACACTTCTGACTCCGACAGCTAAAATGTCTCATGTCATCTGTAAAGCTTCAAGTACGATGGAAATTCAGATAATTTTCTCTCTTGAGTAATGAAATATGTTCCCTCCAATTCTTTTGGGGCCAAAGTCTGACATTCACTTTAATAGCTACTTGTCATTTGTGAAGACTAATATGGGGTCAGATGTTTGAGATGAGATCATGAAGCCATTCTCTGTATTTATGTCCTCTGGCACCTAGGTAACATGGAAAAGAAAATTGTGTAATTAAAACTTAAAGAAGAAATAGACTAAATGTTTAGACTGTGGGAGAAAAATAAAGGAATAAATGCTCTTGCACTCTATGAGAGCACCTTCTCTATTAGATATCTGGGAGAAACACTGAGAGCTTCTGGCAGATGGAAAACTGGCTGTTCAAAGAATTGGTGTAAGAAATGCTAAAGGGAAGAATGGGATGGGGAAATGGGGAAGAAGGTGTGTATTACTAAAGGTTAATAAATCTGTTTTAACTGACTTTGCACAAAGCCAAGGAGACTAGTGCAGAAAAAAAAGTCTGGCAATGAGAGGGAGGTGCACGAAGAAGCAAAGAGTATGGACATAGTTTGTCTCCAGCTCAGTTATATCTGGGGCAAAAAGAACCAGTGCAGCAGGACAGATGCACATTAAGAGAAAGCAAGAGGGATTGTTCAGATTTTTGCACCAAAACAAATTGCTCTTTAATAACAGTACCTCATTTATTTCAGCAGCTGGGAGATGTGCACTTCTCAGACATTTCCCAGGAGTGGCAAGTTCTAAAATGAGAAGACCCTGTGTTTGGAAGTGAGGGTTTCAATACCATGTACCCAGATGAAGCTGGTTGATAGGTACTTACAAGAAGAGAGACTGGAGATAAGGTCTCTGAAGGAGGTCTCCACTGGTCCTTGGGGGGACATTACGAAGAAATGGTTGAGCTATGATATAATACAGCTGGGTTGTGCTGTGGAGATTTGCACTAAGCTCCCCTTTTTAATGCAAGCATTGTTGAAAAGCTGAATCCTGGATATCTCAAATCCAGATCAAAAGTTTAAAGGACATATTTTTTACTTTCATTTATTTTCACTAAAAATGTCTTTGCTCCTTCCTTGTCAATATAACCAACATGTCTGAGAAGTGAGGAAGGTGTGAAAGGAAATTAATATTTGTGAAACTATCTGTGTGAAATATACTTCTGTGATGATTATTATAGAAGAACCCTGAGAGAAACCAAGGTGTGATCTTTATTCCATTAAGTCAGAAAAACAGTATGAAGTTATGGGAGTCAAACAGAATTTATAAAGCCTCTATTTAAACAGAATAGTATTTGTCATTTATTCTGACTGAGGTGAAAAATAATTATGAAAAATCAAATACTATCTTATAATTAAGACAATGTGTATAATATGTATAGAAGAGGTGCCAATACAGTTAAAGGTATTTATTTGTCATAACATACAGAGTAGGAATGCCATAGATCAGACCTAGTGGGGCCCATTGCCCTACAAACAACAGAAAAATGGTGGACTAGACCTATAAAACTAGTAAAGTAGTATTTAAGTCGTACTTTCCTAGTCTTCAGCACTTGACTCTGCACTAAAATTTTTCCAATATTGTGTGTGTCTATTTTTGCTATTCAAGTGTAGAAAGTAGGTATACTACATAAATAATAAGAGTTCATGATGAAAGTAAAAACCTAATTATCTAGCCTGCTTTTTATAACACTAGTAAAGAAATGTTATGTGAGCATTTTTTTTTTTCTTAATGACAGCATTTTCCCTTGAAGCCTCTCTGAATTATGTGTCAGTGTTATCGGGGAATGTTTACCATTTTGATATGGAAATGGGAAGAGGCATGATCCCTTGTGCAATAGCTATAAAAGGAAGCAAGCAGGTACAAACATCAGGTTCTGGTGTATGAGAGAGGGCAGACAGGTTTGTCACTGTAATTTACTTTCTGTTAATAAAGGCAGATGAAATGTAATAAGTCTTAGGAGTACTAAGCTTCATTTAAGGTTTTGATTTGCTTATAGCAAGAGGGGCTTTGCAGCATAAATAAAGAGCAATTTATTATGAAAATTGGCATAAAGCTATCTAATTTTTACTTCTTCATAGCAGGAAATTTGAAATTCAAATCACTGGCTGATGAAGGTTATTAAAAATGCATTAAGAGTTGGAAATGTAGCTGTATGTAATTGTCATAATAGATATTCAAAATTAATTTATCCCCAATGATAATTAAGCTAAAAGAATTTTCAAATTATCAGCTAACAAATTTCAGTTAATTTTAAACCAAATAAAGTAAAAACATTTCAAAAAGTATGTTAAGAAATTAAAACTATCTCTTTTTAAACAGTCCTAAAAGAAGGGATACATTTCTGTTCAGAATCCGTCTTTTTCTTATTTTTCAAATTACTGCACTCTTGTAACTTTTTTTATTCTTTTTTTTTTTTCCTTCAGGTTCTCTCTGTTGCATTTTTCTCTCTTTTGCTTTTTCCCCTCCCCCCCTCTGAAGAATTCTGGACCACTTTGAGTGTACGCATACGCACACACGTACAGGCATGTGCTGAGTTTAGGTTAATTTAAACTCATGTATTTTCTTTCTCTGTCTGGTAGTTTTTTCATCTTGTTGATGCATCTTTCTGATGAGCAGCAAGAATCTCACAGGTATTCTGGTGTTATTAATACTTCCTTCAGAATATCTGAAATGACTTTAATATATACATTTATGTTTAGGAACAGCATCAAAATGCCAGTTTTGGCATTGTTGGATTGGGATGGGGATTATTTTAAAGGCACTGAGGCATATTTACACCCTTTAAAAGTCAGTGGAGAAAAAGTTTTTCTAAATCATACTATTTTTATGGTGGGTTTTTATTTATTGTTTTAATCCTTTCTAAAAACCAAACAAAACTAGGCTAGCGGGTATCTCTGCGATTGTGCTTGTATATGTACATGCATGGGCCTGTACCCCTTGCGGATGTCGACAGCCAGCTATGGGACAGAGCCACCATCTGAGTCCTGAGTGTGTGGCTTTCTCACCTTTGGCATCAAGTGAGAAGAGCCAGGAACAGGGAGAGCAAAGATAATTCTGTCACTTCTTTCCTGGCTAATGTCATTCCTTTTTTTCTGAATATAGCTCTTGATAGTTCAGCAGATACCCAGCATCTGAGAGTTCCTTAAAACCTGCATCATGAGGTTTCTCTCAACTGTGAATTATTTTTTCCCCCATGAGTGCTACAATGGAAGTAAACCAACCTTTCTCACCTAATTTTGACCCAAGGCTTCCCCATAGTTTCAAGATCTGACTAAAGGGTGCTACGGCCCAAGCTGAAGGCTTTCACAGTTTGAAAGGGACAGGAAGGAGAGTTACATCTTGGACTCAGTCACTGCCACAATGTATAGTATAGATACAGCCAAAATGTCCATTGAAAACCTACAATTACTTGGATCCTCTAATGCTCTTGACCCAGTTTGTCAGTGCGGTGGGAGATATCATAGTGAGGGTTATACCTAGCAGTTTAGCAGGAAGAATTATATAACTACCACTCACTGGGTCCAACAAAGGTATATTTTCTAAGCATGTCTTTGCTTGTAATGTGTTTTCAAATGTAATCTGTGTTAATATTTAATTAAGCTATCTAAAAAGATGAGTTCGGGAATTATTACAGGTCAGCCAATTTAAGTAAACGACGAGGAAAATTTAGAGGAGGTTTTGAAAAAGTACATTTCTCCTTTTCTTTTTACTCAAAGACCGTTAACATATTATTTTTAATTAACCAATACCTTTGGGCTGTAACTAGAAGAGATCTGGGCATAGTCATGTACTTTGAGAATGTTAAAAGTGAAAACTCTTAAAAATTGAAACAGTTTCTAACTGTCCAGTATATTTTAGTAGCCTCATAAGGCTATTAAAACTCATATAATGATCTAATTCATTTACATGTTCATTGTGAAGTATTGTCTTATTACTCTACCTGGATAATAAAACTACAGTAATGAAATGCCCATTTTATTTCTCAGGCATAAGCACAGTGCTACTACTGTTTGCCTACCTAGTAACTCTAGCAGGAAGTTTGGTATTTAAAATATCTTTTTTTTTTAATTGTAGCTAAAATTTGGATAATGGGGAAACCTATTTTATTTCAGTTGTGAATCATCTTCCCTCTCTGCCGTCTTTCTAGTGTGATGTTATTTTTTAGGTATGAACCTGGGTTTCAAATTAGAGTGTTCTTCTAGTATTAAGGCATTAGTTATTTTAAATTTTGTCAACACTCACTTTTACAGAAGGCTGGGGTTTTTTTTCCTTTTTTAATGCTATACTAACACAGAAGACTGGAATTCAGTTTGCACATTAAAATAAAAGGTCAGATTGGAAAATATATTTATAAAGTTCTTTATAAGAGTAAGGAAATGGGATTGGGGAGAACTGGGATTTTGATATCACAAATGACTGTCTATAATAATACTCTAAAGTGTGAAGGTGTTTCTTTATCACTATGCATTTAAAAAATTCAATTAAAATGTTGGTTAAGGGAAGAGGTCCACATAGACATGAACTGATCAGATTTAAAGTGTTGCTTTAAAACATGGAGGCTACCAGCCAAAACTAGAATAATCCTAGTAGGTTGACTGATTTTATGCATTAGGCAGCAGTTCTGGCAGTACTACAGCTGTGCAGTTTGAGAGAAAGTAAAGTAATTTAGCTTGGCAAAACCCCTACTTCTTTGCCTATTAAAGGTAGCTGGTATGACTTAATATGCTTATTCTGCCCTGGTAGGTTTGATTTACAAACACTGTGAAACAATATAGTATTTAAAGTGGCATAACAGAAGCTACTCGACTAAGTTTGGTTTCCATCCTTAATTTTTTTAGATTTCATTGCGACAAAGTAGAGTTTGTATCTGCTTATATGGTAAGTGGTCAGTTAGGTTACAGCACAAATCTGGGTACTCAGTTAGTCATAATGTCACCTACATTCTCAAAAAAAATCTGAAAAATTTATAAACTTTCTTTTTTTATAAAATCTCACTTTTATCTGGAGGGCAAGAGGAAATTATTCATTATCCTTCTGCTATCAGACCTATGCATAGTTCCTTCCATCAGACTTCACTTTCTTGCCCTGAAATCACTGGCTTATACTTAGCCTGATTTGGTTTTAATATATATATTATTTCAGTCTTTTTTTTAAATTTTTTTTTATTATCTACTTTTTCAGTTAACAGATAATATTCTTACTGCTGTTAAAGGTGTTGTTTCCATTTAGTGCTTACAGGAATGAACATTTACTTGGTAACAGTTTCTTAAACATTTATTCGTCTGAAATAGCAGCTGGAGACCTGCCCCAGAGGCATAATGTGGAGATTGATATGCCACTCCTTGGCAAAATTCCTGGAAGATGTTGTTAGTATAGCAACTCATCTTCCAAGGATAAATCCACATGCAGGGGTGGGGAAAACTCTTTCTGTTTTCTTTGTGAATTGTTTTTACTTTATCTGATCTGTTCTTTCACCTTTCTGATCTTGGGATTTCTCTTCTCTCTTATTATGTGCCTCTTGTAATCTTGTGGTTTAGGTTTTGCTGTTCTTTCATGAAATAGGTTTTCTTTTTCTTCTGCCCCTTAATACATTTTTACTTCGTCTTGTTTTTCAGTCTCTTGCATCCCCTGGTCCTATTGTTGATTTTCATGTGCTGTTCTTGTGCGGAATCTGCTGAAGTCAGGAAAATGTGTTTCATCTTAAATACTTTGAATGCCTAATCCCATATGAGTTTGCCCGAACCCATAAAGGTCCAAATAGCCTTACAGATCTGTTAGCATCCCTTTCTTAGACTCACACTTTAATTCATATGTTAATGGACCTGAAGAGATCACTTCTCCAGCTCCTGCTCACAGCAGAGCCAGTTCTGAGATCAGACATGGTTGCTCAGGGATTTGTCCAGCTGGGTCTTGAAAACCTCCAGGGACCGAGACCGCAGAGCCTCTCTGAGCAGCAAGTCCCACTGCTGGGCTGTCTTCATGGTGAAAACATTTCTTCTCGTATGCAATCTGAACATCTCCTGTCTCAGTTTATGCCCTTTGTCCCTCTTCCTCCCACCAGGCACAGCTGTGAGAACCCTGTCCCTGTCTCCTTGATAACCAACCTGCAGGCACTGGGGAGCTGGTGCTAGGTGCTCCTAAAGCCATCACTGATGCAGGCTGGAGCAACCACTATCCCTCAGCCTCTCCCCACTGGTCCAACTCTGGCTGTCCTGGAAGCTCTTTACTGAGCTCACTCTAGTTTATTAATTGCATTGGGGTCCTGAAACTGGACACAGTATTGTAGATGTGATATCATGAGCACTGAGTAAAGTCACTTCCCTTGATGTACTTGCTGTGCTTCTGCTAATACAGCCATTACCCAGTCCCAAAGGTCTTTATGCTTTCCAAGAAGCACACTGCCTTTTTTAAAGAACCAAAGTCATGTCCAGCTCTGTCTGAAACTAACAAAACTACTCTGTGGTAATTGGATTTAACCATGTAAAAGGAGCCATTGCTTACTGCAGATGGGGTGACTGAAACCTTAGCTGAAAGATGTTTTGCCTCTGAGATACTCCTCTTTATAGTCCTTTCATCTGCAATGGGCCAGCATCTCCTTTTCTCCTTTTGTAGACTGGCATACAGCATTCAGAACAATGTTAGCATATTGATTCCTCCTTTACCCTTTTCTTGCTATGATAATTAACATAGCTTTTGCTTCTTAGATCAGTGTCTTGTTGTCATGCTGTTTCTGGTTGAGGTAGTTCTTTACTGTCTGGGCATCACTTACTAGAGCCCCTGCTCCTTGTCACTCTGTTGGCTTTTCCTCTGTTACTTTGCTGCTTACATGTTATTACACAACAGATGGTAGTATGTGGGCCGTTATTAAGAAATAAGAGGATGAACAATTACATTTTGTAGCACTCTCGTCTGCTTCTATTTTTGCTAGATATAAATTAAATAACAGGAAGGTAGTGCGCAATGCAAAACAGAAATCTATTTATGTAAATTCACACCTTTTCCTCTGCCCATGTAATTTCCAGGACTCTGCATAGTGGAATTAGCATTCAGTAGATAGAATCACAGAACCGTTTCCCTCTTAATTTCATGTGGGAGGCATGCATTTGGAAGAATTCAAATGGGATATAACCTAGAATGGAGCACGTAAGATTTCATGCATGATTTTTTGTGGTTTTAATCTTTTCCGGACCTTCTTTCTTCTTTACTGTGGAATTATATTTTTTGTAGTGAAGCAGATGTAATATGTGATTTGGAAGCAATATTTCTATAATTGTGGAAGAGTTAGCCAATCTATTTAAACATACAATTTAAGCAGCAGACCCGTAGAAGTATTATATAAATATATGTAGCCTTTACATGTCCATGTAACACAAAAGTGGATAGTGTGGGTCCTAGATGTTCAGCTCCCTGGCTAGAACAAATTTTTAGTGCTATAAGCAATGTCAAGTGTAGGTCAGTGGTGGAATATGATGGGTTCAAGAGAAAGTGTAGTGAATTGATCCTAAAATCCTCTGTCTTTGAGAGAATTAAATGTAGTTCCAAAGAAAGCAATCAGAAAAATGTCAAATTAAGTTGACCGTTAAGAGGCAATGGAACACATTTAATCTGAGCCTTTATTTAAATTAAGTGTATTTTGTAATTTACTAACCTTTTACATCTAAGAATATAAATAAGATGCCAAAAAAAAAAAAAAAAAAGAAAAAAGAGAGAGAGAAAAAAACAACAAAACTCTCAAATATTTTAAAGGGTAGGTATATTAAGTTGCATTGACTGTGAGTATTCTGTCATGTGAAATATTTTGCTAATGTAACCCTGGAGGAAAGAGGAAGTCTGAGGAAAGGAAGACTTTCCTGTGGTCAAGAAGGATGATGTTAGACATCATTTAAACAAAACTGAGAGCCACAAATCCATGGGCCCCAATGGGATGCACCCCCAAGTGCTGAGGGAGCTGGCAGACGTTATTGCTAAACCACTCTCCATCATCTTCGAAAGGTCATGGAGAACAGGAGAGGTGCCTGAGGACTGGAGGAAAGCCAGTGTCACTCATCTTTAAAAAGGGCAAGAAGGAGGACTCAGGAAACTACAGGCTAGTTAGCCTCACCTCTCTCCCTGGAAAGGTGATGGAACATCTCATCCTGGAGGTCATCGCAAAGCATGCGGAAGAAAAGAAGGTCATCAGGAACAGTCAAGGTGGATTCACCAAAGGAAAGGCATGCCTGACCAACCTGATAGCCTTCCGTGATGGAATGACTGACTGCATAGATGAGGGGAGAGCAGTGGATGTTGTCTAACTTGACCTCAGCAAGGCTTTTGATACTGTCTCCTATAACATCCTCATAGGTAAGGTCAGGCAGTGTGGGTCAGATCAGTGAGCAGTGAGGTGGGCTGAGAACTGGCTGATGGCAGAGCTCAGTCGGTTGTGATCAGTGGTGCAGAGTCTAGCTGGAGGCCTGAAACTAGCGGTGTTTGCCAGGTGTCAGTGCCGGGTCCAGTCCTGTTCAACGTAGTCAGCAATGACCTGGATGAAGGGACAGAGTGTGCCCTCAGTGAGTTTGCTGACGATACAAACCTGGGAGGAGTGGCTGACACACCAGCCCGCTGCACTGCCGTTCAGCCAGACCTGGACAGGCTGGAGAGCTGGGCAGAGAGGAACCTAATAATGAAGTTCAACAGGGGCAAATGTAAAGGCCTGCACCTGGGGAGGAACAACCTCATGCACCAGCACAGGCAAGGGGTTAACCTGCTGCAAGGCAGCTCTGTGGAGAAGGATCTGGGAGTGCTGGTGGACACCAAGTTGCTCATGGGCCAGCAGTGTGCCTTAGTGGCCAAGAAGGCCAAAGGGATCCTGGGGTGCATTAGGAGGAGCATGGCCAGCAGAGGTGGAGGGAGGTGATCCTGCCCCTCTGCTCTGCCCTGGTGAGGCTGCATCTGGAGTGCTGTGTCCAGTGCTGGGCTCCCCAGTTCGAGAGAGACAGGGAACTACTGGAGAGGGTCCAGCAGAGGGGTACAAAGATGATGAGAGGACTGGAACATCTCCCTTGAGAGGAAAGCCTGAGAGAGCTGAGCCTGTTTAGCCTGGAGAAGACTGAGAGAGGATCTTATCAATGCATACCCATGAGAGTGGGTGTCAAGAGGATGGGGTCAGGCTCTTTTCAGTGGTGCCCAATGACAGGAGAAGGGGCAACAGGCACAAACTGCAGTGCAAGAAGTTCCATCTGAATATGAGGAAAAAACTTACTTACCTTTGATGGAGCACTGGCACAGGCTGCCCAGAGAGGGTGTAGAGTCTCCTTCTCTGGAGACATTCAGAACAGACCTGGATGTGACTCTGTGCAACCTGCTGGGGTGAACGTGCTTTAGCAGGGGATTGGACTGGCTGATCTCCAGAGAGCCCTTCCAACCCTGGCCATTCTGTGATTCTATGAATCTGTAATGAAAGTATGGCCTTGTAATTATTTCCTAGGTAATTTACCTTCTCAACGAATGCACTTTCAAAAAGCAGAGTATGAGTTGCTATAACACAGATCACAGACACCCAGACAGAAAAAAATGTGTGTGTTTTTCCCGTGTTAAAATAAGTTCTTACCATGGATGAGTTGTTATTGCCAGTCTTCAGACTGGGAGAGTGAGACAGTTCTGAAATGTCAAGACGGGTAAGGGCTGAAGTGTTTTTGGAGAGAGAGACTAGAAATTTGTTACTAGCAACCTATTACCTGATCTCTTCTAGCTAGCCAGAGGTAGCGGTCCATCTCAAAGGCTGCATCTGCTGTTCAGAGGTTTTATTTTCCATATAGCAATCCTGAATACTTTCCTTCATCATCAGCCTATGCCTGTGTATCTTCCTTGGATTTAGGCTATTGCTACCTGCCACTGCACACTATCTTATGTTAGTAATTTTCCTGCACTTCAGTTATTTACTAGGAATCTGCAGCATGAGTTTACTGAAATTAAATGATGGTTGTTTTCACTAGGGAGAAGTGGAGTTAGACTTCTGAAATCTATTAGGATGTTTTTTCAGATCTTTTCCAAGTCTGCTGACACAGAAATGCACTAAAACTAATATAGACCAATCCTTTATTGTTTCTTGTAGCTCAGTTCCCTGGCATCAGGCAATGCTTGGGCATTCTGATGGGGAGTGGAGAACTGAAGCGATTTAGTGTTAGCATCAAATTTAGGCTCTTCATGCAGAAAGGTGACTTCAAGTTCCTGTGAACCTCTCATTATCATAAGACATAGGATAGGGAAAATCTTCAAGGAAACAAAGATCCTTTTAATATTTTATTTTTCTAAGTGAGGGCAAGAGTTCTCTTCTTATCTTTTTGACCATATAACTTGAGATTTATTAACTGTTAGTTCCTTCACAAGAGTCTTTTCCAGCTTTTTCTTTTGCTTTTAAAGGTTA
This sequence comes from Falco peregrinus, assembly GCF_023634155.1. NCBI lineage: Eukaryota > Metazoa > Chordata > Aves > Falconiformes > Falconidae > Falco > Falco peregrinus. Next base: position 66,787,173 of record NC_073723.1, read on the forward strand.
ATGCATTGTTCTATATTTTATTTATTTATTTTCTGTCAAAAAATACAGAAACGTTTTTATACAGTCATAATACAGAATAGCAAATACCTATTTTTTTGTCTTTCTTTTCTTGTCTTTTTTCTTCTTTTTTTTTATGATTGATCTGTCAAGATGTGGCATTTACAAGGTGTTGATTACTGATTTGATTATTCCTGTATAACATGTACTTAAAGGAAGCAAGTAGAAACTCTGAAAGTGGTGCCTTTTTTTAGATGAGATGTTATACCAACAGAAAACAAAGTTAAGTTTTGGCCTTACCTGTAGACTATGATAAAGAAAAACAATGAGGAAGAAAGGAAGTGCATTGCATTACTTGAAGCAATATTTGGATGATTTAAAGTGCTCTAGATATATGAGTAACAGCAGCAGAAACCTAACTTTTGCATTCTTGTTCAGTGCTTGATGTTCCTGTGTAAAGAAGTTTTGGATTTTGGTGAACAATCTGAGACTCACCCCAAAAAATTATGTGCAGATCAAGTGCATGTCTTTTCAGCTGTGCTGATGTGGCATCTTTGAGGTGTTCCAAATTCCTGACTGTGAGAGGAAATGAGTTACAGCAACCAACACTAATGGGTAGCCTTGAGACCCTGGTGCAAGCCTAGCCTAGTTTAAATTTGCAGGAGTGAAATCCTAGAAATTATCCTACTTTGTAACCCTTCAGGGTTATGTCCTTTTGTCAAATATTGATCAGAAGTAAAGGAGTTGAATGTCTCTGACATAGCATGTCAAAAAAACCCCAAGAAATAATTAAAAAAAAACCACAATCAACTTTTAGATATGAAAAAAAAAAAAAAAAGAAAAAAAAAAAAAGCTTGGTAAAGAGAAGTTAGTTACATGTAAAGTAAGTAAATGTTCCATATCTTCAACCAATGTTCAGCTGTCATTCCAGAAATTAGTAAAATGGTTTTAGAGACTGGTTCAGGAAAAGATCAAGAAACCAAATAAATAATAATAAAAAAGAAATGTGTCAGCTGCTGAGTGATGGACTTAGGAGGCGAGAATTATTGATAAGGAATAGGAGAACTGAGAAATGGTCTGGGTGCGGAGTCCCTAACAGGTACCACACTCAGCATCATATGAAGTATCACAGTAAATGGTAGCACCACTGTCTAGTAGCAAAGAGAAAGTCTAAGCTAACATACTAACATTAGTGAAAAGTCATAAACTACTTTATCATAGTTTAATACAAAAGGATCTGTTTAGCTTAGTGGAAGAAATCATAAAGGATAAGGGTAGGCAATAAATATGTTTGCGTTGATTACTTACTGAACAAGTAATAGTAGGGATTTTGTTTGTTGTTGAAGTTTATTTTGTTTAGAGGGATACAAATTGGTGGGGTGGGGTGGGCAGGAATAAGAGAACTGATTTTCAATGTTTGGGTTTTTTTTGTTTGGGTTGGTTTTAATATTACCAAAGTTTTGGGCAAAGTGTAATCCCACAATGGGAATATTTTCATCTTTTTTTGTGGAAAGTCTAGGTAAGACTCTTACATGTGTAATAGCACATTAAATTTTCCCTTTATTCTTTTTTTCTTACTGATACAAGGTTACCAATGGTCTAGGTAGATCTAGAATACTATTTTGCAGTTTTGAAGAACAGCAATATTTTCAATGAACAATGAACTAGACTGTATTTTGCCAACAAGTCTGTTATACCACAGGGAGGAAGTTTTGGTATAAAATTCCTTGCTTAAAAACGTAGATCTACCTAATGCACTACTTATAAAAAAGGGACTTTTCATTTTTGATGAATTTTCAACTTGATTAGTCTTTTTAAAACCTTAAAGTTTACAAAGAGATGGTTGAAATTATTTCAAATAAGTTATGACTTCTTTAGGATTTTTTTTGTCTTTTAATTGGCCTTGATGCTTTTCCCCCTTTAAAAGAGTTATTAATTTAATTATTTAATTTTTGCAATTCTAACCACAATTTTAAAAATCACTGAGATAAAGCAGTCTGGTTGCCAAAGCAAAGTTCGTTTTTCCTTCATATAAAATAATAGAAACTCTCAGGTGTTTATTTTTTAATTTCAAATTTCAGTGAGTAGAGAAATGATTCATGCTTCATTGGCATTAAATCCAGAACTCAGAATGTGATTAACTTCAATTTTGTGTAGCAGTGGGAGGATAGACTTTCACAGCATTATTACTCTTGCTTCTATCTTTCTGCTCTGATTGTGGAGGGAAATATACAGTACGATTTCAAAAAATGAACATGGAAGCAAAAATTCATATCTGTATTTGATAATATGCCACCTCTCATTGTTAGCTTCAACTCATGTTTCTGAAATGTTAACTGATGGGGTTTTTTTTCTGTCAACCTGTTGACTTGCCCAACAGATAAAACTAGCACTACTTCTTCAACTCATATATGGTTTGGTTTACGTAAGCCAGCAACATGCTCTTGTGGCAAAGAAAGCTAACAGTATGTTGGGCTGCATTAGGAAGCCTGTTGCCAGCAGGCTGGGGGAGGTGATCCTTCCCCTCAGTACTGGTGTGGCTGCACCTGCAGTGCTGTGTCCAGTTCTGAGCTCCCAATACAGGAGAGACATGGACATTCTGAAGAGAGTCCAAGTGAAGGGTCACAAAGATGATGTGGGGTCTGGAGAATCGCTCCTGTGATGAGGAAAGGCTGAGAGTGCTGAGACTGTTTAGCTGGAGATGAGAAGGCTCATTCATTATATACTAATCAATAAGTATATTCTCTACAGCTGAAGGGTCTTTCCAGTGGTGCCCACTGACAGGACCAGAAGCAGTGGGCACAAACTGAAACACAGGAGGTTCCCCCTGAACATCAGGAAACACTTTTTTACTGTGAGGTTGCCGGAGAAGCTTACCGAGTCTCCCACCTTGGAGGTATTCAAAAGCCATCACCCATGGTCCCAGGCAATGTGTTCTAGATGATCCTGCTTGAGCAGGGGTTTGGGGCCACATGACCTGCAAAGATCCCTTCCAACCTCAACTGTTCTGTGATTCTGTGAAATTTGATGCTTTCTCAGATACAATGATGAGACTGAGAACTAAAGCTCCGTTACTTTTTTTCTCTTTCTTTTTTCTATTAATTTGCCCAGTACTATTAGTTATTTTTCCTAATATCTCTATAAATTCCCTTTATCCTCAGAATATTATGACTAAAACTGTATTAGTTCCAAGAAAACCTTCAGTGATTGTAAAACAAAGCATTTCAAGGGGAAAGATAGGATTTTTGTTTCAAATGTTTTTCTTTCTTTTGTTTTGTTTCATTTCCTTCCTTTTCCTTTTCCTTTTCCTTTTCCTTTTCCCTTTTCCTTTTCCTTTTCCTTTTCCTTTTCCTTTTCCTTTTCCTTTTCCTTTTCCTTTTCCTTTTCCTTTTCCTTTTCCTTTTCCTTTTCCTTTTCCTTTTCCTTTTCCTTTTCCTTTTCCTTTTCCTTTTCCTTTTCCTTTTCCTTTTCCTTTTCCTTTTCTCTTCTCTCTTCTCTCTCTTCTCTCTCTTCTCTCTCTTCTCTCTCTTCTCTCTCTTCTCTCTCTTCTCTCTCTTCTCTCTCTTCTCTCTCTTCTCTCTCTCTCTCTCTCTTCTCTCTCTTCTCTCTCTTCTCTCTCCTTTCTCTCTCCTTTCTCTCTTCTCTCTCCTTTCCTCTCCTTTCCTCTCCTTTCCTCTCCTTTCCTCTCCTTTCCTCTCCTTTCCTCTCCTTTCCTCTCCTTTTCCTCTCCTTTCCTCTCCTTTCCTCTCCTTTCCTCTCCTTTCCTTTTTTAAACTGGCAGAAATACTTTGGCTACCTGCGTTAAACCATTGAAGAAGTTGACAAGAAAAGAGATATCTCACAATATCTCATGATATTTTGAAATAGGTCTGTATTTGTGGAACAATGTACACAAGAGGAATGTAACTTCTGTGTGAAAACATGAAAGGCTCAACAAACCTTGCTTTAAAAAACCATGGTAAAAGTCAGAGAGTTTGGAAGAGGCAGTTCATGTAACTCTTTGCTTGTCACATTGGAGTTATAAGTAGTTCTTTGCTGTCTAGGGAGGCAGTATGATTCCAGAGACAAAGGAAAGTTGAAGTGTGTTTAAAACAAAGCCCCTTTTTCCCTGCAGGGAGACTGTTTTTCTTCACTTGCCTTGCATTTTGTTCCACCAGATCTCTCGTATGGGTACCAAAAAGCAACATGTGAGAATTTGGTAGTGTTTTCTTTGTCTCTTTCCAACGTTAAATTCCCACCAGCAGCAAATAAAATGAAATTCTATTTTTTATTCATTTTCTGCTAACAGTATTCGTAAGTGTGTGAATAATCTTCCATTAAAAAAAAAAACACTAAAAACAAAAACCCCAAACTGTTCTGTCAATATATTAAATAAAACAGGCTTAATGTAGTGATCAACAAGAGAACCCATAAAATCATCTTTATAGATGGCTAGGTATGCGTACTCAGTTTTCTGTAGTTAGGTTTTGAACAAAAATTACTGTGAAAATTATGCAGCTTTGATGCCAGGAATTTAAGTTTTTCAGATGTATGATTAAACTTATCAGCATTGCAGGATCTTTCAGTAACCCATAACACTCAAATGTTAAAAAAAAATAGATCACTGCTGTCTGAGAGAGACTGGAAGGAGGCTTAATACGCCCTGTTGTCACTTTTCAGAGCACTTCTATTTCCTTTTTTTATGCTGTTCCAGAAAGAAACTTTTTAACATGACAAGATTTAAGGGGTTTTTTTCTGCATGATGTGCAGTCACATGTGCACACACATGTAAAAATATCACTGTTTAATTTGCTTGTGTTAGAATCATGGGATTTTTTCTTCCTGTTGTTTTCCCTTTCATATTGCATTGCCAGTTACCTTGTTGAACCTTTGAGAGGAAAGCTATGTACATCTTTAAATTATTAAAAAAATATATAAATTCTCTTCAAGAATAATCTGGACTTTTTTGTGTCCCAAATCTTTTTAAATCTTTTGTTCTTATATCCTCTTCTTATTTAGCAAGACTAGTAGATCCGCATCTTCTCTGTTTCCTACTTTCGGACCTTCTGGGTCTTCAGAATTCAGTCATGACTTCTGGATCTGATGTTGTTTCCTCAGATTTTGAATTTTAGAGTCTGTTCTCTCCTCTGCCTGCTGATGCTTTCTTTTTCCTTTTATGGGATCTCCTTGAGATCAGTGCTTTGGGTAAGCCATAGGAGCCCTTTGACATACTAGATAATTTATTGTGCATAGATCAAGGAAAATTAACACAGATTTTAGTCATTCCTTTCATGGGACAGTGGTGTTCAGCCCTTCTCTTTCCCCCCAAGCGAAAAAGAGAGAAATAAACAATTTTTTGCAAAACCCTGAAAATGCATGACTAAAATTAAAATTGTTAGGGATTAGGAACCCAATGGCAAGACAAATGTTGCACCTGTGTCCAAAAAAAAAGGCCAAAAGATCAACCTGGGGAACTACAGGTCTGGCAGGCTCCCTTCAGCCCATGTGAAGAACCATGGAGTGTGTCCTCTTAAAATATATTTCTGGGCATGTGAGGGAGAAGGTAGTAAGTAATTGGGAAGAGGCAGCATGGATTTACCAATGGTAAATCATGTCTGACCAAACTGATAGCCATCTGTGATTTGGAATGAGGAGAAACCAGTGGATGTTGTTGAGTACTCAACTTTAGCAAGGCTTTTGACATTGTCTCCCATGATATTCTTATATCGAAGTTGGAACATTATCATCTTGGTGGCTGGATGTCTAGACTGTGAAAAGGTGGTCAGCTAGTCAGACCCAGAAAGTCATGGTTAATGGGTCATACCCTACCCGGAGGTCGGTATTGGGACCTGTCTTGCTTAGTATTGTTATCAAGGACCTGGAGGAGGTAATGAGTCATGCACTTACCAATGTGCAGGTAGCAAATTAGGAAGGATCAGACGATAGCCTTTCAGTAGTCAGGGTACCTTCCAGATACCTGAACAGGCTGGAGAAATAGGCTGACTGGAACCTTGTGAAACTGAGTAAAGGCAAGTGCCAGGCACTGGGCCTAGCATGGAGAAGCCCCTGCGATGGCACAAGCTCAAGATGGACAGACTGGGAGCAGTCCTGTGGGCAGGGCCCTGCGGCTTGATGCCTCAGCCAGCAAAGATGGCCAACAGCTCCATGGTCTGTATGAACAGGATTAGGGCCAGTCAATACAGGGGGTGATTATCCCACTTTGTTCAGCACTGATTAGATCATACCTAAAGTACCACGTCCAGTTTTGGCCCACCTTTACAAGCCAAGGTGTTGACAAACTGGAGTGAGTTTTGCTGAAGGCTGTCAAGAGAAACCCCACAGCAGCAGTCTTCAGTTCTGGTCTCAGGTTTGTAATCAGAACCTACACGTTGCACTTCATGTTTTGTCTCAGTTTCTTTCCTTGGCTTCTTGATGGCTCTTACTGCTCCTCTGCTCTCAATCTTTTTTGCAGTGTCTTTGCCCCAACATGTCCTATTTTTTCACTGCACCATATAAGATCTGTCTCAAAAAAACATTCTTTCCAGCATATGAAAAAGAATGCTGGAGCTGTACACAAGGAGCATAAAGATCACAAAACAAAACAAAACCCCCACCCACATTCAGTCCATTTTTTCCCTAGGCAGAGATGGCCAAACTCATATGGATGACATTTTTAAGAAATTAATTCTGCCTGAGGCAGATATCCTGCCTGGAAAAGCTAACTATAAACAGATAAAGTTTGCCCAGAGTTCCAAGAAACTGAGTAAAAGATTTTATAATGTGAAGTGTCAAGCAATTTAAGATAGGCTGTGCTACCAGCTCTGGTTGTAATAACATATTTTCTTCCATTTGTGTTAATTGTGGTTATCTACTTGCATCAAAGGAAGATAGATTGAATTGCTTATGCTGTAAACTTGCTACAAGAGTATTTTTTTTGTTGGTAAGCTTTTCTAATATTTGGAAAATAAAATTTTGAGTACTTATGAGGATGACACTTTAAAGGCAGATGAAAATCTATCCTTACAAATGTAGTGATAGTAATTGGCATGATAATTGAATTACTTCCCTTAACAAATAAACCACTGTTGTTCCTACATTAGGTTATGTATTTGATGCAGATTCTGAAATGGATCAAAGATGTAGAAATATAAAGATTGAAAAATATATTATAGAATAATCATAAGGCTGTCTTGATGTCATTCTAATAACTATATTTCTAAGTTATTCATTAGAGAATCAGACCATTCACTTTTTAATGTGTTACATTTTATAGAAAGTTTTGCACCTTTAAACTCTACTTATTTATGTGGGTTTTATCAGTTAAAAATCTTATAAATGTAAATAACCTTAGGGGGGAAAAAGCATTATAGTAAAAATTGAGTAGTTATGGTTAATAGTTTTCTTTGTACTATTTATACACTGGCCTAAAATAACTTTTCTTCATTTTAAGGTAACTGAGCTGCACAATATCAAAAACATAACTAGATTGCCTCGAGAGACAAAGAAGCATGCAGTGGCAATTATCTTTCATGATGAGACATCAAAGACATTTGCGTGTGAGTCAGGTAAGCAATTGGTACTGCATCTCTGGCTTCAAGAGATGAAGTTACACATCAAGGTCTTGCTCAGATGAATTAAATTAAAGCACCAGATAGAAATCCTTAGTTAAAAAAAAAAAAGTTGTTCTAAACAAGAACTTTGGAGTTTGGGGTATAGGTTTTTGGGGTTTTGGTAGGGTTTGGTTTTTTTTTAATATACTTCAAGAGATGTTGGGGTGTCACAGAGCTCTTTCTTCCATTTCTTGTCTTTGGCTGCACATAGATGGTCTAAAGACTGGAGATTTTCAGCTAAACTTGTAAAACTGAGCAAAAAATATCTATGGGGTTTACTAAGTCAAGATGTGAAACATTTTTTTTTTTGCTAAGATTTGCTGTAGGCACTTACTAAACTAATAATTACCATGCCATTGCAAATAAGAGGTAAATACCAGCTAAAACCTCAGAATATTGTAAAGCTGAATTCAAGCAGTCTACAGTTTGAACAGCTACATGGTATAATGAATGAGTTAAGCTGGGAACAAGACTTGGGTGTGATGACACGTAAGTAGTTACGTGTGAGACACTGAACAGTGCACTATTAATGTAGTTTTTTTGTTTGAAACTGCAGTTATACATGTCTGTGTCCTAGGGTATATTTTACATGAAAAAAATGTTTTTTACAAAGAATGAGAATTTTTTTAATGGCAAAGTTTCTGTTTGTTCAGGGATGTATTTGAAACTGTGCATTTTAAAATTATATCTTAATATGATCATATAATCATTGCATGGTGTGCAATCTAAGTTAAATACAATGAAACAAAATTCAAGAAACGTGGAGGAGGAGGTTAAAAGTGTAAGGTGATGAATTATGTGGATTTTGTATCAAGTATTGCAAACATTGATATGTGCATCCCATCATGAAAGACAGATTGACAGTTCTGTTTATTCATTTAAATTTAAAAATACACACATATAAAATCTATGGCTTTCTAGGATCAGTTTAACAGATTATTAGATATGTAGTTCACATTAAAAGACTTAAATTCCTAATATGTAGAATTAAAAATGACTCTACAATATGATTAAAAATTTGAAATTTAAAAATATGAATAAAATATTTTAATGTTATTTCAGCAGCACTGAAATAATTTCTGTGAAAAGTTTTCTATTTGCCTACACGTGCGTTCCCCTTTTTCTCTAATGAAAAGATTCCTTCCCTAGAATTACTATAGTTAGGTATATTTGAAAAGAGTGACATCAAGTCATAACTTCAGGATTCTTTCACCAAAGAAGGGGAAAACCTAAGAAAGTTCAACATGTCTGGCCCACTCATCCCTGTCTTCTGCAACAAACATGGTACAACTCCTTAACCTTGAACCCAGTTGTGTATACAAAATGCAAGTATCTTAAAGTACTAACAAGATGCCAGTATAAGCTGCCCTACCTTAACATTATGCTCTGTGCAAAGGTGTGTTTTGAGTGGATGGAGCCATGGGTGAAGTGAACCAGTGGAGAGCTTACAGGCAGAGATCAAAGGGCAGACCAACACAGGTGATATTGTAGTAGGTATCTGCTATAGACCTTCTCATCAAGAAGAGAAGACAGATGAAGCATTCTTAAGGCAGGTGAAAAAGCCTCCCAGTCCCAGGCATTGGTATGCTCGGGTGACTTCAATCACAACAGTATCTACTGGAAGGCCGGTATGACTGGACACAAGCAATCCAGATTTCTGGAACAGACTGAAGACAGTTTCTTTATATGGATGATCAATAATGTGATGACAGGAGATGCTCTGTTCAGAGACATGCTTGGCAGGATCCTGTGCATAATTGCCTTGGAGGGCAAAGGGGCCCAGGACAACTAGCTAATCTTCAAGGACATCATCCTCTGAGCACAAGAACCGTCCTTCCCATTCTTCAGAAGACAAGCATTACAGAAGACCAGTATGGATGAACATGGAGCTTCTGACTCAACTCACACACAAAAAGAGAAACACACAGAAGCCCGGACAGGCTACTTCAAAGGGATGCAGAGGTATTGTCCATGTATATAGGAATGGAGCCAGGAAAGCTCCAACTCAGCTGGAGCTGAAACTAGCTGGGGAAGTGAAGGATAGAAAAGATTTTGTAAAGTACATCAACAGCAAAAGGAAGGCTAAGTGAATGTGGGCTCACTGCCCTGTGGAGCAGTGGACCTAGTGACAAGGGTCATGAGAAAGTTTGAGGTATTGATACCTTTTGTTATACCTTGGTTTTCACTCGCAAGGCTTGTCTTAAAGCCTTCCAGGTCCCTAAGCCTCTTAGCAGTTAGTGGGAGTGAAGTAGTACCCACAGTAAAGCAAGGCAGTCAGGCATCACTTCACTCACTTGCGTATCATACACAAGTCTGCAGAACTAGATCATCAAGAATAACAAGGAGGATCCAGATAGCTATAGGCCAGTGAGCCTTACCTCAGTCCCTGAGAACATTGTTGGAGCAAATCACATGTAAGCACATGAAGAACAAAATGAATGTTTTTCACATGCAAGTCATGCTTTGTATGACGAGGTGTTTGTCAAGGGACAGACAGTGGCTGTTGTATACCTTGATTTTCACAGTCTTTGACAGCTTCCCGTAGCCTCCTCCATAGCCCTCAAATTGGTGGGACATGGGATGGATAAAGACACTAAAGCAGATAGAAAATAGGCTGGGCTGAAAGAGTTGTAATTAATGGTGCAAAGCCAAGCTTGCAAAGGCCAGCCTGTGGCCAATAGGTAGTGGATCCCTCAGGGGTCAATGCTTGGGACCAGTACTATTCAATGTCTTCACTGACAACTTGGATGATGAGATGGAAAGTACTCTCGGCAAGCTGGCAGGTGACACCAGATTGGGGTGACCCAAATTGTGAAGGCAGGGCTGCTGTCAGAGGGACCTGGACAGGATGGAGAAATGGGCTGAAAGGAACTTACGAAGTTCAGCACAAACAAATCAAAGGTCTTGCCTCTGGGTTGGATAATACCAGGCAACAAGGCAGACTGAGGACCAACTGTCTGGAAAGCAGTTCTGCAGAAAAGACCTTGGGGTCTTAGCTGACAAACTGAATGTATCCTGGACTGCATTAGTAGGAGTGTTGACAGCTGGCACAAGAGATCCTTGCTTTCTATTCAGTACTTGTAAGACTACATCTGGAGTAATGTGTCCAGTTTTGTGCTCTCAGCACCAGAATATTGACACATAGAAGGGAACCTGGTGGAGGACCACCAAGGGTCAGGGTCAGGGTCAGGAGTACATGACATATGAAGAGGGACTGAGAGCTGAGCCTGTTCAGCCTGGAGAAGAAACAGCTTCAGAGGAACTTAGTGCTCCCTACAACTACCTGTTCTGAGATTACAGAGGAGATGGAGCTGTTTAAGTGTCAGATATCTTGCTGTTTCTGAAAGACTACAAATCTTAGATGTGGGTATAGTGGAGTTGCAATCAGTTTGGCTCTCTCCATGCCTTCAGTCTATCTAAACAGTATGAATTGCACCATCTCTATCAAATGAGACAGATAACACTGCTTTCTTTCATTAGAATCTGACTCTCTAGAACTCCAAGTGTTACGAACTAGGAAGATGTATAAAAAATTTCTTCCACAGCTCATTTCTACAACTGAGTTGTCTTCCCACAAGGAACTATTACCATTTTTACTGCTGCTGAAATGTGCCAAGTACTTTACTTTCCTTTATGAAACTTATTGAAGTTTACGGAATATTTAGAGAGCTTCTTGTTATTTAAAATGTTTTCTTCTTCTCCTCAGATCTTTAAAAAAATGTTTACTGAGAGTGGTTTCTACAGTGCCTAGATTTTTAACAGACTCATGGTGTAGAGTGGTATACACACAGTGTGGATTATTTTGGCAAATCGGGTCACCTCTTTGGGTTAACACAATAATACCTCTACAAATATCTCTTCTTTCTGATGGCTTCAGTGGGAAAGAACCACTCAAGTGGTTTTGTCTATGTCCAAAATCTTCTAGAATCATAGCTGCTTGACCTTCTTGATTTATTTAAGACCCAAAGTTTCCTAATATGAACATTGTTCCACCATGGAGTTTCTAAATATATAGAAACAGATACTTTGTTTCCTACCATCTTGACTTCCAGAGGCAGATGGAAGGACAGTATCAATGAACCCCTTGCAAAAGGTCTGTTGAGTATAGAGTCAATAGTTTCTTGGAAAGGAAGTAATGCTCAAAGCAGAGTTGGTTTTATATGGGGACTGAACAATGTGAGGTAGGGTTTTTGTCAGAGTTGCACCAGTAAATGTTTTTAAATAACCATATAATTTTGAGTTTGATAGTGTGAGCTGATATCTTTTTCTCTTGTGCAGTCTAAAAGTCCCACGTGATTGAAAGTAGGAGATTTTTCTGATATTAACTCTCTTTAACTATGCAGTTAAGCACATGCTATTCTGATTTAAAATAGGCTTCTAAAGATAAAGAACACTTTGGTCCTCCACAAAAAGCCTGAGACCTGTGATACCAGCCCACTAGGTGTGCTGGCTGGGAGCCTATGCTTGTTCACTAAGTTCCTGTGCTTTCTAGGCTCTCAGTTTGCTTATTGTCTTCAAGGCAGCTACTGGCAAGTCTGGGCTCTGGATGGGCTGTAGCCCCCATATTTCCATTAGGATTAGCACATTAGTCATCTGAGCAGCATCTTAATTTTTGATAATTTTCATTTGTTAATGAAATTGGGGGGGGGGGGGGGGGAGGGGAGCAGGGAAAAAATAAAATCCTCCATATACCTTTGTTGTCATCTAGCTGTTCCCATCACTACCACCAGTGGTTCCAACATCTACAACAGCTGTAGAAATCTGTTCAGTTCTGAAGATCTGTTGAAATATTTTAAGAGAAAAACAGCCTCAGATATTACAGTTCCTTGATTAAAAGCATGGGTTAACAAATTTTTAGAAGAATCATCCCTCTTCATGGAGAGAAGGAACCTGCTTGCTGTCACTGTATCTCTTTCTGACTATAATGGGTCTGGCCAAGCCCCCCAGCAGCCCTCCCAGCGCTGTGCTTGTACTGGTGACTGGAAAGGTGGTGATAACACACCAGTGCCCTGACTGCTGCTGGGCAGGGTTCACAGGGCATCAAGGCTGCCTCTCCAACCCCCCACCGCCTCTCACCAGTAGGCTGGGGGTGGGCAGTATCTTGGGAGGGGACACAGCCAGGACAGCTGACCCAAAGTGACTGATGGGATATTTCATACCATATGATGTCTGCTGAGATATAAAAGCTGAGAGAAAGGGGGAGGAAGGGGGCATTAATTATTTATGGTGTTTGTTTTCTGGAGCAGCCACTGGGTGTACTGAATCCCTGCTTCCCAGGAAGTGGCCAAACATCGCCTACTGATGGGAAGTAGAGAATAACATCTTTTTTTTCCTTTCCTTCTGTATGTGCAACTTTTGCAATTGCTTTCATCAAACTGCCTTTATCTTGACCAACAAGGTTTTCTCCATCTTATTTTCTGACCCCACCCCAGTTCTGCTGAGAAGGGGAGTGATAGAGGGGCTTGGTGGACACCTAGTGTCAAACCGATGTCAACCCACCACACTGACATCTGTTCTAGTGGGCAGAGACTTGTGGCTGGTGATCAGCAAGCAACATTTTTAAGTTACCTCAGTTACCATCGTAACTGTTTCAGTGGAAGTAAACTAATGACAAGTCATGGCTGATTAAATAAAATGAAAAGTAGTCTATAACTCAGTGAGCTTAAGATGGCCTCTAAAGAGTGGGAATTTCTATTCAAACCATAGGAAATTGTTGCCACCTTAGCAAGGAACATGCTAAGGTCTCAGCTTCAGCCTCCCTGAAGATCATGTGAAAGTTATTGCCATTAAGGGAATTTTAACAATATTGTAAAAATATTTTAACCAAGAATCATGAAATTCTGAGTTGCTTTAGCAACAGGGAAATGTGAAACTCTTAGGTTGATAACACATTGAGACTTGAGACAAAATTAAGGGTTGCCAAATGTATAAGCAGGTTAAGTGGAAGGACAGAATACTGTGAAGAAAAATGAAAGTTTTGGGGAACTGACCGTATTTACCCCAGCATAATAAAGGTTAAAAAAAATATTACTGTTGTTTTTTAAATACATCAAAAGGAAACAAAGGAAAGGTTTTAAGATTTAAAGGGGCCTTATCACAAGAAGAAATCTAGAATGTATATCCAGTATCAGTCTATGTTGCTATGGCTATTTAAATAGCACAAGCAACATAGACTTGAAAATAGAGGAAAATTTCTAGGACTTAAAGCAGTGAGGTTACATGCAGCCTCACAGCAATCCTTCCTCATTCCCATATGTGGGTTTTTTTTTCTGCAGTACACAATGTACTATCAAAGAAATGGAAAAATTCTTTTAACTCTGGGTGCTCGCAACTGGATTTGAGGTGCTGTCTTTCCCTAATGCTTATTTAAAAAAAAGTTGTTGGGATAGGTTTTGTTTGGTTGGGTTTTGTTGGAGTTTTCTTTGTTGTTGTTGAGTTTTTTTTCCAGGTAAGTGTGCTGGTATTTTTTGTATACAAAAAGCTATGCTCAGACACATGTATATATTGAGAAGCTCATCTTCCTGCATGCCTAATACCCATAATGTGGCAGTAACCCAAATGCCCCATAAACTCTTTCTAAAGTTGCAGATATGAAGTGAGCAATTACGGTTATGCAGGTCCAGCAAGAAAATGAAAATGGCAGACATGAATACTGATTAAAGTTAGATGTTTATGGTGCTAGTATGGATGTTGTTAGCATGATGAGGATTGTGCCTTTAATAATAGCTAGCTTTCAAGGAATAAAGCTTCTGGGTTGCACTAGGTCAGTGATAGATCATCTGGGAGCATGATTTTTCCTTTAGTGATGGCAGCAAAATATTAAGTGATACAGGTCCCTGCCTCTTTTAGGCTTGGTGGACCCACCAGCACAGGTTTGTGTAAAATTTATTTTGATTTCTAAATGACAGAATGTAAGGGAAATTGATGAACTGGCAAACCTATTGATAAAAGAATAGTAGGGCATTTGCAAATAATATGGATTCAGAAGCAAGAAAGACAGTAAATTAGGGCTGAAATGTGATTTCAGTGATTGAGTATAGAATGAGAGGTAGCATGAGAAACAGAAAAGGGGCAAACCCCCAGAGAAATCTCTAAAACTGCAACTGTGAAACAAATGCAGATATCCCTCAAGATACTGACATTTGTCTGGCTTCTCTTCAGTACCATGCCCCATTCTGTACAGAAGTAGATGAATTTAAGGCGTTTATTTCTTGCCAGGCATGCATGAACTGCAGTTCGAGAGTCATGGCAATCAAGAAACATCTTCATTATGTTTAGGAGGTTATACTTTTGCATTTCCTTAAAACTTCCACTGTTCAAGTGCTGGGGAGAATTCGAAACTTCAGTTTAAGGGTTTTATCCGTCTTCATACATCTATATTGATATAACATCACTGAAAATAATATTCTTGTGGTTGTTTTGGCTCAGTCCACCATTTTAATTTCTTGAATGTCTTGTTGCTGTGATGGTTGCCTTGATAAAACTCTTATACATCTATAACATAATCTTTTTTCTTCTGTATTCTTATGCTTTCAAGTTTTTCTGAGTGCAGTCAAACTGTGATAAGTAAGCCTTGTTATAATTCTGCAAAAAAAAATAAATTGTTGAAACTGAAAGACTGTTGGTGTCAAGTGGCAATGTGTTCCACAACGCAGGGTTGTTTTTTTTAGTTCTGTACATATTTTCACTTCTAAACCTATCTTCACCATTTGTTGGTGTTTCTTTCTTTAAAAAATAAAAATTACATTGGTGCTGTCATTTGAAAAAGCAGAAATTGATTTCATTTTTGTACTGAAAAAGCTTTTGGGCAACTGCCAAATTACTACTGATTATGAGCTAGGCTTTTTCTCCTTAATAGTTTTCACAAGCAAAAATATTCTGTGCTTGAAGAGTTTGACAGATGTCAGTGGAACATTAGATGTAATTTGTATCACTATATCCTTTGAAAGTTAAGAAGCCTGGAGGTTTTGGATTAAAATTACAGTGAAACATTGAGGCTTTGAGATGAAGCATCAGTGATCATAGCTGCTGTTATTGCTAACAATACAAATGGCTACATGAGCTTTAAAACAAGTTCCCGTTTTCACAGTTTTGTGAGTTTGAAGCTCCAGGATCATGGAAAAATAATTCTGTATAGTTGGAGTTATTCTGAAAAAATAGTATATTTCTCTGTTAGAATGTCAGAGGTTGCTATTTGAAAATATATGACCCTGTCTTTTCTACTTTCTGTTTGTGATTTTTTTAATATTATTTTATTTTTTAATATACTAAAACAGCCTTAGTTACTTCCCTGTAAATTTTATGGTTCATTGGAGGTCAGATACATGTTCTCACTTCCACATGTGGCACGATATTTTGAGAGTGAAAAGACAGGCATTGCATGAAGCTAAATATGTTTCTCTGGATTCTTACATTCTCCCTTTTTGATCATAATATTTGAAACACTATCCACTTTCAGGGCAAAGTTCAGTGTGAGTCATGGTTATAAGTGTTATATTCTAAGATTAATATTTACAATGCATATTCTTTTGTTCTAGGCAGATAGTTCCCTTTTCATTAATAGTGACTTAATTCCTGATTTTTCATGTTTGTTTATAAATATCCATCTTTATTCTGACTTTAACATTTAAAAATTAGAAATATTTGGATTTTTGCTCTTTTTTTCTTGTATCTGGTTGCATTTCTGATGGTCTTTGTTTTTCTGTGCATTTTTTTCTGTGGTTATCTGTCTGAACTATATTGTTACCATTTTCTGGCACACATTGGTAATATGTATAGCTAGCAAATGGAAGAAATACAGAAAATACTACCCCATCTTCAGGACATAGATATTGATGGAACAGGTACTATAATATTACTTTCTGTCCTTTTCATCCACTTTTAGATTATTATTTGAGTGCAAACCTAATTCTAAAATTAATTAGTGTTTAAAAGAAAATATTTTGGGAAGAAAAATTCATATCTTCTTTTAGTAGAATTGCCAGCTTCTAGATTTGAAAACAGTAGACACACAAAATGGTCACTATCCCTTCAGCGCTTCTGCCAGGCAGGTCCCTGAGCTGAGAACACTGCTGCATTTTCAATTTGTAGGGCAAATGGGGGACAGCAAGGAAACAAGGTTAACTTCCAGACTAGCAGGATTGTGCACAGGGGCTGTGACGAAATGAGTAGGAAAGATGTAAGATTGCTAAATTTGGAAATTAGAAAAGGTAAATTTGTTCTGGGACTGCAGTATGAGAAACACTAAATTTAAGACTTTGATGGTCAAAACATGTGGAAGCTGAATTTTTTTCTTTCTTTCTGTAAAGTTGCATTACATAGTTGTGTGTATTGCAGCTATGATAAGCATTCAGTTGCCCTTGCTGTTCATGTGCTGTAAACTTGTCTGGGTACCCTTTATTAATGCTTGACATAGTGGATCTAGATAAATAGAGAAGTTCTGTATTTTTCATTCTTCCTGGACAAACATTGAAGTGTAGACACTGTAGGTGCTTTCCTTATCACAGTTTTACTCAAAGGGACTGAAATTTATATGAAATATTAACTGTTCCTATAGGAAAAAAAATCAAACAAGATAGCTGAGATAACAGTGAAGCATCCATTTTAAAGTGTGTGTAGGACTCCACGAGAGTAAAAGAGCAGAAAAATATGTTCTTGCCTGCAGAAGCTGAACAACTTCAGAAGACAAACAGAAGAAAGCAAAGAAATTTCTGCTTCCTCTGGTAGATGGTTCAAGGTCAGCTGAATATTGATTTTAGAGAGACTAGGAGAAATACATGAATCTCAAAACCTCTGCCCTAGCACTTCAGCATACAGTTACTTTTCTCCGTAAGCACAGAATAGAGGTAGGTTAGGGATAGTAGAGTCTAGGCTGTCAGGCATATGGAAGTATGGAATTGTTTGTTGGACTTGAATAGAAAGTTTTCTAATCGCTCACTTGGTTTGGTTTTGGGGATTTTTTTGTAAGCTATTAGACATCTGATGAACCTCACAGTATCTGCAGTCTCTATGTTTTATACCAGAACAAAGTGTGTATGAGTGTGATGGCACAAGCCCATAAAAATGCAGTCTAACAACATGGTCTAACACTTGGATAAAAGAAAAAAAAAAAAATGTTTTTTCTTAGCCTCTTGCTGTTTACCTTAAAGTGATATCTGAAATTACCAATACACTGTGCATCTTTATATAAGATTTCTATATGAGATTTCTTCCTGATGTAATTTTGAGCTTCTTAGTGGGTTTGATAAATGTACTACGCTGGAAATAACTGCTAGTCCTATGAAACAAATATATGAAGATACTGTTTTATCCTTAGCATAATTAATGATATATATTAATTTCAGTTACAGTCTTTTGTAAACCCAAGAGAAGTGGATTCAATTTATTTCCTAGGCATATACTCTCTACCACCTAGGACTACGAAATGTAATAGTGTATGTACATTTGTATGGTTTCAAATTTACTACTTCTTCTGTTCTAAAGATTGCAATTTAAAAATAGATTTAAAAAATGTTCTTGTAAGAAGGAGATTCAAAGCTGTTTTCCTTGGAAATTCAGGGAGAACTCCAGAGCCTGATTATTGTAGTGTAGCTATTCTTCCCCAGGCTTTTAGGCTTCTGACCCCCATCACTGAGATACACCTGCCTTGATGCTGAACTTGTGGATTCTTCAGCAGCTTGCCAGGCAGACAGGCAGATATGGGTAGATTCCTGACAGTGCATCTGGGTCTTGTCTTGATGAATCTGCATTTAGTCAGAAAAGTCCCAACCAGCCCTAAGAATAACACATTTCAGAGCAAATCATCACTGATTTGAGACCTGTGCTTCAAAACTGTGCAGGAATGTTAGCACCATGTTAAGGTGTGTCATTTGCAAAGGCTTCTATTTTTCATTGCCTTATGAAGGGGAGAGTCTAATAAAGAAATTTTTTTTATTTTTTTTTTATGTCTTCATGGCTGGATACAACCAGTCTTGGCTGCAAGCCAGCACTAGGCTGTAAATAGTGCAGCCTATGTTAGGAAAGCATCATATCTCTGCAGATTTCCCTTGTTTTTCATCTGGTTTGCAGTAGAGTCAAATTAGAAACATAATCACCTGTTTTTGCCAGTAAATATGACGCTAGACCTCTGAGGAGTCAGCACACGTTCAATGACAATACTCAGACTGTACTATTAAGTAAAAGAAATCTGCACTACCTCTGTTCCCAACATTCATATCTAGGACACAGAGAATGTAGTTATTTTGTAGTGGGTTGACCTTGGCTGGCTGCCAGGTGCCCACCAAGCGGCTCTCTCACTCCCCCCTCCTCAGCAGGACAGAGGGAGAAATATGATGAAAAGCCCATGGGTCAAGATAAGGACAGGGCAATTGCTCATAAATTACTGAAACAGGCAAAACAGATTTGTCATGGGATAACTAGTAAGAAGGTAGGAGAGTGAGAAATAAAAACAAAACTGAATTCACCTTCCTCCTGCTTTCTTCCCAGGCCCAACTTCACTCCCAGCTCTTCTCCCAAGCAGCAGAGGGGGGCAGGGAATGAGGGTTACAGTCAGTTCATAACACTTCCTCCTCATGCTCTTCCCCTGCTCCAGCATGGGGTCCCTCCTGCTGTACACGGTCCTTCATGAACTTCTCCAGTGTGGATCCTTTCCACAGGCTGCAGTTCTTCATGAACTGCCCCAGCGTGGGTCCCTTCCATGGAGTGCTGTCCTTCAGGAATGGACTACTCCGGCGTGGTTCCCCTGTGGGGTCACAGGCCCTGCCAGCAAACCTGCTCCTGCAGAGCCTCCTCTCCACAGCTGCAGCTCCTGCCAGGAGCCGGCTCCAACATGGGCTCTCCACAGGCTGCAGCTCACCTGAGGGCATGTCCACCTGTAGTGGAATGGGGTCCTGCGTGCTCTGCAGGGTGGATATCTGCTCCACCATGGTCCTCCATGGGCTGCTGAGGCAGGGGGACAGATAGCCTGTGCCACCATGGTCTTCTCTAAGTGCTGCAGAGGGGTCTACTCTGGTGCCTGGAGGACCTCCTCCCGCTCCTTCTTTCACCATGTCTGCAGGGCTGTTTCTCATTTTTGCTCACTCCTCCCTATCACATGCTGCTGTCAGCATTTTTACTGTATCTTAAATGTGTTTTCGTAGAGGCACTACCAACATTGCTGATGGCCTCAGCCTTGGCCAGCAACGGGTCTGTCTTGGAGCCGGCTGGCACTGGCTCTGTCAGACTTGGGGGAAGCTTCTAGCAGCTTCTCACAGAAGGTGCTCCCTTAGACCCTCTACTACTATAACCTTGCCATGCAATATGCTATGCCAATACATATATGAAGCAATATTTTGTGAAGGAATTGTTAGCAAATAAGCAAGTTTAAGATAATCCTGTGTAATTGTTTATCATTTATTTTGTGTCTCTTCTTTCATTATTTTTTTATTACTGGGTCTAGTAGTATTAAGGCTCGTGGGTTTTAAGCACATCTATTTACTTTGCTTATCACTCACTCAAACTCCTAATGCTTTCAGTCTGTTCTTCTGGCAGGTACTGGGATGTTACAGACTCAGTAGTAATATGTCAGTAAAGAAGTACATAGCTGGTGGACTTCTAGATTGTTTCCTTTTTTCCATTATTTTTCCCATTTAAAATTTTTCTGTGAAAAAAACCCAGAAAATACAATAACTTAACTTATACATATTGTGTTTGGGCACATTTCTACTTCTTTCCCTCTGGGATTGTGTAATATTCCATCTGTTTTCCACAACTTCGCTAACACTGGAGTAGAATCCAACTATCAACTGAGATAAAGAGTTCTCATCTACATGGAATGTAGGTCAAATCTTCTGGGATTTAAGAATATGTATCACCCTGTAAAATTACATGACTTCTGTGGTTCCTGACCTCTCCTGAGAATAACGTACATTTAGTGACAGCAAAAAAATCCTGACAGTAATTTATAGATTGAATTTGGAGTATTGACAGATGATGTATGGCTAGTTGATCCTAAGGAGAGTTCAGTGAATAACATGACAATTTACTGCTCCAAACCCAAAACACCCGATCTATTTTTCATTCTTTGTCACTATTCAGCTTGCATCGCATTACATGTAGCTACCTACAGTGTTAAAAGTTATATGGGACTGTTAGTAGGTTAACTGTTTCAAGCCTTTTGAAACACTTTTGTCACTGAATGAAGGCAAGCTGAGAAGAACAGCATGTGTAAATGAGCACAGAAAGTTTTGTGTGCTGCTAAGGTGTGCTTAACCACATATTCAGCATGGGATATTCTACTTCTTGTAGTCTAGTCATGAAAATTTTGGACAAATCTCTGCACGTTTTAAAAAAAAAACACCCACCAAACAAAACAACCACAAACTACAAAAAAACCCACCCAAAGATCAATATTTGATGTCCACTGTACATCTATCTTCATAACATTTGGAGAGGTTTCTAGAAGTTACTGCCAATGTGAATGTTGCTATCAGCATTAACCCAGCCCTGCTGAACAATCCGAATGGAACTGCAGTCAGGGGGATTCGTAAAGCTTATACATTTGCATTTCACAGCTGGCTAGCAGTGAGAACTAAAGCAATTCCTAAGACTGAACCATGTTTGGGACTACTGCAGTTATATAGTGATAGGCAAAGATTTATGTGACCTCTGACCCGATGCTCTTGTGAGATTTCTAGTTGTCCCAGCTTCCATACCTGCAAAGCAAAGTTGCTTAATGCACTGTCACAGCCCATTCCGTTTTTTTTTAATCCCTTTGGCAATATTTAATGGGAAAACGTATTGAACTATGGCCTACCTTTAAGAACATAAATAAATTTTAGGTAGAAATAACTACATTTCAGTAATTCATATTGTTGATTTTTCCTGTGTTTTTGAAAAGAGTACAACATCTATTATTTATGTCCTCCAAATAAAAATAGAAAATGTACTCCCTTCAGAAAAGTACAAAAAGCTTTCCAGTAAGTAATTACAGCCTCTTAACCTCTGAGAACTAGCACACAAAACAATCTCTTTACCTGGAGAAGCATCCAGTCCTTTTGTGAATTGTATAGAGTATGACATTTGTGTTTTAAATTATCAACTTCTTCCCAGTAGTTATGCATTGGTGTTAACAGTAGTCTTATCAAGACTGTATTTTCTGAGAGTAGTCTAGCATTATTGAGACCAGCTTCAATTATTTGAGATTTAACTAGAGTAGTTCATTGATCTCCAAAAATAGGGTTCCAGTTACAAACATGCAAACATACAAACTTTCATAAAATGGTCCCATTTATGCATAAAATTTATCCCAAAAAGATTCCCAGATTTCAGGTAGATATGAAAATGAATCACAAATATGCCAGTGACCAGAGATTTCAGTTTCTAAATAGTGTATTCCCAGACAACTGAGATTCCCCTGTTTACAGTGATTGATAACCCTGCGATTAAGTTTCAAGCAAGTCAGCATTAGATCTCTCAAAGAGAGATCTTGTCCTTTTCCTTGGTAAATAAATAAGAATGTTTTCTTGAATGGATTATACTCTGTGAATAGTTTCTCTGTCAGTTTGGGACATTCAGCCTTAAATTCTCTGGAGATCTTACACTAAATCTTTTCTTTTTTTTATTTCAAATAAGGAAATTCAGTCTAAGGCCAAGAAGCAAATTGTGCTTCATACACCCAAAGAAGCTTAATTTAAAAGAAAAGCTTGATCAGTCAAAATTGGTGCTTCTCTTAATGTAGTTTTAAAGGAGAATGGTTTTTAAAAGTGGCCCAAAGTGCACTGCTTTTCGTCACATCAATATGGTATCAATTGCAATTCAGTCTTTTCTATATGAAGATTGCACTGAAACAGGAAAATGTGAACATATTTTCTGAAACTGCAGTTCAGGTACATTCATACAATGTTTCTGTAACTTGTACAGAAAAATGAACCTTTGAGGTCTAAAAAAGCTTTTTTTTTTTTTTTTTCAATTTCTCTCCTAAAACATGGCTGCTTTTAAAGTTTTGTTTTAAGCAATTCCAGCTGCTTCCAACTGCTACTAAACCTGCTTTGCAAGTTAATCTGAGGGTAAAACTGAATTTAATCTATAGAAAAAACATGAGGGAATCTCTTGAATGCAGATGCATTTAAGTTTTTAATATTTATATGGTTAAATCTGGTTTTCAATTTTAATTGGCTTTGAAATCTATAGAATATTATAGATTTATGCAAATAAGGAAAGTAAGGTATTAATGATGGCAAATATATTACTTTTCTCCCTCCTGCTGAAAAAGCTAGCATTGGTATGAATATTTTATATAAAAATATAAAAAAAATTGTGCTCTTATTTGGGAAAAATTTTGAATTTTTGCTTTAGATTCAGTTCTTACTAATTTTTAATTATTCCAGAAAGCAGAATAAACATTATATTAGGTTTAAGCTTTGCAGGTGTTTGGAGGATCAGACTTGGAATACTGTTTGATAGGTTTTGGTGACCAGTTTAGTTTTGGTGACAGTTCAGTGCATCCTTTCAAGCAAGTTTTGGATTGCATCATATTTGATGGATTTATTTTTTTTCTTCATTCAAATTGAGTGAACACTCATATCAATTCTTCATGCCAAAGTGAAGACAAAATTAACACTTCTGTCCACAAAAGTAATGTAAATATTTCCAAGCTGTATTAATGCTTTGCTTGTAACAATGCACTCATACAGTGTTCTGGCAGGTGTTAGGGGTTTAAGCTTTACATTTAGCAAAATCTTTATAACATGTGCTAGTCTTTTGATGTCTTATGAAGATTTGAGCCTTACTTTGAAGTGAAAGCTGTATATTAATCAGAATTATGAGGACTCTTGGCCTGCTTCTAAATGATAGAAAACTAGATCTGTTTTCTTCCTGGAAAGCTGTACATTTTGAAAATATGGGACATATCTTAGTTTTTCCATGTTTCTGTCTGTATCTGGACTTAATGTTGCAATGAATTTTTTTGAAAACTGCAGCAGCATAGAGTTGTCAGCAACTCTTATGAGACTATTGGGTAGCATTAAGGAGTGATTAGCTTGCATGTTTTTAGTCATGTAAGGTAAATTTGAAAAACTAATCTCAACTTCCTCGTTTGTTTTTAAAACCAAGCCTTTCCTTAAAAAGTGTGTGTAATTCTAAAGTTATTATACTATATGTATTATATAATACTATATTATATATAGTATAATATATAATACTATATTATATATTATATAAAGTATAATACTGTTATTTTTATATTAATGAAATCATATAAACTGGTCTATTATGAAACACCATTTGTTTCTAAACTGGACATAGTCAAAAATACTCCTGAGTTTAGGAGAAAAAAGTAGGTCTATTGGCTAACTGAAAAATTTAGCAAACTTAGAATTAATGAAGTGGAAAAGGGAACCAAGTCTGTCAGCAAGGAGATCATTTAATCATCTTCCAGATAAGAACAATGGCTCACTGATACATATTATCTCAGTTTCAACAAATGGGAAGTACTTTGTAAAGTGTCCCCCAAAGATAGCTCCTTGGACTGCTGTTGGAAAATAGTCAACTCCATTTCAAAATGGTACTTGCTCAGTAACAGAACAAATTTAACTGTTTCTTTAGAAATGTCTTCACTGGCCAAACTTCTCAGTAGCTTAGCATTTTGTTTCAATTTCAGGGGGAATCAGTCCTGTAACTGAAGTTTAAACTGAAGTTTTTATTCCATAAATAAATAATGAAGTCAATATTACAGCTGTTTTTTCTGCCTAGATTTTGTTATGGATAATTTTGACTGGACCTAGAAATTGAAATAATGAGATTAGAGAATGTGCTGTGGCCATATAAAATAAATACGGGTAATAAATATAAAATGAATGAAAATTTGAATGTGCTAATGGACAGGCCTCTAGATAATTAAGCTAACCTATTTAGAGAAGACAGGACTGTGTAAGGTAAACCTGTAAACATTAGTCCAGTAAGAATGATAAATGTCTTACTGTGTAGCTTCTGCTTTATATTCTAAATATCAATGATCTTACCAAGATAAATTTGCTTGAATGTGCAAGGAAGTGAGCCTAAACTTTGCTATAGCTTACAGCCACCTCACTGAAAATATGAGAAGTGAATTAAACAGGTGTCTGACATTTATCTCCTCAACTCTGTCTAGTGATGGGAAATGAATTAATGCAGGGAACTCAAAAAGCCAATGTTATTTCAAAATGTTTTTTCTCACTTGACAGTGTGAATCTTTTTCAAGTGTAGTACAATGTCCATGATAACTATGTGATTGAGGAAGCAATGCTCCCAGCATATGTCACCAGATATAGTGGCACTGCCCCGTTAGTAATTTCTGTCCTTGCTGCTGTTAACTCATCATCAATAGAGTACAAGTCAGCATTATTCAGATATGTAACTTCTCTGTATTACATTTGTCTAATGAATTCCAATGTGTTCTGAGTATAACTAGTTTTGATTCCACATGGTATTTCATATTGACAGTTACGCTTTTTGCTGAGAAGTGTCTATTATTTATCTATAGAAGTGTAACTTAGATGAAAATGTAGTTTACTGCGGGTAAGGACCAACTGAAAAGAAATTCTAAAAATCATATGCATCATTAATTAGTCCTTCAGATGCAATGCCCTGCTATCCATTTCTTGATATCTGGACATTTCCTTGGATTCATAGCCTATAAAAAACGTGCCATTTTAGTAAAATGTAGACAGAAGTATATTAAAAAATAATAGTGTAAGTCAACGATCTAAGTGAAAAGGCCTAATATCTTGATTTTTAAGGCTTTATTTTTAAGATCTATGATCATTCTATGAGAAAATTGAGTAGGAAGAAGTTGGAGAAAAAGTTGTATGTTTCTGCATGTGATTATGTCAAACTACTTTACAGGCAGTTTGTATCTGCATGCACGCTAAATTAAGAAAATTGTGGTAGCCCGTTAATTATGAGGTTTTAAATAATTCTAATTTGGTAAGGTCATCACATTTATAATTTTATTCTCCTTTGTGAATCAAATAGATGACATGTAAAAAACATTTATGTAAGCTGATGAAGATTTATTATGAATTCTGAAAAGTATTGTCTTTAATGGAATCTTGAAGAAAACCTACAAATTTATAACTCTGAGTATATGTAAAAACTTTCATTCAAATTTGATCTTTATACTTATAAGCATTATACATATATTTGTCAGTGTAGACCTTGGACTTCATAAAGGATCAAATCAAGGGAGTAAAAGAAGATGCCAATTTTTCTGATATAAACAGAAAGGGTTTCTCTCTTTCTAGCTCAGTAAAGCATTACTCCTCCAAAATGTCACTATCATTTATATAATAAGTTTCTTTCATTCATGCTTCAAACTACTATATTACACTATTAGTTTTGGGCATGGAAACTGATCCATTACTTTTGAAAGTTATAAAGATTCTATGCAAAGATATATGTTAGGTTTTATTGTGAAAATGTGAAGAATACTAAGTGTCTGCCTGCCCTTATCTGACTCAAAAGAAAGAAGAAAATTATGCATTTAGCTGCTTTTTGTGATTTGGCTGCTATTATGATCTCATCATAACACTGTGATCCTGTGTTATGTTAAAAAGCCCTGATGTGAAATTCATATGTTTACGAGTAAGTCAGGAAACCCCTGTTTACACTCACAAATTCAAAAGGTTATTTATTTTTACATTTTTTAAGGCAGTAGAGCTTTTAGGAGTACGCCACAATTTCCAAGCAGAAAGAAGAATAACATTCAAGTCATTTTCTCATTTAAAAGCATTAATGCAGAAAATAGGGGAAAACATATGACAGCCTATATATTGTAATTTTGCCCATTTATTGAGTGTGCTGATGGTGCTGGGTAACTCCTTTTTTAATGGAAGCAATTGATTTCCTCATCCCTACTCTTAATTCATTTACGTTTATAATTTGTTGTCTTGCTTGTTCTCTCCATTAAAAGATAGCCAGGGAGAATGTGGATTTGAATTTTGTTTAGTTCATGAGACATCCCGAAAAGGACATTTGCCTGGAGTCCAAGTAAGGAACACAGAAGGCAACCAGTCTTTGCTAGTGTATTAATCCAACCCTTCCATAAAGGAAAGGATGTTTATCCTCTGCCCTCCAGTACTGTCTGTGTTTATAAATCAGTTCACAAGTAAGCTGTAAGTGGGCAAGTGATCACCAGTGTGCATAAATTACTGCTACATCTTCAGATACTGTTTTTCACTGCAATCAGCACCCCTGATTTACAAACCTAGGTCCTAATCTTCCTGTGCAGTTCCCACTTTATAGGATTCAAAAAATTAAATTTAAACATTCTTTATACTTTCATGATGAGTTGTTTACTCTTAAATAAGGATTTGAAGTAAAACAGTCTTTCATCAGTGACTCTCCAGTTAACGTGGCCTTAAGCCATCATTCAGCAGAGTTCTTGAAGTTTCAAATGATTGGATTTTGGTATATTCTGTAAGATTGCTTTCATCAAGACTTACTCTGATTTTCTTGGAGGAAAATTACACATAATTGAGGTTGAATTTATTTGCTGTATTCCTGGTTCAGCAAAGGATGTAGTTCTGCTGTACTGAATCTTAGAAGTGTTCCACTGAAATAAATATAAAAATATTTTAAAATCTCATTAGTTAATGAAAATTGGGATTCTAAGTTTCAACTTTAAGCAGACTGCCTTTTCACAGGCAACCATACGTGCCTCTTACTTAAGATCATCTTGGTAGAGATAACAGTAGTGTATATCGGAAACCAGGAATCTAAAATGGCATCATTTCAATACAATTTTATTTTAGGAGATTAGTATTTACAGAAGGTTTGCCTGACCGGAAAAGGTCTGTTTTCATAGACATTCAAAGAATGTCTATTTTCCTAGAACATTTTCTAGTTGAAATAATATTTGCATGTATCAAATATAGGGATCCGTTTCATCCTGAGAAAAAGAGATACAAGTGTAAAATGAGAATAAGAAATGTGAAAAACTCATAATAAAAATCAATCCCTTTTGGGTTTAATTCTGTAGATATGAAATTTGAGACAGGCATTTCTCATTATATTTCCCTAGATGCTAACTCTAGACTATGAACTGTTAAGATTTTTTTTTCAGTATCACCACATCAAAATCCACCAAGAGTTAAGTAGAAGACACGCAGTCATCTCTACCTAATACTTTGTTTTTTTCTGAGAGAAAAGTTTTATGCAACTGAAAATCAAGTAGAGCACATACCACGTTATGTTCTTGCAGATTATTTCAGTCAGAAGTTGTCTGTAATTGCTTTGAATGACTTTCTTTGTGCTTTATTTTGTCATAAAATACTCTTGTTAACTCTAGTAGTAGAACAAATTCACAGCATTACAAGACTAGTTTTAGGATTTGGGGAAAAATGCTGTATCTCATGGGCAATGGAAGCACAATAAGAAAAAGATTAGTCTTTGATTAGGTTTGTTATTCTGAAGTGGTATATAGCATCATGCAGGAAAGGTTTCCTAGAGTCTGCAACATCGTAAGGGGGCAACACTAACACTGCCCTCCGTGCTCAGCCAAAATAGGACAATGTTTAATAAATCTAAGTATTCACAGCTGTAAGTCTTGCTTCAGTCAGACATGTTTAGCCAAAGAAAGGAAGAAAGGGAGATTGCAAGGACTTCATAGTCTGCTAGTCATTGTCTGCTTCTATTGGTATAATGCAGAAGCTATTCAGATGGCTGGAGTGAGTGTCATATGGTCAAACACATAAGAGCAATGAAGCATATAGTGCCAATGCTACATATTTTTTTTCTTCTGTATATTGAAACTAGGCCTTGTCAGCTTGATTTTGTGTAGGAAAATAATGTTTTCAGAATTAATTACCTCATCTAACTCTTTTTCTGATCTTCAGGTGGCAAGATTTTAGTCAATAGGTCAAAGGTAAAACTGAATATTTAAGATACTAAAAAAAATAATGTGAAATTAACCTTAGGATTTGTACTAGTTTATTAGGTATGGATCCTCTTACTAAACCATAACTTAAACACTTGACAATGGGAGAGGAGCATACTTCATATTTATGAGAAGGTATTAAATTTCCCATGCATTTAAGAAAAGGCCCTATAACTTTTCCAAGAAGATTAAAAGTATTGTGGGAGTAGTCTAAATCTGAAATGTTACAAAATTTTTAAGCCAGAAAAATGCTGTTGCTAACTGCCAATCATGGGGTAGCTGCATAAGATGATGTGATAGCATCCTCTGTGTGTTATGTTACTGGTGACAGACCCTTTTTGACCGATCCTGCTTATGTCATTCCCACTACAGGCAAGCTGCCTGATGTTATTTTACTGTCGTGCCATTGTCATTTAATGTTAATAACTGTTGAAACAGGTATGGATTGACAGTCCTGGGGAACTGTCTAATTCCCATGCCAGATTCTTGTAACTAGCCTGTTAGTTTCAGAAAAGATGTAAATGTTTCTCCTACATTCAGGTAGGTTTATGTAATTATTACTTCGCACTTGAAAAAAGGTTTGAATTGAGAGTGAAAGTTTGCCAGAATATTTTTTAGTAATGATGCTCTATCAGCTCATTGTTGATCTGTTGGACATACAAATGCCTGATAAACATTTACGGTATAATGACAGTCACAAATCCCCAGCGTGAAATAGAAAACATGATTTGTAAAAATACCTATACATCTACCCTCAAGGACTAATTTATCCACTAAGTAACATTTTCTTCTTGGAATGGCTTCATTAATTTCTGTAGCACTAATCACTGAGTAAAGTGATACTCACCTTTTTTAATAGCAGAAATTGCCATCGACCTAAAGGAAAAAAAAAAAAAAAGTCGTACAGTTACAGTAGCACTAGTATTGAGCAAAGGAAATTGCTTTCTTGTAGACTATTTTTCTTCATTTTCCCATACATTCTCTATTTTTTAAACAAGTTAAGTGAGTTCTGTTTCTGTATGAAAACTACATTCTCAAGCATCATTTGCGATAGGGATACTTTTTTTCCCATTGCTTTAACTTTAGTTAGGGACTGCTAGTCAGCATTGCGGAGCATTTATTTTAGGGTTTGAGTGAAGGGTGCTCTTTCCCTGTAATGTTGCAATTGAAAGGAGGAGCAATGTAGGTAAGAGCAGATATTATGTGCAACTAAAGTCTATTTTAGGAAAACAGTTTAATAGACAGTAACATCATTATGATATTTTTTAAAAAATACTTTTATTGCCCTTAAAAGCATTCACTTAACATTGTGTTTATATTATGAACAGGGTAGTAGATGATTTTGTAGCTGAGTGCTCATTATTCAAGCTGGCACTTTTGATCAGACTTGCAGAAACGAAGGAGGTATTGTCAGGAAAATGTCAGTTTTCATATACCTTGATAACTACAGGGATGCACAGATGACTATTTGCAAATGCAGGTACATGCACAAATTAAAATTACCAGAACTCCCTTTGTGATGTATCTTGCAGCATTTTCAAATAAGTATGGATGATTTTTGGCAGAAATTTCAGTTTTAATTTTACTATACCTAGTAAATGTTGTTTGTAATTATTGTAATTAGCTGCACTATCCTTATGCCAACACAAATTTAAAATAGCAGATGATAAGAAAATGAGTTTATTTTTTTATAATACTTAGACTATATCTTCCCTTAGTTAAAAAAGTGCATTAGCACAATATACCAACAGTTAAAGAATATGTATTCGTATTCTGTAGTTATTCATTTAGCTCGATTTCTGCATTATTTAGTATTACCTTAAGAAAAAAAAAATGCTCAAATTGTACAGAGAAGGGTGGGAAAGTCATTAAACTGATGGTATATTTAGAAAAATAGCTGGAAATAGTTAAACATTAAGGGTCTTAATGGTGTTAAAAGGAAAAAGTGGCAATGACAAATTTTTGAGGAACTTGACTCACTGACTTTTTTTTTTGACAGAATATTGTCAGATTTCCTTTAAAATATTTTGTCACAGCTTGAATATAGAACATTTTCAATAAGTTAATGAAATTTAATAGTATATGTTGTTTTCTTTCATGCTTTTCCTTTGTGTTTTTGGTTCAGTGATTTACACTTAGGTAATAACAGGGCCCTCCACTCCAGGTGAAAGATCCAAAAATCACAGTTAAATAAAAAAACAAAAAAAATTTCCTTAGAGGTAGTATTAGTTGAAACACAAGCAAGAATTCTGTGTATGAGTCCCATATCTCATAAAATATCTCATAAAATATCTTGAAATATAATTGGTCAATTAAAAAATCATTTTAATAACCAAATTGTTTTCAGACTTGCAGCCCACTATCCCTGTTACTATCTAATTGAAAACAAGT
The DNA here is from genome assembly GCF_023634155.1 of Falco peregrinus. Classification (NCBI taxonomy): domain Eukaryota; kingdom Metazoa; phylum Chordata; class Aves; order Falconiformes; family Falconidae; genus Falco; species Falco peregrinus. The sequence goes on from NC_073723.1 coordinate 66,818,040, forward strand.
TTTAGTCTACTTACAAATTTTCTGTTCTTTTAAACTGAATAGAACTTACGTCCCCTTCATTGCTTCCTATCTATCATTTACAAAAAATTGCCTAATTGATGCATAGTGTTAATCAGTAATACATGTTATTACCAAAATAAGCGCTATCCATATGTTCCTCTGAGCAGAGATAAGAAATAGCAACATTGCTTTATTTATATCTGTGTTTGAGTGTCTGTGATGTGCTCTAGTAAAAGTACCCTAAGTAGTGGAGTCAGTGTTAGATAACATTTAAAACATTTATCAAATAAAATCATGTTTGAATCATCAAAGGATGATATATATCCTGATAAAGGATATAGGGGTTTAAGGTATTATTGATTTTGATAACGAATTACATTCCTGCAGGCAATAGTGTTATTTGCTAGTGAAAAAAAAATGAAATTAAGTTGCTGTATATATTATATGTGGCACATCAGTCTTGTGGGAATTTTATCATATTTTTTCCTATTAACTTCTAATTAAGACTGGGTGATTTTTAGAAGAGATAAATTGTCACTTGTGACTTTTCTGCACCATCATTCTTTCTTGGTAGAGAATATCAGGTCTAAGGCCTACTAATCCAAACAGGAAAGATTCTTTGGTTTCGTTCAGAGTAAAAATATTCAGTTGGATTTGGACGTCATATAAAAGTCATTTAGAGGGAAGAAGAGTCAAACAATTTGTGCAGAAAATACATAAAATTATTTCAGAAATTAAGAAACTGACATTCTGGGTTTGGTTAGTTTGATATTAGGGAAAGCTCAAAGAGTGAGTTGTTTTGATTTGCACAAGGACAATGTTTGTTATCCCCTCTAATATTGCATACACGTTATTTCCAACTTAAATCCTTTGTCACATCACTTTATGTGGGCTGTGAGAAGGGGAAGAGGCAAACTTCCTCATCTTGTTTTAAACTTTAAGAGTTGCATAGAAATTGAGCCCTTTTTTAATGAATGTGGTAACTTGCTGCTGCTAGTGATGGAAGGGATCTGCTGGCATGGAAAGCACTGCCTTGCAGAGCAGGACGTGGCATTACTCAAGGAGGCAACAGCTGGACAGATCAGGAGTGGTCACCTCTTTTGGGCTCTATCCCAGGCTAGCGGTATTCGGCTGTGATGGCAGGCTCCTGTAGGATTGTGCAATATGATCACAGGAGGTAAATGTGAAAGAATGTGAAGTTGTCACGATCCAGAAGGTAGTTGATTTACTCCACATGTAGAATGCTTCCCAAATTAGGACTCTGAAAGTAATCCTGCCTCTAGCCTTAGAGACCTAGAGGATCACTAAGAACAGTGAAGTGAAATGTATCCGTATACCTGTATCTACGTCCCACCCCCCCGCCCACCCCCTGTAGAACATGATGTGTAACATGAACCGTTTAAAACCCTAAGTAGCAAAAGAGCTCTTTCACTATTACAAATTTGTATTTCTAACACCATTTGCCAATATTATTTCATCACCATTATTACATCAACAAACCCATTTATATTGCTGTGATATTACTTATTTGCAATGTACAACTGAAGTGGTTGGAGTAGATACAGTAACAGTTTAATCACCTTGGAACTGAAGTAGAAATTACATATGACTGCAGGCATGACCTAGAAGATCAGTTAAACTGCAGGAAAATACTGCCAATAATAAGGTAACACGTTTACAGATGAGTTCCCAGTAATATTTATTATGCAATAAACAATGCCTAATCAAGGTCTCCTATCCTTTTTGTATTTTATCTCACCTCATGACATTTGTATAGAAGTGTTTTATAATTGAATAATAGTAAAGATGAAAATGCAAGTATTTGGATTTTACTTATAGCTGTAAAAGCATGCTTTACAATTTATCATGCAGTCCAAGAATTCAGTTATCTTAAAAGGAAACTAAATTTTCCAATGACAAGTACAAGTTATGGCTAAACCCTCAGCATTTAGCACCAATAAATCTAATCTAGATGCATATAAAGAGAAGAATTTTGCTGTCAGTTTTTTATGACTTGGTTCTTCTGTAATTTTTCATCTATTTCAACATATGCATGTAATCAAAATAAAGAAGTAACAATACTATCACTGTTTTGTGACATGGTAGCTGCCATTCCTGAAGATTGCTACTATGACTAATGCATTTATGTAGTATAAATTACAATAAACAAATTGTTAAAATCATAAATAATATTTAATTTGTTATCCAGAAACACAAAACATTCTATAGACCTTTTACAAAAGAATGGTGAACTGCTTTATAGATGCACATGATGAAAGGCTTTGGCTTTGAAAGGGGATTCGCCTGCTCCTGAAGATTTCACATGTCTGTCAAGGAAAAGGTTGAAGGCAATTCCTTGCAAGTAAGCAACAGCTATTAGGATGCATTAGGTAAACCTGTCTTGCACAATATCCTCATACCCTTGACCTTTCAAACACATTTGTAGATAATGTTGATGCTTCTGACAGCAGACACAAATCTGTGGGAGGATATTTCGGTTCTGCATTGAAACTATATTTTCTGTACTATTAAGTTGATCGTTTTTTTAAGATACAAATTTTGAGTTATACAGTAATACAATGTGTGTTATAGCCTACACTTTGCAAAATATAGCCGTGACCTTATAATGCTCACAGTAAGATAAGTTTCTTCTGAGTGGCAGCTGGAGAATGGTCTAATCTGGGTCTAATCATCAATGTATGGCAGTGAAGAAGCAGCAGCTTAAATTAAACTGCCAGAGTCAAACACTCTGAAAGGCAGTTTCTGGATCCAAACTTTCAAGATCTAAATGTTCCTATAATAGAGAAAGGCAAGTGGATTGAGGAAATGAAAACAAAGATGCCCACAAGAAACAGTTTCCTATAACAATGCTTATGTTGTTTCCCCAAAAATCTATGGGAAATGTGGTGTGAGAATACATATAAATAGAACTTAGTGCTTTTACGTGAGTCCTGTTTTGAATATATATTGACATTAAACTGGATTTATGGAAATGCCAATGTGTTTTCATTTCTTCATAGTTTGTAGAATTGGAAAGGTTAGTTCAGTGTTTGTTTACCATCATCTCATTCTGCATTTCCAGAATGTACTCTTTCAGTCTGGGTGCAGGCACAATGAAAGTAAGTAATAAAATGCAGATTTTGTAAAATACGTAAAATACTACATCCTGACAACGCTCCAGGAAAAATTACAGAGTTTATACATTCTATCAGGATATATATTGTTCTGTGATACAGTTTAGGCAGAAAAGAAATTGTGAGAGGGAAGGGAACGAAACATGGGAGCACTGGACTAGATTTGCACTGTCACCTTTGTGCTACCACCAGTCTTTCTGCCCAGATTCCCCTGAGTTTATCTGTAGCTGGAAGCAGATGTTGGATGACTCAGTGGAAACCCTCCCTGGGGGGGCTTGATTTACTCAAGTGCTGGTGTGCTGCCCCCTACACCCTCTCTGCGTGCTGCCAGAACATGGCAGCATGTCTTGTGGTCCATTTTCATCATCTACCTGGCATGAAGCCCTCTCCATGGGAGGGTATAATTTATAAGGCATGGCTCTGGTCCAAGCGGCTTCATGAATATCCGAAGAAATGGCAAAAGCTGAAGGAGGGGAAGGGAAAACAGGAGGGAAACTTCATGCATGAACAGAAGATAAATTTTGGAGATAGGCTTTTAAACAAATTCATCCTACTTCTTTTAAAAGCCTGGAGTGTTTATTACTGTTCAGAGATAAACCTATTCTCTCCTTGCTTCCATCAAGGAGGCTGTACCTGTAGGAGCATAAAGGAACAGTACAATGTTACCTTAATATTTATTTCTCACATATGAAGTTAAATGTCATCTGGATGTTACTGACAGAATTTCTGTCCCTTACCACCAGAAGCTGAGGATGTTATGAGAAGAAAAACTTTGGATTTCTGTCCCCTGAGACAAAGATTGCATAAATTCAGGAATGGGAATCAAGGGGAAACCCCTTTGATAACAGCATTCTGAAGAAGCCCCCCAAACTGTTTGTACCTCTGTGACAACAGCCACATTTGGCTCTCAAAAATCCCAGAACAGGCTCGATCATTTGAGCTGCCTGCCTGAGAATTCAGTCTACTGATAGCTTACAATCAGAGAATTCAGTCTATAATCTGTTCCTGGATTATTCAAGACCCTGCAGAAAGGAGGGTATCCAAAGCGTTTTAGACACCTGGAATTGCATGCCTGTCTCCCTTTCTTGTCCAACAATTTTTTTTTGTCATGAGATCTATGCCTAACCAGATGAGAATTTGAGTACTGTACTAATTAGTCATGGAAAGATTTTTCTTGGATATAAATTTTCACTAATTACGATGAGTCATTATCACTACACACTTCAGGGCTTGCATTCAGTATTTTTCTCTCTCTCCGAATTTCAGCACTACATTTGAGAGATTGTCACGTAAGTATTTTCCAGTTGTTCCTAAAAATAGGAATGAAAAAACTGTGGCAGTTTAATAGAGACATTTCTAGATGCTTGGAGTCCCCCACTCCTAAAGATGATCAGGTGTACACTGACTGTGACAGTGGACACTCAGTGTGTGCTTGGTGCCAAGCCTGCTCTCCAGAAAGTTTCCCTGCGGTGAAGCCTATCCTATAATAAAAGGCAGACAGCCTAGTTGCATTATTTTTATTAGCTGTGGTTTCCCACTGTGTTGAATGCCAACTTCAGGTGTTGGTGGTTTGACAAATGCCAGGAATTTTGTGATGTTAAGTTTGGGAAGTGGATAGGATGTGGCTGGGTGTGGAGAGGGGTTGCTGTGCTTGGGGGGATTTTATCTCTTGGTAGACTGGCAGATCGGGAGCGCTACGATGTATGTCAGTGGGATGCAATGGAGGACTCAGGAAGTACTAGGAGGTTTTAAATTTTCACACGAATGTTCCAGCTAATGCCCAAATTGATCTGAGACCAAAAGAAGATGAACAAAACTGAAGAAATAAATTATTCAGGCAAACTTGACAGGCATAGCTGTTCCGTACAGCAGAGAAGGAAGTTTTTCATTTGAAGATCTTTTTATTACATTTTTTTTCCTTTGCTCCTAAAATATACTCTAGAACCTTTAGAAACAGAAAGTACTTTAATAGTTCAGATTCACCTAAAGAGCAGTAAATAATATTTCAGATATTATCTGTACTTTTTTTTAAATTGCATTTTCTCTTTCAAGAAGGCCTACTAGATATACTGTGTAGATAGATAGATAGATAGATAGATAGATAGATAGATAGATAGATAGATAGATATACTACCTTGAAAACTCATTACTTATTCCCCTTTTTTGTTAACTCCACCTCCTGTACCTGAATTTGAAAATGTAACATGCAGTCCTAATACTGTAAACCCTTTTGGGAGTTCATAAATCAAGGCAAAGAAATTAATGTGGAACTTTATGATAACAACTCATGTTTCAACAGAATTATGTTGTCATAAAGCTGGTCAGTAAGAATGTATTGATTTAGCTTCACACTTTTTTGAGTAAAATGTTAAAACAAACATTTTGTTTTTTCTGTTTTTCCAGAACTAGAGGCAGAGGAATGGTGCAAACATCTTTGCATGGAGTGTCTGGGAACCAGGCTCAATGACATAAGTCTTGGGGAACCAGATTTGTTGGCTGCTGGAGTCCAGAGAGAACAAAACGGTAAGTAACTTTGTAATTACTCTGAGATCAGTTCTTAGGTCATGTCCCATACTATCTTTCCTTGAATTTCTTGTTTGGAGAATTTTTACTATTAGCTAGAAGCACGTCATTAATAACTAAACATTTGGATGTGTTTTTGAGGCTTAGTTCTATTTTTCCTACAAATAAAGACGATTAAATTCTATGCCAAATAGCATACCTTGAGTGACTCCATGTCTTCATTGTGTTCACATTTTGCTGTCATGAGAGATGATACTATGACCCTCCTGGTTCTGGAAACAATGGCCTCTATGCAAAGGAACGAAACAGTGGCTGTTGTTCCACAGCCTTTAAAAGACAGTAATGAACATACAGACACTGCTTTGAACTGCAAGACACATATTTGCTTTAAACTCATACCTGTCTAGAAAAACGAAGTCAAGGTCATCTAAATGTTGTCAAATACGGGTGAAAAGGGCAATGATAGATGCTAGTCAGCACTAAGCATGAGCTTGTAAGTCTGATCTAAAGGCTCTTTGGAAAAAAATTTAGATTACATACACACAGAGGAAGGATGCTGGTGGATGGAATGTGCAATAAGAAAAGAAAATCTGTGATTAAACTGTCATTTAATTCCAATTAGTGAACATGAGGGCAACACAAAATGTTCTTATTTAGTCTTCTCTAAATTAGAGCTCTTGATTATTACTGTCTTGATGTTTATAAGAACCAATAGGTTTTAACAAAGTAATAAACCAAACTGCCTCAATGGTCATAAAATATCAAACCAACTATCATAAACAAAACTACATAATTAAATTATAGAATGAATAGCACTATATTGATTCTATTGTACTAATCTTGTAGAAGAGTCCAGACCTCTCTAATAACATAAAATATACTGAAATCTTTAAAAAATTTTGTTCAAATGTTAGACAAATTCAAGCATGATTTAAAAGAAGTTCAGATTTTTGCAAAGTTGTTTTCCTGCCATGAGACACAAAATTTAATATGTAATCTCAAACTATTTAACAAAAGGAGAACTACTAATGTTGTAGGAAACTGATAATGATCAGACACCACTCAAAGCATCCTATCTGCTGCATTATGTTCATAGGCTATAGGTATAAAATTCATATTCATGCTGTTGGAGAGAGAACTACGTGAGCAGGTGGAGCTCCTTCGCAACACAGAAGGGAATAGAACTTGTCAAGAGATTGTGATGTGAGCAGAAAACCAGCCTGAAGTTCCTCAGGCTCTTTCTGCAGCGAATTCATGTGCTGTCCAGCACCTTTTGAACAAAGATGGTGAATACTACATTTCACCTTGTTCTTGAAAGGCATCCAGTTACCCACATGTGACCTCCAGAAGACATAGATCAGTTCTGTTGTATGAGTTGGTCTTGATTCGGTTGCCTTAGTCTTGAAATTAATTGCAGTGCTACCAACCGGCATATATGAACATAATTAACATCTTTATTGTTCTAAGTCAATACATGAAAGGAAACAAAGAGGCAAAGCATGCATTTGTTGTACAAGTCACATGAATAAGAATGCATGGAGAGTATCATCAGCCATATTCTTTTAAACCAAGTGACTGAATATGTATAATCCAATATGTGACAAGCATGCTCTGAAAAATCTTTAGTTACGGTATCTTAGACAAGTAATTCTGATACCTATCCACTTCCTTCTCTCATCCCTTTGATGCACAATTCTGCATTTTAATAAGCATGTTTGGAAATCAAAGTTGACATATTCAGAAGCAAGCAAATTTTGGGTGGTCTTTTAATCAGCTGGGAAGGAGGGAAGAACACAGAGATTCTTACTGTTGGTATGAAATCTAGCATTTTGTTCATTTAGCTTTTCTGTACGAACCTACGGTTGGACTAATTTCTTTAGCAGATACCTTCAGTAAAATTAGTTGAGTGGAACTGTTACCTCAGTCTATACTAGTTATCTTATTCTGCAAACTTGGCAGTATCATTCCCACATGATGGTTTTGTGGAAAGGGTAACTAATTTGAGGGTGGAATCATTTGGTGAGCTCTGATGAACATTCACATTTTGAATTTATTTTCTTGCATGTTTTCCCCATATTTCAGCTTTTAAAGACATACTGTCAAAATCGTACTTCAGAAGATACCTGAAAACCTTTCAAAAGTACTGAGCTTTTGTTGACCTGAAATTGAAAGGTCAAAGTTAGGTTTCCAATTTGAATTTCATGAAAAGTGACTATATATATGAAATGTCTAAAATCTTGCTCACTGTGAAAATGGCAGTTGTGTCACTCTCAGGGTCATTTGTGTGTGTGTGTGTGTTAAATAAAAATTACACTGGTATAGTACCTTAGAATGTCTTTACTTCAAAACATATTGCAAGTATGACAGCTTCATAGAATTCATCTTGAGTTAGTTGATGTATTACTTTTTTATTTATTTGAATATTTACTTGAAACAAACGTGAGAATACATATTTGTGTACATTTGTAAAGCCTGTAATAGAATTATTATTATTATTATTATTATTACTACTACTACTACTACTACATTTTAAGGGCTAAACGGGATTGAATAATAGTGTTATACTGTGGATATCTCTATGATAGGGCAGTGTGCCAATACCATTAATCCCAAAGGAACAGGTGTATTAACCATTAGTCTTATCTCATTCCACTGTATTTTTTCAATATTTTTTTTTCCAAATACTTTGCCCTAAACATTTTCTGAAATGTTTAAAATTTGATAATGATATTTCCTTGATCATAATAAGGGCTTTTTTCATGACCTACTTTACATTTTCCTAGCAATAATATTTTTAATATGCAAAGTTCTTTATCTGTCCAACCAGTTACCCATTCTTGTCCTTAAAGGACATTTGGCTTATGTATGCCATGTATTTGTAAGGGTATTCAATGAAGGGATCAGGTAAATTGGCTATCTCTTGAAAACATAGTAAGTTTTTGTAGGTTTGTGGTTTAGCCCCTGTGTATGACCACCTCAGCCAGTACCTTCAGTTGCAACATTGGTAATGACTTTCTTAACTGGGACTGTACAAACTGCTACATGCTGCTTACATTTTTTTATAACCAAGGACACACATTTCAGAAAATATTTGACAAGGAAAATATGTGTGTTTTCTGTGACTTTTCTAATGTTTCTTTTTGTTATAGCTGAGCCTGTTTATCCTCCCACTCTCAGTCTTTTAGTTCTCCTATGAGCTTTTAATTTCAGAAGGCAAGACACTAGATTCTCTGTGACATGAATGCAATAATATGGCTTGCAAAACTGTTTCAAAGGCTGTCAAAATTGCAGTTTGGTGTCCAAATGTCATGTCTAAAAGGCCGTACAAACATAAGGCATTTCTGTCCTATGAGGATAAAAATTTATAATAGTGCAGTGATCTGAAAGAAGTGTTCTTTTAAGTGCTAGTGAGGTCTATTTTATTATAGTTGCACTGTTGCTTGACCCTCCAGCACCAAACAGTTCTGCTGTGGTGTTAGATAAAAGACCGTAACTATAGCAGTGCTTATAGCAGAGACCTCTAGCTATTGTGTCTTGTAGGAGGAACAGAGAAGATACCTAAGCAATTCTTCTGCAAAGCACATCATTAACAGAAAGCTTCTCACTGGATTTATCTGTGTTACTACTTTCAAGAAGTGTTGCTGCCAGTCTTGCTGTGTAAACTCTGCTGTGGAAAATGACCCTTAAGTGGTTTTCTTTTTACATTTAAGGCTCACAACTATGGCTGCTTAATTTGCAATGATACACAGATTCCAATAAAAATGAGATTTGAAATGAAGCTTCTGTTACTCTTCAACCATTTTTTTCGTCTCTCTCCTGCAAATTTAAGTGATTTGTGTTCCTCAACCCTGTAGCAGCAAGCCTGTTTCCGTTTAATTTTTTTTTCACACCAGTCTGTTACTGTTTATGAATGTCCATTTAGATTATTTGATAAAGAATTAAAATACAGTATTAAATCAAAAGTAGTAAAGAATACATGATCCTAATCAGATAACAAGTTTTGTATAATGGCAATGGAGCTATATATTCATGGTAAGACAAATAATAATACACACTTATAACTCCAGGAATGAAAATCTGGACTCAGTTGGATCTGATTACACCATTGACAAGTAGTGTTATAAGAAATATCCTGTGATACTTACTCCTTATTCATATTCCTCAGGTTTCTCAAGCTGCTACTAGGGGAAGAAATCATGAATGTAGATTCTTCATTTGGAAGAATTGGAAACTTCCTTTCCAGCTCTCAATGCATTTGGAAGCAGTTGTAATACACTCCAAAAAATTAACAACAAAAACAAATCTATTTTTTTAAACATTTTTACCTGCCTGGCTGTTTTTATGGCTAGAATTTGTCCATACTCATGATTTTTTTTTTTCCAAAATATCCTTGTTTCCGATGTGTCACCCCATTTTCATTCTTTATAAAAGGAATTCATTAGAAAGAAGTCATCCAAATGAGCAATATACAGTGACAATGTTTACTGTGTAAAAGAAGCCAGAATATTCAAGACAGTATTGGTTAAAAAAACATTACATGTAGACAGTGTTAGTAAATCCACTCTTTAAGAGCAGGTGCTTTGTTGGTGAAGACTCTATTCCTATCTATTTTGAATATTAAATAACACTAAAGTAGCCGAATACTGGTACTAAATCATATTCTATTAGCTTCACTTGTAAATCTGATGTAAACAGTGAAGAAAATAGCCAAATGTAAAAATGCAAATTTTTAAACTAAAGAAAAGACCTGATTCATCTTTTGCTGCTGTACCTCATCTATTGTTAGGTGTCATGCCTGTGATGTCAATATGATATATTTCCATTATGTGTTACTGGTGCTTTGGCTTTTTAATTTTTTCCTATGCATTATGAAACTAGTTTTGATTTTAGTAGTCTGGAAAAGTTTGAAAGATAATTATTTTATTTTACTTTTACTCCTTCCTAATATGTAAATTTCTATCTCGTAAAATTACTTCCTTTGTGAAGTTTTCCTCTTTGTCATAACATCTGTTTTACTTTCCTTTTTTATTTAGAAACATTCCACAGTACAGCAGCCTTGCTTCCTGGTTTCTAATTGCAAGAAACTCATTAACTTCTGTTAGTAAAAATGTAGCTTTTCATAGTGAACAACGTCCTTGAATCCTCAGAAGAGGATTATGAGTTATTTCTTTATGCTACATATGGAGATTACAAGCTATAAGCAAAGCATAAAGACTTTGTAACTACATTCACAGAGCGGACTTGTTTTAGGGCATTTTTGGGGGGTTGTAGAATCTCTGTGGTTTACTACATTAAAGTATTTTGCATGGGTTTTGTTCATCTTATGTTATCCTTAATCCATTTTTATACTTTGGTTTAAAAAAAAAACACACACACAAAAAAAAACCCCAAAAACATAGCCAGGTTTATTCAGAAAAGAAAGGTGTTTACAGTTTTAATAGCTCATTAATCCAGTGAGATTTCATATTCTTCTCTACCTTACTACTTATCAGAGAAAAAAATTTAATATTTTATTTTTATAGTAGCTTTTATATTTTCAGTGAGACATTAATAAACATTTCCATACCTTTTTTTAACAGAAACAAAGCAGAATAATTATAAGCAAAGTGATAACATTAATTCTGGAGTCCTGCTTCCTCACTGAGTAAAGCAGAAGAGAAAATACAAAATACTATGTCTTCAAGACTTAAAGCTCTCTTTTCACCTGAAAATTAGCAACAGACGGTCAGCAGCAGAAGTTTCATAGAGGGAGATTCTCACAAGTCATCTGGATTACAAGACTACAATGTCATCTGCTCAGTTTTCCAGCTGGGATGATTTAGGCAAAGGAATCCATTGATAAAATGGCAGAACCAGGATCACTGGGCCTCACAGTCATTTTGTTTCCCTAGTACCCCTGGATTTTAGGGTGAAAGGTTGAGAGCATTTTGGAGTTGCTGCCAAGTCTCCGTCTCAGCCAGTATGCTCATTTTAACAAAGACTTACGATCCTGTGCACTGGAAAACATTATTAAAGGTCATATTCTTGCCAAAGCCCAAATGCTAAACACCTTTACGTGCACAAAGTGTATGATGAAGCATTGGTCTGCTTATTCAAGGAAATGGGAAAGAGAAGTTACATTGAAAAGAGCGGAATAGTAAGTGTAGCAATATAATAGTATTTTTTTCTCATCCTGACTGTCCGACTCCCTGAACTTCGCTCTCACCAATTTTAGAAGAGGGAGGAGGGTAGTGATGCTGAATCCTGAGGAACGGCACCTCCTCAGTCTCAGCCTTGTCCTGTCCAACAGGATAACATCTACTTGATCTGGTTTCGTCCATCTCCCTATTTTCTGAGTCTCTTATTAACTTCTATTTACTTAATCTTACAACCCAATGAACTGTTAGTACCTCATTGCACTCATACGCAGATGGTGTCTGACCCACAGAGAAGTTAAATGTCCTATTCGATATGATTCAAAAGATCTGGTGGCAGAATTCAGCTGGGACTCCCAAATCTAGCTTATGAATGTTTGTTCTTGCCTGAGTAAGTTTAAGGACAAAACTTGCCACTAAAAATTGAATGATTGTGTTACCATTACCTAGATACCTGTTCAAATATTTTATGAAATGGAAAACTTGGACCTGTGTTTTAATTTCTAAAATTATTTCAGAGTATCTACACCTTTCCATGTCTTCAGTTTCCCACTACTCAAAAGTATTAGGCTTTGTTTCAAAAGCAAATATATCCATCCTCAGTCTTCTCCAGCACATACTTTTGTACGTTTGCGTTTCTTGCCATTTGAGTAAGGTCCAAGGGTGCTACATTTTGCCCTGCAGCTGATGTTCAGTTTAATCAAACATACTTTCTATAATCCATGACACCTCACCTTAGACACTGATCTCCCATGCAAAGTCAGCAAATGTGTCCTGACAGTTTGAGAATAATGTATGTCCTGAATACCCTTCATGCAATAATATCCTCAAACACTTCAGAGAAGTCGAACATTTCATGAGTATCCTGGTAACTTATAAACCAAGTTGAAATACTCTGTGCCTTCAACACCACAGTTTAATGTTTACTTCAGAAAATAATTGTACCTTTCAGATTTCTCTGCTGTCTGAGGCACTTTGTCAGTGAAGACAGGTAAAGGAAAAGATTTCCATTCTCATGTAGTAGCCTTATTCCTTCATAGACACGTTGTGTGATTTCATTTAATGTAAAAGAGAAACGGCTGATACGTCAGTCACCTGCATCTTTCTTTCAGAGGAGGTAAATAGCAATAAATAACAACGTAATAATGCAAAACTGGAGTCTAATATATGATAAAAACACACTTGTACAGGTCCTAGGCATTATTGCATGACCATCACAATGACATATGGGTACTGAAAAATTATTGTATAAAAATATAATTCTATCACAAAGTGTGTTACCTTGTTCTCCACCATTCCCTTCCCACTGCAGGCATTGAGCCAGACTCATGTGCGAGTCCTTCCATTTACTTGGGCAGGCGTTGGGTTAGACCTGTGCCCAATGCACTCCTCTGAGGGGTAGGGGAAATTCTTTGCAGTGAACTCAGCAGCACCTGCTAATCTATTTGTGCTGAGTATCAGAAGTCTTCTACAAAACATTTAGACTTTCACACTTGGGACCGTAGTCATAAAATCAGACTTTTAGGGCTAACTCCTGTTAGTGTGATTAATGAGAACTACAGCCTGGGAGAAGAGGTTGAATGGCTTTGAGTCTGAATGAATCAATTAGGGAGTCATTAATAGGAAAAAATTAAACTGACCGATGCAGAATAACATTGAGGATGACAAGTTTACTTTTATCTATCCAGGGCAGCAATTCTTACTGCTCACCCAGCAGTTCCCTGCTTCTGTTAATTCCTCAGCCAAACTTTTGTTATTTTATTGACACACACATGCATACTCACATACACACTTCTAACATGTTTTATATGAACTCACTTATCTGCAATATTTTCACTTATTTGTCAAAAAAGTCTCTATATATAAAATGTCAAAAAAATGGAAACATAATATCTGCGATATTGGATGTCAAACACAATGAGAAGCTGCATCTAATTTTGACTGCTACAATAAATTTCTCTCACTTTATTCCTCTTCTGATTACTTTAAATTCTTTCCTAATTTTTATGAGGACACCATGAGAAAATTCAGAGCAAATGCTGGAATAAATGTTCCACACCAAGCTGTCATTCGTTCATCAAGTGATTTGTGACTGTTTTCCTGTCAGAGGTCCCTTTAAAGTACATTTTCCTAGTACTGATTATTGGACGAGCATTGCTCATGCTCATACTAAAAATCATTCTTACCTTTTTTTGTCAACACCCTCCAGTGCAGTAGCATTGACATTTTGCTTTTCTATCCTATATCAAAAATGAAATAGAATTGTTAGAGGAAGTTGCAGATCAGCTCCATTCTCCCATGTTATGCTATTAAGCCCTAAGATTTCAGTGCCTTGAAGTTAAAATACAGGCTAACACTTCCAACTGAACGACCTGAAATTAAACTGAGTGTTTAATTCTTTGTAGAAGCAATTCATAAAAGCATTAGTTATTCTTCAAAGAAAATTCCATTTTTAAAAAAATTATCTTGGTATTATTGTGGTTTACTTCCTTCCGTATGCATTAATGGTGTTTAATATCATGTGGTGGCTTTTTTTTTGGGGGGGGGGGGAGGGGGGTAGTGGTGTGGTTTTTTTAAGGATAACTTTTGCTTTGCTTATTATATCACATGCAATTCAGGCACTTCAGAAAATTGTTAATGCCCTCGACCTCTTACTGCAATGAATGCACTTTGCAGTGGAAGTGCAGCTGACAGCAATTGATGTCATGACCATACTAATATATCATGTTGAATCAGATTTTTCAAGAAAGCAACCAATGATTAAAACTGTTATTAATTTGACAAATTATAATGACTTTGGCAAATAAATAGAAACTGAACACAATTATTAACAAGCTTCGATAAGTAAACCTGGGTTTGCAATTTCAAGGACAGTTTTTCTAAGAGGCAGCGGTTTTGCCAGGATACCTGTAGTTCTGTTCTTTGAGAAAGGAGTCTGTCAGAGTTCAAGTCATTGCGAATTTTGATTTGCAAAGTCATGGACCTTAATGTGAGGATAAAGGACTTCAGTTAACTTGCTGGGGACATATGTCAGAGGACTTTGCAGATCATCTGTGAAAGATGTTTCAGTCTGCTGCATTATTTATAATGAAAATGAAATGAAGACAATTCTCTTACTCCTCTCATGTACACTAGAAAGACTTCTTCGAAATCAGTGGCTCCTCACCTCTATTCAAGGCCAGAAATTTGGCCTTGATTTCTGAACCATCAGTAACTAAAGACTTGATTTCCTTTTTTTTCCCTCAGTATAAAATCTTTCTTTAACTGGCGATGCCTTATTGTGTGTTGTTTGTTTGTTTGTTTTTTTCCAGAACGATTCAATGTCTATCTTATGCCTACACCAAATTTAGATATCTATGGGGAATGTACAATGCAGATCACACATGAAAACATCTATCTCTGGGACATCCACAATGCCAAGGTCAAGCTGGTCATGTGGCCTCTGAGCTCTTTGAGGAGATATGGACGTGACTCAACATGGTTCACATTTGAGTCTGGAAGGTAAGAGCTAAGGAGTAGGAAACAGCAAGAAGAATAAATAAGCAGTGATTTTTGAGAAGCAGCCTGATAAGTTAGATTAGCCTCTCATTATAAAGAAAGATGGAATACATGGCCTTTCCATAGACCTGTTTGTTGAATGTTACTTTTCAATCTATTCAGCTCAGTGTTCAAAATAAGTGTTGATATATCTTATATTTAAAATGATCTTAAGCTTCCTCTGACTTTTATTTAACTGTGGTTGAATTGTCATTCTTAAGGTTTATGAGCCTCACTGTGCTTAAACACTAATGTGTTATAATTTGAGT
Organism: Falco peregrinus; assembly: GCF_023634155.1. Taxonomy (NCBI): domain Eukaryota; kingdom Metazoa; phylum Chordata; class Aves; order Falconiformes; family Falconidae; genus Falco; species Falco peregrinus. The sequence continues at coordinate 66,833,637 of NC_073723.1, forward strand.
ACTTTTGATGTAGAAGACATTAATTCTGGATCATGGAAAAGGCTGATCACACAATATGAATGGAATAACTTCCGCTACAGTAGATATTACTCTTTTTGGGTGTTCCTGATGACTGATTGCCACACTGGAATGTAATTGTAGGCAGAAGCACAGAGAACATTGTGAACCCATAAAAAGGCTAGCTCTTTTTTTCTGCCTGCAGTTTTAATCCTCATTGCTATTTCCATCCTCAGATTAGTTTTAAATGTCCGTGGAGCTCTGTTTTGTCTCCCTTTCATATCTTTTTAATGCATTTCATTGGACCGTTAGGTCCATTGCTTTTTCTGTGTTTCTGTGCAGAAATAATTCTGCAGTCATCTCTGTCTTTAGTGATGTTTCATCTTGTATTTTATGCTTCTAGACTTTTCTAAGTTTTTTATACTTCCTTATGCAGAGCCTGAATTTTCTGAAACGATCTGTGAAATTACAGGTCTCTACACTCTTGGGTTAGCCACATTGCCTTGGTAAAAATCTTCATATGCATTTTGATGTGTGCTTATTCAGTATCATTAATATTCACAAAAGTAGAGTTGGCGATCACAAACAAAAGCATGGATCAAATGGATCCTACAGCCTAAGAACTTAATGACCTAAATTATTCTGCAGTTTCATACAGACAGGAGTTACCACTTAACTCAGAACTTTGTATATACAGACTGATGTCACCAGAACATTGTAGTGCTCTGTTACTTTTCTCTGATGACTTCACTATTAAAAATCATGAAGACAGCAATACTTTTTTATTATTATTATTTAATAATGTTTTACTAAAAATTAGCAACAGCTTACCCATGTTTCAATTTAATTTCAGTGATTAAGCTGTAGGGCTCATTCAGATATACTCTTTTAGCAAGAATAATTTGCTAAATCATTCCTTCCCCTAGGCCTCAAGCTACCTCATGTGAAACTAGTTCAAGCAGCATACCCACACAATACCAGAAAGCAAGTAAAATGACTAAAAAATGCCTGAAACTCACCGTATTGTTCTGGAGAAAAGCAAGCAAGCAAGCAAAGAAACAAAACCACTAGGATTTACCTTTATCCCATTCTTTGTGAATATCCCACCCATCTGATTCTTTGGCTAAATTTTTATTTTCAAACATACATTTTATTAAAGGGGAAGGGTTATTTTTGCATAAAACGATAATGATTGAAGACTTACTAAGAGCTGCTTATTCAGACTAGTGTATCTGTCTGTGAGTAGACCCACTTTTAATTGATTCTGAAGGAAACTATCTTTGGAAATTGAAATTGTCATTAACAAAAATTAAGCTGCTAAAACTAATTCAGATTCATTATTTGAAGATGATTTCTTATACCTGTCTCAAAATATAGGTGTTTCATTCTCTGTAATGTTTTAATCATTAAAAAAGTCATTCTATATCATAGTGAGATTCTTTTTTTTTTTTTCTTTTTTTTTTTTTTTTGGCAAGATAGTTGCTTTCTGTACTGCTCTATGGTACAACAGTACTAACAAGCTATGTATAGTGATTGTATATATTCAAGAAAAGTCTGAGCCTTATCTCTGCTTTTTTAAGCCTTCTACAGTATTTTAATTCCATACTAGTACCTGACTATCATCTTCCCCTACAATCCATGGACCATACAACCTGATAAAAAGTGGATTGTTTTGCTGTGTTTTATTATTATGAGCCAGTTCTGCCTTTATCTATCATGCTTTACTGTCTTTGATCTGATTCCTCCCTTTTGCTTGCTTGGGAGTGCTTTATCTGTCTGATTTGGAAATGTGTAAAGACTAGATTTAGACTCGCAGAAAAACGTAGAAGTAAAAAATAGGACTAGAGAAAAGTCAGTGTCTTCAATTACATCTGAAGATTAATGCTTATTTTAAAATCTGTTGTTGATTTTTTTTTTACTTTTTATTTTTTAACCAGGATCTTTCTCATTTTTTCTAAACATGATTTTCTTTGTCCCTTGATCTGTTAGTGCCTTAGTACAGTAAATTGCTGATGCATGCTGTCATCAGAAATGAAGTGCTCATCCATGTTTTATGACAATGTTACGCAGCAAAATTGTCATTGCTTTACTTTTTCCCTAAGGCTTAAATATTAAATGTAGACAATTGCTTTAAAGGAAATATTTTTAAATAGGTTCTTATTTTTTACTGAGTTTTAGCAGCTATGCAGTATATGTGTATGAGGTTTGCATGAACATTAAGAGCTCAGGTTTATATATTTATTATCCATCCTCAGTTCTGGTATTACTTTGTTTGAGTAAATAAATCTCTCCCATTAAAATAAATGCAGATATTCACAAAGAGATACTATGATAAATTGATTAAAATTAAGCTTTCAAACAAGTACATTTATCTTTTAATAAACATATTGTTTTGCATTTAAATGGAATATGGAATTGGATGTATAAAACTAAACTGTTCACTTCTCTATTGAAATGCAATAACTATATGATTTGGAGGATATCTTAAATATGAGAATAATGAACACAAATTCTTTCCAAATGTCAGATCATTCTGTTTGGTTTTGCACTGAACTGGAGTTTGTAAATATGTCTCTTTGCACTACCTATGAAGTTAGACTCATCCTTATTTTTCATTATTCAGTGAATCAATGAAAGTTAATATTTCTTGCACAGTAGTTTACTTAATTCGTGTTCTTCCCTATCCAAACTCTGCTGAGATTTGGGGGAAGTACAGTTTTGTGTGGCTTTGATGCTGGAAGGAGAGATTTTCATTATTTAAAGTACCTGGTTAGGGTTAACCCATGCAAAGTATCCATCGATCAGAAAATAGTAATTCACAACTCCATTAGGCACTACAATAGTTTTGTACTGATTAATACTGTGCATCTAACACGGTGAATGGATCCCACAGTAATTCAGAGCACCTGAGGTAGGAGCCTATCATTTAATTTTCCTAGAGCCAGGTTTTCCACCTGAACAGATTTGGATTGGCTCAGGGAGTTTTAATGTTGAATCATCAATAAGTCAACAGGATTTCCTTAATTTATGGACATGCATAATGTGTTCGGACACCTCTTTCTCATTATTTTGGGTATTGGATATGTTGGAGACACTGTGCCTAAGAATGCACTCAGTCTGCATGAGTGCACTTACTTTTCTCTTCAAGCTTTTGGTACCGCTGCTCCATGTATGGGAGCACTTGTCCCTGAGTGTCTCTGATTTCAAGTCCCTGAAATGGGAAGTGTGCTGTTACAGAACTGCCCACACAACTGTCCAGATGAAGGTATTGCAAATTACATGCAATCCAAGAAACATTCCAGAAAACATCAGATGTGAAGACACTGTTTTCAGACTCCTGCCAAAGTTACAGGATTCATTTTGCTGATGTTGCAAAGCAAATAATCTATGACAAAGGCCATAAGCAATATTTAAAATTCACTCTCTGGAAACTGCAAAAGGCAGTTGTCCAAGCATTCCTTTTAGCAAAACAAGCTGGCTGAGGTACATTGTTAGGAGCGTATAAGGAGACTCAAGAATCCAGAATTGAGGCACTGAGAGAAATAAACACAGATGGACTCTTTACTGTTTTTTAAATGTTTTTTTTCTTTTGCTGTACTGCAATTCTGCCATTTACATTAAACAATATTTTCTATGTATGGAAGCTGTCTGGCCAAGTCTATTAAGTGCTGGCCAGAGGTATCAAACAAACAAACAAACAAAAATACCAGTCTGGCTGAAGTCAAGTTAAACATGGTGAGAAAATACAATGATGGGATGGGCTGTGGAAGCCTCAGACAAACTTTGTGAAATACTGCAAGTTTCTGCTGAGTAGAGAGGTCAAGGCAGTAGGTTTGTTCTTGAAGTTTTGAGAACACAAGGAGCCACAAATCCATGAAACTCTCCTTTTTCTGAAATAGATTTTCTTCTATTTTATAGACAAGTTGTTGAAATTTAAACAGTTTCAAGTCTTTCCAAGTTTATTCATACTGTGCATTCAGAGACACACATTGAATCACACTAAAATATTTTTTCTTTATTTTTTTTTCCTCATCAGAGAAAACATAAAGAAATGTAGTATTCCCTGTCATTTTTAAGATCTGGAATCTGTTTCTTTGGTTGAGAAAATATTAAGCTCAAGCATTGCAGAGTGGTGACATGAGAATTTCTCAGGTTTGCTTTTTTTTCTTTACGCAACCCAGGACTGACAATTTTCTCAGAGGTAGATACGCAGATGCTAGGGTTATCTGAAGCAGAAAGTTCAGTGTTTCCTTCAGGCACTACATCTGATTGGAATTTTTCATTTGTCTGTCAGTCCTCGTTGATAGTTTCTGGTGTCAATGTGAAATGTATGTCAATTAACAAAGTCAAGTTACAGGAAACATCCTCATTTTCCCTTACATGGGGAGAGGCCCCTTATGTGTGTGTGCGCCTCATGAGACAGTTGTTCTGGACTTCACACACTGATGTACATATCAGCTCAGGTCTATACCTCCCTGAAGAGAAGCCTTCAATTCCTGACTGCTGGTGGATCATCTAAATTGTGGATTAAGTTTATCATAGAATTATAAATCACATATTATAAATCATTCTAGTAACATTATAGATCATAAACTTGTCATGGAATTTGTAAGTCACTTTGAGTTGAGCAGTAATACGAGCACCCAGGTGCGGCTGCAATAGATAGATCTACCATTTCACATAAAAGTTACCTCAGAGCTTTGAGCACCCCACACTTAATAGTTAAGTTTGTTAGGATCCTTTTCTTCCTTTACATCTTTGCAATATTTGCAAAAAGCCTAATTACCCATTATGTGAAATTTCAGTGGTTTTGTTTTACCTGTTTTCTCACTGCCCCTTCACTTCTCACATTCTTTCCCCAGGCAGTATGTATTGCTAAAATCTGAAAATAACTTCAAAAAAGAAACAGAAATCTCTTGTATGTATCCTCCTCTTGGCTTTTTCAGTAATCACGTAGCTCTAATTTTAGGAAACGTGGCATTTTTATCACTGAATATGTTTTAGTTCCTTGTATTTAGCAGTGCCAAGGTTATACTGTAATATGTTTTAATTGTAGTTCCATTCCTACTTTTTTTCCATTCCAACTTCATCCCAACTCTCAAATTGCCTTCTTCCAAATTCCTGAACTGAAATAAGTTCTGTGTTTGTCATCTGATTCATTTAAACCCTACGTAAAAAGAAGTTGTGTGTTTAACTCATCTGCAGGACTCTTACTCTGGTTTTGATCATGGTACCTAATCTAAGAACTCTTTCACTAGCAGAAACTGATACGGCTTGTTGTAAGTGACTTGTAAAGTGCTCACTGAATTTTCTCTCTGCCAAGGCTCCTCTCAAACTGCTCTAGCATCGGTAAGTCAGAGCAAGTTCGACCAAAACTCACATAACAATGAAATTGTCCACAGTGTAACTGAATATGGCAGACAGAGAGAAGGCGGCATTATATGCATGCTTCTTTATCCTAAATTTCTATTCTAACTTATAAAATGTTCTTCTCTTTTTAGTCACTGTTTTGAAAATTTATCCATGATAATCACACCTACAGATTTTCTGCCAGAATGCCTGAGCCATTCCACTTTTCTGTGAAAGCTCTAATTTTGATTTGAAAAAAACAATGGTATCTCAAAAAAGGCAATAACATTAACATTACCTTTATTAAGTTGTAATTTTATCACAGATAGATTGAGAAGTCAGTGACTCCAGCAAGCTCCACAAAGTTGTATAGCATAGTAATGAACAAATGTATAAATACTAAATTGATAGGATTGAGAACATCAGTAGTTCATTAATTCACCATTGCCTAACTAGTAATTTCGCTTATGAATTTGTACTGAATGAAATATATGCAGTTAGAAAAACAGTCACCTGAAGTTTGTCCAGTTAACACAAAAGACATACAGCTCAGAAGCAAAGCCTTCATCTCTGTGGTATCTATAGAAGTGGCTCATAATGGCATATTTTGCAACCCAGAGGGCATAGTGTACATTTTCAGCTGATAACTATATATACAATATCATTGTTATAATTCAAATGTTACGAAGTTTTTAGTGAAATCAATAAGAATTGTATTGTCATTGCCTAATGTATTAGCAGATAGCATGTTATGTTCCTTCTGATGATCCTGAAATAACGTGAAATGTGCCTTTCCATTGAAGTGTGTAATTTGCCTTCTCCTTTTGTAATACGGCTGTATGTCATAATCAAAATAGGGCTTGTTATAAATATTTTGAGTCTGGCCATCATTTTTCTTCCAAGTGACTTTACATCCATGCTTGAGCCCAGAAGATTTGCTATTTACAGACCATATTCTAATTGTTCCTTTTTCATACGTATGCTCTGCTGTAAGCATGGATTGTTAGATTAATATTCCTGATGCTGAATATGACTAACAAGGTTATTGGTGTGTAACATATGAGCAGAGAAGAAACAGATGAAATAATTCATACATTCTTAATCACTTTAGGACTTACTTATTGTTTCAACTCTAGATTTTAACCTTTGAATTCCACAGTGAGCAATAGCAATAATTAATCTTTTATGGCAGTTCTGAATAACTTGAGACGTTCCAGCAGCAGGTCCTTTTCTCTCCAAGAGTCGTAACAACATCTAACATTGTACCTCAAGATACAGGAGGACTGAAATATCCCAGACTTGAAAAGCAAAACAATGAAAAAGCCCCATTTAGAAAAGAAATAAAATCAACAGCAAAACTCAGAAGCTCATATATACTAATAAATTTTGCTAATGTTCTTAATTTCTTATATAGATGCCATTTACAATGAGAGCCAGAGTTTCTATTTTAGTACTTAAATACTGTTGCATCTCTTCCCACCAAGCCTATTTGCATGAGCCAGTTAAAAATGCTGAAACTGGGCACCTAATCATCTATACAGACAGTAGAAGAGTGTTGAACACTTCACAAGGGGCAATCCAGGAGGTCACGTTTTGCACAGAGAACCATCTAGCCAGCAAGAATACTAAGCACAAATAAATCCTCTTTTTCTCCAAGGCTTATGAATGTAGTATCATCCATTGAGGACGAGGTCTGAAATATCCCCTGTGCTGTGGCTGTACAAACATAGAAGGAATCAAAATGCGAAGGCTTGAATTTGCACAACAAAAGAGCCTCCTTCATGAATATTTAGGAACCTGTGCAAACCTGCTCTTCCACTTGCACACAGGGAGCATTGCAGAAGGGTAAAGTAGCACAGTTTTAAACATTTGTGGGCTTCGTTTGTTGTCAGGATCTCTGGTTCCTCAGCTTCAGCTGACACTTAGGTTTATTCTAAAGGTCATTTTAGTGTCTGAACAGTTGTCTCTTGTATGTCACATGTAAAATTGCAGTAGAAGTTTTATTTTTCTCTCAGTCTTGGGATGTGATTATACTGGAATCAAGTTGAGTATAGCATAACTGCCAGTCACTATTTGTGAGCTGAGAAAGCTGCTTTAGAAGGCTAATCCTGGAAGGTTTGTATCATATCTGACTAATTTCTCTTGTTCTTTCAGACAGTGTTGATTCATTGTTCTCACAAATAATGAACTCACTTATAAAATACCTATTGGCATATTTTTTGTTTAACATAAGATGTAGCTTTTCTGAAGGATGATGGTATCCAGTAAGTTCTGTGTTTCAAAAAGAGGTCAATAGAGTGGTTATGGCCTCTGCTGTCATTCACAGAGGTATAGCAGTTCCAGAAATGCTTCTGTATTCTGGATGTAGTAATAGAGTGAGAACACAAACTCTAGCGTGGAAATTTCCATGGTGATTCATTTTTTCAGTAGCTGTATTCTGGCTTTTCATTAGTAAGTTGAATGCCATTACCAACAAAGCTTTATATATATGTATATTATATACACTTTCCCAAACATATATGTGATCTCCGTGCAGCCATGACTGGTTTGGAATATGTGAGTAACTGTGGAGGTAACAAACTTTTTTTTTTTTTTTTTTTTTAATATTACTGCAGGTTTGTACAATTTTTTTTTGCAAAAATCAACAATCATGAAGATACTGAATATTTTCATCCATTAACTTAATTAATTATTAATCTAATTTGTTATATCATTAAGTAGAAAAACAAACTGCTCTCATGCAAAAAAACTACAGATAAGCAAAACCAAGACAGTAATATTGAAAGTAATGGGGAGTTTGCATTCATTTACTTTTTGTGGTTGTTGGTTTTTTTTTTATTTATTTTATTTTATGTCCCTACAAACCAGAGAATACCTAGGATATTTTGGGTCAAACCTTTAAAACATGCTAAAAAACTGATATTCTCCACCACTTATTAACAGCTACTTTTTGTGAAACTTTGCTACTGAGACAAATATACACACAGACACACACACAGACACACACACAGACACACACACAGACACACACACACCCCACATCACCACACTACCCACCCCCCTGTGAACATGTTTGAAGACAGATATAAAATAATATAAAAAGTGTTCTTCCCAGAATGGGTATATAACTAAATAGGAAGACCTAAAAGAACTTTCAAATTGACCATCCGTGAGTGATTCCTTCAATTTTTTAAATAGCTATGTTTAATGTTGATTGAATACAAATCCATGTGCTAAATTTCAGATTCTGTTTCCGGCATTATCATGCATTATGCCCCCCTCAAGTCTTTTATTTTAACTAAGTGTCCTCTCACTCTAATTTAAATTAACTAAAGAACTATCAAAATACTGTCACACAGGAGAGATGGAGAGCACTTTACAGGCAGTGCCTGCTCAGTAGCATTCTGGAAAAGCCAGGCTATTTGTGAGGTGTGTTGACTGGTCCCACAGGCTCCTTTAATCTTCCTCTTATTTATAAGGTACTGAAGGAAGGTTTGTCCCTTAGCCCCTGTTAGAGGAAATGCTATTAGCTACTGTGTCCCTCCTAATAGTACTTCTTTGCTATCACAGTAAGTTATTACTATTATTGCACTATCAATAATGCTGTACTCTGTGGTGTGTGATGTATTTCTGCTGTGAGTAGTCATTTGTCACATATTTTCTAAAAAGCTTCCATCTTATTAGAAGGAGGGGAGGGATAGGCATCATCTAATGGAATCCCTCAATCTCAGCTGCTCCAAACATCGTTTGATCTTTCTGACTTTTTGGGAGAAAACTCAGTACAGTGCTATAATTCACCAAGTTGCTTTATCTACTTGATTATCCTGCCAGTGGCCAAAAAGTCAAATATAGCATTGTACGCTCGATGCTTGCTTGAACCAGTGCAACAAAGCAGATTTTCACGTTTTTGTACAATGTTTTTTAATTCTCTGTCCATCTTGGAAATTATTTATCTTTTAAAATGATACTTCAAATGTTCCCTGATACAGTTGTTGCAAACAATATTTTGGATGAATGATAGGAGAGATTATTTTTTTTTCCTGAAAATGTGCTATTGTGGCTGAAATTTCATCAAGTTGACTACAAAAGTAAACTAAAATTATCATCACTTATTGCAAACCTGCATTTATTAGTATACAGTGTTTGAAAATTTAAAAAAATGGAACTCTCAGACCATATGTATCTGCCATGGTTTATCCCTGGCTGGCAACTAAGCCCCACACAGCCGCTCACTCACTTCCCCTGAGTGGGATGGAGGAGAAGACTGGAAGAGTAAAAGTGAGAAAACTTATGTGTTGAGATAAAGAGTTTAATAGATAAAGCAAAAGCTGCACAAGCAAAGCAAAACAAGGAATTCATCCACCACTTCCCATGAGCAGGCAGGTGTTCAGCCATCTCCAGGACAGCAGGGCTACATCATGTGTAATGGTTACTCGGGAAGACAAACGCCATAATGCCAGATGTCCCCCCTCCTTCTTCCTCCAGTTTATATACTCAGCATGAGGCTATATGGTATGGAATATCCCTTTGGCTAGTTTGGGTCACTTGTCCTGGCTGTGTCCCCTCCCAGTTTCCCGTGCCCCTCCAGCCCTCACGCTGGCAGGGCCCAAGAAACCGAAAAGTCCTTGGCTTAGTATAAACATGACCCAGCAACAACCAAACCCATCAGTGTGCTGTCAACATTGTTCTCACACCAAATCCAAAACACAACACTGCACCAGCTAAGAAGAAAATTAATTCTGTCCCAGCTAAAAGCAGGACAGTGTTGTTTACTGTCAGGAATGGGATTGAAGGGCGGAAAATTTTATAGTCTAGATGATGATTCAGTGGAAAACCCTGAAGTTCTTTCAGATAATGACTCTGGGTGCCAAATCTTTATTTAATGAAATGACAGGTTGGATCATTTGTATTTCTGGTCACTTACTTATCTAAGAGTACTGTCACTGTCACCAGAGAATTAAGAGTGGCAGCAGCTATGCAAAACAGCACTGGTCTGGAGAGGACCAGGGCTGGATGTGCTAAAGCTGTTTTGCACATACATTGGTTAGCAAGCGGACCGGCTTTCTGGGACTAAAAGAAACTCAAGAGATTTATGACAATAGGAGGGCAGATCATGTGGAGGGGGACAGAAATGGGCTAAGCACATGAAATAGAAGGTGATAGGAATGTGGTGATGATACACATGGGCTGTTAAGAGAGAAATAGATAGGAAAGTACTTCTGAGTAAAAGCAAAAGGTAGCTGATTTTCTGATGGAACACTGTAGCAGCTTTTGGAATATGTGCAGCATTTTAGGAACAACTAATCAGAAAGTGTGGAAGATAGGAGCAAAAAGTAGCAAAATGAGATTGGCCAGGATAAATGCTTGTCATTGGCAGGTATTGACGACACCATTTCAAATATTTAATTTCACAGGTACTTTTGTCTTTTTATGGGAGGCTACTTTAAGCCCCATTGAATCAATTTCTCAGAGAAAAAAAAAATCAGTATGATTGGCTCTCGGCTTTAGAAGCGTAGATGAAATGGAGGGCAGCCAATAAAAAAAGTGTTCAGTGCATGTAGAAGTACTGTCAAATAGCTGGTAAAAAGGACTATCAGAGAAATTAGAGCAGAAATAGTAATACACAGAAATAGAAATGTAGATTAGCATTTGTCTTGAGACTAATACTCTGTCTATGACATTAAGGATACCTATAATATAAATGTTCCAGAGTAACAAAATGGAGAAATACTTCAAAAGGCTTCTTAAATGTTACCTAGGATACTCAAGAGGGTTTTAATGACATGCATGAAATAGCCCCAGACATGCCCAAATTATTATGTGTAAATGTCCAGGGAAGGCATGGCCACCTTTTGCTGCATAAGAACCATGAATATCCATCATGTATTGTTCTGCACATAGGGATTTGTACTGTTTCTCTTTCTGCCACCTATAGTGTTTCCTTTTTGGCTAGGTGTGTATAAAAGTTTGATGAAGCCAGCAGGTATTGCATCTATAGTTCATGGTTTTTTTGAACCTGGCATACAGAATCATGGACAGAAGGGATTGACACATTCCAGTGTTCAGAGCACTTGCATGGCTGTTATAAATTTCTTATAAAAATATTACTAAGGCAGTGTAGAACAGTAGAAGCCTAAACTCTGAAATATTGAACTGGATGAGTAAGCTCCAGTGTAAAGGTAGCTTGTTAGTGTTTTTTCACAGCAAAGGACTATTGCTTTTTTCCATTTGGCATTATAACAATGCTTCAAGTTTCCCAGGAAGAGAGCAAACATGCTGTGCTTGAATATTTTATGCATTAGAGAAGGTGCATTTCATACTTTCAGATTCTACCATTACAAATTCATTTCGCAGCCTTTGTTTTTCCCCTTTTCTGGTGGACTTGTCAAGGTGCATTTCTTGTCAATTAGTAGCATCTTGTGCTATGTAGAAAACTGGCCTGAAGGAGTATTTGTCCAGAATAGATGGTGGCACATACACACAATGGCCTCAGTTCTTACCATTTTTACTTAAACCTTTTTGGTTTAAACAAAAGCCTCATTAAAGATAGCATAAAACGTGGCTTTATGCAGTACAGCATCAGTAGTTTCACACAGGACTCTTAGCTGTTCAACTAGGAGAACCTAATCATCATAACTGGTTGCCACTTATGAAAGGTGGAAATAAAGAGTTATCAAAATATCAGAAAATGGCTAGCTGTTGCATCCCATGAAGTTATAGAAAGAACATAATATATGAGAGATGAGATAAGAAAATATACAGGGAGCCCACGTATGAAACAATAAACTGTAAATACTGCTTTTTGCTTATTTTTCATCCTTTTATATGCTTTTCCTCTTGTTTTTCTGCATGATTTAATATATGTGATTATTTGTGATTATTTGCTTTGCAGGACTCTCTTATTTATTTGCTTTTACATTTCTTTTATTCACTTGTACCTACCCACTTACTTGTATAATTGAAAGAAGTGTAACAAAATCTTACAAAAAATATTTTGAGGGCTCTCAAGGCCTTATTAAGCTGCTACTTACTGAACACAAACTGATTTATTTTAGCTATCAGGCTAATGAGAAATACTTAAAGAGAGTTTTCCCACTGCTGCAAGCACTAACACAAGGATGTCATATACGCAATCAAGGCTGGTGTTAGATGCCAGGTAAATGCAGTGTGAGCTGCTTGATCCATAACAGAATTGCTGCTGTTTGCAATTGAGAGAACAGGGAAAAAATCTGTCTGCCTCACTTTGGCCTAGCTTATGTCAAAGAGGAAAAGTTAAAGCAAGTGGGAGGGAAGTCATGTTTCCTCTCTAAATTAAATACCACATGTAGAAAACTGGTGGAAGTTCAATGAATGTTTTATACTTGTGGGGGCTGTACATTTTCTGTGATTATTGTCTGATATTATTATTGCACATCCAGTTTCTGCTGAAGGCATTATTTGGCCATCTGTGTCTACATGTCTAGTTAAAGTGGCCTTCAGCTAAGATCTTCAGTTCTTACTGTCAGCAGCTGAGAAATACAGGTTTTTCTTCAAAGAAATCCCTGCCTTGTCTCATCCCTGGTGCTTTTGCTTGTCCCAGGGGTTGCTGCTGTGGCAGGCTGCTCCCACCGTGGAGTCGAAAACCTGCCAGTTTTGAGATCAGTGTGGTGAGTCTTGGGATATAATTAGCATATGTTAATTACTCATTAGTGTATGTACATGGCATGGTGAGTGTCTCTGGACAACCCTGTGTGCCCATAGTATTTGCATATGACTTTCTGAAAATTCCTCTGTGGCCACAATGGTCAAAGCAGGAGCTCTCATACCTTGAAGATGGAGACGATGACATTGAACAAAGAGAGCAGTGCTTAAATCCCCATCACAATAAAATCATAGCACAATGAAAGTTTCAGGGAATGTCTGATGATAAATTAGGTGGCCAAAACCATTAATGATGGTGCACTTAAAAGGGGCGGGGACAGAGTGGGACACACTTGAAATGCTTTATTTTCAAGTAGTCAAAAAATATAACATAGACCTCTCGGGGCGTTCCCTTCATTATTTCTTTGCACTTTGTGTGCCCCCACTTTTTAAATGAAAGTGTGCAGTGTTCATTTTTCATAAACCAGGAAAACCGATGTATTGAATACATGTTATAATTGACTAATTCACTTTTTTTTTTCCCTGGTTCTATGGTCCTAAACATGGCTCTATATCAGTTTCTAGATTTTTACTTCTGTTGTCTTGATATTAATTTTTTATTCATCCATCAAAAATATAAATTTTATTAATTGATTCCTGTTCAGCCCTCCAGAAATTTCCCTCCTCTCCTTAAGTGGATATACTTTGATCAAAATGCAGGAAGTATCAGTTTCCTATGCTTGCTGTCAAAATAATAATAAGACCAATGACACGAACACAGTACCTGACTGCACCTGTGTTTCCAATAGCATTCGATACATAGATGAGAGGTTAATGAGGCATTATAGGACAAATACTCTTGTAGATCATCTCAAATGTGGTCCTATGTTAAATTTTTAATATCGTATTTGTTGGTATGTACAGATGCAAAACTGGGCATTTTTACGTCTTCTTAGTTTAGCTTTTACATTGAGCATGATCAATTACTCCAAATATTGTTGACACCTCTGCAATAATGTCCAGTGGCAGAGCTTCTAAGCACTCCAAGTTCCTCAAAGATGAAGTAAAATGAACAAATATACCTATGCACATTCATACCTTGGCTCTTTCTATGCTAACATCTCTTAACTGGCAGGTGCCTCCTTCTTACAAAACTCATTACTTCCTGAAAGAGGATCGAGTACGTTCAGAATCGTGTCACACTGTGTTCAGAATTAATTCAGACTCTAGCAAGTACCATTTGAGAGGATTTCCATCCACAACACCCTGGGCAAGCAGTAGTCCCCAATGTAACAGTGACTTTAGGGCTCCAAAAGGAAAAAAAAAACCCTGGGCCACTAAATTTTATTGCTTCTGTTGTAGCAAGCAGTGATGCGCTGCCACAGGGCTCCTCTATTATTACACTGTCATTTATTTTAACCAGTAATGGCCTCATTTGGGTTTTATATCTAACATTTTTGTATTTATCAGTGTCAACGGTATTCACATAGATTAATGCTGCTTCACCTGTGTTCTGCTACTAAAGACACTGAGAGGAACTGGGTAATATTGTTATGGGATGTGTTTGTCTTCATTGGGGAATAACAGCTCTTAACAGGGTGACAGAAGTCCTGTAGCAAATACCTGTATTTGAATATGACCCCAGCTTATACCCCTCTCATTCAAAAGTGAGATGAAAAATAATAGCTAAACCATGATGAGTGAAAAGGTTTAATTAAAAAAAAAAAGCTGTTTGTAGTCTTTGCAATCTCTTTTATTTTTCTCAGACCAATGTTTTTCATTGGTCTGTTTTCTGTACAGCCAACCGTAACTGATGCTTCTGTGCTGAAATGACAATAGTAATGTATGAGTTCTTGGTTTATCTTTCATGGAGTTGGTAAGAATAAATAGTCATCCAAGACACTGTTAAATAGTATTTCATCGTTGTCAACAAGACCTGAGCTTTACAAAGTAACAGAACTAATTATCTGACAAAATTTTCATGTTTGTTCTATTACTTAAACTGTGAAAAATGCAAATATCTTGTGTATTTAAGAACATGTCAACAATTGATTTTATTATCGTCTCTTTGTTTTTAATAAATGTGATCTTTTTTTAAAGAAAATGTGAAGGGATCTGAAGTCTCCGTAAAGTGGTTTGTTTTGCATGCACATATGCATTGATGACCTACACCGGTTTCTTAAATAATATGAACTGCATACCAACACAGAAGGGTAATTTGCATGTGTAACCTAGAATCCTTCTTACTTAGAGGTGGTAGAGCACAAATAGCACAGTTCAATCTTCCCCATCAAAATGTCTAGGTCATGTTTCATGAAGCTAGCTTATAAGCAGGAAGAGGCAAAAAATGTAGTTATAGTAAAGTGTTCGGGATTCAACTTCTTAGACTCCAGAATATTTCTTCTCTTATTGACTATAGTTTAGTTTCTAGGGTCTAGGAAATAGAAAACAGAGCCTATGTACGGCATATTTACCGTTACATATGGATATATTTCATAATTAGCATATTGGTCTCCACATTCTACCTTTTATGCATCACTTCAATAAAGTCAGCTTTTCTGCTTTTTGCACTGTAACTAGCATTGAGAATGATTTACTATCTTTAACTGTTCAGTACTAGTTACATTTATTCTGGTATATCAAAGTAATTAATATAAATAAGAATATTTCCATGAGAATAGATGGAAAAGCTTGGTAGTAACCAAATAAAAGTGGTCTGAAATAAGTCCCAGACAGAATACTCCTTCTTATCAAAACTGAGCCTCAAGGAAAGAAAGCAAAAATACAATTTTTTCACTGTGTCTTATGATAGACAGAGAAAAACCTGTGGAAATTAATTAGAGAATTAAAGTGCTAGTGGATAATCATTGATATAGTCCAGAGAAAGACACAGCCTACTTTCTTCACTTCCATTAAACAAAAAATGGGAAACATCTGACATGGGGAAATGTCAGATACATCCCTGATATGCCTCGCCAGCATAAATGTGCTATCACAGAGGGCAGCGCAGAGACAGCAGTTGTAGAGGCAGCACAGGCAATGAGAAGAAAAAATATCCCAAGAGGCATAATTACCACTAGTACTGTACAGAAATCTCTCCCATCTGACAAAACAAATAAAAACATGTTTTCATGTGAAAATTTCTGTTTATATTATATTATACCACTTAAATGGTCATTTGGTTTCAGCAGGAAAAGAAATAATCTTATCACGAAAAAATATTATTCACACAAAAAGTCTCCCTTTTAGAGGGAAAATTTGTAGGGTAGTGCATCTCTGTTCAAAAAGACTAGCACATAAGATTTTTGTTACTGTGACTGCATACAATATCTTAAAAAGTTACGCAGCTTGGAAAGTGTTAAGGTCCTGTAAGAAATACTGGAGGAGGACTGCTGGATTCCTCTGAGTAATGGAATCTCAGCTACCTGGGGGCACAACATCATCACTCATTTCCACTCCATCTCTGAGTATGTTCCTTCTCCGAATTGCACAATGTTGCCATAAATGGTCTTAGTAGGAAAGCTGCTTTGATGGCATGAGGGTTCCTTTAGTCCTTTTAATTGGAAACGCTGAGAATGAGTCAAGAAATCTTCAGGGCTAAGCTCCATGATAAAGTTACTGAGCCATATCGAGATGTGGTAATACTCCATGTTCCCTGTATGGACTCAGGCCAAATTCAAGGATATTCCACATGAAAGCAAGCTAATTTCAGATTTAACACTGCTATCTATATCTTATGAACGTGTGGGAAGAATAGTGTAAAGTTATCCACCTCAGCTGAAGTGCAATAACAATATTGCACTTCAATGCAAAACAACAACAATAAATGTTACGGAAGAATGTCTATAGCCAGCAATTAGTAGATACCATGCATAATTGCTTTTTTGTGTTGTATATTCTTGCCAGTAAATAACCATCATTAAGAAGTGCAGGCAGGTGCCTCATATATCAGATCATTTTCATTATTTTATGATCAAAGAAGATCATAAAATTGCCAGGATATCCATTTGACACTCCAGATAAAACTCTGAAACGCTGACAAAAAAGCATGGCAATCTAACTCATTATTCATATAGGGAATAAGTAACGAGCCACACTCAGAGTGTGTCTGCTTGTTCTGGACGTTGCCCTTTGTATCATTGCTGTGCTTCATGTCGGTTTTTCACAGGACTTTTTCCCCGCTTGCACCAACTTTGTCCCAACTTTAGGTCTTTCTATCCATGTCTGCTGTCAAAGTTCTATACCTGAGTTAATTACACTTTGTGCACATTTCCTGTAAATTGTCTTCTCTCTGCTTCACCAATAGATCTTTCCTAGGTCCCATACATATCCTAATTACGTAGCTATCCTTTTTTTTTATTTCCCCACCATATGTATCCTTTTTTTTCATTGCTTTATTGTACATTAGGAATCTTATCAACATTTTCTTATTTCTTCCTCTGCTTTTCTACCCTTCCAACATAGCAGTTGACTTACAATTTTATAAAAGCATATATAGTTTACTTTTCAGTTGTTTTAATACATATTAATAGGTGTAAAGGGAGATTTTAATCTAAATACGCCCCTGCCACAAGGAGTTTATTTGCTTTGCTTGCTTTTTTTTCATTTTCGCAGGAAAGAACAACTTTGAGAGGAAGTAAGCTAGCATGTTTTGAAGGCTGGAATAAGCAAAGAATTTGGACCCTCAAGGCAGTTTTTTATTCATCCTATAGTGAGGTCTACTGGTCAGCTAGCCTGTCTTTAGTGTGTGCTGTGTGTAACAGTCTTGCACACAAAGAACAAACGGGATTTCTGTCAAAATGGCTTAGCTCAAGTTGAGATAACAAGGAAAGAACAAAAGTTAGATATCCCCAAGAGAGATAGTATTTGTGTGTCTCCACTGATAATTTAACTAAATTGGAGGAAGAGTTGCTAGTTTCCACCACTTTCTAGAAAATCAAAGCTGTAGCAGCACATGAAATAAATGTCTCAGTTCAGAGTTAAATATTGCATACCAGTTATTTTTTTTTTTCCTGACTGACAGTCACAGCTTCAAGGCTTTAAAGAAAGGCTATCTTTTATTTACTACTAGTCTTGTGACAGTAACAGGTCTGGTCCCATAAGTGGTATCTGACCACGTTTGTCAGTACTAGGTAACTTCATTCCCGGGCCTTGAAGTGTCCTGAGTAAACAGCTTCAGTTTATAAAGGAAATGATTTTTCACACATCAGATGCAGAGTACGCAACAGCAATTACATCCAGTTTGGTACTGGTAACTTATAGCACTCTCATTATAGACAGTACTTACTCATCTTCCATTCTCATTTAAAAATTTATAGTCCGTTCTTATTTAAAGAACTAGAAATGCTAAACTATGGTAGTAGGGTTTTTATTATGTATTAGTTACTAATAGCTATAGTTACTAGTAGTAAACATTTTATGAGGTTTTTTCAGTGCCTATTTGAGGATGTCTACCTTTTTTTAGTTATTTGTACGTAATTTTGTATACTTTTGAGTATTTAAATCAGCCATTATTTCTTTAATGCTAAATTATTTGTCAGTAAAAAGAAATCATTCAAATCCATTAAAATATATTTATATATATAAAGAACTAAAAATTTTCTAATTACAATTGTCATTTGTCCTTAATTTAAAACAAGGGCTCATAGCAAATAATCTTTCTGAGCATCTTGTTTTTCAGACAACCTTATTATTGTGAAAATGTATTTTACCCTTAACCATGATAGCGAAATGAAGCTGAGATGCCTGTTTCTTGTCCTTTTATGCAGCTGCTGAATGTTTCACTGTTAAACTTTCAAAATATTTCACATATGACAGGACAGCATGAACCTCTATTTGGCAAAAACTACCATTTGTAAATAGCGGTCAAGTCAAGTCAACAAAGTTTCCTTTTTCAAGGGAATTCTAAAGATTTATATATAGTATTGGTTTTGCTCTAAAAGGCTGAAGTTACTTTAGTGAGTAGAGGCAGTGGGAAACCATTGTGTGAAATTGGGAAACAGTGAAAAAAATTGTGCAATACTGGTGGGAAAATATCTTTGGCTTGAATGTAAGCCCTACCTTTGAGTAAAAGCAAGAACATTCAGCGTTGATCTATAACTCCAGTTTGTCCTGGGCCACAAGCTTAGCTCTTACCTTCTCCCTGTTCTTTCCCCTGGCTCTTGAGGCAGATCTACTAACAGTGATGATCATAAAAAGCTGTGGCAGTATTTTAAGAAGTAATAACTTCACAAAAACTGTTTATCTACTGATTGCATTATCCACCCAGTGATATCATTCTGTAATAATACAGAAAAAAATGCACTTTCCTGTTTCAGTCAAAGCACTTCATACATTTTAATGCATTGGATCCTTAAATATCCTAAAGTATAGGTTAATGATATCACTGTTTTAAAGTTAGAAACACAGCAATAGACAAGCTAACATCAGCATTTTTCAAGCATCCACAAGCTGTTAAGTCTCTCATCAAAAACTTAAAGTATGTGAAATCAGTGAAATATTTTGACAGTGAAGGTCATACTGAGCTCGTAGAGATGCACAGTGGCATTATCAGGAAAAGAAGAGGTCCACACCTTTGTCCTGTCTTTTCCCTAAAGGGATTCTAAGACATAAAGAAAGTTATGAAGACGCTATTAAACTGGCAACTGAACAACCATGCGCCCTTTGAACATAGAGAAATTTGAGTTTACACACAGTTATTTCATTTTCACTTATAATAAAGCAACATATTAGCAGGGCTAAACCTGAAAATGTAGCTTTAAATGTACAGGCTGTAGAGTGTCTTTGTTCTGCTGACTATATTTTCACTGTAAATAGAGCAAGTCAAGAAGTGAGTTTCAACTCATGGGCTTGTACATTCCTGTTGGCCAAGTAAAGGTCCTCTGTTTTTTCAGCAACCCTCTTAAACTTAGGACATTGCAAATACACTTTTCCCTGTCCCCATCTCCATCATGTTTAGCAGCACTTCTGTTTTGGTTTATGCTTCCTTGTTCTAGAAAGACTGAAACTAACCCTAAAACATGCTGCTGAACACAACGGTGTCGTGACTAGAATAGAACAGAAGACAGACAAAACTAGAAATGATTGGACTAGACTACGATAGGCTAGACTAGACTAGACTCAAATAGACTGGAACAGACTAGACTAGACTAGACAAGGCTAGACTAGACTAGACTAGACTAGACTAGGCTAGGCTAGGCTAGGCTAGGCTAGACTAGACTAGCTCTTAAATCAGATTTTCATCTGAGTAACATCCTGGGGAGCTGAACAGGAAAACGTCACTGTGGCAAAGAGATTCATCTCCTTGGGAGACAGATTACTAATAACGAGTTTAGATAGAAGAAAGAAAGGTACCAATTGCTTCATTCCTAGGGCCTTTAAGTCCTGTGAACTTCAAAGTGAGTTAGGGGAATTCAGCACTTAAAAAAATGATGCCCAGATTTCTCCTCCACCTCCAGTTTTGAGCAGTTGTGTGCGTATCGCCCATCATTAGCCAGGTAAGCCCACAGTCCAGGGGGTGGTAATCAGTGGTTTTCTGATGCTGGCATGACACGTCCACCTGAGTCACCTGTTGCAGCTGATAAGCAGGACCCAGCGTTGCTGTCCTCTGCGGTGGCTGAGGTGCTGGGGCGGTGCCACAGCCTACACTGCTGCCTCCACCCAGGGCTCACACCGGCGGTACAGACCCTGGGCTGGTGGGCAGTGGTCATGGTCAGGTTTTGCTTGGTCAAAACAAGCAGCTTAACTCCTGAATCTTAATCACCCCCCATTGCCTGCTTCCTTGTTTTTATCCCTGTAGGATTTTTCATCCTCTGAAACCAACAGAAAGATCATATTTTGCTTCGGTTTCTGAAACCCTGTCATTTTTCCAGACTTGGTATTTCACGCTGCTTGAATTTTATTAAGATCTCTTTATACAAAAGCAGAGTACTAGCTATATATGATGCCCTGAGGGATCTGAAAGGCTGTTGCCATAATGTCGCAAAACTCTGGAGATATTTTATTTCTACCAGAAGTTCTGTGGAAGACTGTGGCTAAGGATGTAAAATACCTTATTTTTTTACAGCAGGGAACATGATCTTCATTGGAATTGGAATACAAAAGTGTTGTTTTTTTTTAATTAATCTATTAATTGGTACATCACATTAATACTGATCAAATACATCTTGGGATGAAGAAGACTATTTTTATTCCAGAATTATGGATAATATCGTGAATCATCTATTCTTAAGACTATGACTTTCTTTTCAACACATCAGTTGATCATTACTAAGTATTTTCACCAGGTATTTTCCAGAAGCACTTGTGTTGAATATGTTTCTGCCTTCACTGCTTTCTGTTCTTCCCTTCCTTTATAGAAGGCTCATGAAAGCATGTCTCCTCCAGTGAACAGGCAAATATTTTCTAAGTGTTAATAAGGCTATATTTTCACTGGTCATCCTTGAAATCAAAAGCAATGGCTGAATTCTCAGTAGTCTCTTCTATAGCACAATAGTCCTGTTCAGTGAGTTCTGAAATAAAATTGTGTAGGAAGCTGTATCCTAATTCCACAAAAAAGTCGCATGAAAAAAATTATTCCATTTTCAAAAAGCTATAACATAATTGTTTGAGTGCACATGCATGTAATGTAGCATAATTATTAATGACTTTAAAATTAATTATTAATAAATTAAAACAATATAGATCTATATGTTCATTTTATGGGAAAATATTTTATAAAATTTAATGCATGAATAATCATACAGAATCTGGGATGCAAACTCTAAAGATACTGATATTTAAAAACCTATTAGTATGTTAGACTATTCAGGACATATTTTTCTAAAATGTCTTGTAATTCTGTATGCCTTGGGCTTTGCAGGGCCATGCTGAAGGTGTTGAGATAGTAAAGAAATTATGTCCTTAAAAATAATGTAAACAACCAAAACATTAAAGGAATATTCTACTTTAAGACAAAACAAAATCTCTCTATTGCTGAAGGGTGTTATGAATCATTCAATCAAGTCAACAGTTTTCTATCACAGATAACTGAAAATCTTTACAGGGATTATCAGACCAAATAAAAAGGATTTTTTTAATTCCGTTTCTAAATTTGCAAGAAGTCTATACAAATACAGAAATCAGACACTGATAATATAATGGGACTAGTAATATAAATATGCCAAATTGTACCACTGTTTAACACCAGATATATCCTCAAAGTAGCACTTACTCAGTAATCTAACATTGTTGTCTACTCCCATTTTCTGTATTTCCCAGCCGTCTTTGTCATGCATTTACCATGTACCACTCCTCTTCCTCAGCATAATGCCTCAGTGATATCACAGATAAGGATATCAGCAGTTGCCATCTCAAAAGAAGAAAGCAAATTTTATTTCCGGGGTGGTTTTTTTTCATTATTTTATCTTCTTATACTGCAGAAATACCATTCCTATTGTCAAATACACTGAATGACTTTGGTAATTATTAAGATAGCTTTAGACGCTGCCTCACATAAATGTGCTCAGATGTTTATAATTTAACCCTCTTAATGCTGTCTTTAGATACAGCTTCTTTGTAGTGATTAACCATAACAACATTTTTAATTGGTCAATGTTCTCTTAAAATGTCAAATTTTCAAAGTCATGATGCACTATGTACTTCTGGCGTCAGTTGGTTTAAGGGAATTAAATTCAGGTCCCACTTACCACTGCAGACATTTGAAATGATGCTGGAAATAGCTGACTGTATTACTTAAAGTTTTTATTCTATGATAAAACTTCTTTTTCACTATTCAGATGATGATTAAAACTGAATGTAAAGGTTATGTTCAGAAAGTTCTGCACATCTCTTGGAATATGTCTCTCTTCAATGGTAAAAATAACTGCAGATGTTCAGAATTCCTGAGTTCAGCTACAAAAGTTGGCATTTTCTACTGCAAGGTGTGCACTTTTTATAACAGTTAGATAAAAATTACACAGTACTCATTTTTTTTCCTTCCGTTCTGATTAAATCTCACTGCAGGATGTGTGACACAGGAGAAGGGCTGTTCACCTTTCAGACGCGAGAAGGAGAAATGATATATCAGAAAGTGCATTCTGCAACACTGGCAATAGCAGAACAACATGAAAGATTAATGATGGAGATGGAGCAGAAGGCAAGGGTAAGGTCTTTTTACCAAAATCTTTAAACTTTTAAAAATTGGTAATGAACAAAAGAAATATGGACTAATGGCAGTCCATGGATTCAGCTGCAGTGATGGTATTAGCTGTGTGGCTAAGACAAAACAGACATTCAGATTTACGTATTTTCATGGTCAGGGATTTTCAGCATGTGCTATACAATGATCTGGTTTTGGTGTCTTTTTGAAACAGTGGATACCATTAAACAAGAGATCCATGGTTACCTTCTTGAAAATTGTGGCTCTGTTACTCAAAGACTAAGCCTTTAGCTGAAGTCAGCCATGTGATGACTGTCAATGATCAGTGTTAATTGCTCCTCATGGCCTTAATGGTGGAAAAACACTCCTAGGTGACAGCAGACATGTTCTGTTTCTCTTAACCCCTGAAAGAATTTCTTTCCCAACAGTACAGTAAGTAGCAATTCAATGTGAGTTCAAAAAGAGCTATTTTTTAGTTTTAAGTTTAGAATTTCCAGTTTGCAGAGGTTATCTGTAAGTGACTACTGAAAAGTTTGGGTTTTTTTCAGAGGAAAACTAAAAAAATGGCCCGTGTGCTTAGAAACAGAGACAGTTTTAAATGATCTTTCTGTAAAAGTAACTTTCAACTGTGGTTTGAAGCCACCTTTACATCCCCAGGGTGGAAAGACATGGGGAGGCCAGAGAACCTGGTCTGCATGCTTTTCTTCTCAGATGACTGTGGAATCAGTATCTTTGTCCCTAAAAACAGATTTGAGGGAAATTGCACTATTTCCAGTGAGTCTTCCTTCCTTCCTTCCTTCCTTCACCCACCATGTACGTGCCCACAGTCATGCAAACTTGATTTACATATTCCTCTCCTCCCACACTCCATCACTGCCAAAATATCTTGCTCACATTCCTGAGAGAAAGGCCAACTTAAGACCCCAGTGTTCAAGTGCTTCTCCTAACTACTCCTCAGATAAGTCTATCTTCCTCTAGTCACTGAAAAGGAAATGGAAAAACTTAGATTTCCATCTCAAAAGTCCATTATGTTGAATGCTTCCCTCAAACTGTGTGTCTCAGTAAGATCTGAGATGGGAAAGCATAAAAAGTCACTCTTTTGGTGGTTTATGAGGAAAGGTGGATGAATTTTTCAATAAAAGTAAACAAAGCAGGAGCATTTGCACAATACTTGAGATACATGAACTTTAGACAGAAAAAGCAGGAAGAGGAGAGTTCACAGTCAAGATTAAAACAAGGTTAAGGACACAGGAGCAATTGCTGGAGAGTCCAAGACAAGATGGTAGAATAGAGTAAACGGAAGAGCATCTGAAGTAGTAGAAGTACTGACACAAAACAACTGCATTCTGCATTCTGCTGGGCAGAAAGTGGTTGAATAATAGCCCAAAGCCAGGAAAAAGCATTATTATAAATATGTTGACTTTTGAATGTCCACACCAGTAATAGAAATCGGAGCATTTTCTTGCTGCCATAATAAGTACTTAAAGTAGGATCATACAGGATTTTCCTTTCATGGAACCACCACTTTCAGGCCTTCAACCTGACAAATAGCATCTTTGCTGCTTAGCAAAGCCATTTCCCTTCTGCCATCAGATGACTTCCTTAAAACCTCATTTATGAAGGCTGTGGCCATATGGTCCATAATACCAAACTCGTGAGAGCAGGCTGAGAAATATATATGACTCATCAGCCACACAGTGTATAATGTGCTTAGCTCCTGGATGAGGCTGGGCTGTGATGTGCAGAGGTAGATTGGTAGAGGCCTGCTTAGGCTGCGTAGAAGCTGTGGGCTGTGTTAAAGAGGCTGAAAAATCCATTGATTTCATACTTTAACTAGTAAGCTAATATTGGTTTAGTTTTGGAGCTCTGCTGCTCCTGATTTATGGGGTGCTGAACATTTAAGGGGTCATTTGTGTCATCTGCAACATTTGAGTTGTATTCATATTAGAAACAAGATCTGAAGATATTAAATAGACTAAGCGTGTGTTATTTTCCTTTTACCAAGTATAATTGCTTCTCTGATATCTAAATCCACCAGTTTCATCAAATGCCTATGTACATTTTTTCCCTAAGATCTGAAACTGAAATACAAGCAAGAGTGTATTTTTAAATCAGGGATCTAGAGGCCATAAATGTCTTTTAGATCTTCCCAAAGCTTGACCTTTGATCTTTTGTATCTGTAGTTCTATACTTGGGCATTTTGCTCTTTTCTGACCCTATCTGTAATGAAAAGCTCATGTTTAATAGTATAGAATTAAATAATTTTTTTTTAGGGTGAAAATGAAAGAAAGTGCTTAAAGTAAAGAAAGCTTAATGGTATATACATTGTCATGCAAATTAGAAAAAGGGAGAAAATGTACCAGTAATTCCATTTTACTTCTACCTTCCAGTCATTAGAAGTTATATATTGGAAGGGACTCATGAATTTCATATTTGTATGTTCTGGCCTAAATGTTAACATATTTTAAGTAATTAATACACTGATTTTTTATTTAATTTTTTCTAGATTATAAAATGTTATAATCCAGTATTATAAAAAGTGAATACAGTTAATAAAGGAAATCAAAGTGATTTTTTTACCAAAGCAATCTTGATGAAATATATAGTTTATGGTTAGTTCTCATGATGAATATACAAAGTTCATCTTCCTAATAAAAAAAGCAAAAAGACACAAACACACAAAAACCCAGAAAAAAAATTCTGGCAGAAGAAAAAAGGTAAAATTAGTTACTGCTGCCAGAGACTTGTCAGATAAAGATATTGCAGGCAGCCACAGGACATACTTATTCCATTTATGGAGGTCTCTGCACACAAAAATGTTGTCTCAGAATACTGACCAATAAATTCATTTTTATGCTAAGAAATCTATTGCTGAAGCCAAGTAATATGCTGAATAACTATGTTAACAAGAGAAAGACATGAGAAGGAAACTAATTCTTCCCATTACCTTCCAAAGTGTATGGACTGGAAGAAAAATTGCGCTGTGGCAGCTAATACAGTACCATGTCTGCCTCATTGCCATCAAGAGCAGAAGTCCAGTCAGTTTAAGCAGGCATGTGCACACTTTTTTCTTCTACCCACTTCCCTTTTTAAATTATAACACTGGAAGAAAGACCTGAAATACAGGATCAGCTGTCACTGGCATAGTAGTGATTTCACATTGGTTTTACTGAGATCAAAACAGACTGGATTTTATTCAAATATAATAGCAAAGTGGACAATGTTCTAGTTTAGCTCAGGTGGTCTTCTTGATTGAGTTTAAAGTGTTAAATTGTCAGACTGGTAGTGTTTTATGCTCACTTTGTTTGGAACAATAAAAAATTTGGTCCAATGCTAGTACGTAAATTTAAATTCTTTTCAGATAAATTGTTGTCTGTATTTTCACTTCTTTCAGTCTTCGTTTTTTTGATGGATCGGTGTAATACAGATGATAATTTTGTTTTGTAGGTGTTTAGTGGGGAGGCGGCAATATTGAAGTGTTTGTTAGTGGTTTTACAGTTTGAACATAACAAATTAATTACAAAGAACAATTGCTGTTTTCTGTTTACAAGATTTTATTTTGTCCTGTTGTGTTATCTATATGAGAGTGTCAGCAGCTCTGCTTTTATCATATGAATAGCCTGCATTCTTACAAAAGTCTTCTCTCGCTCCTTCCCTCTCCCCCCACATTTTTTTTAAATGTAACATTTAGAAATCTGGTTGAATTGGCACTCTTAGAATTAGCAGGGGAAAAAAAACAACAAAAAAAAAGTTAGCCTCAAGAATAGTGTGTATCCCCACTAACTGTAGTCTGATTTTGAATGTGGAAGAAGCACATCTGAGTGTCTTAACAGCCAGCTCTATCACCCCTACCCTGTCCCCAGGCTCAGCTGCAAGCTCCTTCCACTTCCCTTGTGTTAGCCTAGGTGCTTTCCTGACTCTCAAAGTCAATTTGTCTGTTTGCCAGTTTGGGGCGGGGGAAAAAAAGAAAAAAAGCTAGCACAGTTACTGAGCTGAATTGTTTATAGAGGCAGCAGTGAACCGTTAGATCTTCTCAATTGTCCTGTCCGGAATAGAGAAGGAAAAAGAATAATTCACCTTCCATAAATACTGAGTATCCTCCTCCTTGCAGTCAATTGATAATGTTGGTTTTGATGATCATTTTTTTAAAGAATCTCAGTTAAGATAATTTTCACAGACCAGCATATGAACACAGCTGTTCTCAGCAGCACTTGTCTAACTTTACACCATTTCTATAAAATGCTTACCAGCACATACCACTGGAATTTTAAGACCTTTTTCCCCTCCTTAATGCCAGCTTTGATCTTCTGCCACAGAGCCTCCACTGAAAACATTCCTGATGTAACTTCTGCACCCACTGTTATTGTGGTGTATAAAATGGGGAGTTAAGAGTGGTAGATTTCTCATATTGTGACTACACATATAAGGGAGGCATGCTAAGGAAATAGGTGTTCCTTTGTAACCCTACAAACTGCTTCTTTCAAGAGCTGCCAGTAAAAAACTATTATGTAATTTCAAAAGAATAAAAATTTACAATGTGTAAAACAGTAATTCTAAATAACATAGCACTTAAGTTGATGTTAAACAGCTACGGTTAATCAAACATCAGTAAAACTGAAGTATAAATGCATGAAAAAATTATAATGGCACAAGTTTCATAACTTACTATCATACAAAATTTTCTGTGAAACTTGCTTTGCTTTAGACAGCAGAGCTGTAAAAATAGTGTCATTTTAGATTGTGATCCTTTTAACATTTACTGGAAAATAAACACCTTTATGAAACATTGCTTCTGTATATTTTTCTTCCATTCTCATTATTTACAAGCCTTTTCTCTAATATTTAACTTAATAATCGAGTCAATGAGTCATCGTGATAGATTTCTGCCATTTAAAAACTATAATATCAATGAGTTTGTTGGGGGGGGTTAATTATTCTGAGGAAAATAATTAATGTGCCAAATCAGACAATTATCAGGCAATGGAACTGGGTTTAAGGAGAAGCTGAAGCGAGAAGTGGCTAAGAAATAAGTCTGAGAATCATTTAATCTTTCTCTTTCTTATCTGAAACAGAATGAGGAGGGTAACCGTATTTCATATCCTCACTGGTCTGAGGATAAATATAAATTACAGAATTGTCAGACATAGTATTAATAAGAATGTAAATAGAATGAAGAATATTAAAGTAAACTGTCTTTGAATCAGGAAAGAAAAAAAAAAAACACAAACAGGCTGGAGAAAATAACAGCATTAGTTTCATAGTGAATTTTTAATTTGGCTTTGTGAACAAGTCTGTACAATTTCTTCATGTATTTTTACCTGATCACAAGCTAAGCACATACTCATTGAAACATTACAGGATTGAACGTCATCAACAAACACATCAAACATTCTAAATTTTCATTTTAAAATGATGGTTTCAATTTGAAGTATCCTACATTTGCTAATGCATCTTCAGAGCTTTGTCTGGTTTATGGTTGCTTTTTATGTCTTTGTGCAATGGTATACCTGTCACCTATTATTTTCAAGTTGTAAAGTATGGGAAATGCAGAGACACACTAGTGAATGCTGCCGACCCAATGAATGTAAGAAATATTTAGTTAAAATGCATGTCTTTTGGGCTCCATTTCAGCACTGCAATTTACTTAACATGACAAAGCTCTTCTATGTTGTAATTATGCTTAAGTGCATTTGGGCCAAGTCAATAACTGGAAGAGAAACTGGAGAAGAAAATCCCAGAGTTCATCCCATGTCATGACACGTTGGTCTCTTAGTATGTTTTCTTCTGTTTATTATGTATAAATTATGTATAAACTCCAGTACAGAGGTTCTGGATACATACAATCATTCATGAACTCATGCACTTTATGTAGGCTAAAGTATAGCCTCAGGTCAGTTATTCATGCAAATACTTAGCTCAATATTACTCCATATTTCCCATCTGAAACTACTGTATGATGCTGCTGTGTAATGTTTGTTTAGAAATTTTATAGCCCTGTAAAAAGCTGGCTGCTTATTGCAATAAGCAATTTGTGAACTGTTTACTTGGTTCTCACAGGTGTTGTGAAGCTTATTTCCATTACTAAATAGAGTAGGATGGAATAGAATAGAATAGGATAGGATATTTCAGTTGGAAGGGAACTACAATGATCATCTACTCTGACTGCCTGACCACTTCAGGGCTGGCCAAAAGTTAAAGCGTGTTATTAAGGGCATTGTCTAAACGTCTCTTAAACACTGACAAGCTGGGGCATCAACCACCTCTCTAGGAAGCCTGTTACAGTGTCTGACCACCCTCTCGGGAAAGAAATGCTTCCTCATGTCCAGTGCAAACCTCCCCTGGTGCAACTTTGAACCAATCCCATGTGTCCTGTCACTGGATCCCAGGGGGAAGAGCTCAGCACCTCCCTCTCCACATGCCCTCCTCACGAAGCTGCAGGGAGCAACATGACTTCCAACCCTTTTACTGGCTTTGTTGCTCTCTCTGGACATTCAGGGACCTTCACAACCTCCTTCAGCTGCGGGCCCAGAGCTGCAGGCAGTACTGCAGGTGAGGCCGCACCAGCGCTGAGCACAGGGCGATGATCCCCTCCTGTGCCCGGCTGGCTCTGCTGTGTGTGATGCCCCCAGGGTGCGGGTTGCCCCCTCGGCTGCCAGGGCACTGCTGGGGCCTATTGAGCCCGCTGCTGACCAGCAACCCCCACCCCTGTCTGCAGGGCTGCTCTTCAGCCACTCTTCTCCCAGTTTATACTTGTGCCTGGTGGTATTCTGCCCTAGATGCAGAATGTGGCATTTGGATTTGTTAAATTTCATCCCATTAATCATTGCCCAATGCTCCAATCTATCTATATAATCCTCTGCAAGGCCCCTTGTCCCTCAAGAGAGTCAACAGCACCTCCCAGTTTGGTATCATCAGCAAACTTGCTAATGATGTGTTCGGCTCCTGCATCCAGATCATTGATAAATATATTGAACAGAACTGGCCCTAGAACTGAACCTGTTCATCCCACAGTTGCACAACTTGTCCAGAAGGATTCTGTGAGGGACAGTATCTTTGAAAGTTACAGGTTAAAGCTGAAATAGCCTTGCAACACTTTTGGCAGAAGAGGACTTCGAGAGAACACTAAGCTACAGGCTTGGGGAAGTGTGGCAGGAAAGCTGCCCGGTGGGAAAGGACCTCGGGGTGGGGGTTGACAGCCGGCTGAACATGAGCCAGCAGTGTGCCCAGGTGGCCAAGAAAGCCAACAGCATCCTGGTCTGTATCCGAAACCATGTGGCCAGCAGGACAAGGGAAATGATTGTCCCCATGTACTTGGCACTGGTGAGGCTGCACCTTGAATACTGTGTTCAGTTTTGGGCCCCTTGCTTCAAGAGGAACATTGAGGTAAGCTGGTGAAGGGTCTGGAGCACAAGTCTTATGAGGAGCAGCTGAAGGAACTGCGGTTGTTTGGTCTGGAGAAGAGGAGGCTCAGGGGGGATCTTACTCCTCTCTACAGCTGCCTGAAAGGAGGCTGTAGGCAGGTGGGGGTAGGTGTCTTCTCCCAGCTAACAAGTGACAGGACAAGAGGAAATGGCCTCAAGTTGCACCAGAGGAGGTTTAGATTGGATATTAAGAAATTTTTTTCCACTGAAAGGGTGGTCAAGCATTGGAACAGACTACCCAGGGAGGTGGTGGAATCACCATCCCTGGAGATGTTTTAAAAATGCGTAGATGAGTTGCTTGGGGACATGGTTTAGTGGTGACTTGGCAGTGCTAGGTTAATGGCTGGACTTGATTATTGTAAAGGTCTCTTCCAACCTAAAGGATTTGATGATTCTAAGTAAAGCTCACCCTTCTTTGTGGTAGAAACTGGTAATAGAAAATAGGGAGTGTTCCACTGAGGGATTGTCTATTCACTGGCAAATCACAACAATCTGTAAGTGTTGCCAAGATCAACAACAAAACCAAGAATATCGAGTTTTTGGTTTGTTGTTGTTTTTTCACCTAAGTCAGGATCTGTGTACTTCTAGATTTGAGTTTTGTAAACCCAGTTCCCATAATTTTCAGTAATTTCCCATAGGGTTCTTTGTTCATTAAGCACATAACGATATATATTTTTTTTTTTTTTTAACTCTGATTTTTCTGTGAGAATATTTTAGAGAATTTTGCCAGGCTTTTTGTTAGTCCTCAGGCTCAGAAAACTGTGTGTACTTGGATGAAGTAAATCCTAAAGCTGAGTCACAAGTCTATTTCCAACATTCACTACTTCAGAAGAAAGTAGGAGATTTGTGGATATTCAGACTGGGAAGCAGCTAATGATTCCTCCAACTGGAGCTGTTTCATTTTTTAATCTTATTTGAAAGTATTTTCTTAAATGTAGATTTATTTCATTGGCATTTTTTCAGGGACTATTACTCATATCCAGTAATAGACATTCAAATATTGCAGCAACATTCAAAAACTATGCAGCAGGTGCCATTCATTTCCAAAAAGAAGATACTTCATCCCACCATGGAATTCAAACTGCCATGGCCAGCCTGTTCCTTTCTCACCAAGTCAAAACCTTTTCTACCCCCTCTTCCCCTGTCAGCTGCAGGGGTCTGTTGTGCCCCTATATGGCACCTTGCAGCAGTGAGAGGATGAGGTGTCACACCTGGCTTCTCCAGGGGATGCTGCACGTCGTGGTTGTTGCGGGATGTTTGCTGTGTGTTTGAACGAAACCTCAGTATAGGGAAAGCCTTTACTATCATAGCAAAGGGTTAGTGCAGCTGCTTACATGAAGTGATAGAGCAGGGAGAAGAACAGAGCTATTCATCATGTCAGAAACACTGCAGACAATGTAAAGGTTTGTGGAGTGTGTAGGTAAGTGCCGTGAGTAGATGCGAGAGCAAAGCTAGCAAGTCCTTGCATCAGATACTGGTATCAGATATTTTGGTAGTTAGTGACGTAATTTAAATGCTGTTTTGCCATTTGAAAACTAAGGCTTGCACTGGAGTTTTGAATGGTTTTGAAGCAGTAGTAGTCATAAGGGCTTTTATTCAGAGCATGGTGGGAAAAAAATAAACTCTTCCCTCAGCTGACACAATTTTGAAATTCCTTTTATCTGTAGCTATCAGGCTGGATGATCTTGAATGCAAAAAGATGCTCTAAATCTCTCCTAGGGACTAAAACCCAAGTACCTCTGCCATATGGATTTGCATGCCAACCTAGATATTAATCCCATTCTTTCCTCCTTAAAAAATTCTAGAATATTTTATATAATATCACGGTGTTCTTCTAGCTTTATGTCTTATCATGCCACCTAAGACTCGGATTGAAAACTGACTTCCTCCTAATATAAAGTAGGAGTTGAACCAAAATCCGTAATAAAAGCTTCATAGAGGTGTCTTATAACTGAGGCAATACGATTTCTTGTCTGCAAGGAGCCTTCTCCGTCCTATGAATCGATCCTAAAGCTGCATCCTATGCACTTATGCAGCATAGGATCCTATGAACAGTTTTCCCTGTTCACCTCATTTATATGTTTGCATGCAACTATGCTGTACTGTGAGCATTTCAATTTAAGCAGCTAGGTTCTGGTTGGTTTGTATAAATGCAATAGGGCAAAGATGTTTGTATATTAAGGTATCTAAAGATGCAAACCCTTCTGAGAATTTAGCATGGAGGCACTTTAAAAATCCATGTAGCCACGTATCTACATTTCTAGGGACATCTTAAAGTGCTAAGTACATATTTCTTAGGAGTCAGGTATCATTTACTTCAACTTTATAAAGTTGCATGTGAATATAAGTGGATTTGAAGGTTGGTAACATAAGCACATTTGTAACTTTTTCTTTTTACTTTTCTTGTACTTTCCAAAATATTGCATGTTTGCAGAGCTATGAAAGTAGTTGGAGAGGCACTGTGAAGCTGAAATTCATATTGTTTGCAGAAAATACAGAAAGTGAAGAGCCAAAGAACTTCCCCCGAACAAAATTGATGATTAGCAGTCTTATTTGCCAATAGCTGTGGGTGATGTAAGTGGTAAATTAGGAATGGTTACTGTAATTATACAGTAGTTGTTGCATGCTTGACTGAACCGTATTTGGCTTATTGCCAGCACTTCCCTTAACTAAACTCTGAGAAACATTTAATATGGAAGGGAAGTTTGCTTTGGCATTGTGTACGTTTAAAACAACTTGCTTGTATAACTGTGCTGGTAGGTTCACATCATCAAACTTTCTTAACAGAGGAGCAGGTTATGTTGATTTAAGTATCACTAGAAAAATAATTCTCGAGCTAGTTCTCCAGCAGGATTAATTTATTATTAATCTCATATCTGCTATTTTGAGAAAACAACTTCTTGTAAAATAAAGTAGCCTATGGAGTTCCTATTATTATTAGCAAAATAATAGCTGATGAAGCAACCTGATGCTCTCAGGAGACAGATATTATTATAGTAATTATACTAATGAGTAAAACGAGGCACAGAAAGATTAAGGCCAAATTCAGCTGCATATAAATTGCCCAAGGTCATGGAGTAATCATCTGTATGCTAGGAATAGCACAACAAAACAAATCCTGAATCATAGTCAATTACTTATTCACAGTAGAATTAACTTCTGAAAAAGTTATTTTTCACATGGTTTTCATCAGTCTATGGAACTACTGTATCATTCTGTACCTCTTGTCAGGCAAGGTCTTCCTCTGTTTCAGCAACGGTGTTCAGGAGTTCTTTATATCATCCGAGGGAATAGTTCAGGCTTTGTCTCTGATGAATAAGAAACTTCTTTATCAATGATTTATAGAGGGCACAGTGCTTTTCAGAGAACAGGAGAATTATAAAAAGTAATAATCTGAGAGGTGATCAAAAATTCTCATAATAGTCCTAAAGTTACTCTGTAAATCCCTCCTGTGCTTTTTCTGGTTTGGCTCATCAGGTACCTGTTGGCAGTGCAAAAAAAGTCACCCTTTGTCTTAATTTTGCTTTTTTTCTCTGCTTCTGTTCCTTTGTATAAAGATGACAGATTTTGTAACATGAAAGTGATTTATAATAATCACTCTGTGATTACACTTAGAATGAAGAAAACAGATATTGAAAATATTCAAATTCATATTTAAATACAGACACTTTTCCAAGTATAAGCTGTCTTTTGATATATATTAATCAAGGCCTGTCCAGATAGGGGTTGTTTATGATCCTTTTTTCTCTCAGCTGTGGGTTGTTGTCGTTGTGTTACTGATATATCATATGATACCTGCCATGCTAACAGTTTTTATTTATCAACTGTGCAGGAATCTGTTTCAGGAGAAATGTAAGACAGTAGTACAGACCTTGGACTGTTCATTTGACATTATTCCACATGCTACAGTAGCTTTATTATATAAAGATGTGCAGCTACTACAGTAAACAAAATAATGTCAAGTTAACATACTGGCAGAGCACACCTTATTAGCTCCCAGATTTTCAAACCATTGAATATAGGATCAGAAAATTTGGCATTGGAAGGGACTGCTGGTGGTCAGCTCACCTAATCTTCTGTTCAAAGGGATAACATCAAAACTAGAAGTTACCCAGGGTCTTACCCAGTCAATCGTGAATACCCCCAAGGCTGTAGATTATGTGTACTTATTCCAGTGCTTGGCTGCTGTCATTGTGAAGATTTTTTCCTTAAGTCTGTCTCACGTTTCCCTTGCCACAGGCTATGACTGATGTCTCTTTGCCTTTCACTGTACATCTCTGGGAAGAATCTTCTCTACAGCATACCTCTAAGAAAGAGAAACTGGAGTTAGATTTTTCTTAACTTTCTCTTTCTCATGGCGAATAAGCATTAGAAACTTAATCCAGTGCTGCTGATCGTATTCTGCTTCTTAGAGGTTCTGTGCCAGGGCCCAAACTTGAAGACTCCATGAATACAGCTGAACTTCCAAATGTGGCTTCACAAATGCCAAATAGTGGGGAAGTGTGACTTTCCTGGACCTGCTGGCCACACTAATGTGGTCCTGTATGTGGTTAACCTCTGTCACTGCACATGTACACTGATGATTCACGTTATCACCTATCACCACTAGATCCTTTTGGCAGAGCTTTTACCTAGCAGGTCAGTCCCCAGGCTGTACTCTTGCACTGAGTTGCCCTGACCTGGTTGCAGCCTTAACATCTGTCATTGCTGAACTTCATGAGATTCCTGTCAGCCCTTTCTGCTTTGCTGAGGTCCCTCTGAATGGAAGCCCTCCTTGTATGGGTGTTTGACTGCTCCCCCTAGTTTGATGTCATCCTCAAATTTGCTGAGGGCAGATTCTGTCCCACTGCCCATGTTGATAATGAAGGTGTTAAAAAGTATTGGAACTGACCCATGTAAACTGCAGGGATAGGTTTTTCAAAAATGTTTCAGTTCTGCAGTATTAGTCAGCAAGTGCTTAATGAATATTTTCCATGCTATGGTAGGAGCATACATCACTGTTACTTATGACTGTCTCAGGGTAAAAGCTGCTAGTCTCATCACATAGTCAGTCAGTCAGTCAGAATCCATTTCCATAAAGGTAGCTGCCAGGCAAGATTCATATGGCTGCCTGTTGAATGCGTATCTGTACAGCGTCTGCAATTCAAAATCTATTGACAAATCAGCATTGGTTCTCATTTATAAAATGAAAGAACTTGTGGTCTCTTAGTTGTTCTTAATTGTTTCCTTGCAGGACACAGTGGTAAAAGTTGCAATTGCTACTAGCTGAGAGATTTTGTAAAATCATTTGTAGAATGGCAACATTTCTGTAATGTTTCACACATATTGTTAAGTGACCACCTTTACATACATTTTATATTACATGAAGAAAAAAAAGTGATGGAGTTGCAGATTTCCATGACAACAAGTATAATTCTATTTCCTTGGTTTTGTGAAGCTGGAATTTACCAGCACAGAGGCAAAGGATTGTTCTATTAAATGGCAACCATGGATTTCAAAAGGCTTGAGTTAAATGGCCTGTGGTCACATATCTACAATCTCTACTACCAAGCAACTTTTGCCAATGGGAAAAAACACCTGTTATCATCTGAAAATTAAATTAAGTGGAAAAGGTTGCCAGTTGTAGAATTTATTAGGCTGATGCAATTGTGCTGAAAGATACAGCAATTTACAAACATTTTTCTGTTTCCTGCTTTCCAAATTGGTTTCCTCATTTGCAGCTGGTTTTGCTACATTAGTAAACCAGCATCCATAAGGAAGCAACAATTTCATTAGCTTCTCCTATATGCAGAAATTTGGACTGTGATTTGGAGAGTCTTCTCTCTCATTTTAAGTTGGTTTTGAACCACAAAAAAAAATATTTCCAAAGATACATTATGCATATTTATTTAGGAGTGTGTCTGTTGCTTTTAAATGATTGCTTATTGCAATTTTGAAACTGAGCAATGTCAAGAATTCTCTGGCTATATCTATCTATATACATGATCAGGATGTGATCCCCATGGTGTGAGCACACACAGTGGAAAAGAATAGCCCTTTATTTTTATAAACCAGCTTCTCAGTTGATTTTATATTTTTAAAAGCCCACTAAAGGCAGTGGAGCTACTGAAGTCAATATTAAACGAAATATAAATAAATTTCTTTAAAATAAACTAATATGTTTTTGTGTCCATATGCACAGGCATATTTTTTTAAACCCCTCTCAAAAATATAGTATATTTCAAAGTTAAAACTTCATTATTTACATTCATGTACATGCATGTGCATTGCACATGTATAACTAGCCCTAGTATATATGATTCAAGATGCATGTGTAATGTTTAAAAGTAACTAGTAACAAGGAAGAAAATGTCTTCTTTTAGAAGGCATTGAAGAGTCATCTAAGAAGACTTTACTATATGATAGTAATTTTTATGTATTCCGGGTTTTTTTATTATTTTAATTGATATATTCTTGTATGATATATAAAACTTCTGAAAATGTCAGAAAGTAAAGGTCAGCAAGACTAGATGTGTTACTGAATACTGGAGTCACACACTGATAAGCTTAATAAGGAATATTAATGAAAAGTTATGGATGATTATTGTTTCAGGAACTATTCAGAAAATTGTCTTACTGTCATTTTATTAAAGTTCATTGGTACCAGCGATGTCTATATATTGAAATGAAGTAGCTAAAAGAAATGTTGTTTCCACAAATATTTGTAGTTGGAAACTACTGATCTGTTTCAGACAATAGGAGAAAAACTTCATGAGAAAGCTTGTGCGGTCCAAGGCATTTGCTTTATCAGAAAGAAAGGAAATCAAATAACTGTGCAGTGAATACTTAACAGTGATTACAGCTTCCCACCCTCCCCGCCCCACCCCCCTCCACTCCACCCCCCCCGCCCCCTGCCAAATATATAGGTAAGCCTCAAAATTCCAATATTTCAGCTTACTCATGTAAGATTCTCCCAGCTGAGGACATTCTGAGCTCATCCCTACATCACATTTCTTGCCACGTGCTAGAAAGAGGTTTTGAAGTCTGTTTTCCGCTGAGGGCCATTTTTTCATGCCCTGACTTTTACTATATCAGCTTTAAAACTGGCCAAAGCACCATCTGTGAAGTCAGAAAGACTGTCCTTCCAGTACTCTCAAGTAAAATACTGAGCACTTCAACTGTCCCAAATACCTCTTTAAGATATGTTGTATCTTTTGGCAAACAATACCATGGAAAAAAATGGCATACTTTGAAATCTTCTCCAAAGCATATCAGGTTGAGGTCAGACACAAGCAGCTTTGTCAGAGAGATGAACACCAGCAGAGAAAGGACAGTGAAAAACAAACAGATAAAGGAGGACAAGACTTTGTTAAGTTGGCACTGATGGTAAGCCTCACTATTTTTAACTTTGGCTTGAAAACCTCATGAAACAGAACTTTCTGGAATACCATAAATTGCAGGTTTAATTCCCCAGAAAACAATTCTGGTGAAGTATACCAGCCTTTCTGGACAGCCTGTTTCTTTGACCTCTCCAACTGATGCATTTCAGTTCTTTTTTCCCACTACAACTTATTTATCCCTACATTGTTCAGAAGATAGAACTGACACTCTCCCTTTTCAGTAAAATCTTCGCTATAATTTTGGAGATGCTAACCACAGATGGTTGAGGATGGAAGGGACCTCTGACAGTCATCTTGTCCAACCCTCCTGGCTCAGTCAGAGCCATCTGGAGCTGGTTGCCCAGGACCACATCCAAATGGCTTTTGAATATCTCCAAGGTGGGAGACTCCACAGCCTCCCTGGGCAACCTGTGCCAGAGTTTAGTCACCTTCATGGTAAAAAAGTGTTTCCTGATGTTCAGAGGGAACCTCCTGTATTTCAGTTTGTGGCCATTGCCACTGGTCCTGTCACTGGGCACCACTGAAAAGAGCCTGGCTCTGTCTTCTTTGCACCCTCCCTCAGGTATTTACTAACAGTGGTAAGATCCCCCTGGAGCCGCCTTTGCTACAGGCTAAAGAGTCCCAGCTGTCTCAGTCTTCCCTCATAGAAGAAATGTTCCAGTCCCTTTGTAGTCTTAGTGGTGCTTTCCTGGACTCTTTCCAGCATGTCAATGTCTCTCTTGCACTGGGGAGCCCAGAACTGCACCCAACACTCCAGCTGTGGCCTCACCAGTGCTGAGTAGAGAGGAAGGATCACCTCTCTTGACCTGCTCACAACAGTCCTCCTAATGCAGCCCAGAATACTGGTGGCCTTCTCTGCCACAAGGGCATCTTGCTGGCTCATGTTCAGCTTGGTGTCCACCAGCACCCACAGGTCCTTTTCTGAAAAGCTGCTTTCCAGATTGGTGAACTCCAGCATACAGTGGTGCCTGGGGTTGTTCCTCCCCAGGTGCAGGACTTCGAACTTCCCCTTGTTGAACTGCATGAAGTTCTGGTCAGCCCATTTCTCCAGCCTGTTGAGGCTCCTCTGGATGACAGCATGGTCATCTGGTTTATCACCACTCCTCCCAGTTTTCTGACATATCTACTGAGGGTGCACTCTGGTCACTCATTTTTATCATCAACGAAGATATTGAACAGGACCGCATCCAGTACTGACTCCTGGGGTACACTGCTAGTTACTGGCCTCCAACTAGATTTCATGCCACTGATCACCACCCTCTAAGCCCATCCCTTCAGCCAGTTTTCAATCCACTTCATTGAAATGGGCTGCTCAGCCAGCCCATACTTCAGCTTCTCCATGAGGATCTTAAGGGAAACAGTGTCAAAAGCCTTCTTGAAGTCAAAGTAGACAATATCCACTGCCCTCCTCTTGTCTATCAAGCCAGTCATTTCATCATAGAATAGTATCAGATTGATCAAGCATGTCTTCCTTTTGGTGAATCCATGCTGACCAGTCCTGACGACCTTCTTATCCTTCACGTGCCTTGAAATTATTTTCAGGATTAGCTGCTCCATCA
This sequence comes from Falco peregrinus, assembly GCF_023634155.1. Lineage (NCBI taxonomy): Eukaryota > Metazoa > Chordata > Aves > Falconiformes > Falconidae > Falco > Falco peregrinus. The sequence continues at coordinate 66,873,100 of NC_073723.1, forward strand.
TCTTCCTAGGGACCAGAGTGAGGCTGACAGCCTGTAGTTCCCTGGGTCCTCCTTCTTGCCCTTCTTGAAGATAACAGTGACATTGGCTTTCCTCCTATCCTCGGGTACCTGTCCCAGTCGCAGTGTTGTTTTGGCAAACCAAGTAACATCTCTACTCTACTGGCTACTGTTAACTCCTTACATCAGTGAACTCCTCCAAGCCCTCACATCATTGACTTGTATTTTATGTCACCTACTAACAAACACTCATAATGATGCACATAATTCACTGCTTGTTTTTCAAATGAGACAAAGCTGAAAATGAACATTTCAGTGATGAACTGCTTGAGATGAATGACCCCTAGAACATATCTTTGAAGGTTAACTAATACTCCAGAGTTTAAACTGATCAGTATTAGTGCATCCTATGCCACATGCCTTCACTTTAAGCATTCATGAGTCAATGTGATAAATAGGACTGTGACTGATTTCCATTTTTTACTTGAATACAATGTGTAGGCATGTGGTGTTATTTTGGATTTTGCTTTTCAATTCTAGGTGTTTTTTTTTTACTCTGATCCTCCCCATTTCCCATCTGGAAATAGCCATACCTTTAAACAAGTGTGTCAATACTGAGCACCTTCAAAAACCCTAGATTTTTACTTTTAAAACCTGAAGACTGTGCTGGATGATGCTTAGAGAAGTTGATTCATATTTCCACACAGTCTTATCCCCAAATGCTGTATATTTTCAGGTCAGCAAATATCTATCAGCAAAATCTTTTCCTTCATGTTAACCAGTACCTCTCTTTCATGAAAGTTTCCATTTCATGGTAACAAAAAGAACAGTCAATATGTAAATAATGTCTGTGCAATACTGAATTCTCTATCATATATATCATATATATTTATTGAAGAAATTAGCTCAACCTCCTAGCAATTTCTCCCATGTGTTAGACTCCTACCATTTAGTTGTGTTTGTTTCCATTAAGACCTACTGTATAGTCAGGCTTCAAATAGTCTCAGCTCTGTTCATGTTGACATAATCTCCCACATTATTAGTGAATGGTTTTATGCAATGAAAAATGGATAAACTATTTCATATAATATCTATGTATAATACGATGGCTCAAACCTTGTAAAGTTGTAAGAACCTGACCTTCTGCCCTCACAGTAATTAGTATAGTTTTCATAGAGAAAAAACTCCTTTGATGAAAGAAACAAAACCAGTTATGTGACAGAATATGAAGACACACACCTTACTGACATTCACCAAATATAATCCCAATGTGCTGTAATATCCAGCTACTCTTCTCCAACATTAATCCATTCTGTCAGATAACAAAGTGATCTACTATGAGCTTCTTTTAGAGGAAAAGAAATAAAGAGGGAAGGGGGGGGCGGGGGGGGCGGCAAAGAAAAAGACCAACACACTTATGCCAGAAAAGCAGCAAACTGTCCCAATTCTCTCTATATAGTGTGGCCAAGGAGATCTGAGAAAAAAAAAATCCCATTGAATCTCCTTTCAGAACACTTTTCTTTCACCATTGCTTTATTATTCATACATAATGTTATTCCACCACCAAAGAATAATCATCATCCACCTTGGCATTGCAAAGCGGTGTTATTATTTCAAGATTTTTTCCTCCGTAATTGATCAAGAAACTCTCTAAAAGGTCATAACAAGTTTAGAATAGCTACTAAAAACCTACATTCTAGAAATATATTATAAAGGCCAAAATTACTTTCACACCTAGCTTTTCTATAAGTCTTTTCAGAAGACTTGTGAGGTCATACATTGGATTTTTTGCCAATATTGTGTATTCTGTCAAGACCAGCAAGCTGGATAAAAATTAAAAATAAATATAAATCAGTGCATGGCAAATAAATACTATGCTGATACCTATAAGTTTATATTAATAGTAGCATCTTTAAGTAATGAACACAGTCCGAATAACACTTGACTATTTCCTAAGCAAGCTAAATGATCATGAGCAAAGGGTTATGGGGAAATTATAACCAAAGAGTAATTATTAGTAACATGGCACAAAAGGGAAGAATATTCTCACTGGACTTTCATAGGAATATATCTGCATCCAGTTTTATTAAGTCTTTTCATAGAAGTTCTGGATCAAGACACAAATTAATTATTAGACTTCCAGATCCTAGTTATAAGACAATATAAAGGTGCGTCAATGAAGTGGCAGAATTCAATATGACAAGTTGCAAACATGGTTTGGAACAGCAGAATAAAATTCAACAGAAACATCAGCAAAACACTGTGCTTAAGAAGGAATAATCTGCTTCAACAGTTCTGGATGGGAACTGCTTTTCATAGAACGGGTCTATGTGTCTTCGCACACAAGTTAAACATGGGAGAACAGTATCTGGTTTTTGCAAAAAAAGCAAACATGACACCTTTTTCTTGGTCATTACCGAAAACATTAAAAAAAAAAAAAAAAAAAAAAAAAAAACAAAAACCAACCAAAAAATCTTCTTCCTTCCTGCTTATTCTCCAAACTCAGCTGACAGCTGAGCTGGTACCTCAGCTGGTGCTACCTTCCTGATTGTGTGATTCGTAAACTCTAGTAATTTTTCACTGTGGATACAAATTAAATGAATCTGTGCTGTTCCACTGTCAGCTAATGGACTCTTAAGAACTGAAATGTACTTCTTGAACCCTCTTCCTCTTCAACATATAGCACACAAAGCAACTTTCTTTAGAGTTATAAAGAAAAAAATCTAAATTGTCATATGCAATTCATATTTCCAGACTACAATTCTTGTTAGTCTTCTCTGACCTAGTTCTTTTGCCGTTTGTTTAAAGACTCTAAAGAGAATGTGAAATGAGCCGGGTTTTTTAATCCATAATAAACTAATGTATTTCCAGAGCATATCTGTAAAAAGCAAACTCTTTATTGCAGGCTAAATAATTGCATGAATTGTATATTGTCGAGTTCTCCCCAGGCCAAATGTATTTTCTGTCGCCTTCAGTGTTTTGACCTTTTTAATGGTAAAAGAAAATGAGGGAATAATATGCTAAACAGATCAAAGTTCAGAACCCTAATACATTTAACAGGCTCCATTCTTGGAATTGTATTCATTATTGATATCAGAGTAACAAACCTGTTTTAAGTCAATGGAGATGGCCTATGGGAATTAAAATAAAATTTAAACCTAAAGCTTTGTTTCATGAAAGAACATTAATGAAGACTATGGGGAACTACTTACCGTGACACATTAATAGATCTGTTATTTTGTATGTCTATTTTAAACAAATAGTTCTATAAGAATTATAAAGCTGTTGCTGGAAAGAAAAGACTTCATATGACTTGATATTTTGGATATTTTGGATTTGGATACACAAAGAAATGTGATATTCACTGTGTGAAAGGTATCTTATCAAAGCAAAATTCTGGAGGAAACCTAACTACTAGGTTTTTCATATCATATAACAAAACTATGTTTTATATTATAAAATCACAGAACGGTCAAGGTTGGAGGGGACCTCTGAAGATCATCTAGTCCAACCCCCAGCTAAAGAAGGTTCACCTGCAGCAGGTTGCACAGGTTTGCATCCAGGCAGGGTTTGAATGTCTCCAGAGGAGGAGACTCCACAGCCTCTCTGGGTGTTCCAAGGCTCTGTCACCCTCAGTGTAAAGAAGTTCTTCCTCACATTCAGATGGAACTGTCTGTGTTGCAGTTTGTGCCCATTGCCCATTGTCCTGTCACTGGGCACCACTGAAAAGAGCCTGGCCCCGTCCTCCTGAAACTTGCCCTTAAGATATTTGTAGACATTGATAAGATCCCCTCTCAGTCTTCTCTTCCCCAGGCTAACCAGGCCCATCTCTCTCAGCCTTTCCGCATAAGGGAGATGCCCCAGTCCCCTCATCATCTTCATAGCCCTCCGCTGGGCCCTCTCCAGTAGCTCTCTGTCTCTTGAACTGGGGAGCCCAGAACTCAACACAGTACTCCAATATTGCCACCAAAAAAATCCCTGATGTGGTTCTGATGTATTCATTTCTACATTTCTTTTCACCCAAGTTCTAATTCCATCATCATTTTTTGCCTCTTAAGTTGGGAAAAAATGTCTGGATTATGTTTTTCATTTCCTGAAGTCTTCAGATTCGAGAAATATTTGTAGCAAGATCATTCTAGGTGCAGGTTTTATTTAATGCTATGTTAATATGTGATATATGTTTAATTTGATATACTGCTTTTACTTTCCTCTATATTTCTATACTAAATACCAAAGATTAAGTTTCATTCATAGATGCAAATCTGCAAAAAAAACCCTCAGTGAAATTGTAGAACAGTTTGGTTTGGAAAGGACCTTTAAAGGTCATCTAGTCCAATCCCCCCTGCAGTGAGGAGGGACAGCTTCAACTAGATCAGGTTGCTCAGAGCCCCATCCAGCCTGACCTTGAAAGTTTCCAGGGACGGGGCATCTACCACCTCTCTGGGCAACCTGTGCCAGTGTCTCACCACCCTCACTGTAACAAATTTCTCCCTTGTGTCTAGTCTGAATCTACCCTTTTTTAGTTTAAAACCATTACTCCTTGTCCTATTGCTGCAGGCTCTAATAAAAAATCTGTTCCCATCTTTCTTCTAAGCCCCCTTTAAATACGAATGGCCACAATCAGGTCTCCCCAGAGCCTTCTCCTTGCTGAACAAGCCCAGCTGTTTCACCCTTTCTGCACAGGAGAGGTGTTCCATCCCTCTGATCACTTTTGTAGCCCCCCTCTGGACCTGCTCCAACAGGTCCTTGTCTTCCTTGTACTGAAGACTCCAGAGCTGTACCCAGTATCCAAGTGGGGTCTCACCAGAGCAGAGGGGCAGAATTACCTCAAATTCATTCTCAGATCAAAGTGTTTATTTCTCCTGTGTGTCTGTGCTACCTCTGCCGTTATGGGCCCTTTCTGTACAGTTGATGCTAATGCATCTGAGCCTGTTGCTCCAGCTCCTGAGGAAAATGTGCCAGTGTTGGAAGCCACAGGTGAACATCAGCCTCTGACATAAGAAGAGACCCATACTCAGAGATGTTGATTTAATTTTGTAAGTGGCAAACAGGCTTAAGGAGATAGATGAAATAATGTTTAAAGATATTTTTGAACTGATATATTTATGTTAAATTAAGGACAGAAATAAATCTGTGCAGAAAACTGTTGGCCTGCACGTTTCAAGAAAAGGAGAAAAGTTTAAAGGTTATTTACTTGATTTTCCATAGTGAAATATTCTTTGAGTTAACTAATTCAGAAAAGGGTAGAGGAGAAGTCAATTGTTTTTTTCTGAGACATAGTGCAAAAGCAAAAGGGACAAGTATCTAGGATGAAGTCTCTAAATTTCTTTCAGAAAAGGCATTAGCTGTAGGCAAGGAGTAATTTTTATGACAGTTCTCAGGAAAACAACAGTGGAAGTAATTGCACTTGATCTGAAGCAAAATACCTGACACACATCCAATTGTGTTAGTACTCAAAAATGAAATAATTGTAGAACTTTGGGTAGATACAGTCTCTAAAAGGGTTTTGGTTTTCATTATTACAGAATAGCATGAGTTCGTACAGGTAAAAGTGGCGCTTTTTTAATTTGTCATTTTGATTCTGAATGCAGAATCCCTCAGAGTTAATCATTAGCCTGCAGTAAATGGTCCAGACCTTGAATACTTTCTGCTCTGTAGCTGGACTCTCTGAAAATGCGGGTTTCTAGGCACAACCTTTGAGTATCACCCTCACCATCCTGATGCCGCACCTGAAATTAAGGGGTTTTCCACTCTAAATCTTCAGACATATCTGATGCTTCAGTGTTGACCCTACCAGATATCACCTGAATAATTTATACTCCACAGCGTCATCATAATTTGTTAGATCTTGCAAATCACTGACCACATTTTATATTCTTTAAAGCCAGAAATACAAAAATTTTGCAGGTAGATTGTTTTTTCTTCTAGACAGAGAAAGCAGCATTTATATAGGATGCCCCAAGAGGTTGTCAGGATACACAATACTCCATCATTGTTTTTTCTATAGCCTGGTCTTGTCTTTCACTCACATCTGTAGTCCATTGGAGACAGCTGTCTTTAATAAAGTTTACATTCCTCCTGTCAGGTTTCTGTCCTGCAGCTCTTGTACACATGGACATTTCTCATGCAGTTCACAGTTTTGGTTACATTAAGTCCCCCGGAATGGGAAAATTTTCTCTTGAGGGGGTAGCCTGCTACTGGTGATGAGGTGACTCCACTTGAAAGGAGAATTAGAGGTTTAATGACTCTTTATTGCTAAATCTCTACTGTTGTCTCAGCTTCTCTCTTAGCAGAGAGAATTCTGGGTATTCATTCCAAGAAGAAATGTGATTGCAAAGGGGTTTAAGATTTTAGGCATATGCTGACCCGTCATTAGCGTAAAGCTAAAGAAGAGAATAACAAAATCCTGGCAGCAACAAGAACAGCTGTAGATAAAGGACATTTTCCTGTGTTCTAATGCTAACCTCTGCTAATGAACTTATATACTCAAATACAGTTTTGCACCTTTTTCCTGGGTATTCACAGTGCTGATGCTTATAACACATTTAAATTATATTATAAAACCTGTGGTAATTCAGGAAATAGTATCTTCATAACAACATTCATTCCATTTACAGTTTTGAGATTGTCAAGTATGGTTATATATGATCTTCCATTTATGTTTGCTTTGGTTTTTAGCTCCAGACAAGTCTGTCTGAACCAATGACATTATCCAAGTCGATCTCACTTCCTCGTAGTGCATATTGGCATCACATCACCCGGCAGAACAGCGTTGGAGAAATCTACAGTTTACAAGGCAAGTTCCTTACAAGTAAATGCCATGTCCATTAGCTTCTTTCCATTTGACCAAAATTCATGCAAATTGCTTTTTATTTGCACTGGTTATTTTCTCTCCATTTCATTTTATCAGTTGTCAGGAACCTCTGCAGGATTCCCAAATTTACATAAAACAGGTTTCTTTTAGTCGTTTTGTAAACTAATAGTGAAAATTATTCCCAGAATCACCACATAAAGCTGGATAGACAATTTGGCTCAATGTAGCTTCTCAGTAGCTAATGAATGTCAGGTTGTTTTAGTATTATCTTCCAATAAGGCTGTGTATGTGTTTGGGCAACCTCAGGGCACCCAATTAAATCTACATAAAGTGTCGATATGAGTTGCAGGACTAAAACAAAATAATTCTAGGAATGGGAGCTATTCTTGGTGAATTTGCTTGGTGAATCATATATGCAAACTGTTGATTTGACTAACTTACAGGCCTTCTATATATACATATCATCTGTTTCTGTCTCCAGTTCTCTTTCATACGTTTAGATTCTAAGCTATTTGCTTAAGACTTTAAATGCTATAATTAACACAACTTGATGACGATGATGATGATTCACTGCTCTTAAGATGAAATCAATTTGTATCATTTAGGAAACTGAAATTATTGTTACATTTAAAATGTAGACCTTACTATTAATGTTTTCACTTTTTAAGAATAACAATGTACCACAAACATATACCTTTGTGTTACTTGGAAAGAACTCAAGGTTTTTGTTTCACTTCTCTTTTAAATCTGCTTGCATAAGCAATTTACATTTAGAAAGGAGTTTAGAAACTGCTCACAAACAAGAGTACCAAATGCAAGAAAACACAGTATGTTTCCATGAAAATAAGTGAAATGCAGTATATAGATAAAAAACATGAAGTGTTTTGTTTTGTAAATTGTCACATAAATTAAAAACAGCAGGTAAGCTGTGAATTCAGTGCGTGACTCATTAAACAGTACAGCATTTGTTTCTCATCATCCCTCATACAACAAAGGTTATTTCTAAGTTAATTTCTAATCATGGTTATAGTCTTACAGGTCTTACAGTTCAATATCAGTAATGGAAAAAAGAAAATAACCTTGCAGAAGTTGTTTGTGAAAAAAAATTTTACTTGTAGATCACCTTAAAACTATTCATCATATCACTTATTTTTTTGCACGAACACAATAAGAATGAGGGGGGGAAAAAAGTTTTCTTTGTAGAGATGTTAGAGTTTCTCTTCTTATGTTCTTGATAGGTCTTTCCTTTGGAAAAAAGATGGTAAACATGTCATTATATACATGAAGTGAGATAAATGTATGGAACATTGTTTATTCTCTGCAAGGTTTTTGTTTCTTATAAATTACCTTTACAGTCAAGGGAAGCAAAACTTGGTATGTCAAGTAACAGTTTAATATCTATACCAACTAGCTTTGCAGGTCACAATATATTGGAAGTGTATTATTAAAACTAAGAATTTTACTTTTTGGAAGTGTGCAGATTTCACTCTTCCATTACATGGGTCTGATAAATATTTCAGAATTTAAGAATTTCATTTCTCTTATATGTACTATGATGACTGAAACTTGAATTTCAGGAGATACTAATTCTGTATTATCAGTGGGATAAAAAATACATCCAGAGGACAATTTTGTCTCCTCTGGCTGCAAAACTTTTGCATGCAAGAATATTATTCATTATCTGTAACCTTCTGCTGCAATGACTAATTAAATGAAATGTATTTGTATGGAAGCTGAAAGGAGTGCAAAGTATACCTTTTTCTCCTAATACCTGTTCAAGCGCAGCAGAGACCTACTGGTTTTCAAAGCATCAAACCACAGATGCTTCATAGATTTCACTAGAAGGTAGCGAGGAAGAGGGTTGCAAGCATCACTTCAGCCCCCACTTTAGCACAGTAGCCAGCTGAGAGGAGCAGTTGCAGGGGGAAAAATTCACTTGCTGTGATCTTCTCTGAGCTTTAAAAGGTATGTTACACCTTCAGGAGACACTTTCTTAGAGAATAATCCACCAAACACAGTTCTGCACTTTGTGCGTATTTATGACAAAGCTTTTTACATTCAAGAAATTCAATACAGTCCTCTGAGTATCTCACAAACTATAAAATGAAATAACTAGAGTAGTATCTACCTATATTCAGATTACTATCAGTATCAGTAAAGGAACAGCTGAACTCACTGTTGAAGTGCAGTGTAAAAGTTTTTCCATAGTGGCAATTACTTCAAACTTGCAATCTGAAGTGACTAGAATTTAATTAATAACAGTTGGTGATGTATAAGGAGAAATTAATATGTGCTCATACTACCTTAGATTAATTGGCCTTTCAGGAGATATTTAGCAGTTGAATTTAACGTAATTAATAGTGTGAGTTGATCTGATAATGAATATGCTGTAGAGTAAGAAGGTGGGGGAAGTTGTCATTTGTTTTTTGTTGTTTTTTAAGACTACATGTTATATGAGAAAAGACAATTCAATAAATGGGTGCTGGGTTTATCATCGTCCATCTGCCCATGAAAACACTTACATGTAAAGGCATGAAAAGATTAAAACACAGAATAATAGTGCTAAAGGATCACAGGCTGCACAAAATAATCCAAAAATTAGGTGGGCTGATTTCTCTCTTTATATAGCTTTTCTTCCATTTCTGTCTTCCTTACATTCTTTCAGTTCTTGACTGCACTGTTAAGATAAAAGTAGTAATTTAGTTGTCTAATTAAACTTGTCTAATCTTGTCAATGGGAACAACTTGGTGGTTGGGTCTTACCAGTGGCAGCGTATCACTGCCAGCATTCACTTCAAACGTTACAGTACAGTGCTGCAGGTCTGACAGTTTCCATCTGTGATCTGCAGCCGCTGTAGAGGTTGTGGCATGGGGACTCATTAGCTGACACAACGGTGCCTGTTCAGCCCTGTGCATTGCCTCTCCTCTCCATCTGACATGACATAGGGCATGTGTCAAGCCCCAACGTTGCACAGTAAAAAGAAAAGGGGAGTTGCTGCCATGCCAGAAAACAGCACAAAGTTTTTACAGCCACCAGGTTAAATTTTTATCCAAACTTCTGTGTTGCAGTCACTTCACTTAAAATCCACACTGATACCCATGGCTTTACAAATCACAATCCCTCCTTCTAAAGTGTACACATTGGTAATCCAGATCTTGCCTTTAATTACAGTTCAGAAATGAAATAGTGTCCTTACAGATTTTTTTATCATAAAGAAGTTTAAGAAATAAAAAAGGTGTGTGTGTATATATATATATATATATATATATATATATATATATATACACATATATATATATACCATTTTTGGGGCATACATGAGTAAGGCTTAAATGAATTGTACACTTTCATGAATAGACAGCTCTATAAAGAATTCAAACCCAAAGGAATATAAACATTCATTGCTGTGTTTTGCGGTTCTATACATCAAGTTCTACAAAACCACCAAAATTACTAGCCAAGAGTAAGCTTGTGAACTGAAATCATGGTTAAGGAGAAAAATACAGGAGCCATGTAAGTATGAAAATAAAAACCCCACCCTGTATGTATCTTCATAACTCGTTGTTTATTGTTACTATTTGCCATAAGATTTAGCACTGTTTCACAATATATTAAAAACTGACAAACAAAGCACATGGGTTTTTATACAGCAAAAGATCATAAATAACATTAATACAGCTTTTTTATTATTTTGCGGTTTGGGGGTTAAATTTCTTTAGGATAAAAAAAGATTGCAGACTGAATTTCCAGCTAGCTGAAATTTAGTGTTATAGTTCTCACTCTAGAGAATTTGGGTAGTACACATTTTAAACACAGTAAGTTTGTCTATTATTAAAGAAATAAGGTGAAATAAAATTTTGGTATGGAAACCTGCATTAGCTTTTTGTATTGCAGTTACTGAAATCCCTGAGGAAACTGTGTTCAGAAAATCTATATACAGTGTGGCCTTTCTCCAAAGAATTTAAAATCAATAATCACTTTTAAACACCCCTGTTGTGTTTGAATCTGGTTTGCATTCCTGATTTGGACTTTATTTTTGCTATCCATACTCAAAAGTGATGAACACCTACCCACATAAGCAATCCTGTTCATTTCTATGACAGTACTCATGTGAAGGAACATATATTTGTACAACAATTACACCAGTAGCATCTTACATGTTTTCCTCTTAAAGAGAGCACTTATGCTTTCTTCCACAGTAAATTGCTTATCGCAAGTTGCTTATAAAAAATGGTTATTTGGTCTATCACAAAATGCATACCACATTTTGAGATAAACCCCTAACAAAGTAATTAAATTACACTGAAAAATACTGAGATGCCTCCTAAGAAGACCTAAAGTGACATTTTTAAACTTAGTGAGGAACTTTGAGAAATAAAACTATAGCCTTCAATAAGACATGACAGGCTGGGAGCATGACTTAAGCTTGTAAGTACATATCAAAACCAAACCCAGACAGAAATAAAAACTGGCCTCAATGAAGTCTGTAAGAATTTTGCTGTTGATATACAGTTATCTTTTGTATTTCACACTAAAGACGCAAGAAACATAAAAATGCTTTTGCAAATCAAAACAAAGGGAAACTGTGGCTCCTCTTTGGCCTTGGTAAACAAGCCTGCATTGCCACTTGTCTTTTGGCCTTGTAGGGTGAGAGCTCACCCTTCTTTTGTTTCTGAATATATTTTAAGTAGAATAACATGTACTATTAACCCATTCAACTAAAAGGATTTGTATGTAAAAAGGAGAGAAAATCATACACATGTTCTCTCTCAGCTACATAAGTTTCCAGCCTTTCCAAAGTAGAAGTTCTGATATGTCATTAAAAGTAATCAGAGAATATTCAAGTTGCTAAATATTTAGAAGGGTTTGAATCATCCTCTTCAGCCCTCCTTAAGCTCATCCTGCAGGAATTTCCAATGGGGGCTTCTGCACTTTTGTGCAAATTGAAGTAAGTAAAATGAATTGGAGAACATTCATCTTTTTGGCATTTCCATTGTTTGTTCATATGCCCAGCAACAGAGTACAGAATCCATTTCCCCATCTAATCTTTTTGCCAGAATAATGTGAATCACACAAAATGTTAGAATATATCTGTTATATAAACCTGATAACTCCGTAATGTTTCACTAAGTGTCTACCAGCAGCTAAAACTGAAATGTTTTATAGCCTGCTACCTTCCCATTTCCTTTGCTGAATCTCATCAGGACTTTCGCATTAGTAAAATGAAGCCTATAAAATTTGAAGTATGAATAAAGGACAACTGAAACAAGATACTTACTGAGTAGAAACTACTTAAGAGCTACATGATTTTAAATGACTGTATTGTGGAACTTCTCAAATCTTGCAGTAGATTTAATCCTTTTCTTTTGAGCTTTGAAATTCTGTGCAAAATAGTGCATCGCTAGACTGATTTTAAAATAGCACATTGGAAATGGGAACTGTCTTAGAAACTAGTAAAGAAGAACCTCATTTTGTTCAACAGTGATTGCTGTAGCTAATTAAGAGCATTGCTGACAAACTCTAAAGAGTATCTTGACATATTCCCTTTCACTCTGACAAATGATTGCTGAGGTAAGAGGTTCTTACAGTTATGGGCCATGAAAAATAGGAGAGGAAAGCCAAAAAATATTAATAAAGCATATTCTGCTGTCAGAAGTTCTGATTTCATTTAAGCCCTATATGGTGATGCTCTTTGTCTCAGAAGATGGTCCTCCAGTGAGGTCATCGATGAGGTTATTCTGCGCTAGACCAGAAAGTGTAGAAGTCATTGTAATCTCAATTTACAACGGAAAACCCGGTGTAAGAATAGCAGTTAAATATTGGGTGATTGCCTCCTCTCCCCAACAAAACCAAAGAAATGCAAGTTCTTCAGTGCAAACTACACAAATTCTTAGTTATAAATCTCTTATGTCTTAGCTTAATGACTTCATGAATATGTGCTGCCACTAGCTTCTCACTCGCTGTTGGTGTGAGAAGCAAATCAAGCTTTGTCCCTAGCTTAACTTAACTGAAATCAGGAATCTTTACCCTGAGTTAGCTTAAAAATAACTACGGTTATGCTACAGTCCTTTGATTTCTCTGCTATATTGTAAAATTCCAGGACCTGCATTGTATCATAAGAGCTGTAATTTGGTGAATATGTGTAGCTGGAGAATAGGTGTAACCATCTCCATGGATACTAACTGTTGGCTGGTATTGGGCTGCCTGAACAAGAAAGTTTTGCTATGTTATATCAAATAGAAAATTGGAATATTTGTCAAAGGTCAATTTTATGAAAACTGCTTTTGTCTATTAAATTGTTTTACCAATAAATCTGGACTGGTCTAGCTGTGACTACCTTATTTTGTGTTAAGTAGAATCAAGAAAATTGTCAGTTCATTTTTGTGATTACAAACAAATTGAAAAGATTCTATGCTGACAAGCCAGATTTTCTAGTAAAATTATTACTCAAAATCATATATTATTAAGCCCCCTTTAAAACAGTTTGGGGTGGGGGGAAGCCTGCATATTTAAAAAAAAATACCTGGGCAAAAAGATGTATTTCCTTTAGTATCTCTTTGCAGGAACTGTTTATACTTCCTTTTCTTTCAATACTTATTTTTGAATAAAGTAAAAATTATTGAAGTTGACACTTCTATAGAACATGTTCACAATTTTTTTATAATCTAAAAACAATGTAAATTTTGAACATAGGCTGTGCAATAGGAAGAGTGAGGGGATATTAATAATAGCAGCTTTGCCAGCAGTAATGAGAAAAGAAGCCAAACCCAAGGATTTCAAGTGCAATCAATTGTGTAATACTATAAGTGGAAAAAAATTCAACACACCCCCAATTCACATTCTACTGTTTATGACATAAAATAGGATCATATAAATATATATTTAACTGCTTGTCTGAAGTGATGTAACATTGACTTAGCTGCCTGGGGTTTAGTTATTACGAAGTTTAAAATATATTTGTTATAGAAAAAGTATCATAAGATCTGTAAGACTGTCTTTTATGTGTATCTCACTTTACTAATATGCAACAATATTATGATAACAATATTTATGGCACACGTTATGTAGTCTGTTGTTGGTACAGACCTATTTATTTTCATGGTAAGGCAAATTTAAGCACAATGTACACCCTACTCAGTTTGCTTAGTTTGATCGAGCCATAAGAATATACTCTTCATAACTCCCTAGTGAATTTCAGCTGTGCAGAACTGATTAAAAGATCATAGTATTATTCATTAGGAACAAAAAAAAAAAAAAAGTCCAAAAAATCTTAGAACTTCTTTCATTCTACTTTTGTTCAAAAAAGCCTTTTCATCTTGGTGAATTCTTATATCCTGCCAACTTTTTATTTCATCTAAATGATACATTGTAAGAAACTAAGGTAAATTTCACAGAAGTAAGAACTGCAGATAACAATGGGAATTTTCTCCCAGTGCAGAGTTAGCAAAATTTCATCAAAGTTTTTCATCTTTTCCAAAACTGAAGTCTGCCAACTCCTTGCAGTTCCATGATAGAATACTAGAAGTGAGTTTGCTGTTTAGCTGCTGGGTACTTGTTTATACTTCAAAATTCTTTGAAGATGCTTTTTGGGGAAAAATTTTAACCAAAGGTTTGTTGCCCTTCGTTAGGAACAAATGAAATATTTTGTTATAAAGCTATATGAAAGAAAGGAAAATGCAATACCAGACTGGGAGAGAGATAGGAGAGAAAGGACATGGTAGAAACTGGAGTTGCATGCTCTGGAATTTACATTATAAATATCAAAGGTTCTGTCCTTCCCTACCTCTAACAAAAAATGTCCACGTGAGGATGCAGTGCAGAGTAGCAGAGTAGTGTACCATAAAGCCATACTTGTCCTAACTGCAGAAAGCAGAGGTGAGGTCCCAAGTGGAATGAGGCTTTTCACTGTTTAGCAGCAAACACCTTAATTGGAGAGTGAGGATGAAATTAAAAGATCCTTACTGCTTTCTTTAATATCTCAGATATTTATGTTATTCTTCCTAGGCCAAGTTTGCATACAGGGGGACAGTGCCATAGTTATTTTCTCTGACCGTGGTAGTGCGTGTGCCATAATGTGGCATGGATGGTTGGGTTCTCAGGAGTGTCCTGTCTCCTCTTGTGTTCAGTACTGCCACCCCTCAGCCCAGCCCCAAGGAAGTGATGGAAATCCAGCAGCCTGGGAGGGGGGATGGAGGGGCGGGGGGGTCGCAGCGTGTCCCTCTTGGCCAGTGGGGCTCTTCTGCCCAGGATGTGTTGACTGAGAAACTAAGGATGTGTCTTCTCTCTGCCGCTCTGCCTCTTGTTCTTGTACTTTCATACCCATTCAGGTTATAAAGCAGGGTCTTGTCCAACCCAGCTCTCTCTCTGGATGTAATCCTTCATGTGGGCTGCCACTGCCAGTAATGAACCTCCTCTTTTCTCTCCAAACCCTGTGGAGCCCTATATAGCCACCACAGGCGGTTCCCAAAGCTGCTTGATATGAGCTGAACTAGGTGCAACTTACAGTCCCTATTACCATGCACTCAAAGTAAAGCATCTACTTATTATTACTTACTATTAATTGAATGCTTACTATAATACTGCTGTTATTACTTACTATTAATGGAATACTTAGTTGAGAATTAGCTGATTGTGCACAGGTGTGTTTTCAGCCTACAGAAGACATATGACTAGTTAGTTATATCTAATCCACTCTTTTTATCTTTTCTGAACAAAATATAATAAAAAGGGGATTTTGATCAGTTTAGCTTCAGCTTCCAGGAAAAGTATTCTTCCCCTGGCTTACAACATTGCTTATTGTTCTTGCATTTCACTAATTAAGCATTTAATTGCTGATCAGATTTATTCTTTTCCATACTTTACAGAACTTGTCATTACTGGGTATGGTTCTTCTTCACGGAAGTCAGTGAAAACTACATGAAACAAGTTTTCATTTTTACCTCATTTTGCCACTTTTCCACACAACTGTACAAATAGATAGCAATAACAGAATGTTTTCTTCCTAAATACCCATTACACACATGCCAGAGTAGCACTTCTGTGTCCATACATTGCCTGATTTTTACTAAAATAGGAATGAGTTTTGCTTTTTAATAAAGTTTCTGCATGCTGAGTTAGGGTGCGTAATGGGAAACTGCCAGATTTCCTAGTTTTGTGGCTATGGATTGATGACATCAAACCACGAATGCAGGTACCCAGATGTGCTTTCTGTCTCCTCCCTTCATATGTGAACATCCCAGGTTTTGGGAATATTCACAAGCAAGTTGTTGCTGAAAGTATGGTCCAGAGCCTGTTTACATAAGTGCTGAAGCTTAAATTTCAATTTGAAAATGCCTGTTCTCATTGTAATTGTTATAAATGCAGCATAAGTTAAATGATTGATTGTTGACAGACTTTGGCCCCTTGTTTTTATCCATGATTGCTGTTTTACTGTTCAGGGTGTCTAAGCAGGTTTTCAGGGCTTCTGTTTGTAAGATGACAGTCCTATCATAACCAAGCATTTCATGTCATGAGCATTTTGTGATGAAAAAGATAACCTGTTCTGGGTTAGGAAATGGAAATGTATTTCATACAGTCTCGTCAACTGTCTCATTATTCTCCATTCATCAGAGCAGGTATTTAATTCTGTGCAATAGCTCAGCAGGTTTTCATCCCTTTCATGCATCTTACAGAAACACTTTCCTCTGTACAAATAAGTGCATTCTGGTTTAAGTGTCAATCTCTTCGTGAAGAGTCTTGTTTTTCTCATAACTGTCACCATAATTAACCAAGAAAACCCATTTTTAACACATAAATGGGGGGTGTAGGGGGAGAGCAACAGGGTCAGGAGCAGCAAATAGTGAACATTATATGTACCAATGTGTGATTTTTCAGTCCTAATATTTACTGGTTTGTATGCACTAGTAAAGCCTTTTGACTCTCTAGGATACCTATGAGAAAGTTTCTTCTCAATGCCTGTGACTGCAAAATTCTTGTAACTTCTAGACCACAGATCTGTTCTAGTGTAAGAATGAGGACAAGGGATTTTTCTTGAGCTTTTTCATAATTTTGTACTATTTCCTGATTTGCTTCAAAGCAAAGAACTACTCCACCTTATGCTCATGGTTTGGACCAGCACCAAGATGGCTTACGACTGAAGAAATATAAAGAAGGGCTCAAGATGCTTCTTCATGTAGTCTTATCACCTTATGTATCAAACTGTAGGAACAAGTTATAAATTTTGCAGTTGTGTTTATTGTGTAATAAAATACCAAAGAGTGGGACAATTTAAGCTGTTATCTTCAAGGGGTGACTTTTTTTGCTTATGCTGCAGTAAATCAGGAATGTTGCCAGCAACATGAATGACATTATGTTAGTGCACAACTACTATAAAAAGGGAAAATGTACACAAAATTTGAACAGTTTCATTGCTATGAATATAACACACTTACTCATTGTCCTTATTTAAATGTTCAAAACCATGCAAGATGTAAAAGAAAATCTTCATAACTAGACAAGAAACAGAAATTAGTTGGTTATTAAGGCATTGGTCTTCATCTGTTGCAAGTCATCCTTGCTCATGAAAAAAAAATAATTCTGCTGACCTAGACAAGATGAAAACTTCTCCTTATAATTCATATCCACAGATCACTGTAGCATAAACAGGACCCCCCTTTCTGAGTGTTTATTCAGTGGCCCATGAAATTATGTAGAGCCTTTTTGACTGAAGTCAGTCTTTATTCTGATAGTCATAGGTCTCTGTTGGATTTTTACATGGTAATGTAGATGCATTTTATATGATAAAATATCTGCACATTTGCTTTGGACCTAAAAGTCATCTATATGAAAGAGATTTGGGTTTATTATTTTTTTACATTGACAGGCACCAAAAAAACCCCTACAAACAAAACCAAAAAAACCTGAGAATATCATTGCAACTGTGTAAATGGTTTAATAAAACCTTCTTAGTTTCACCACATAGCATGAAATTGTCCCAATACATATATTGTTGCAGTATAGGTTAATACCTAGAGAATGGGTCCATACCATACAGTCAGTAAAGCAATATTCAGCCTCAACAGTAGGGAAGTGATGATGCCCTTACCTCCCTGTAAACAGCCCTTACTCAGTATGAGCTCTGAAGCCAGACTCAGTGAGGTGCTGCTTGAAAGTAGTTTTTATCCAGAAGTGATAGAGAAAATTAGCTTTAAACCCTGTTTTTGCTGATCTCAGAGGCAATTACCTTACGTAATTGCGTAACTACCTTACGCTTAGAGGGAGTATGACTCACCGTCTAACTGTTCCATTGGACAGCATTTGCAGTTTTCACCTGCCTGGGGAAGAATCATTGAGATCTGGCAATGTGGCATCTCTCACCTGACAGCCACGCACTGTTCTTCGACCATGACGCTAGAGTGTATGTACAATTTCAGTACATACTGTTTGAAATGTTTTGTTTCTTGAAGTGACCTCTCAAGCCATAACCCATCAAGAGAGTTTATCCTAAGAGAAATTCAGAATTAGTTCACAGTATCTTATTTGAAATTGAAATATATATAAATATTTCACTTGCATAAATATACTTACAAGAATGACATTTTTCCAGGTAGTTACAGGTGGAGTTTCTTGTCTGAAGTCTTGCTAACAGAAACCAAATACAAAACTCATGAATATGAGTGTATCAGTCATTCCCCAAATAACTCATACAAAAATGTTAACAAGATTTTTAACCTACAGAGTGAATAAGCAAACAAAAGAGTATTATGCAGATCAAAATGAAATACATGATTGTAGATAAGATGTAGATCTTAAGACAAGCCATGTTATAAAATGATCATTTCAGCATGAAGAGTTTCAAATATTATCATACATTACTTTTGTATGCATTGCTATAACACAGATGTTATTTCAATGTGAAATCTCTTCTAAACTGTATGGCTAAAATATATCAAGATGTGTCAGATCCTGAATATGTACATTATATGTCTTGTTAATTATGTATTCAGCAATAAATAGCTGCAAACTTGAATCCAGCCCACACCCAGGTGTATTTTCCTCACAGAAGTGTGTGTTAGATCAAAAGCATTATTTAGTGAAAACTGGAGTTAAACAGAAAATACGTTTTCTATCATATTTTTTTAGATAGGTTTATCAGACTTCAGAGATGTAAGCTATAAGGCCAGGTACATCCCATTGTAAGTCTCCTTTCACCTTCTGTGTCAGGCATTTGTCTTCTGTGAGTCGCCCAATGTACACAATGTTCCTGTTAAAATCTTTTCTCGCTTCTTTTCCATGTAACGTTGTTTGTTCAATTAAACATTAAATCTTTTCTTTTATCATAGATCATACATGGTTTTATTCCCTATTATTCAAATGTCTATGATATGCAACTAGTTGTTGACAGTTAGGTCCAATATTCCTAATTACGTGGCAGAACAAAATGGATGCCAGATCCTAATTTGTTACAGATCAGCATAGCTCTGCTAAAGAGACCTCCAAGTGTGTTTACTGAAGAGATTCATATTTCTATTCTTATCCTACATAATATATTAGAAATGTTTATTTCACCACAGTTAAGTGTCCTTTATATATTATTATTCTGGACTTGTACTATGTGCTATCATAAATGCAGTGGTTAATAGTTACCATTTTAATGTGCTAAAAATAATTTTCATTTGAAACCTGTTCTTGTCATTCTAGAGTTTCCTTTGCTTAGCAGACGGATTTATGTTTTATTTTGTATGCCAAAATAGGACTTCAGTTTTTTATGATGGCATTATAGCTATGTGCAAAATGATATCACTGGTAAGTATATAGTGCACACTAAATCTAGTGTCTGCGGAAAGTATAATAAGACACATTTACCGGCACATCCTCTTCCCTAATCAGAGGCACTTCAGGCACAAAGAAAAAAAGAAACATTTGCTAATCTGGATGGTCACAATGAAAGAGTTATGGTTGTCACAATATTGCACCATTAGACCAAAATGCAGATGCTTCTAACAAAGAGTTTTCTATGACCTGATAAACAATTCAGGTCTTTCATATTCACTATGTCCATAAGTACGCAGAAAAGTGAAGTGAAGGAGCAAGAAGAAAGTCTACCTAGCAGTCAACATTCAGTCATATTAATGAGCATTTGTAAGTTGAAACACTTCATATTTTCAAGTGCTAATTTAATTAAAGATGTTTGTGATTGATTTTTTTTTGCTTGCTCATTTTTAATAGAAGAATCCCGGCATGAACTTTGATGCACAACTTAAGAGATATAAATTATGATCCTTTTGATGCATGGAATAAGACTGAGATTTGACAAAACAATAAATCCAGTTTTAAAATGCCTACAGCTTGATAAGAAATGACATGGCTATGTGATTCAAAATGCTGAAGTAACACAAAGTCATTAAAACAGTTCAAATTTGTTCAAAATATTTTGATAGCTAGCTTTGTGAAGGCAAATTTTATGCCAAGTCAGGTACCACTTAAACGGTAGATCGAATCAGGTATTACATGTTCTCCAGTTGCTGGCATAATGCCAGTTTAAAGGCACATGACTAGCATAAACACTCTGCTTTATGTTCTCACTTATTCAGCTTAAACAAGTTTATGTGCTGAGGCCTGATCTCAATTCAGTCTGTGTGATCAAATTATGCGTCTGTGCCTCAAAGATATTAGGCGTCATGACCCAGATCTTCATTTTGAGTTTTCCTCCTCACTGCTGCAGTTGTAGGGCTCAGGTCAGTGCATCCAGCAGGCATGCAAAAAATGACACACATGTTTTGGGACGAAATGTAATTGAGTCCTGGCTCTGAACCAGTGTAACATTTAAATTGTCCTAAAGCAGTCAGCCTGTCTTTCAGATGTGCATTACCACTTCCTCGGTATTGCAGGGGGTATACGTTTCCTTAGGCCTCTGGTAATTACAGGTCCTTAAATAGAAGTCAGCACTGACATGGACAGTAGTTCATGCAAGCTGAAAGTGTGATTCCTGGGAAAACAAAGTGCCCTGAATTCTTACCAGTACACTGTTGGTACAGGAAGTACTTTAAATACTGCAAAAAATTCAGTCCTTCTCAAGACCATGTGTCATGGCAAAGGCTTCATAAAACAACATGAGTAGTTCCAGATACCTGTCTATGGTATTTTTACAGACCATATCCATGGAAATGTGAACATTTTGAAAAGTTTATGGTGGTGTTGGTTTTTTTTATAAAGGATTTCTTTAATAACCTTTTCCTTTCTTCAGTTAATAAATCATTTTCTCAGTTCTTAAAACATATGCTGTGAACCAGAATCATTGAACTGGCACAGATAATACAACAAGAGGAGAGTGGTAGATAACTTCTATGGGAATTATTGGAAATAGCTTGTTTACCTCTGAAATTAGATTTTTTTTCCCCACTGAGAAACAGGATGATTTGGAGAAAGATTATACATAAGCACCACTGTAGTTTTATGTACATGATTGAGATAGAGTGTTAGTCATTAAGCATTACTAACATCTGATTCTGAAATTAAACAAATAATTATGCTTTAATTTTTTATCAGAGTTCCTCAATAAACGTTTAGTTTTGTTTTACTGTTTCATTTTCACTACTAACACTTGTTTCACTAATGTGAAATTGCAGTTTCATCATTTTACTTGAAAATCTGACTCAATTCAGGAAGCCAGAAGTATACAGAAAACAGCTGAGATACATCAGGATGGGAGGGAAGGAGAGCTGGGAGTGGGAGGATATTTTCTGAGGAAAGAGAACTTTTCAAAAAGTGATTATTCAATATTATATTGAGTCTCTCCCACCAAAGAAACTGCACTTAAGCTTGTTTTTAATAACTTAAGCTTTTTTAAGGAATTAAGCTCATTTTTAATAACTGTTCTATTTTCATGGCTGGAGAGTTTCAGTTTGGATTTGAGCTTGAGCATCACAGGAGAAAGAGGAAATGCATTAAACTTTATTCTTTTGATTATAATTGCTTAGAAATAGTACATTGTATCTACAGATTATCTTATAGCCACTAACAATGAGCACCTTTATGTTTTGATCAAACTAGAACGGGGCTATATAGTCTATCATTTATTTGACCTAGAGGAAGGAGTGTGTTTAATATCAGAGTTTTGTAATCCTATTGAAAATAGAGATGGAAGAAGAAGCTGAGGTTTTATTTTACAGTGACTCAAAAAAATGAAACATTTTGTTCTCTGTCCTGGAATGTTAATAAAAGCACTGTAGTAACAATAATATATAGCCTTTTCCAGGATGGAAGAAACAGAAACGTATGTTCTGCCTTCTGGCGAGAACAATGGTTAGGCATTTTATCTGTCAAATCTATCTGTATATGTAATGCTTCCTGAAATATAGTATCTGTGTAATGAAATATGCGAACCTTACATTAACAATCCTATAGTCACAATGAAAATAGAAAATGTTCTGAATTATATGTGTAGTTTCTAGGAGAAGGAAGAATATCAGAGATGTTCTTTTTATATCCATTATCTACATATTAAGTAGCCTTTAACATATGTATATAATATAGATGGTGCCCATAGAATAAATTATCTTTTTAATGATACTATTAAATTGCTAAATTTTGACAAAGGGTTTTGCATATTAAAAGCGTACTGAATTTCTTCCAGTAAATTAAAACCTTAAATAGGAATCTTCTGAAATGTTTGGGAGACCTTACTTTTTTGACTGTATGTTATGCGAGAGTGGCCACAAATAATACCACATTTTCAAATATTTTGAGAAGTACTATCAGTATAATCCAATAACTTAACAAACTATGAACAGTTAAAAATTAAAATCTATTTCTAAAATGTTTTATTTTAGAGAATAAAACTAGGCAAAGAATGTTTTATATCAATATCATTCAGTTGATTGACTCAAATTTCCATTTATTCGTTTTACACATAAAATTAATTTAAGGAATTATAATAAATTTACTCAGCTGCTTTTTGACTTTGAAAACTACTTGTCTTTTGTGTAATACAGATCTGCTCATAACCTTATTTTCTCACAGTGTATGCATAAATTAAGTCAATTCTACATATGTATTTGGATAGATTTACTTTTGTATCACTTCATTTTCTTGTTGAAATACAACAGATCACTTAGTGGTGGCTTTTTACTTGGTATTTTCACACTTTGATTATATTCACACTCTTTATCTTGCATATCTTCTTGCAACAACGAAACCAACTTTGGACCTCTGTACAGATGGATGTTTTTAATCTTTTGTTAGTATGTTTTCTGATGATAATCTGCTTTATTATTTTCAGGACTGCATTTAACATGCGCAGGAGATTAGGTACTATTATCAGACAAGAGGAACTAACTGTGTATGTGCAAAAATTACCTTATCGGTAATCATTCTTAAAGGATTAGCTCACACACATAAATTTCAGAGAACATCTGGATCATTAATTGGATTGGTCTTAGATATTTTAATTATTTTAATTCCCAATTGAAATTTCCTAGCAAAAAAGAGAAAATATTATAATAACTTCCAACATATGTCCTCACTATCATTTGAGACATGTGATCCACTGATCTATCCTGTAATTTCCTGGTATATAAATACAATAGATGATAGAGTTTAATTCAATTCACTGTGTTAGCAAAGAACATCACTTTGTGCAGTAAAATTCAAGCAAAAACAATAGCAAAAAAAACCCAAACCTGTCACAGCACAGTCAGCTCTTTTTAACAGAAACAGAAAGTAATGTAATGAAAGATTCAGATGAAAGGGTGAATGAATGTGGGAGTAGTGACATTTGTGTGCAAATTTTATCTTAATGTTTAGCCTTTTCTTCATATTATGTATACATTTTTGTTTTTCACATTGAATATCCATACAAGAAACAGTTAGTTCTTTTACTTTCATTGCATTTCTGTTATTGTAAATATAGTAAGCTTACAGTGCAATGATATACCCGCAAATGTCATAAAATCTTAACCTATCATCAACGTCTATGTGGTTTCTCACAAAAATAGAGTAAATATGATGAGAATTGTCGTCTTTTATTACTGAAATGGCTGAAAACTGCTTGGAATAGAGGCACCTAGGTTTTACCCAAAGGAGAGGCACATTCTCCACTCACCATGATACCAAGGGAAGTGAGTAATTTCTATTAAAAGGAGCAAATTAGCTGAACACCTTCCCATAGGTCAAGAGGCAGGCATGCTATGTTCCACTGTCACGTGCACAATATGTAGCTATGGACTACAATTACAGGGCTCTAGTAGCTATATTTATTGTCATTATTGCCAATGAATGCCGAAAAGTACATGTCACTGCAAGAAAATGTGTTGCTTGCCATAAGGAGACTTCAGGTTTTCTGTAAATGGAAAAAGTCCAACAATCAGCTCAGACCTAAAATATGCTTACTTTGGGTGAATGTTGTCTATTTTTCTGTGGGAATAAGGAGTGACCTCTATCACAAGTTGTTGTATATAGGTGGACTTCTCTATAAATTTCAGATGTTAGAATAAATCAATGGAGAACAGAAACTAAATGAGAGAAACATTTGAAAATGCAGGATCAGGATAACTTCTTAGTCTGTAATGTATTGTATTACTTTTGCTAGCTATGGGGTAGATTATTTAATCTCTTATTTAAAAGCGTTACATGTTTTCTCAGAGAGTTTATTTTCTTTCTCATTTAGTTGGCTTATCTCAGTCCACTACTAGAGCTTCTCATTAAAGATGACTTTATGAAATAAATATTAGCTGTTTCCTTTGTTCCCAGTCCATTAACTACTAGGGAGTAAGGGAGGGTTTTAAAGTCTAAATAATGTCTAATATCTAAACCATCAAAGCAATGTATGAACAGTTTCTAGAAGCTACAGATGTGGTCCCTCTGGTAATTTGCAAACTTGACAAAATTAATTGGCTCATAGACTAAATGCTGTTTTGTGATCAGAAGGAACAGCAGTTACAAGACTGCTTAAGTGCATCCAAATCACCATTAAAGAAAAAAGTAAGTGGCATAAATACCCCTCCAGGCAGAGCTTCATACCACTAGACATTAGGTCATTAAAAGAAAAATGGGTTAGGCTAAACCAGGGTTGTTTTTCAGATTTTTTTTGTTTAACTGTGTGGAGACACAACTATGTACAAAACACAAATCTATTACAAAGCAGTAGAAATACTATAGTGCAGCAACTTCTGTAACTTCTACTTTGATTCAGTATTAATCACCATTTAAATGGATTCATTCATGAACTTGATTGGATTGGTCTATCTAGGATGCTGGGGAAAAAAAAAAAGTATCGATAACTGCATACAAGTCATTCTTCTGTGTGCCCAAGTGCTTAACCCCTTCCCAGTCACCAGGGACAACTTCAAAGGAATGCTTTAGCAAAAGGGTAACATATGAGAAGTTGAGTTGTACTCACTAAAGTGTTGTGACAGAGGAGCAGAGTTGCTAGCTTTACTGCTCTAACAAAATTCCATCCAGACTGTTCAGCTAACTGAAGCAAGAGTATCTATTGAGATGGGCTGTATTTCATGTCTGTATGTATTTTTACTATTCGGAAGAACTTTCCAATGTGTATCTTTACAATTTTCTCCTTCTCTTTGATACTACGATGATCTCAAGTACAGCACAAATTTCTTTTTCCTGGATAAATTATTTACTATGCATTTTTAAATAAAAGTAGGGATTTCTTAGATCAGGTTTATCATAGTTCTGCATGTTGTCCTGACAGTGGGAGAACGGTTATTTCCTTAGCAGTATTAAACCTACAGTGCTGGGTTCCTTTCCCGTAATTTTAGCATAACAGCAGGATGGGAATATTCATTTTCTGGTAAAACCTTTAGAAGTTTAAAATATTCCTTCTTCTAAAGGTTGTGAATCTAAATCCAAATGCCAGTGCATGTTTTGGCTTAAATTCAGAAAAGCAGGGCATAAGAATGATAATTTTGATTTCTTAGCCTGATATTCCTTCTTTTACTTGTGAATTTGTTACATGAGTTGTTAAACAAGTGCTTTGTTTCATTCCCACAGTGCTAAGTTTTAACATTTTGTTTGTATGTGTGCCATAGAGTGCTCCTGGTGCAGTTGTATTCCCAGGCAAAGTACCTAGGGGGGAAAGATCTGCTACCATTCATTACTTTCTACTACACATCTCATTGTAATTGTTCTTCTTGCTTGTTTAATGATACAGTAAAAATACATACATTATGGTGCTGTCAGTCAGTACTTTTAAGCAATATCTGATAGCATAAAACCAAATTATGACTCATTATTGAAATTTGAAAATGATAGCTTTAAATGTCCTCTGTATTATATACATTCTTAAACTTTTTAACTTCTTTCTGGAAGTATGCATGATGGATGAATCTGCATATGTCTGGGTGAGAGAATGCAACCTAGAAACACAAACACATTTCAAACTGGAATACTGGGCCATGTGACAAAAAAGAAGATTTTCTTAGACCATTTTTTTTATGGGACTAACTAAACATGGTGTGGCTTCAAAGCCAGGGAATTAAGATCCAAAATTCTGTACAATACACAACTGGAGGACCTGAAAGGGCTCTTTTACATGAGCAATAGTTGGGGCACAGAATGTGCTGTCTTTGAAAAATAATCCTACAGCAAGAAAACATACTCCAATTCAATTTTAGTTTATGTGAGTTAGGTTTGGTAGATTTAACACCACTGAAAGTGGTGATTTGGGATGGGGGAACACAGAAAAAGGATGCCCAAGCCCTTTCTCTTTTGTAGTGCCATGCTATGTCAAGGCAGTGACCAGCACCTATGAAATTACTGGATGGGTAATGTCAAATACTGGTTTTGTATGGTCATAAGTCTTTGAGTGTCTTCACTATTTACCCTGTTAGGAAAGTTAAAGCAATACATGTACACCTACAGTTGTATATGTAATATAATTGCAATTATTTTTCTGTTTACTGTATATGAGATGAGTTCAGAGTCTGGCCCGCACCTCCTGCATTGAATAACCATGACAAGGCTGCCAAGACCTGCCTATATGGCTGGAACAGTCAAGGTAAATCACCTTGTCAATAGCTTATCTGTGAAGCTCCATGTGGATTGTCTGTACACTTATCTGGTATTAAAATAGAAACAAGCTTCTTCCCTCCCCACCCCCCTACCTCCCCCCCCCCCCCCCCCCCCCGTATTTTGTTGGGTTTTGGGGTTTTTTTTTAGAATACCTATAAATATCCTTGCTGAGTCTAAAAACAGTGTTGACAGTTTTCTTGCAAGCTAAGCTTTTAAAGGAGTGCATTTTCAAGTACTTCCATAGTGAAAACATTCTTCAAAATTTGGTGAAGTACATTTAACAATGATCAGAAACATAGGTACATCTTCCCCTTTTTGAGCTGTGATTCATTGAACTTTGAAGTCATATTAGGAAGAAATCTTTTGCAAGACTGAGGAAATCGACCAGAATAAATGACCCAGGGATAAAAGAAAAACTTCTTTAAATTTCTAGCTGTTTTACATGGAAGGATGACAACGTCTCTTCACTCTTTGATAAGTAAAAATAGTTTTTAATGCATTTAAGCTTTCCATCTTGCTTTGTTTTACCCAATACTTTGCTTTCTGTGACCCTGGAGCCCGTGGCACTAAGTACATGGAATAGACAGAGGTAAACTCTTTTGTTAGCCTAATGTGTCATCAAATTTGAACTATCGAGTGGGTTCATTAGTGTGTAGATTTTTATTTTCTTTCCTACATTACGTATTTCCAAAACTGTCGTTTGGCTGCAATCACAGGATTCACACTGATGAACACTGAGCAGGAGAGAGAGGAGACTTGTTGGCAGCTTGCACTGAGACTTAAATGGCAGCCACTTCCCTCTCTCCTTGCTTCTTTCTGTCACTAATATGGTTATATCCATCCAGAACAAATCTTGCAGCTACCACATGTAGGTCTCTGTGCTTCAGCTCTTAGGAAACATGTATTCGGCCCCTGAGTGTATTAATGCCAGCAGAAGTCTTTGATTAATTCCTGTCACCTTCCACTCTTCTTTCAGAAGGACTTCAACAGAACTAATGGGTACTACAAAATGTCATTCAAAAACTATGTCTGGAAGGAGAAAACACAGCATGTCTTTAAAATGCATTTATGGCTCTTCTGTATACATAAAGATAAACAACTGTGCATGTACCCAGCCACATATATTTCTGCAGAAGGAAATAAGTAATGGATCATTTTTATGGATCCCCTTTTATGGATCATGCGTTAGATCTGCAGTTGGAAATGAGACTTCAGGACTAGTTTTCATGAACTCATTTCTTCTCATTACTGATAGGGATTGTGAGATTTTTAACTTGGTCTTTGTCAATGACAATCAGATAACAGGCTACCTCCTGGATCTACAAGAACCACTTACTCTTTCTTCTGGACAGAATGTCAGATATACTGAAACAGGATAGAGTGCTTCAAACTGCAGGAGTTTTATTCCTACAAAATTCCAGCAACTTCTTCAATGTTGCCAGAGTTTTTCACCTAATACAGTTCTACAGCTGAACGAATCACAGCTCAAAGCCAGGTGGCATATATCTTGTGACTATACACTCTCATAAATACAGTACAGCAGAAGCCTAAATGGAAACATATTTTTAAAACCATCTGGTCTTACAGATACCTGCAACAATAAAGAAAATAAAGTCTTTAAATGCTGCTATGCTATTTTAAACCTTAAATGCATTTCCTATTGGTCTCTCCTTTTATTCTGAGAAGCTCAATAGGTTTCACTTGGAAATAATTCACCTGCCATTTTTGTTGCTGTTCTGTGTATGAGCTTTGGAGAATCTGACTGTAGCTGGCTTACCTATACATGAAAATTTACAAAACAGGACCTTTCTCATGCTGGGAAGTGATGGCTAGCCCTCTGGTGAGTGTAGCTTGCCTTTGATTGTGTTCTATAATACTTTACAGGGTGAAACCATTCCCTTAGTGGCTTGTTTGTTTATTTGAGGGAAGGTGTGTGTGGTTTGTCCAAAGACGATACTCCAGCGCCTCAGCCACAAAGCTGATAAACTTTTATTGTTGCTTATTTATTAATTGCATCATATTGTTCTTAAGATATCTTGACTGTAAAAATGCTCAGTTGGAAAAAATATTCCTGAACTTGTGTATTTAGATTGTACTCCTTAATTAAGGAGTTATTATCACCGTTAACAGTGATAATAATTTAAAAAAAAAAAAAAAAAAAAACACAAAAAAACCCACACCAAACTTTCTTACTGGGGTTGAATCTGTTCTGTCAGAGTTGTAGTCTTTTGTCTGTTGCAGCCAGTGAGTGCTGCAAAAAGAGTACTATTTCAGTTCCATATCTAACAAATCTTCTCAACTGAAATCTAGTTTATAAGATTACAATGTCTTTGCTAATGCTGTGGTCAATATTTTAACTCTGTTTATAGAATTACTGTAGTCCCTTGCAGTGGTATTTGAAGACAAGAGATTTCTTCTAAAGTGAACTAGAGATCACAGCTCTCAGAAATTCAAGATATAAACCAATATATGAAACTGAACCGCAGTGGCATAAGCTGTCCTGTTCCTGAAGGACTAACACAGAGCAGAAGTGATATAGGCAGAAATGGCAAATAGAGCAACAGTCTGTAACCTGGAAGGTCAGTGTTAATCCATGAACACCTCTGGTTTATCTGAAATAGTTAATATGTGCCACATACTTGGCAAGCAATTCTGCTTAGGCATCAGATTTTGGGATGGGAGGGAGAAATGGCACAAGGAGCATACCTAATTATGTGACTGGCAAGTTTCATCTGCATATAACAACAAGTAGTACCTGACAGCATAAATTTGCAGGAAGTGTGTTTGCTCTCTTTTTCCATCATGTCTTATTTTCAGCAGTGATAGAGCTGCCGGTTGAGCAGATGGGAAGGTTGCTCTTGCCCACCTGTCCTGGTTTCAGCTGAGGTAGTCTTTTCTTAGTAGCTGGCACAGTGCTGTGTTTTAGATGTACTATGAGAATAGTATTGATAACACTGATGTTTTAGTTGTTGCTGAGTAGTGCTTACTCTAAATCAAGGACTTTTCAAGTTTCCCATGCTCTGCCAGTGAGAATGTGCACAAGAAGCTGGAGAGAGCAGAGCCAGGGCAGCTGACCCGAACTAGCCAAAGGGATATTCCATACCATAGCACATCATGCTCAGTGATGAAGGAAGGGAGGGACATTCAGAGTGATGCCATTTGTCTTCCCAAGTAACCATTGCATGTAATGGAGCCCTGCTTTCCTAGGGATGGCTGAACACCTGCCTGCCCATGGGAAGTGGTGGATGGATTCTACGTTTTGCTTTGCTTGCGTGCACAGCTTTTGCTTTACCTATTAAACTGTCTTCATCTCAACCCATGAGTTTTCTCACTTTTACTCTTCCAGTTGTCTCCTCCAGCCCAGTGGGGCAGCAGTGAGCGAGTGGCTGTGTGGGGCTTAGTTGCCAGCCAGGGTTAAACCATGACACCGCACTGGAAAAGGGGTCAGCCCCTGAACCGCAAAGCATAATTGTGCTTTTATTCTGGGCTGGAGGCATGTGCTGGAAGAGAGATCTTTCTGCCCGAGTGTCTTCTCCCAGTGAAAGGAGAAATGAAATGTCACACCAATTATCCAGGCAGTGGACAGTGTAAAGGAAAACTTAGTGCTTTGTGAACCTGCAGCCGGAACCCCAATTACTGACTTAGGCTGAGGAGTTTTTATACTGCAGGACCTGCGCTTGGCTGTCACGCTGCATGTGACAGACCCCAGCACTTGTGGGGTAACCAGGTGTGACTGCAGCAAGATGAGGTTGTGAGCCTTTGGAGGGGATTGATGGAAGTGGGTAGGGCCTAAATCGGCCTTTGCTTTCAAAACTCAGAAGTCATTTCTATGGCATTTGGGAGCAATTCTCCTTAAGGAAGTAGAACTACATGGCTGCAGCTGATATCTGGAACAACGATGAAGATTGAAGTGATGCCTGGGTACACAAAAAGCAGCGCACTGCTTCAGTGTTGTGTTCTTGGTAGAAAAAAAATAAATCAAGCTCATCAAATATGTTTAAACAGGGGTTTTGGCTAGTTATTTCTTAGCAAAACTCTGTCAGCCAAAATGTACAACAGAATGTGAAATATAATATGCTATTTTTTTTTATCAGGAAATTAAATCTTTTTTGGAAAAAGAGTTCCCACTTTTCAGGTGGGACCAGGTTGTTCTTATCCAGATGCTTCATAGCCAAAGGATGTACTTTTCTGGTGCATTAAAAAAATTTGCACTGCAATACAGTTAATAAATATTCACTGTTTTCAGCAGGTATGCTAACTTCTCATATGACAGTGGGACCTTCTGCTAAGTGCTGTGACATGACAGCAGCTGTGATGAATGGAGCTAAGATATTCCAATTTTTTAAGCAGTGATGGTATTCCAGCTGATAAAGCACCAGTTTTAAAAAAATGGATTTATTTGGAGTTTCTAAGACAGGTAAACAGCCAAAGGAGTCCAGCAAGACATATTACAGGTGATAAAATGGTTAACAGTGTGTCACAGCTCACCATACTTCCATATATTTCTCTTCATTTCCCTCAGTAATATTTAGTATATGCTCTATAAAGCATCCTTTTTTATCAAGTCCCCTTTTAAATGTATGGGCACTTGAGAAGCACATAATAGAGAAAGGGTTTTTTTTACCTGAGACATGATCTGGATATATGAAATAAATCCAACATAGAAATAAATCCTATGACAAAGATACAGTGAAATAGTAAAAATTCAAAGTACTCAAATCTACTATAATATTTTTAAGATTCTTGATATTATACATTTTCCACAGATCACTCTGTAATGCTTAATGGAAAATGTTTATGCATTGTATTTAGGATTAAGTTAAAAAACAAGATCTGGAAATAGGGGTTGTAAGAATCCCTAGGAAAATTCAGTTATATCTGATCAACTCATTAGAAAGATCTTTCCATCCTCTATTGCTTGACAACATTTGAATGATTTGGGAATATTTGAGAGGGGAAATGAAAATTAATATTTTTAGTTTAATATTAAAATCACTGTTTCTCCAAATTTTAGAAAATGAATTATGTCTTTTCTTTTTCATGTGTCATTGACCAGTTTTTCAATTCTTATCCAATTAAGGTGAATAAAAGACAAGTGGCATAATGCCAGTTGGTTTTCATTTATCAGAGCAAAAGTACATGTATGAATTCTGTTGAAGTGTAAGAATTTAAAAGATTTCTCAAAAATGAGCAAAGAAATATGTATATCTATGTGCATGTGAAAAGGGATAAAGTTACTCCATTTCATGGAACTGCTGAATATATAAATATTCAGTCATATAAAATGAACAGTAATGCAAAGTCAAATTATTTGTAAAAAGACTAGCATGTGGAAATAATTTTGGGGGGTTTTGATAAAAAAAAAAGCCAACAACAAAAACCCCCTTCCTAACTTTTAAATAGTATTAAAAGTTGTATATAGAGGGAGAAATAAGTTAAATAGGAGACTGAAGAGTGACACAGGGAACAACTTCAAGTAAATGTTTGATATCATCCAGCAGTACTTGAAAAAAATTATCAGCATCATCGAGTCTCCTTATCTTTTGCATTTGCACATTTACTGTCATTTAATTTAGAGACAAGTCCTACTGCAATAGCTCTGCTTTCTATTAATTTCTAGTGAGGCAGGAGCTAGATCCAGTACAAGATTATACTAATGGGAGGAAAATAAGAAAAAGCTCTGTTTGAAGGGGTGCTTTCCATCTCACTAAAAAGGACTGTACTCTATCCCCATGCCTTACCTTTGAGCATGAAGGAGGAAAGCAGGTAGCACAGCAATTGCTATTACTACAGAAAAATGAAAAGACTGCTTTACCCTCTGTGTGGCATTCTAGGCAGAAAGATTAGAAATCTGGAAACCTCCCAACTATTTCTCCTACATCACAGGTGGGTTGAGCAAGAGACAGATCCCTTACTGGTTTAGTATTGCTCATAATTTGAAA
Source organism: Falco peregrinus (assembly GCF_023634155.1). NCBI lineage: Eukaryota > Metazoa > Chordata > Aves > Falconiformes > Falconidae > Falco > Falco peregrinus. The sequence continues at coordinate 66,905,860 of NC_073723.1, forward strand.
TTATTCTCACTGGTTTCATAGCTTCTGCTTGGTAAATTAAATATGTATGTGTGTGTGCACATATATATGTGTGTATCAGGTTCTCAGGTTCTTGTAACACAAAAATGGGGCATTAAAAGAACTGAAAAGGATGGATTTTCTGTGAAATCACAGAAGTCACTACAGTAGATGTAAAGTCTCTGATCAAAGGGTAAAGCAAAAATGACATCCTACTTGGAGGAAGGGAGGAAACGCTTTCAGTCAGATGGTGCCCCTGTTCTTAAACTTAGTAAAGAATGCTATTTGCCTCATTTATTTGGTTCACAGTTAAAATACTAAGATAATACTTCCCTTTCTTCCACCCCAGTTCTTGCAAAGCTGCTGTTGTCCTAGCAGATACTACATACAGATACTACAGATACTACATCACTTTTTTTTTTCTTTTGCATGGCTTAAGTTCAAAAAATTAAAAAAGAAAGCATGTACTGTAGAGGTTTTTCTTTTCTTTTCAGATTAGATTTCTTTGCTTTTGGGGGAAAGGAAATTTAAGATACCACGATACATCTCTGCTGCTTTTTCAAGGCAATTAACTTTTAAACTTAAGTAGAATAATAGCTACCTACAAGAAACAGTAACACTATGTTTTTCAGTGTGCTCCTTGCTGCTGCTGCTTCCTTATTTTTGCTCTTAAAGTAACAGTTTAGTAGTGAGTGATAGGATGGGTTTGTAATGCATCATGGCTGTCCAGTTGCCTGAATCGTTGCTACTTACCCATTCTACCAAAGATGTAAAAATTTGCTCTCCCCTTGCTCATTGCCTCTACTAAAATCCCCGGGTATCTTCTGAAAAACACATTTATAGAAGAAAAGCATATGGTCTCACAGCCTTCAGCAGCAGGTCTGAATGTCTTCTAAAATTCAGATAGCTCCCCAGTTGTGTTTTAAATTCAGTTCCTGATTACCTTCTAAAGTAAATGGACAGACAGATTCCATGTCCCAGAAAAGTTCCTTTTTTAGCATATCATTGGTCTCATGAAGCTCTTTAAAAAGGCAGAAATGTTTGTTTAATTTTGTTTTGCCTTTCAAAGTGAATTTATGAAGCCAGGGATCATTGCACTGAGTACTGACTGGCTGACATTTTGAGCTAGTGCATCAGTTTCTGAGCTATTTTAGAGGCTTCTATACCCATTCCCGTCTTGCATTAAATATCCATTGTAAAGAAAAAAAAGAAAAAAAAAGTGGAAGTAGCTAACTGTTACCTGGATCTCATCCTCCCACTTTTGAAGAAAAACATAAACTCTTAAAAGAATGAAAAAGTCTCATCTTGTTTGAGACAAAGCTCTCCGAGAAAGATATAATACTCCCTCCTCTGTGCCTTAGTAGTGCTCTTGTCTGCAGCTGCAAGACTATATAAAGAAAATTATTTTAACTGCAAGTTCTAGCTATGGGATGTAAATACGGTGATTTTATGATGCAGAATTCGTGTCAAGAGTAATCAGGATGGTGCAGTCATCACTGGTGCAAGATATAAAATGTTTTAGTTCTTGTTCTTCTTGTGACATAAATCATTTCTATTTTGTTGTTAATAGCATAACTGTTCTATGAGAGTTGTCTCCCACCTCAGCTTGAGGATTCAGCTAAGGACTCCTTGGTACTGTTTTACTCTGTTTAACAAGTGATGAGTAAAAGTCCTCAAAATTACTGGGTTTTAACTATTATTTCTCCAGGGAGGAGTCTATAAAGAGATAAATTGGAAATAACCGGGAAAAACCATTTACTTTCTTCTTTATTTTATGAAATTGCTTTGTTAGGTATGTATTTGTTAATTTTCCCCTTAAAATTGTCCTCAGTAAGCTCTTAAAATAGAAGATATATATGTTTAATTTCAGTTTGCCTTTACTCTTGCAACCCGGAGCCAGTACCTTATACAATGCAGTTTTGCAAGCTGACATTTTGCCTTGATGTAAAAGTATGTCATAATGTTTCATCAGATATGGTACCTTCAGAGTCATATCTGATACTTCAACTTCCTTTTAAATCACAGCTGATTTCCAGCTCTCTAAAAATCCTATTTTTGTCCTGCTGGAAAGCTACTTGTATTCTATTATTTGTTTCCCTCCTTTTAGAGCTGTACTAAAAAACCTAAAAATTTACGTATGAGTTAATAATTTTTTCAGTGTTCATGAAGAAGTAGTACCATAACTCAAGAATATAATCTCATGTTGTATGCTACTACATTTTATGCTGCTCCGGTATAATAGGCACTGAGAGTAGAAATAGCACAAAAAGCAGCAAGCTGTGGTGGCAGATGACAAAGCTTTTAGTCTCTTTTGTACCCTAGTGTATTCTGAGCAGCAATACACAAAAGGCAGCTCTGAATTTCAGCTGCTGCTGTGTGGCAGCCAATAGCTGAAAATGAATGGAGTACTGGATGGTCTAGCTATATGCAAGAAATTCCCCAGATTTCATTCAGAAATTATGAAGTCGGTCCTTTATGTCACTTTTCTTTCCCTTCTACAGCTGAGGGCTCCATGCTATCTATATTGCTATTAGCTAAACTGCTACCTAACCATGATACCTTCAACATTCAGCCACCCTGTGAGATTCATCTTTGTTCACCTCGTCATCCGTACACTACGACTACAGACACTCAGAATTTAACTTCTGCATTACAGCACTTTCCACTCAAAGCCAATAGCAAAATTGCCATTAGGAAAGCACCTTGCTTTAATGTAAGACACTCTTTTCTCTGAATGTCTGTATAAAGTATAATTACTTTGTACATGTCATGTTCTAAACATGATTGATGGTTATTCCCTTGTACTATAGGCACCTTTTTTTTTCCATTTACCAGCTTGCTCTATTAACACTTAACTAACAGGCAGTGAGAGAAGGCAGAATGAATGTCACTTAAGTGATGATAGTTCTCTATCACTTCCTGCTTCAGCGCATCGGTCAATTAATTTGCCAGAAGGCACTGGGGTTTGCCAGGACTCTCTTCCCAGCAGCTGGGATTAAGGAAAGCTGTTTGAAGGGACTGCTGCTGCACTGCCTTTACAGCTTCGGTGGGTTTGAGAGGCCGCAAAAGGAATATCAGCAAAAAAACAGCCTCGGTGAGCTGAGGAACAGAAAAAGCAAAACACAGGATAGGATATTTACAAGTTTAATAACAAATTTGCAGATAGAAGACATGGTAATTTCAGTGTGTCTTACTATTACCATTGGTTTTTATAGTCTATTTATTTATTTATTGGGGGGGATTTACTGGGGGGGGGGGGGGGGGGGGGAGGGCAGGGAGAAGTAAGTGCTTCGCTTAAGCTGTTTCTTCTGTCATCCAAGACAGCAAAGAAAAAGTCATCCTATCTCCAGACACAAGAAGATCAAGCAGTTTGACACCCTTTACCTCTTTACCTCCACTCATTTCCTCTAGCTTTACACAAGTCTGATGAAAATGACACAGCTTGTTCACATTGAATCATAGTGAATTCCCTTTCAGGGAAAAAATGCAAAATAACATCACTTGCATCCCTCAGTGAATTATAGCCATTGTTTTTTATTTCCTGGTGGGTAATTGAAGGCTTTTACAGCTAGAAGAAATAATTTATAGAGTCATGAAAAATGGATTGACTTTCCTGAGTGCTTCATTGATGTTTTAGGCACCTACTTCATTCCAATTAAACTTATATAATCCAAAATCAATGAACTTCTATATTTTAGAGTATAAATTATAGAGGAAGATAATTTGTTTGGCCTCTGTGAACTGCTTTATTTCCACATACTTTATATATGTAATCTCTTTAAGGAACAAAAGCACTCCAAGTGCTATTATACTCAATACAGACAGAAACCTTTCCTTTGTTCCCAGTGCCTTCAGTGGCTGCACAGAAACCAAGCTTTGGGAAGGAATTTAGGAACTTTTCTGCTGGGTTAGAGCTACATACATCTAATAAACTGTTGAACCACTTGCAATTGCTGCTACCACGTTCCTTAGAAGGCAGCAGAGAAACATACAGGAAATCTGATGCATCTATTCCCAAAATTAGATTATACACTTTCTTATTGGTTACAGAATTTTTCAGACTCAAAATATATCTCAGGTTTCTGTCATAAAATCAATTTCTGTATTTTTTGTCTACAGTGTATATATTTCTCATCTGAAAATTGTAGAATTTGATTTCTAATTCAGATCAATGCATGTCTATATCTCTGAAGAGAATACTTGTCTAGCTAAAGATAAGTGGAGGTTTTAAATGGCCATAACTAAACTAACTTTAAAAAACACAATACAATCTTTATTCATGAAAAAAATTAATTCTCAGTCTGGACACTGAACAGAGCACAGAGATATGAAGATGCTCTTTTAAATACCACTGACTAGAAATGGTCACTGTTACCATGTAAGCAATTGGCATCAGGTCTGTTCAGCTACCTCAGGATGGGGTCTGCAAAGATACCTGTTCCAAGTTTGCTCAAGTTACATCAGTTTTACCACATGGATCTCAAATTCTCCTGTTAATGATGAATTTTTATACTATGTAACTTGTCCTTCTGATTGAAGCCTGAGATATTATTTCTGTTTTGCTGAATCATGGCTAGGTTATCCTGAAAAAAAATTCTACATATGAGAAATATTAATTAAATCTTGTAAAAACAAAGGAAGCATTAAGTTGTTACTCTTCAAAAAATATTCAAGAGATCTGCTTGAGGCAGATGGAGTAATGATTGAGAAATATCCAAAACTTATACAAAAATTTTAGAAATATAAAAAATACTAGTTTCTTCTAGTCAATCTTTTCAATCTCGGTTTGTTTCCTCTCTAAAATACAAAATACACTCAAAATCCTAAATTACAGTAGCATATTGGTAGCCTGCATAATTCCTTACTAGAAAAACATTAATTACTTTTTCTGGTAGAGCTTTACAACTTCATCTTACAAACAGACATATAAACACATAATGATACTATCATTTAAACTGAAAAATTCTCTTTTGCATGTATAAAATTATTTGGTTTCCTGCTTTTTTTAAAAATTCTCAGCTGGTTTTCTACTTCCAGAAGTGTGTAAGATGAGGTTTCACTGCAAAGATGATAGCAGGAAGAGGAAGAGTTTTTAACACACTTTTTCTGTAATTCTAGCATGAAAAAAAGTATGTCTCTCTGCTACTTTTCTACCTACAATTAGCCAGCATCATGTTTTCATTGGGTTAGCACCAATGATGCATTTAGTCTGAGAAATACCTTTAAGTTACAAAAATATTTAATGACTGCATGTCATTCAGCAGATTGTCTGTTTTATTTTAGTGGAAAAGTATCAAAGCATTCCTAAATTTGTATTTGCAGTTTTTTAGTAATTGAGTATATCCTTTTAAGTTGTTCTAAGCAGGTGTAGTGAATGGTGAAGTCCTATTTTAAAGAAAGTCAAGCAACCGTACATTTTAGGTAAGATGCCTGCAGTCTCAAGTCTTATTAAGTTTAAGACAAGCCTATAATTTCAAATTGTTCTTTAAAAAAAAAAAATTATATTGCCCTTTCTTCTTTAGAACTGCTGGAGATGTGTGTCCTCATGCCTTCAAGTGTTTGGAGGAAGCTTCTAAAAAATTGCCAGAGAGCTAATTATCAGTTAATGTAGTACTTTCACTTTTACATACCTACTGTTTCTATCTGGTTGTACCTTGAAGTAACATTAAGGCCTTCTAAAGAATATTGCTAAGGACTTTCATAGAAAGCTTAAATCTGAATAACAAATGGTTTAATAAATGCTTTCATTGCATGGGTAAAAAATAGAACAGCTTTTGAAAGGTAAAAGTTCTAAAAGCTATGTTTCATCCCTGCATATAATAATGTGAGATCTGCTATCTTTTCTGAAATTTGTTTATTGGTGACAGGAAAACAAATATGGAAAATCTTTAGTAAGTTTAAATAACTCATTTTATTAAACTGAGTACTATATTTTTACCTCCCACAAACCACCCTCCTCCTCCCCTTTTCAGCAAAATACACATAAGCAAGACTAATTCCCAATGTTACACCATAGATAGAAAGTTCTTTGAAGGACATTTTACCACAGTGCAGGACTTTTTCATGTCTTTGGAAGACATTGCCTACAGTTTGTACAGCAGTTTGTTCTTAAATACCTGTAGGGAAGTGCAGTAATGGGGTGACTCCGAGTTCTGTAACAGAAGTAGAAGAATATGATGAAACCAGATGATTTATTTTGCTGCTTTCATGCAGTGAGGAGCACTAGCAGAGATCAAACAGGACCGAAGCTGCAGTGCAAGAGTTTGCTGCGGTAATGTAAGACACAGCCGATGCTAAAATGAGTGGTCCAATTATACTTCATTTCCAACAGCCAGGCAATCCTGCGTTTTCTTTGAACATCCCAGAAGTGGAGCACACCTGATTCCACAGTGAAAGCCAAACAGGCATAAAACATGGTTTCGATTTTGCTTTGCTCTTTGGTTGGTTGGTTGGTTGGTTGGTTGGTTGGTTGGTTGGTTGGTTTTGATTTGTTACCATTTATCTACCTATTTCTCTGGCTCTTCAGGTGTGCAAAGAAACTGCCTGGGAGTGCCAAAGGACAGGCTCAGCTGTATCACCATGTGCAACCTGAATGTCTTAGACTTTATATTTCATGTTTGTTTATTTCTCAGATTATACTCACATAATAAAATTGTCTTTTAAAATTAGTATTTATAGAATAGGTATCCATTTGGGGAGGCGTAAATCCTTTGACCCTGTCTTTTCCTATGTCAAGCAATGTGAACTATACCACCTTCCTTTTTTTTTTTCCTAATCAAAGCTGTATTTTACTTAAATTAAAATGTGATTAAAAACATATTCCATCTATCCTGTCAGATCAAATTTGCTCTCTGGCTTCAGACCTCATGTGCTGAGTTTAATTTTATGGCATTTTTTTCATAAGCTAGTTATAGATCTTCGTGAATGGAGTGTTTACAGTGAAAATACTATCAGGCCAGGAAATATTGGCCACACTAGAAATCAGCAGTATTATAGCAGCCACAAGATTAAACAGTACTGATCAGTCAGCCTTCAGTAGCATCCCATTTTCAAAGGCAGTATACTGTCTCCACGTCACACACTTTTTGTCAATGTAAGTAATTAGAAATTCAGCATTTCACCTCTGTAGTATCAGTAGAATTGCATGAGGCCTGTGTAATATTTTCTGGAATAGTGTATCCAAGGGGAAATGTCAACATGATCTGAAATGCAATAAATATTTAACAATGAGATATTCCGTATCATCAAAGTGATATGCAATGTATAAATTTGCATTTTTGCATTGCATTTTTTAGTAAGATGCTTCATGTTAAATTCGTAACAGATATAGGGGCTGATTTTTTTTTTAACAAGGTATCTGATAAGATCTGTATTTTGACTGGGCATTTAATTTGGCTGTAATAAAGATCCAACAAAAACATTTTGAGGAAGGGAAAAGTGAAGAGTGTGCTAATGAAATGGTAAACCAAAATAATAGCACTGCATATATAGCTACCTGCTTTAAATTACTCTGGTAGATGTAATTTTCGAAATGGTAAAAGAAAATTGTACTTGAGCTCTATTTATGCACAGAGATCAACAATCAGTTGACTCTCATAATGACTTGCTGCTCTATACAAGAATCAAAAGCTAAAGAGGTCAGCAAACTGTAGCTCTACCTACTTAAATACAGCAGAAAATCATTACTTAAGAAAAAGTAACCGAATCCACACAATTTTATCTATCTTTCACATTTGTTGTTTTGGTTGGGTTTGGGTTTTTTTTTTTGGGGGGGGGGGGTGCTGGCTTTATATTCTTCCTACTTTTCAGTAATTCAAGGAGCAGAGTAATTTTTCTGAGTGTTTCCTTTTCTTGGTTTTTTATCTTCCCATGATGCAAAGTACTGTAGAGACTAAAATAATTTTCTTACTGCAGTTTCTGCTGTTTTCTCTTACCCCCGCTTTAGCCTTTCCCATATGCACTTAAGCTCAGAGCAGTATTTTCTTATTATTTCTTGCATTTGACCATCATCTTATCATTTGTCAGCACTTTTATCGAATTCAGATGTTCCTTGAGTGAATGAAATTATTGCTTGCAGGAATTTCCCCTCTACCATTTTCTTCTTCTTACTTTGGTATTACCAACATGCAATGTCTCAGTTTCATGAACTTTCTGCTTAAAAAGCTCATTAAGTTTTGAGCTTGAATAGGAATATGATACTACATACATTTTGTATAAAAATGCTTAATCTCTGTTTACATCTGTGGTAATTGAAAATTTTACTTCACTTTGGACAGGCATAACGTTCAGGAACAAGGTTATTATTCTCATAATAAACCTCAATTTTACAACTTATGTGGAAATGTTTTGTAATAGTTTCTGGTTGACTGAGTCTGTGATTGAAAGGATAAACGAGGAGGGGGATGCTAGCCACCTTGTACAAAATACTCAGCTTTTTCTCAGGGCACTCATTCAAGATTTTATTTTGACACATTTCAGTATAACACTGTACACATTTCCTTTGAAAAGCTTTTCCTCAAGGTTGTGATGCCTGTATCTTTCATTATAAAACAAAATCCTTGACCATAGTCACTTCTCTAACACACATAAATTCTATCATCTGGTTAATCATTCAAACTACAATTCCCCTAATATAGTGTGCCACTCAGGAAGAACAGGTTAATGTTTTCTTTAACTGATTTAAAACAAAGTAGTTTGTTTTCCCTCAGAAAGCAAAATGGCTAAAATAAAATATTGCATCATATCAAAGAATAGTTTGGGTCAGCTGATGGGTCTGGAATTGATTCATCCCAACTGCTTGCTCAATGCAGGGCAAGCATAGATCAGGGTTCCCTGATTAAAACTGACAAACTAAAGATTGGAAGTATCACTGCAGAGAATTTCACTTGTGTAGAATCTTCGAAACCAAACTCAGAAACCCTTCTTTCTGAGAGCTTTCATTTGGAAATTTCTATTTGTTTTGAAGCAAAATTGGATTTTAGCCTAATTTTGTTTTAAGTGAGAACATGATTACACTTCCTTCAACTGTGTTGGCATAGTTGAGGAGCTGGACTCAGAACAGAGGGAGAGAGGAGGCTGGTTTCATATTGCAATATCAGCACAAGTGTAAAAAGTTGTAAAGACAAACTCAGTTAATCTCTGTAAGGAACACTGCAGTCTGTGTATGGGAGACAATGACAGAAGCCAAGACAAGCTTACTACCTCTTTCTGCAAGTTGGCTTAGAGTACAGAACTAAAAAAATTGCTACTCCTGTCAGAGAGTTTCTTTTATTTAATCTCCCTGTAGTTCAGGCATGAAGACGTACAATTATGTATTACAAATAGAAGAACCCAAGTTGAAGAGATGTAATATGTAAGATAGATTACTTTTCCCAAATATGTGTCATATTCTGGCTGCAGGAATAATATAGGCAGAAAGGAGAAAGACTATTGGGTAATGTGAGATGTGTGCAAATAAATTTCTTTTCCATCTTCTAGGCAGAGGTGTTAGGTCGCAGATACTTACATATGTCACCTCCTGTTATAAACACACAGAGGTGTAACAGGCTGGTACTGTGAATAGAAAGATGCATTACTAGAAAAAATCCCCAATAAAAAAAAGATAATCAATTAAAAGTAGAGGGCAAGGTAAACCTGTTCATCTGTGAGAAAGATATGGTTATGTTCTGGTGTTTCTATCACAGGAGCTACATCGGCTTGTGATAGCCTAAATTAGGTAATATACAGCTTAAGTGCAATAGGAGAGCAAGTATTTAAAAACACTATCTGGAAACCCACAACCACAACTAAACCAACCTGACCTTCGGTTAATACATTAGTTTTAATTATGTGATTCAAGGTACTGCTTTTAAATATTTGCTATTTTAGTTAGGAGTACAGACAAAATAACGATCATTTTTTTCTGTACATAATGTCTCAGGCAATTCACTACCAAAATTGTTGGTAGGTATTAAAACAATTATCACTGTTGCAAAGCCCTAAGGACATTCTTTTTCTTTATTTGAAAACATTGACATGTAAATTTACTCTTCATAAAACTCCAGCATTCTTCTGAGATAATTGGAATATTGAAAATTTTTTCCTTAAAACACAAAAATTTGACATATTGTAAATTTACTGGGTTTATACTGCCAGTCCTGTAATCTTTTCTGCATGCACATGTAAAATCTTTTCTAGAGGAGGACTTGAAGAAAATGCCAAAAAATTTTAATCTAAATAATAGTCTTCCAATTCTGGAAAGTGATAGGGTTCTGTAACATGTATATTCTGCTCAGATACCTATTAATCTTGATACTGGCCAAAAAAAAAAAAGTTCATTTCAAATTCTAAAGAAAATTGAAATATTTTTAAATTGAGAATAAAAATGTAATATTTTAAAGTATTAGGAGGGTAGGGTTTACATTCACTCTCTTAATATATTTCCTATATGTTTTATCATTAATTGAGATTAATCTTATTCAAAATTATTTCTAATAAACTTAACCATTTTCTTTAAAATCTATCTCAAAAATTGTCCCTGATAGTCATTTTCTCTTCATAAATATAAATATTTGATTAAATAAAATCCAAAATTATCTTAGAAAATGTAAAAGTTGGAGCCCAGCTGCATTCCCTGGAGTTTTAATACCAACTGTAGTTAAAATAAAGGGAAAAAATCTATTTCTTTATTTGGAACTGAAACATGGCCACAGTTTCACTTTCAATAAGTATATAGAAATCAATATGCTGTAATGTAGTATATGCTATTTTTCAGTTTCCATCTGCTCTCTTCCATTGCATCTTTTTGTGAGTGACGGCATAATAATTGCTGTACCAATTAATGCCCTTCCAATCCAACTGCATCGTTACTGCAAAATAAATGTTTTGCTCTGTAGCAGTTTCTCTTGCTATGAAACTTTGCTTTAGTTATTCCAGTCATCTAACAGCAGAAAAGGAAAAGCTGCTTTGTCATCAACAGCTCAATGGAAGGCACTGTATATTCAATACAAAGAGTTGGCAGAATTTTAACCAGTATCAATTTATAAATAGGATAACAGAAATCATTTATTTTCTGCTTTAAATGAAAGTTGGTAGGGTTTTTTTGATGCAATAATAGCCACTCTAACTGATTTGAGATTGTAGTAGGGTGGTGGGTTTTTTTGAGGAACATTTCCTTTATCCAGAATAAAATGTAGAGTCTCTTTCTTTGCAACAAAAGCTCTTAGAGGATAAAAGCTTCCATCTAAAATAAGCAGTCATAATAATTCAGTTTCTTGCAGTAAGTGTTTCATGTTCCCTATTGGGCTTTCAGTGCTTAGCTACAGTGCCTCTCATATTTTGTCTTGTGTCTTAAGAAAAATGCTGCAAAGAATATTAAGAGGTCAAAGCACCTCAAGACAGGCTTCCCCATCAAAACCATATCCTCAGTGCAATCTGCAGGCCTCCTCTGGTATAAACAGCTTTCAGTGGTGTTCGGAAAGTCCTTAGAGAACACAAATCTAGATTAAAGTCTGGTACTAGTTTTGTGAACTTTTCTGGCTGAAGGGCTGCATTTATTGTCTGGCGAGAATTATGTGAGGCAACAACATACAACTAACTCCTTACCGTTTCACTCCTGAAACATCTGTTAGCTAATTGGGATTTTTTCCACCTGCTTGCATAACCTTTTGTGGATAAAACCTCGTCGTCTCTGTTCCACTGGTTTCCAGACTGCTCTGTTTCTTGTGAACAACAGAATTCTCCAGTGAATTTTTCTAAAAAGAAAAGATTTCTTTAAAATAGAACAAGTGATTCATTTTATTTGGTCTTGGCTTGCACTGATTGATTCATAGAAATTTCTTTTGAACAACCATGTTTTTCTATAACATTTATAGAATCATCTATAGCAATCACAGACCTCTTGTCCTCATGAAATCTCAGAGCACTCCCAAGTACAAAACAATACTAATAAAGATATCCAATTGGCTTTAATTTAATTATTTCACATTTGTGCTCATAATCTTGGGAATGGAAATGCCAAATTTTATCTTCAAAAATAAATTCATTATTACCTAGAAAAGTAAAACTTCATTAGAACATCATTCTGTTTGTAAAGTCATCTGTACAAGAGGTTAAGAAATCCCAGATGAAAGCTTGCTGTGCAGCTGCAAGTGTCATTATTTTACCTAATGACTATCTAATATGAAGTACTTACTTGACAGGACTGCAACAGAAGCTGAAACACAAGATTCTCTGGTTCTATTAATTTTTAATCATTGTACTGCAAAAATATACAGTTATGTCTTGTATTAGAAAAGCTTAGTCACAGGATTTCAAAAGTGATCCTACCTCAAAGAAGTGAGCAGTCTGGTGGCAATAGCATTGGCCTGCATTTGGTTGCACACTGCTCGCAGGTCATCATTCTCCAAACAACCTGGCACTGAAGCCACTCTGGAAAAATCCCTGCCCGCTCTTAACCTTGGCTGCTTGTTCCTGCTTCTCAGCTGTGCTGGTGAAATAATTTGTATGGCTCTTGCAAACCAGATGACCAAAGTGCTTCAGTCTACAAAGCAGCCTTTCAGTCACAATGGCTCAACTGAGGGACAGTGAACAGCAGTGTCAGCAGAGAGGAGAAAAGGAACGTTTTCAGCTGATTTTTTTTCCATTAGAGGAAGTGTAATGTCGAACCTTACCCACAGGCAGAGGGGAATTTTAACACAGGACTTGTACATCAGAGATGAGTGCTCTAACCAAAGAACATCAGATGAGAGAATGCCATGAATTCTCATGTCAGAAAAGCAAAGCATGACCTTTTTTTCATTTAGAAAAGAAAAAGGGTTGGTACCTGCCTTCTGGTTAAGAATTTGAATTCTGAATCCGAAACAGAGAGAACCATGTCCCAATAAGCAGCAGTAAGGGAGCTTTTAAAGCTTATCCCTGGATCTCTCCTTTTTTTTCTCTTTTTCTTTTTTTTTTTCCATTTAGCTGAGTACTGCAAGTTTTCTCTTAGACTTTGTGATCGATCTACTTATATGTACATCAATCACTGCTGTTACTAGGAAACCATTGGGATTTTTCCTCTAAAGAATTGTAATAAATAAGCATCATGCCATGAAATAAGGTCCTTGTGTCTACTGCCTCTGCTTCCAACATAATTAAGATCAGGAAAAATCTAATTTTGGTGTAATTTTTCAGGTTACATTATCTTGATGGAACATTCATGCCTAATTGCTTTGGACTACAGCTTCATTGCATTCTAGGACCCTGAAAGTAAATTTAAATAAAGGATGAAGTAGGCTGAATAATACTTACCTTTCCAAGGTCCTGTCTGAGAACACCAAAAAAAAAAAAAACCAAAAAAACCCCAAACCAAAACCAACCACATTTCTGATGTAAACCACAGCAAAACAATGCCCCCAGTTCTACTGGTTTCTTGAAGTCATGAAGCATGTGCTGACTTTAGAAGGCCTGTAGAAAAGAATTAGGTTTATATTCTTGAAAACAGCTGTGGTGCCAAAGAACTGCAAGATCTACAAACAACATTTTCTTCTTCTCTTTTAACTTTTAAGACCCAAACACAACACAGAAATACTGCTGAAGCAGTAAGCTTAGAAAGCTGTGGAACTTAAATTCTTTACTGCAAAAACTTTTCCTGTATCTTTAGTTTCAAAAACCTTACTGCTGACATAAAGTGTAACTGTACAGATGCCTGCAGTACCTAAGACTCCCTAAAGCTGATCAGCTATAGGAGTATTAAAATATTATTTAGTAGGAATTCCAATAAGATAATTAATAATCATTTAGCATTTCCAGTATGGCATATACTAAAGTTTTTTAAAAGCTGAACAAAAAATTTTGGAAATATACTAACTAGAAGTCTTATGCCACCCTGGAACCATTAGACTATGTCATTCTTTTACCATTATTTTTTGATTAATTCTATTTAAATGTATTAATATAGTTTGTTGTTTTTTAAAAACAAGTATGTTGGAAGTAAACATACTGCACAGAGCCATTCTTTCCTAAACTTACAAATTCTCTGTTACCCCTAGCTCTCTCATTGCATTTGAACCCATGTCCTCTATTATTTTTGCAATTATTTCCATAGATTGATGTCATACTGTGCAGCTTGAGCCTTAGCCAGGTGTCTTAATCTTCCAGCTTTGTTGAGTGTTTCTTTTAATCATTTGGATCTGCCTGTCTTTCTCTAATTACGTATCCTAGCAGTCAGGGAAGAAGTCACTTATCCTCATTAACTCCTTTGGTTACAGAATGGCTAAAATCAGCCCTGTTGTGAGGTTTAGCAGCTACAAATTTTCATTTAAAGAACAGTGAGGGGGGCACTAGCAGCGGAGGCATACATCCAGGAAATGGAAGATCTGAATTTAATTTTCTTTTTAACCTTAATAGGTTCAAATTAATCTTCTGTATTCTAAGAGACTGCCTTAATACCTTAGCTAGAAGTCAGATTAGTAGGGTCACTCTTCATCACTGTATTAAAGCTGCACTATTCTACAGAAGTGAATTAAAAATCTATCATATGAGATATAGCACGTGATATAAATAGGTCTGAGTTTAGAGAACTCCCTTGTCTCAGGGACTGTGTGTTTTATGTTTTTTCAGTAAAATACATAAAGAGAATGGAGGAAGATGGTACCTTGACATGTTATATTTATGTTCATTGGTAAGGAAGAGAACAATTTAATCAATCACAGGGCTGGATTAGCAGTTCCCTATGGCACTTAAAATGTATATGATACTAGCTTCTGGGTAAAAAGCAAACAAGACCTTACATCCTTAGAAGGAAGAATGCCAGATTTGGAACACAAAATTAAAACCTACAAGCGTGCAACTTTCTATGTTTATGTTTGCATTAAATTTTAAAAAAATCTAACAGTAGTTGTGATGCAGATCCCAAATAAAAGTAAAAATGTATGAAGGCCTCACTTAATATCATGGTTAAAAGTTGGTCAAAGCAATAAAACATTTAAGACTTAAACAGTGTATTATCAGTGCTTTGGCTTTGCAGCTCAGACCTCATAACCACCATACATTTTAATTCAGTTTGATACAAAAGCTTTTTGAAGAAGAAAACATTTCAACTTGGCATCTCAGGTTTTGGTAGTCAATGTCAATTTAACCCAGTGAATGAATATTAAAAATACACATACAACATTCATCCTGTTTGGTTGTGCTATGAAAGGGACTTTTATAACCACTAATGTGCAACTGGGAATTCAGTCTCTAGTTTTATTGTCTCCAGTGTCACTGAGATTTACCTTTTATTCTATTTTACACTTAGTTGGATGGGGTTTTTTCCTCTCTTGGTCCCAGTATTGCTCTGAGAGACTCATCTTCAGGGGGATCGTGATTTTTTTTTCCATGAAGCAGTCAGTAGCATGTTTATACTCTTACTTTTCCAAATACAAGTTAGGACAAAGTTTTGCCAAGTCTGACAAACATCGTTCTTGGTTGCAGCACTACTGGGGCAGTCTAGAAAGCTGCTAGTTCTTTTGAAATGTTTCAGCATGAGCTGAGTTCTTCTGCATTTGAGTCTATACTCTGTTACAGCTCTTCTTTAATATCTCTGTGGTTGAAAGAAAAATAGGATTTTACACTCATACATATAATACATGTATTAAATTGTAAAAAGCATCATCCAAAACCATTTTAAATCCAGGCTTCAATATACATTTCCAAAAAACACAGAGTATACATTGCACAAAAATATGCACTTTGGAAATTAACTTTTTGTCACTAATTAAATCTCAATTTCAAAAAGGAATTTTGAGATAGGAAAATGATCAGATTACAAAATTGCTTTATAGAAGTCATCTTCTGAGTTTGGTCATCAGCTTTTCATGTGTTTTCCCATGTCACTGGCTGTGAGTGTACAAGCCATGGTTATATGAGGTACACAAGCCCGTCTGAGAGAATATCTCACTCATCCTCTTCCCAACCAGTATTCTGCCACGTGGACCATATCACACCTCCAGTACATTCTGAAATTACAATGACGCTGTGTTTCTATGACAAACTGGCGTCCTATTTGAAAGTAAGTACATGAAGCAGCGTTTGTGTGACGAATCCCTTTGAACCCACTGGCATTACTTTCACCACTTCAGCAGTGCTTCCGATAAAAAAGAGGTGCATTAGTTCTTTATTGGCTCTATCTAATAAATACAACCGAGATTTAGAGAGTAGAAAATATACAGATATGATAGTTTGCAGTTGAAAAAAAAAATAAAAAATCTGACCCTAAATTATGCCTGAATTGGGTGGGTCTGGGACCTTCTGCCTTTGCTGGGCATCCGAGGCCCCCTTGTGCCCTCAGGCACAAACAAAATGCTCCTCCGCAGCCCAGAGTGGCCCAGCGCAGAACGCCCGCTCTCTGGGTGCCCTAACACCATGGCGCAGAATGAAGTCAGCCCAGCAGAGTCCATGTCTGTGGCGAAAGGCTTTAAGTAACTTGCAACTACATTAAAGCCCAGTTACACCTTCTGTGTCCATGTCCCCCTGCACAGGTCACAACCTCGGCTCGGCAAAGGTGTCCCGGGCGCAGACATTTCCCAGCTACCCCTCAGAGCAGGGCAAGGAGCACCAGCAGTCCCTCTCGCTGGCCAGCAGCTACGCCTTCAGCTACGGCTCAGGCCTGGTGCAATGACAGCCGGGGACGGACGGCCAAGAGAGACAGTCAAGCCTGGAGCCCGGTGACAAGGCCAGGGAGCCGCTGGCCCCCTCCACACCCGCCATTTGCTGTGAAAACTGATGTCAACCAGCTCCAGCCGGGTCACCACCAATGCGGAAACCTGGAGAAGCGGCTTCCCTGAAGCAGAGGCTAAGTCTTTATTTATTTATTTTGCCATTTATTTTGTCAATACATTCTGAAAGGAAGGAAGGGCGGGGGGGGGGGGGGGAACACAGGGGACACGGGGGGAGGGAAGGGGGATGCGTTCGCGTTGTGAGAAAGTGGTGGAAACAAATGAAACTGTGCTGGTGTGAAGGTTTCTGCATGACCGGAGAAGGCCCGTTCTGGGGCTCCATCGCAATGGCACATTCGACATCGGGGCCTTCCTACCCGCCTCCACCAGCAGGCTGGCCCGCCTTTACCCGTAGCATTTTTAGGTCCTTGCCACAGCCCACTGATTCCTGCTGGAGTCACTGAAATGTTGCCGACTTGAGACACAGCATCAGCGCTGCGTGGGCCACCTCCAGACGCAAGCAAGTTCACTCACTACCCTACAGGGTGGTTGGGTGTTTTTTGAGACAGAAGCCAACAGATACTGGAGTAACAGGCTACTATGGTTTATTGGGAATATAGTTTGATGTGTTAAGGTAAGGTTATTGCCTGATACAGCTTTAATCTCAAATTCCTGGGGCACAGATTCCTCCCTTACTAATACATGTAATTCTCACAATGCCCCTGAAAGCTGTGAACATCCATATCAGCAGCACAGTCTCATCCTCAGAACTGCTGTGAAGTCTTCTTATTTGCAAATTATTTTAGTAACCATGCCTTCAAGCCTAACTATAAAAAAACAGGAAAACTGTTCTTTGGACAAATAAAAGCAGGCCACATCCCCAGTTGGCAATGGCCTGTGCCATGGCTTGGCCAGATACAGTAGAGCTGAGCTCTGGTCTTGTCTTTCTGGTCAGTGTTACTCTGATTTTCTCCATTTCCTTCTCAGATTTCTGTTTTAGATGTGTGTTGTATCTTGTACAATCATGTGTCAAGCATTGGTTTACTTTGAAAAGGACGATGAGTACCTCTCAATGGAAATTTTCTGTCTTTGGAAGACGCCTTTAAAAAATGAACTGTAGTAGGTGTGTTTGTAATCAGTAAAGAGGGAATAAGTTGGAAGGCATACCTGTAGGTAGGGAACAAGTTTTATCTACCCTGAACATTTAGATTTTTGTAAGTGTTATTGAATATTTATGTCCTCCTCACAGTGCCCTGAAATGTTTAAAAGTGTGGGGAGAAAAATCTACCCTCTTGCTATGATCTGAGCAGCCTTGTGTTCTGTTCCCAGCATGAAATGATTGCCATGTTTACAAGAGGGATTCCATCTCATTAGTTGTTTCTCAGGACAGGTTGAGGAAGCATATCAAGGATGAGACACATAGACTCTTTTCCAATGAAACAATCAGTTTTATGTACCATAATTTAACTGAAAAAGTGCTGTTGGGTTGTTTTATATATGCACATATATATATATATGTATTAAAAAGTACAGAAAAAACTTCTGCTTTTGATTAAACATTTACAGATACAGTATGTTCAGCTTTTCTCCGACCATTTTCCAGGCTAAGAGACCTTGCAGACTTACAGCTTTCTGCACCTCAGTGAACAGCTGTTGAATAAAAAATCTTTGTGATCCGCTTGAATGAAACCCTTCTACCCCACCACAATCAGCTTTATTTATTTTTCCTTTTTCCCTGTCTCATTCACTACCTCTTTTCCTTCTCACAGTGCTGCCATACTCAGGAATAGAACGGCTCCCTACAGAGAGTATTTTGATGAGCTAAAATGAAAAACTGCTCTCCCACGCTGTCAGGGAGCTGTATCCATAGAGCTCTCTGAGCTGTACCCATCAAGGAAGCTTCATTCACACTTTCATTTAAGAAAGAAATTTGGTTGACATTTTGCTTTGGGAAAATTTCCAATTTGCAAATGTTACATACAAAATGTGATACAACAGAATAGACACTCTGCTGGTTTAATTCCGTTATTCAATGCAGCTTTGCCAAATATCCTCCTTTTGAGGAACTGGCCAGTTATTTTTATTCCTATGCAACTCTGATTCTTTCACTTGCCCTAAAGTTATGTATTTTCTTTAAAATTCCTTAGATTAAGTTTCCAGTATGTTCTGCAGATTTCTATGTTGTGCCCATGTAACTATTTTCCTCTGACTTGAATACTAGTCATTGAATACTTACATATTCTACATAGTCCAAAAGTAGGGAAAAGACAAAAAAGGAGAGTATCAAAACTGCCTTATAGTACCAGTGTCCATATACTGTAAGAACCCATCTAAATCCTAATGCAAGTGTTAGCTGCGTTTAGATAAAAAGCATAAGATCTATATAGTTGCTCTTTCCACTTCCTGGGAAATGGTTGCTCTCTGTCACAGATGGTTTAGTCTTCCTATGCAGTGCATGAATATTACCCAGTTAATGAAAGTTTAGATGATATTTCCAAAGAAAACACAGGAAAAGAGAGGGGTGGGGGTGGGGGATTGGTCATGTATAGAGTTGTACTGAATATTTTGCATATTTACATTTATAAACACCTGTTAAGTCCCATCTTGTAGCAATAGGCAGAAAACTGAACTCCAGTACAAAGCCAGAGAATGCGACGAACAAAAGGCAAACCTGACCTATTGGGAACCCATTTCTTGTAGAGAGTACACGTAACCACACTGGAAGTTGAAAGTAAGGACGCAACTTCACAGTGTGCTGTAAAACAGCCTAAGAAAACTGGGCACTTGAAGCACAAAGGTATTCAGCAGACAGTGGATGTTGCCACTAGTGCCACTCGAGCACAGTAGATGGTATCACGTTGACATTTGTGTATTCACATAGCTTCCAGAAATGTTCCTCAGAAAAGCTCCATGAGAACCAGTCAGGTGCTGTGCCAAGTTTGCCAGAAAATTCTGTTTTCAAGTAATTGCTTTAATTCCTGGCATATGCCTGTCAATAATCAAAGTGATTTCCCACTGGGACTACTTTGTACAGCTCCTAGTGCTTCCGCCAGAAGGAAAACTCTCTTTTGGCACACATGGTAGAGCTGCCTGCCTAGAGACTACAAGGGCTTTTAAATAGGCCCAGGGACCCCACGGGACCCTGTTCAAGTCTCGGCTTTCTTCATGTGCAAGGCACACAGATAATACATCTACTTCTGACCACAGAGGAGCTCTCTGTTGTCAGCTAATAAGCTATGAAGAGGATGGATGGCAAGACAGTGTCTTCAGTGGTAACTAGGTGCAACAGGTACAAATGGAACGTAGCACTGCTGTATCGTAAAATAAAGAGTATAAGGCTTTCACTTTCATTTGGTTGTGAGGATGTGTTATGAATATATAATTGTAACCACGATTTAAATTTTGAAGAAATGACCCTTGATAACAATATATTCACCTCTATGAACAAATAAAACACAGCATTACTAAATATAGTTACTAATATATCTTAACCATGAATATTATAGATTGATGCATGCTGGTACTTTTGATTTTGAAGTCACTTGGTGCAGAAAAGAAGAAATTGAAGGAGATCATTCATAAATCATCAAATGATGCTAAAGTACTTGCGTAGCCCCATTTTTAAAACAGCTACATGTTATTATCGGTAGTTTAAACCCTCTGTGAGTATACTCATTTGAAACAAATTTGCCTGTCTCTATAAAGGAAAAAGAAAGAAGATATCTTGTAACATAGAGTTTGCTTTTTGACTGAGTAAATGTTTAGGCTTTACTTCCTATGGTACACTCTGATTCCAACTCCTCACATGTATCAGGTCTATGCTAAATTCTGTTCTTGGGGTTTTGTTGGTTTGCTGTTGGTTTTTTTCCCCCTAAAGCTAGCAAGTAAAGCTTGGAAATGTATTGACAAACCAAAGAAGTGTGTTAGCAACAATAGCTGCTCTCTTTTGTTTTGACAAATGTCTACCCTGGCATTTCGAGAAAATACTTCATTTCACAACACGTGAATAGAAATCCTGCGAAGAAACTGCAAACACATTTCTAATCAAGTCTTGTTCTAAGCTAATAAGACCTTTCTGGAGGAGGGGTTGAAAGTGAATACCTGGGGTCAAGAGTTTCAAATTGCTCTCTATACCAATAATCTAAGTAAAACATACAGCCTTTAGGCACCCATTTATTTAGGAGTTGCTAAGGTGCAGGCAGTCGGTGAAGACTACTACCTGTTCATGGCAAAGGGAAATAAAGAGCATTAATTGGATCTCTGTATTACATTTAACAGAAAAGGAATGAACTTCATGCTTGTTGAACTTTCCAGTCTAATAGGCAATACTAGGAGGAGTAGCAATTTTTGAGATATTTGATCTCTAGGAACTGACAAAGACCTCTAGCATATAAATATCTACTCAGACGCAGCTCACCAGCCATGTTTACTGGTTTTCCACTGGTAATCTAGAAACTGCAGGGTGGTTTTCCAAGAGAAAATGTAAGTCTCTTGAATGGTTGTGCTTTTTAACATGAAATACAGAATTAATTACAACTGTTTCTTCCTAGAAAGGAAGGAGGAATGTGTTCTTATTAACCTGTGTTTTTTAGTGTTCAATAACAGTGTGTTTTAGCTCCTTTTTATACCTGCCGCAAAGGAATAAATGTGGCTTTTGTCCACACACAGAACAGAGTGGACTGTGGAGGAAGTGTGAAAAGCTGCTGTTTGATTACAAAAGCAGAACCAACAGCACTGGAAAGTTTCATTTTTCTGTACATCATCCAAATACTTGTGACACTTTCCAAACCAACTTGTTACACAACCTGAATATATTAGAATCTTATTTTTTTCACCACAGACAACTGCTCTGGGTGCCTGCCTATGTTTTGTAAGTAGAAGATAATGACTGTGCAACACCATTGTAGTGGCATAACTTTAAAATCAAATGGTATAAAGTTGGATATATTAATTCTGCAGATATAAAAGTCTTGCACTACATAAAGGGTGCTGTATTCTTTATGTTATAAATAAATGCTTTTCACTTTTGATTTTAGATAAAAAGGAGTGTTATATTGGAAACAAGTACAGGCATATGGTGGGATGAAAGAAGCATCAAAGAATATTGACTAACCTGTTGAAGCAAGAAGTTTGACTCTCTGTCCAGGGCCTTACAAGACAGTAAAAGGTAGTAGGTGAAAGTGCTGTGTATCCAGCGATTATTTAAATGGCGTTATGCCTAGAAACCTAAATATCAGAATCCACCTGTTCTATTGAAGAAACTGGAAGTTTCACTTTGCAAAGATGCTTTTCACGTCTTTGCATGCATATACAGGTTGACAGATTTTTATGGATATGGTTAAAACAGGTATGAAAGTAACTGAGGTTTAAGTATGATTAAATACAATTAAACCATTTTAAAATGTCCATATCATTATGTATATTGCAAATAGTAATGGAGAAAATATTTCCTTTTTAACTAAATGCAAACTCAGAAACTAATCCACTCTCTAAGATGAAGTTAATCTTTTTAAATTTCACACTGAAAGTCCCAAAAAATGGATTTAAATGTTTGGATTTTTTTCCTTCAGTACAGAAATATTCATGAGATTAAATAGATTTACCACATCCTCTTGCAATCCTGGGATTGTCAAATGTATGGATACATTTTACAGTAGGTTTTTTCCTGTGACAACATTTGACATGAATGAAGTTATAGACTTGAATATAGACTACACATGGTTTTCAAACTTTTCTTTTTTTAATTATATGATAACAAGACTCCAATGGACATAGAAAATAGCACAAAAAATAATCAGCTGTCTTGGCAATTCCATAACAGTAATAAAAATAAAAGTTGCAGTTAAACATTTATTCTCATCATTACTCCTATACTAAAACAGAATAAATGATGTAAAATAAAGCTGTCCTTGTTGATCTTAATTGTTGTATTTTCTGAGTTTCTGCATATGACAGGCTGTGATAGGAGATACTCAGAACTGGTTTTTATAAGTTACACCGACTGAAGACAGTTACAAGGAAAACAGGCAATGCAGCAAAAAAAATCTTCCTGCCAAAGAATGACACATGTTCACCTTTTATTTCTTTTTCCTTCTTCAAAAAGCATTGTTATAGAAAGAGAGAAAAGGGTTTTAATCCTAATAAAAATTAATTGAAAAATAGAGTAAGAAATTAACAAAAATAATAAAAAAAAACTACTCTGGAATCTTGAAAAAGATTAGGAGAATTTAGCAGACATTTACGCACATAGCAAAGGGTCCTGTGAGTGCAAGTTTCCCAGAGCATTCAAATTCCTCTGACTTTATTAAGAGCTGGGAACAATATTTTGTGTTTAATCCAGTTTACAGCTCTAAGTTGTTCCATAGGAATGGAGTCAGGAGTGCTGGGCTCATTTTCCCTAACCTGGCTGGAAGAACCAAGCACCAGTCTAGCTAACATGCATTATGCAATATAGATGCTTAAAAAAATCAGTATTTTGCACAACACATCACAATTGTTATCACAGAGCATTGTGGAACTTACTGCAGCCAGATATTGCTAAAGATATGATTTAGAATATTTCAGAGCTGATCAAATTTGGTCTAATAAAAGCAACATCTGCATTTATGATGCATAAAAATACATACATAGGTGCTCAGCCTTTATGCTTCTAATTACAGAATAATCTGACAGAGTTCTGTGGGAAAGTTCCTCTACTGTTATTGGGTAAATTATGAAAATTTAAAAGAAAATAGTAAGTGTCTGCTTCAGAAAGTTTTATTTCAGAGAAAAAAATGGTATTAACAGATAATAATTTTAATGCATATAAATATTCCTGACATACATTTCTTTCTTCAGCTACACATGTAGACATCAACGCAAATGGAGAAATATGTTGGAAAAAAAGAAAAAAGGAAAAAGGAAAGATATTGTGTATTTGTTTGGCTATATCTTAATATCATAAGCTATTGATCAATTATATCATGTTATAAAACTTACTGTTTAATAATACAAATTAATTTTTTAGTGTACCAATCTAATTAAATAAACTTTTAAGCAAGGTGTTAAATATCCTTTAGAATCACTGAGACTTTTTTCCTAAAACTACAAAATTCTCTTTTTGAGTAAACATATCATTAGAACAAATAGGTCAGCCATGGATAGTAATTCATATTAATTATTTTATCTAATATACTGGCTAACAGTGCGGGTAGTGTGGAAGTAATAAACATATTATTCTTTTGAAACATGCCTTAGATAACTTTGTACATTTCCTTTTGTATTTCTAGCTTAAACATTAAGTTTTATGTAGGGATACAAGACTATAACACAGTAAGGTAAAACAACGGCTTTATAAATCAAGCCTAATCAGGGCCAAGAACTAGTCAGAGCAGTGGCACAGTCCTGCGGCATGGTGGCAGCTTGCTCCAGTGGTTTCTGAGCTGCCACAGGTGAGGCTATCTTGATGATCCTGAGGCTCTCTTACTCTAAAGGAAGTGTTGGCAAACTCATCACACGTTTGTCCCATGGTTATCCAGATGCTCATCCTCTTCTCACAACTCTTGCATTTTAAAAATGCATTTTACTTTTAGAAAAGAACAAAAAAAAAGAGTTAGGAACAAAAGCAGAGGAAATGCTAGAGGGGTGCCCTACCAAGCCCTGCAGGCTCTTCTTAGTCCTTAAAACATGAGCTGTTTCTGTACAGAACTCCAGCTTCAGGGGGAAGGTTAGAAAGGACGGGGGAGGGGGTGGGGGGGTGTCTGATGCAGATTTGGGGAGAACTGGGTCAGAGTCTTGCACTTCCTGGCTGATGTGGCAGGTAGGATGCTAGATAAACCGACTGTGATAGCAGAAACAGCCACCATTTCATGTGACAGTGAAAAGCCTGGTCCAGCTTAGTGTTTTGAAGACCACTGTGGGTCTCTAGCCTCAGGGTGGAATCTTTTGCACTGGATGTCAAAGGGTCAGTGGCCACCCTGAGTCCACAAGTACCCTAACACCACATCCCAGCAAGGCATGGCAATAGAGGCATGTCTTGTGCTCTAGCCCAAAAGCATTCCCCAGGAATGTGTGAATGTTGGAAATGTCTTTTGAGTTGCCTTAATACACCTTAAGTAATACAGCCTAGGAACCTGATACATAGTTTCTACTTCTGGGGTCCACAGCCTAAAAGAGCATTTTAGCACCTATCTTGTAGACAGGCAGGACTGGTTTTGGAACTAGTGTGAGACTTACAAAGCTATTTAGGGGTTTAACTCCAACTGGGCTTTAAAGCCAGGCTTTAAAGGAAATACGTCTTTCACTTATGCTGGGGAGTACTCACTAGGGTAGAGTTTCAACTACTGTAAATAAATACCATTGATTTGAACTTTCACATAGCTCAAGAACACAGAGGTTTAGAGGAGCATGATGCAGGTAAGATTTTAAAATAAATTTAAAAGTATCAGAGCTCTGATTCCCAGATGTCTTTATGATTACAAAAAAATCACCATCACCCCTCAAAAGAGAAAAAAGGAACAAAATAGAAATTAATCTGATAGTGAGGTGAGTCCTCTGGAATCTTTTCTTTTTCTAAAGTAAGGTTTCTTATTTGGATCTCTTAGGAGTAAGCTAGCATCCACCTGTCATCAAATTAACAAATGCTGGTAGCACCTACACTTTAACTATTCTGCCTGCTCTGTTTACTTGGTCCTCTCCTCCTGTCCCATATTCCTTGGGTAAGACCTGAACCAGAAGTAGGAGGTTAAGTTGCACAGCACTGTTATAACAAAATATTTCTGACTGTTCTTTAAAAATATTTAGGTGCCTAATAGAAAAGGTGCCTAGGAATTTAGGGCAGGTGGAGGTCAGAAAGAGGGTTAGCTGCTGAACTACCCTCCCTAACGTGGAGGTTTGAAGGAGTCCAGCTTGCGTTCCTTGGTGCGGCCAGCCCTTAGAGCAGGCTGTTTCCTTACAGTAACATTTTACCACAAGATGCACAGCCAAGGGAGAGCAGAAGACAAGCAGAATGAGCAGTTTCATCAATGTCTTATATAGTCAGAAAAGCTCTTTGAGGTAAAGGAACTTATTTGAGATGAATAAAGAAAAGATGCTACTGTTCTAACTTTCACTTTCTTTTGTAGACTGTGAGTTTCGTATTTGCCCCATTGATCCAAACTCTAGTGACTGTCTTTCCTAAATTTAAAAGTCCCAGCAAAGACTGATTACAATTTTTTTTTTCTGATTTCTTTTTCAAGAGATATGTGAGTTTACACCCTTTAAGGACTTAGTAGTACTATTAATCATGGAATTTTCCTTTGAACATGGGACTTCAACCTCCTTTTCACCTAGCATAAAAGATGAATTTTATTATTAAGGAAAAGAAATCTGTTTTTACTTTTCTTAAAATCTCACAGATTCATTTTCCAGTTACACAGAAGGTAGTTACCCAGTGATTCAAAATTCAGTTTTTTAATGATAATGAGCTTTATTATGTTTATTTCTTTTCAGCAAAGTTTCTAAGGCCTTAAAATGACCAAAAAAAAAAAAAAAAGAATTATCTTACAGTTTAGATGGTATGCTTGGCTGGTTGCTATCCATAGTTGTGTTACGTTACTTTTTTGTCCCTCACTTTTTAGGCAAGTGGTACAGCATGAAATAGCACAGTAATTGTTCCACACAGAATTTTCAAATTATGGGTGATGAAGTTTACTCAAAAGGAACTAAAAGTTTCCAAAAGAAGAAAACAAATTATGAAAAATACTGATAATGAACAGCAATAAACAATAGTTGGTACTATTTTACACTGGCAAGTCCATTTACGTAATCCAAACTGTCACAGCAAACAGGCTCTTACTGAGTCCCATCATGCCAGACTCATAAAGTATTTAAAGAGTTTTAATACTACATTTCAAATTACACTTTTGGAAGTTTGTCTTGTGTGTATCTTACTAGTTTTTAAGCCTATGAGAATATTGGTAAGTTTGGGGCTGTTTTCATTTGTATCAGTCTCATGTTCAGCTGCTGTTCACTGATATTACTATGGTACAAAAACAAAGCTGTTGTTTTGGGTTTGTTTTTTGAAAAAAAATATATTGTTCTTATTATGCTATGTGTGATGTGATTTTCCCTGTGGACTATCCTGGTAGAAGTAATATGTCTATGGAATTTGAATTAAAACAGATTAAATACCTGCAAAGATGTGCATTACAGATTTTTTATTCTTCCACAAATAAATAAGCAATTATTTTGAAAAGACAAGCTAAAAGTACCAAGGGAGGCAAGAAATAAGGGCGTTACCAGAAATAATCAAAACAATCTGGTATTCTGGGTACTTAACCTCGACCTCTCCCCATTTTTTACCCTCAGTAGGGATGAATTTTGAGTGTCTCTGCAAGCAGTGAAACAATACCATCTTCTCAGCTTATGTATATTTCTGTATCAGTGTTCCAATTAAGAACTTCAGCGTAATCAAATTCATTACATTATCCTTTTGGCATTTTAATATAAATGGTATCATCAAATAAATAACCCAGTACTACAGGATTTTATTTATAATACTGCGCACAACTTAGAATTACCTGGTATGACATTTGATAACTCAGGAAATAATCTGATTTATTAATAGTACAGGTCTGTGTACCCTCATAACTTCACATGCAAACATTTATATGTCTGAAAACCTTCAGTAAGAGAAAGGAAAAAAATATCCCTTGCAATGTGTATGTGTCCTTGTCCAGAAGTATAAAAAGCCAAAATGAGACATTTTCTGATGGTGTATGACATTGTAAACAATTTAATTCTTTAGTGATAACTTGAAGGACACTTTGGTTTAGGATTTTAGATTTTTAGCTGAAGTGTAGGATAACCACGCAATGCTATTATTGCTCAAATAGTTAGAGAAGCCTTGTGTCCACATCATTCTTAGAAGAACTCAGACTCCTATTTTCCTGTGCACATGAAGAAGGCTTGCCATTGGAGAACGCTACGCAAAATGTGCTTTTCACTGTCAGGCTGTTGATGCTCCTTCCTAGCCAGCCAAGTGGGACTGGTAACTGATCTGTAGGCAGACTCCTCCTCAACCCCTTTCAGAAAAAACAAACAAACAAACAAAAAAAAAACCCCAAACCAACCCCAAACATACTCAGCAACACTTTTTCTAATGTTTCAAGAGAAAAGGGGAATCAAGCATAAGTAGGCCAGGCACACAGTTTGTAGTATGCAGACATACATCATTACAAGTCTTACGAGGAGCGGCTGAGGGAACTGAGGTTGTTCAGTCTGGAGGAGACTCGGGGGGATCTTACTGCTCTAGGCAGGTGGGGGTCGGTCTCTTCTCCCAGATAACAAGTGACAGGACAAGAGGAAACGGCCTCGAGTTGTGCCAGGGGAGGTTTAGATTGGGTGTTAGGGAAAATTTCTTCACTGAAAGGGTTTTTGAAGCATTGGAACAGGCTACCCAGGGAGGTGGTGGAATCACCAGCCCTGGAGTTGTTCAAAATATGTAGATGCAGTGCTTAGGGACACGGTTTAGTGATGGAATTAGCAGTCCTAGGTTGATGGTTGGACTTCATGATCGCAACAGTGTTTTCCAGCCTAAATGATTCTATGACTCTCAGCTGTCATAGTAATGCTGTCATAGTAACACCTTCATCTACTGGGATTTTGTCCTCAGTAATACAGCAGATTTGTAAAAGGCCAAAAGATGTGTAGATCCTAATTCTCAGGTCTGCCTTCTAGTTCCGTTTGTTGAAGGATTTTATTTTTTGTCTATTTGTTCAATTTCTGTGTGGTTTCTTCTGTAGGTTTCAGCAGAATATATACATATGCACACATACAACTCCATATGTATGTGTAATATGTTGTAAATGTTCTCAATCACGCTTTTTCTGCTTTGCATCATTTATTCATGTATCTCCCATGTTCTCTTTTTTTTTTTTTTTTTGGTGCAATGAAACCTTATAATAAATTATTATTAAATATAACCTGACAGTGACAGTCTTCATGGTTTTTTTTCTCCTGGACATGGGGGGAAAGGTTGGGGGGGAAAAGGGAGGGAGGAGAGCAAGGGCTACACATCTATTCCATCCCCAAATAGGTAATACTGAACTAGCTGTAGTAAGTGGCAAGAAGCCTGTAAAATCACACAGCTGTCAGATAGCAAGCTTCTGTTCATACTTTTAAATCTAGGTTGAAGGATCCTTGATATATTTGCTTTTGTCTGCTGAACTGTTTGCCCGGCAGCAAAATAACACCACCTGTGTGGGAAGCCTTGGGAATTTATTATTCTATAGACCTTTCAATTTGAGATGCAAAAATCATGGAATTACACAACATTGAGCACATTTTCTTTCTCAACCTCTCACTTAGGCTTCTTAGACACAGATTTCTCAGACCAAATTAACTTTATGTAAACATATGCAGTTCTATTCCACGTATCAGAGCTGTTCTAAAATTCTTACTTAAGAGTACATCTACTGGGTAAAAAAATTAAATTGCAGAAGTACAAATAATCTTTAACTCTACATATGAATCAAAGGATATGTTAATGCTGCAGGCTGTAATCCAACATAGACACACCTGATATAACTTGGCCCAGGCTAGGTGTCCAGCCAAAGCAGCCCAGGCAGTGTTCTGCATAGCCAGTTTGACCTTCTACATCTCACTGGTGCAAAGAGAATAAAGTCAAATACAAGGCCTGTGTTTTCATTACTTCATTCTTAAGAAGGCATCTAATGATTTTTTCTTGGGTTTGTGTGAGACATTTCTGCAGTTGTCGTAAATCTCCTCTTTCTGCCAGAGTGATGATTCCTCTCTTCTTCCATGTTCCATGAAAACTGGATCTTCTATAACAGTTAGCAGGCTAGAAGAACATTAGGGAAAAAAAAAAAAAAGAAAAAAAAATTGAAAGACTTTTCTTAAAAAGGCTACAACTTTGAAAAGGAAATAAAATGGCAGATTTTCCTAATATGCTGGTTTATTACAAGGAACTATTCAACCATCAATTAAAATATTTTTTGTCTTCCTGTTTTCTACATATACATTTCAGGTTCACCTCATATGAAAAAAGAAGTTCTACTTTGAATATATTTCCCAGGTGTCCCGCATCAGCTGCCTGGTAAAGCACCAGTGGAATGCCCCTTCCCCTCACATACATCAGACACTGAAGTAGTATCTCCTATGTCAGTGAAAACAAGAATTACTCTGAAGTTATTGACCAGGCTAAGAATTAGTCATGTCATTAAGACAACTTAATGTGATGGTGCCTTGGTTAACTGGCATGGGAGGAACGGTGGTTTCTGAAACAAATAGCTAGTCCCTAGCCTATGGTCACCCTCAGAAGAGCTTCACTCTGATACAAACAGGGACCCAACAATCAGAATGAGAGAAATAGAAATGGCAGGAGGTCAGAGACCTTTATAAGGACATACTGACAGTGGAGCTCATCGCTGGATAATACAGAAGTGCCACCTGAGAGGAGACAGGTGTGAAGCCATTCTCACATCCACAGTGAGAATGGAGCCATTTCCCTAAGCACAGCGTAACATACCCAACTTAGGGTATGAAGAGGCAAGGTAGTGACAGTGATGTTGGTTCCTATCTTTCCACCTCTAAACTTTAGGCCTTGAATAGCATTATTAAGGGGGGAAAAAGGCTCAGAGCTCCAAACACTGATTGTTACAATCCAAAAAGAACAGAGAATCACTGAAACAGCTGTCCCAATGAATTAGTGAAGCTGAACTAGAAGAAATAAAGGCAAAGGGTATCACAGGATACAATTTTTTGTCTCAGTTTTACAAGTAGTCACTTGAGGAAAAAAGGTATGAATAATACACAAATAATACAAATGCTACCAAACCAAAAGAGAGCTGATTTGTTAATAACATGGACACAGCTGAGCCTCTAAATGTAGCTGTAAAACATTAATGAATCTTCATCAAAAAAATAGTGACTAGGGATAATCATACTTTTAAATACTCCAATTTTTTTGTCTTTATAGTTTAAGATTAGACTATAATATTCAAGTGATATACAAAGAGCAGATACAGAAGAGAAAGGTCTTAAGAAATGCACAGTGCAAAATATGAGTGCTTCAGCTGTCCAGCTGCTCTTACTGGCATCTGAGTAGAGTACAAAGGTTTTGATAAGGCCTCTGTGAACCTCTGCATCTCCCTTCAGATGACACACATTAAGTCAGAAACATATTGCAGGGAACTGCATCATACATGATAGTATAGTCCAAAATACCTAATTCCAGCATACAAGACATATTGCTGGTATTGCTTATTTTCCCCCTGAAACCAATAAATACAGTAAAAATCCAAGTAGTCTTTCCTCTGACTTGCAAACTAACAGGCGTGAGATTAGCAGTGTTTTGTAAAAGCCTGGACACAGATAAAAAGGCCCTTTGATTCACAGAAAAATACAACAATATATTGCCAACAAGTTCCAGCCGCCTCATATATTGTGGTAGGGGAAGAAATATTTTTTCTGCTCACTATTTCTGTTCATTGGAAGCAGATATTCTGGATCAGATTAGTGTATATTTGGCAAGGAATACAGTAAACTTAGATAACGGTTTAACCTATTATTTTGGATCCAGCTGTGAGCAAATTTGGAACATAAAGTCAGAAGACAAATAATGCTAGAAGATATAGAAAAGTTCAGGGTGTCACCCTTCCTTCTCTATGTGCGTAACAGGAGCAACCTATGCCTAGGTTTATGTTATTCCTGACAAATCACTCTTGGCCTGAAGTTTCAGCTAATACCACTGTAAGCATTTAGCTGACTAAGGAACTTGAATAAGCCATTTTTTCTCTTATTGTGAAAAAAGTGGGGGGAAAGAAAATGTCACTTTTTCATAGGCTGTAGAATCAGGTTTTTCAAGTTTAAAATTTTGGCAAGCAAATTTAATTTCCACAACTACTTGTGTTTTAATTTTTTTTGAGGAGGATAGTAGGATAAGCTGTTAAAACCTTTGTACTCACTTGCTTCAGTATATTAAGCAAGTTGGTTTGTTACTCACTTTTTGCAATAAGCAGTGGTGATGCAGGTCAGTGGAAAGACTATCAGTAAGACATCAGCAGAAATTCCTCCATCTATGTAGATAATAAACCATTTGTGATCCCAAGTTGCTAAAATACAATTGTAATAAATATGATTAGTATTTTTCTAAAAACCAGCATGAACTTTTTGTGACAAAGTTGAAAACCAATGATTATTTAGAGACATTGTTCACTGACAGCTCATGCTCGGTATTCAACCCTCACAACCACGTCTTCTTTGCTTAGCTCTTATGAAAGTTGTGACTGAGATGACCAAAGGTGAGTGAACACAGCACAGTGGTATGAAGAAAAAAGTGGTGCCTTGTATAATCTGTTTCTGTCTCCTTCCTTCCTCTGGTGAGAAAGCAGTCAATACATAAGTGACTTGATATATGGATAATAAAAGCACTCAGACTACTTAACTTGGCATTGTAAAGTTTTTTCCATAAGAGATACCTAAAAATCATTCAATACTTCCATGAGCAACAGGATATTTTTCAGAGTACCGGGAAGATACTTCAGTCCTCAAGAGGTTTTCTATTCAGTGCTGCACACAGTTATTTTCTTCTCTAATTCTAAAATAAATCTGTTCACTTTTTAACAAAATATTTCCACAACAATTTCTCCCATTGTGATCACTTGTTTGTAATAACCTAGTACTACTGTACATGCTTTGAAGGTGGATGACAGGAAACGCACCTTATTTGTTGTAGCCTAAGCAAAAATCCTCTCTTTGAGAATTACAACCAAGGCAGGAAAAATTATATTTTAGTAACTTTGCTTATAATGCATTGACTTCTTCAGTATGGAGTCATATTCAATTGAAGCTAAGGAGCAACATGTAATAACTAAAGGGTAGAGACTGGCAAGACAGTGTCTTCAAAGTATAAGTCAAAATATTCTTACGGTTTTCTCAAGTTTGCAGAAAGTTAATGTTATATTCTCATTTTTGAGGGGAAAAAGGCTAGAGAAAGAAGAGAGGTAATAAAGTCACACAGAGAACCCACAACACAAGTCCTCAGTACAGTTATCATGCATTTAAAACACTTATAAATTTTTCTCTTGTCACAATTCTGAACTTGTTTAGTGCTCGCATTAAAAAAAAAAAAAAAAGTGCATGCAACCACAGAACAAGACAGCTTTTTGCAGCCCTCCACAGTGCCCTGCTTGCTGCTTCTCTGTTGCACCTTTTTGAGTAGTGCTCTGGAGACTTGAGACCAATAGTACAAAAAGCAAGCAAACACAAATAATAGGTAATCAATGTTTCTGTACATAATGTATTTGTGGCTAGCAATATCAGCTACTACAGAAAACATCATAGCCAGGTGATCTTACCAACTTCTAGTGGTCTCGAATGACCCTATGTGTCAGTAACATTTCGATGAGGCAAGCACTGGGTGTGACACTGACCAGTTAACCTAGCAAAGAAGAAATATTTCCTGCATGTTCTTCAGTTTCTCAACATGTAGGAGTAAAACCATACAAAAGGTACAGAAAAGTGAGGATGCCCTGGGATGGAAAAGAGCAATGCCTCTTGTATTATTTACTACAAGAGATGGTGGTCATATCTTATGGCCATAAACATGTTTCTTGTGTTTCACATAAGCACTAGCAATTCACTAGTAAACAGGGACTTAACAGCTGTCTTTAGGTTAGTCCATCTTTAATCTTCTGCTCACTGCACAGAGAAGGATAGCATCTGAATATGAAACCACAGCTGCCACACAGAGCTTTCATTCTGAGTAGACAAGAAATTTACATGCTCAGTTCATAGGCAAAGGAAAACAATCAGTAACACGAAGGACAGTAATCCCAGCTACCCAGCTGCCAGGCCATCACCAGATGGCTTTTCTTCTCCTGGATCAAAAAGGTTCACAGCTTCTTATCTTGCTCTCCTGAATACCAGATGAGACTTGCTCAGGCACACCTCTTTAGTATTAATGTGCTCGTGGGAAAGGTTAACAAAAAATACTCATTAAAAAAAGAATCTTCTGATTGAATCCCAATCTTATTTTATTGGAAAGAAAAAAGAAAGAAAGTTCGGAAGTTTATGCTGCTGAAAGTGTGTAACATAATAGAGAAGGCTCCCTGATAACAAGAACTGATGCCTTTTGCATTACAACTGCATATGAAATCACTCTACTTCCAGCATGTTTTAAACTGCTGTGTACTTAAAATGGCAGAGTGGTGCTTATAGCTATGTCCAAATTCAGGAGAAATTATAATGTCTTTTTTTCCAAGTATCTAGTTACATACCACAGAAATAATTACCTGTGCCAGTAAGTACTCACAGAAATAAGGAGAAAACATCCTCTAAGCAACAACGAAAAAAAAAAAAAGCAAGAATCTCGTATTTAACTATCATCATGGTGATGGGTGCATCTGGACAGAATTCCAGAATTCAGCAGCGTCCCCACCCTTCAGTCTAAACACTCCAGACCTCATTTTTCTTTTCCTGAAGTTTCACCTTTAGTTTTATCAGGTCAAGATAATCATCTATGAGTTAATGAGTTTGAAGGCTGAGATTATCAGCTGTCAGTTAAATTTGGATGACAAAAATAATTAGATTTCTTTTTTAGAACTGACAACAACTCAAAGCCCTTTTGCCTTTTCTCATTTGAAGTGAGCAATGCCATCCTGAGGCATTTGTTTCCTTTAACTATACAAAACTTTTTATAATTACTGACTTTATAACATAACATTCAAGATTTTGCAGAAACGTGTCAGAGGCTTGTCATGTGCCTCCTTTAGTTCTTGTATTCTCATAAAAGGCAATATGCTAATGGGAGGCTATTAAGTGTATTTTCAGCATCAGTACAATTTCTGATTGTTAAGTATTAGGCAATATGTTCCTACCTTCCCCATCTTCATAACCTTGGCTTTTTCTCTGCAAGACTGTGATTTTTTTTTGCAGAAAGGTTTCCAACCTTCAGTGCACTGACTTTGGTTTTGAGGTGGAAGCACTGATGGACCAGACAGTTGTTTGTTTTAACAAGAGATCTGAACTGCACTTTAAAGATTTTCATGCAGTTTGTCACATGCCTTGCTAGACTGGCACGTATAGTATGCTAACTAGACATCACTGAAATAGTTTTGCCTACAACTGAAAGGCAAAAATCCAGCATGAATGCATCCATGCCCAGAGAAAGGTGATTTGTTGAGTAGAGACCCACAAACATGGTCTGATATCTTGTGTTCATACTGGATGAATTCAAGAAGGAAGAAGGAAGATACAATTTCACTCCAACCCTGCTTCTTCTCACCCCCTACCACAACGTTTTCTTCTGTTTTTAATGGCACAGAAGTATTGCTGTCTCCTCCCAGCTCAGGACTGTATAACCCTCAATGACTGGACAAGTAGTGCCCTGCTTTTCATCTGGGTGCCATGAAGATCTTACTGGGGGCTACTGAAAGACTTAAAGGCACAAGCAGCATGGGTTCACAAAGGGAAAGTCCTGTCTAACTTCATATCCTTCTACGATAAAATCACCTGCCTAGTGGATTACAGAGGAATGAAGGCAGTAGGTTGATTGACATTGATAACATGCAGCTGTGGTCTTGCTTCAGCGGCAGTGGGTTGATTGACATGGATGATGTGCAGCTGTAGCTCATCCCTGCTGACTGGTTAAATAGCCCTGAGGAGTCTGGGAGGAGGTTGGATGGAGGAGGAGTTTGAAGAAGGAAGAACCTGGATGTAGCAGCGAAGGAGCGGTGTGGTCTGGCCTCTGGAAGAAGGAGAAACAGTGCAGACAGTAGGATCTGACTGGTGGTAGAAGCCTTGTTGCAGCTTGTTTGTGCTGTGACAGTGGATGAAGGGAGCAAATGCTGGATTCTGTACTTGGGATGGAGTAATGCTGGGCACAAGTATAAACTGGGAGAAGAGTGGCTGGAGAGCAGCCCTGCAGACAGAGGTGGGGGGTGCTGGTTGGCAGCAGCCTTAATAGGCCCCAGCAGTGCCCTAGCAGCCGAGGGGGCAACCCGCACCCTGGGGGCATCACACACAGCAGAGCCAGCCGGGCACAGGAGGGGATCTTTGCCCTGTGCTCAGCGCTGGTGCGGCCTCACCTGCAGTACTGCCTGCAGCTCTGGGCCCGCAGCTGAAGGAGGACATTACAGTCCTTGAATGCACCCAGAGGAGGGCAACAAAGCTGGTGAAAGGGCTAGTACAAATCATAATGTAATTCTGACCCCTAAGTATACATTTAAATACAACCACCAACTTGTTGTTTTCAATTCTAGTGAGAGCAAACAGCAGCACAAAATGTTTCTGTTTGGCCTTGTGTAAGAGACCTTGCTATCTCACTTTCTGTTAAGGCAAGAAAAAACTTAATGTATCTTTCTAAAAATGGTTAGGTCTTCAGGTGGACTAACCATTTATTTTTCAACCCTACTAATTAAGTTCTTTCATATGACATCTCCCCTTTTTTCCCAATCCAAAACAATTCATGGATTTTAATTCTGCTTCCTTCCTTCAGAAACAGAAATCTAATAAAAGGAAAAAGCATGGTAAGTAAAAATCTGAAATTAGTTCAGATGTGGAATCTGGTGACATGACCGATCTCCATACTAGGAGAATTTTTAGGAGCAATATGGTGAAGAACACATCAGAAATTAATCAAGTTTCTTGAACACATTATATTATTATGTAATATT
This sequence comes from Falco peregrinus, assembly GCF_023634155.1. Classification (NCBI taxonomy): domain Eukaryota; kingdom Metazoa; phylum Chordata; class Aves; order Falconiformes; family Falconidae; genus Falco; species Falco peregrinus. Next base: position 66,942,170 of record NC_073723.1, read on the forward strand.
CAGCCACCTTTTTCTGTATTTTCCAACAAAGGCTACATTACTTTACATACACATGTTGCTTTATGTGTTCCAGGTTTTGAGGACATAAAAGATTTGCAGAACTCCCACTTCACATGGAAATTCCTGTTACTAAAAAGCAACAATCACAATATTTTGTGGGATAGAATGGACATTGTGATAATGAATAATCTCATGGTTTTATTTTCATTAATGTTTGAAAGTGCCAAATGCAGCCTGCTCTTTTACTGATACAACTGCAAGAATAACACAGGCTTTCCCCACACTTGAAAACCCATTCCCTCCTCTCTCCCTTTTTTCTTCATAGGAATTCCATGCTGGTTTGCTTCTTGTCTAAAGGTGAATGTAATTTTATGAGGAAATCTGCTTCTTTCAGCAGTTTTGGAGCTATTACCAGTTCTGCAAATAACACTGTGCTTTATTTCTACCTCCTTTCACTCAAGATTCCTCCTTTTCAAAAATTTGTGGGGTCCTCTTACCAACAGTTTCTCAAAAAAAAAATAAGTAAAACAACAAAAGCCCAAACCCACAAAGATTCTTATCTTTCTTCTTGCTCTCCCTGAATCTAAACAGTGTTTTCCTTATTACTGTTTACAATGCAGCTATCCTCCCAGCTCCTAGACTCAGTATTTCAAAACATCTCTGAAACTGGGCAAGGTGAGAAGATTTGCAGTACCCATGCAGAATCACGCCAACAGGCTAAAAACATTGGAGGAGTTTGGTATCAAATCCAAGCTACAGTGTGGCATCACTGTAATGCTAAGCCAAAGAAAATGATGTGACTGAACTGACAGAACAAACAAAAAAAGAAGAGCAAGAGCACAGCAAGTTTCTGTCACCACTTGGTTTTTGAGCCACAGCTGTTGCATCAAGCACAGTAAGTCACTCGTAAGTTTGAGAGAGACCTTCCTGGCTATGGCACAGGGTGCAGTGGGAGCTGATGCATGGCCTGGTGCATCTTTCCCCTTAGTGATTCTCCATATCTGACTGGAAGTATTGCATGTTATGAAACAGTTCCAAACATCAGAGAAAAAATTGGAAACCCTTGACACTTTGCTTCCTTTGGTATTAATGAAAAATAAATCAAATTTGCTTCATAACACGGAGTGAGGAATTAAAAGTGAGATAATGGGGTGTTTTCTGAATCATACTGCACTTCAGCTTCTTCAATGGTTTTATACCTTTTCTTCCTCCAATAAACAAGTATAACTATACCGGCATTGTTAGAACAAAAACATGTAAATAGTATTTGTTTCAAGAGCAAAAGAAGCATGGAAATTAAAATTTTTTGGAGAAAAGATAGTTTGTATAGGTAGGACTGGTAATTCTTAAAGTTGTATTTTTTGCAACTCACTTGGAGTAAACAGAAAAAATTTTTGCTCTACAATTTGGATACACATGATTATATGAATATAGTCAACATTTTAAAATTTGAATGTTTAAAATTGTCAGAAGTAAGAGAAATTTGGTCCTGGTATCTCTTCTCATGTTCTGCTCAATTTGATGGACTTTTGTGGCAAGTATTCAGAGCAAAGCAGATCAGCACTTTTTTCCCTGAGCACATTTGCCACTTCTTAATTAACCATATAACAGATTAAGCATACTCTGATGTTTTTATACCCCATGCTACAGCTCTTAGTACTGTCAAAGGGATGTCTACTAACACTCATATATTACCAGGTGTCACGTTAAGAAGGGGGGGTTCTTTGAACCCTTTATATTTGACCAGCCTGTCAGTTTCCCAAGAAAGGCGAGACCCCCGTGTCTGACCAGCCTGTCCGCTACCTGCGTTTTGACAGCCCACTGTGTCAGAGGGCGATTCCACTGACCGATCCAGAGACCCCCGCTGACAGCGTCACTGAGTCACATCCCTTATCACAACTACTCAAATCTCCTGAGACTTATACAAAATGCTGAAGAGTTTTATTATACAAAATATAGGTTTGTGACAGAGTAAGGTTCAAAGATTGCCAGTGGTAATACACTGATTGCAAAGCAAGCTTACAATACACTTAGTAACAGCTAGCGTGGATTAGTCATAGAATAAAGTTCTCACCCAACAGGCGTCCCTGTGGGGGAGAAGGCAGGTTCAGCCCCTCCACTGATCCCAGGAGTTAAGATGGAGTCTTCCCTAACGTCTCCCCTCAGTTGTCCACTTTTTATACTTTACAGTACACTGCATATTCATTTATCATACACAGGAGAGGTTACCAGTTTCTGGCTTCCAATGTAAATTAGCACACATCCTTAGACAGCACTGCTGAAGTTTTTCACTAGCTACACATGCTCCCCAACTGGGGGGGGTGCCCTCTTTCGCGGGGGCTATCTGAGTTGGGGGTTGTGATCTCCCACAATTATCTTTGTCCTACTTTCAACTAAGTTTCTGTGCATGTATGGGGGTCGTGACACCTTATCAGCTTGTCAGCCAGAACTTAGAGCTTTAGAGGGTGGGTCAGCTTGACCTAACCTTGTGACACTAAATCAATGTGTGGTATTTCAGGAGTTTAGACAATTTCCCCTCTTTAGATTTAATTCACCAGAACACATCCATTTTCTTTAAATTTAGATGGAGCTCAAGTGACTCTAGTCATACCTATTTTTGTTAGTGATTGGTATCAAATATCTGGTGAGGTGTAGTAGTACCTTGGAGGCAGGTAACTTTGGGATGGAGTTGTGCATCAGTATTGCAGTGAGATGATTTCATCTGAGGAGGGTCACTTTGCTACAATGGTTGGCTCAGCAGTGGACATCTCATATATTCTTTATCTGACAACTGCTATGCAGCTTATCAGCCCACCAGGTCCCTATTCCTGCAGGGAGCTCTACAGAGCCTGGCTGTGGGGTCTCCACTCCGCTCCACCCTCTGTTACTCCTACCAGCAGGTGCTGAGATGGCAGGGGGTGTTGCTTAGGGAGCCGTGGTAAAGTACATTCCGTGCATGTCAATCATTCTGAAAGCCATAGTTGTATTTTATCCTAAAAAGCTTTCTGGAATACTACATTTCTATTAGGTCCCAGTTTTCTCTAATTCCCCCCACTCCACCAAGTAATTTTCCCACACCAGGAACAAAAGCAGTACAACAGAAGCTGGACTGAATGCTGCGACAAAAGGACAAGGGTGGTACGAGAACCATCTCTTCAAAATACATTCTATAGAGAAGAACCAAAACTGAGTCTTTTCTTTTTTTCAATCATAACAGGAAATAGAAGTAAAGGTGGGATTCAGCTCACAATTTGAGAAATTTTAAGTGTCTATGTGTGGGGACCTAAGCTGCCATTCTAATCAAACTGCGATGATAATCACAGCACAACCTAGGCAGCCCCTCAGCTCCCCATAAAAAACCTCCTTACATAAATAAGGTAGAGGCCAGCTTACAAATTTTTACATTTTCAGCTCTTGGCCTTCATTGAAGGCTAGTTCTCGCCCTCAGGACCCTGCAGTGCACTGTGCTAATGGGAAATTCCCCTCCTGCCCACCTCTACCTGCAAACTTGGGACCTCTCCCCTCTTTCAAAGGGTCTGCTTCCTAACATCAAACCAGTTTCTCACAAGCAGGTCTAAAGTCTTATAACAAGACCAGACCAGTTTAAAACCAGCTTCTTTTTGTGGAAACAAGATTATTTGTTAACTTTGCTGTCTTTTACATGCTGCTAATCAGAATGTGGTGTTCAAATAAATCTTCACATGTTACTGAAGAGTTATTTCATATGGTAACAGTGCTAATGTCTCAGAAGCTCTTACTGTGAAAATGTCTACAACTTTCTCTTTTACTTATTAGCCACAGTAAAAACTCATCACATAGGTTTTGCTTCTTCCAGTAGCTACGCAGTGGTACATTGCAATGTCAGAAGCTGTAACATTTTGAATGACAATCATGGAGTTTGCCTGATCAGAGCAACCCAGCAGTGTATACTCCTTGAAAACTGAACCAAAGTGTTGCTTTCCTGAGGAGCTGCACAGAACAATGATATCTACCTGATCTGCTTTAATCCTATCCCATATCATTTGCTGCACTGAATGTCCAATTTTATAAGGGCAAGTAAAAGCAATGTTTCCTCCAGGCTTGGTAAACACAGGATTACTTTGTGTCTCAAAAGCATTTGTTGAAAAACACAAAGAATAAAAACTTGCTTATAATTAATTCAAGGTAAGTTTAGTATCAATAATTTCTGTATAGCAAATATTAATGAAATTGACTTACAGCAGAAAGGTATTTGAATCATTTGAAATACTGAAAAATATCATTTATACCTATCTATGACCAGACCATATTTTTGTGCGTGTTTAGACAAAACAATCTTTATGGAACTGTGAGTCTGCAATGACATTGCAAGAAGGCTATTTCTATACATTTTGAGTACGTGGTCCTTTTATTAACAGTTTCAGGACATATTCAACAGCATAAATTGTAGGGCCTGTCTAATTAAATTTGTGATAGTCTTGTTCTGCTTTCACACTAATTATAATAAGAAAATGGTTTGATGTGACCCTCAGGACATGCATTAGTAAGTGATGTTAAAAGACATTCCATCTTATGAACTACAGTTCTCCCATTCACAGACCTTGCCACTTAAATAAAAAAATTATTATCCATTCATATTCTCTACTTGGGAAAAACCTGTGTGATAGTCAGGCTGTGGCATGAAAGGAGACTTCCAGGCAAATTTAAGACTTCCAACATGTATAAACCATAGAAAATACTGTATCTTAAATAGTTTTGACTGAAATCCCCCAGCTCTGTGTTGTTGGTTTTCGCAATAGAATTCGCTGCTTAAAAATTGAGGGTGGGGGGCGGGGGGGAATTATCAGTAGAAAGATTGTCAATGTTTCTGATATTCAGAGGATTCAATAGCTACTTGGTTTCTAAAGTCAGCTTTGTAATGCCTATCTCTCATAAATTAGACTAGCACTGTCATTTTTTGGAAGACTTTAATGTTGAAAAAGATTAATGATCAGATTGCTCTTTCTACACTGTAAAAAGCCTAGTATTTAAAGTTCTTCAATTAGTTAATTTTTTTATTAGATGTCTTTAAGTCAAGAAAAAAGTCACTAATATATATTTTTAATGTGTTTGCCTCTATCTATGGCAACAACTGGAAGCAGAGACAGAAAACCAAAATTACATAGCAAAAATTAGTCATTAAATGCACCAAAATCTGTTTATAAAAAAAGGTTTTAAAATGAGGCTGTACCCAGATTCATAGGAGACGACTGTTGCAGTAGCACTCTAGGTGGAATTGAATATGCCCTTAGACTGAGCTAGATTTAGATTCTCCTTGATATAAAATCTTTATCAAAACTCTAGGGAAAAAAATGCTGGTAAACTTCATTGCTTTGGATAATGGTAGTGCCAGGGTTGTCAAAATCATAGATACTGCAGAAATCATTAGCACAGGGTGGCCTAGCTCACCTCCTAAGCCGGGTGCAAAGTAGTAGGCTTTCATGTGGGCAAGTATACTACCCTAAATCTAGGAAAAAGTGATTCCATTCATGTTGACAGGATAGAGACTTCACTGTGGAAGTCTGTGATCTCTGAGACTTGTGCAGTCTCTATGAAATGCTAAATGAAAAAGTCTAGTCTCCGATTTTTTATCAATGGAGCACAGCACAGAAAAACTACATTCTCTCTGCCTTTGGAGACCAGAAGTATGATTAAAACATTAAAATGCTGAAAGACAAAAGGAACTGTGTCTAGTGAGTTTGCCTAAAAAAAAATTAATGAAGAACTTGAAGATCTATGCAGACTGCAATCAAGGAGACAGAAAGTTAATGACAGACAAGGACAGGAAAGAGATAAATTTACTAAACAGAAGGTACAACAAAGTGAAGCTAATTAACTTCTTGGACAGCTTGCCAAAGACAGCTAAATTTCTATTACTGAAGATGGTTGACAAGGCTGGATAATCATTTAAGATACTGTGCTAGTTCCAGCAAGAATTTACTTATGGAAGTCTAAGTGGTATTCGAATTAGACTAAATGACTACTATGGTGGGACTATACACTTGCAAAATATGTCTTGAAATGCAGTCCCTCAAAAGTCACTACACTAGAATGAGTAATTTTTTTCTTCATGTCAGATTCAGATCCACAGTTTCAGATTCAGATCTGCTAGCGAAGAGGGGTAAATGAAAAGGTGATTGAAACCAGTTCTCCATCTTGTACGTCATATTCTTAGAGGTCAGATCCTTTCCATCTGTGCCTCTTTTCAGACCAGCAACTGCCTGCTTTGCAATAAACCACATATTCTTCCCTGAGAAGTCTTGTCTTCTTCATTGCAGTCTTTGCTGTCTTCTGCTATGAGCAAGCCCAGCTGCTACCCACATTCTCCTTAAGGAGCCTTGAAGTCTCCCCGGTTGCTCCTGGGCCCATCCTTGCTGTCCTATTCATTTCATGCCAATGCTACCCTGAACTCCAGATGTTTCTTCCACCTAAATGTGTTTATTAGGGAAATCATGTGTATGATGATGCTACCTCCCACCTTCCAGATGATTGCCGCATGACCCAAAGGGCAGCCAGCCAGGATGGTATAACAACTAGCCTTCTTCCCTGCAGCTCTGCTGTATATTTGCTAGAAAAAAGTACGTTGCACATATGTGCAACTGTGAACAAAGAGATATAAAGTTTTCCACCAAAATCATGAAATCCCTTCTGTCTTATAATTTTAGTTAACTTTGTATGTTATATTTGCCAAACACTAGATCCCAGTTTCTGGTAATATATAATATTACAACATAGTGTAATATACTATAACAGGTACAGTTATATACAATTATAAAGCTGAGGTTGCCTTGCAACTTCAGTGGAGAATTTCCAGGTACAAATTTTGATATATTTATATAATTTGCTGGTATACAAATAATAAACAATATTTTAGTATTGAGAACTATGTACGAACAGCCACATTAAACTAGAAAGTTTTGAGATTCTTGACCACTCTTCATTCTGTCACAACCAATTTCAAACACAGACATCACAACACATTTTATTTTTTTTCTTTGCATGTGTATTTTATCTGACAGTATGATACCTTGTACAACTTGATTATGTAAAGCACAAGCAGTGGAGGCTTAGGCCTACATAGTTCTAATTAAATCTTCCAAGTACACTAAAGTGTTTCAGGCTTTTGTTTTAAGCCATTGTCCCATTTTATTTTCATACTGGCATCAGCATAGTTCTTTCATCCTCCCTCTCCTCTGTTCAACTTTATTTAGCACCTTTCTGAACAGAGTTGCTTTGCTTTCAGCTTGGTACACGTGGGATGAGAACCTCCTGCTCTGAGAAATAATTCTATGGGAAAAAAGCACGCCCACATACTGTCACCCCTGCACATGCACAACTCAAGGTGACAAACCATGTGTGAATATTTCAGAAATGCTAAAAAAAAATTATCATTGCGAGTAGACTTTCCCTGCCCGCTGCTCATTCCAGCCACTGCCACTGCTGTCTGCTGCCCCTGTCATGGCTGTGTCATCTTGCCTCCTGGACAGAAGGTTAGAGCAGGTAACAGCACTCACGGTAGGTACATTTGCCTCTGCTTAGTAAAGTGCTCTGTGTGTGATATATTCCCAGCATCTCTTTTGGTACGATGTTATCTCATCATATTTTGCAGCTATACATATTTCTATTTGCTATTAGATATTTAAAAGAGAAAAAATATAAGCCTTCATATTTTTTAAAAAACATAATCTTTCAATATTCTTCTTGGAAAGTAAATCTCAGAAATATAGAGGTATAACAGAGTGTAAACCAGCTTTCCATGATTTAAAAGATCAAACCCAATTTCTGCGGCAGGGAAACTGTTGAAGTTAAGATATTCTTTTTGGAGGAAAAATAAAATGTGTAATTTTTTTTTTCCCCTCTACCCTTGCTACTAGAAATTAAAAGTCAAATGTTATGTAAAAGTTTTGTCCCCATTCTTTTGGCTAGGGTTTTTCAGATTTTCTACTTTTGGGTTCCTGTCCTACCCATTTTTGTTGTTGTTGTTTTGTTTTGTTTTGTTCTTTTGACCTTTGATGGGATGAGTTGGGGTTTTTTTCCTCAGAGGAAAGTTGCTTAGATACCTGTACTTGTTTTCAGCTATTATGTTCATTTTTAAAATCAGTACCTATGATATTTTAATTACCGTTTGCTGCAAATTTCACTAGTCCCAGATTTATTTCATACGAGGCCCCAGAGTTTCACTCTGAACTACACGTAAACCTCCTGCATTCCTCCCGGTTTAAAACCGTATGCAAAGAAAACCAAAGTCAGTTCTGCAACTTCAGAAAGGTAAAATTCAGCACAGTAAAATAAGATGCATTGAAACACTGTTCTGGCTTGGCATGTTTCTGCATCTCTGTTCAGGCTTAAGGCTTAGCAGAGGTTAAACACTACCTGAGCAGGTTTTATACAGAGTTACATCAGCTGCTGCAGGAAAGTGCACACACTGCCAAGCACCAAACATGGGGAGTCACACCCTATCCTCACCCATCCCAGCACACAGACCTTTACCATGTGCTCCCAGATACAAGGTCAGGACAAACTCATACTGCTCAAATTGATGTTAACAGAGCTACCTTCAAAGTAGCTACCCTTAGGAAGTAATGCTCTCCATCAGAAATAACTAATGACCTTGGCAGATTTGTCAAAACTGCAAAGATTACTTTGTTCTACAGCAGAGACAAGTTCCCAGGTTCCACTAAGTTTGCTGAAGCTCTGCATCACAATATTCTTCTCCTTATGTTAAATATTATTCATTATAGGATAAGATATAATATAATAATAAATATTATTATATAATATAAATAATAAATAAAAGTGACAAATCAAATTGCAGATGAAAAGGAGGTTTAAAATTTTATGAAGATGAACTTTCTCCAGGGCTCTTGTTTTCACCAAGGAAATCAACTTTCAGTTGAGAAAACACATCACATTTCCTGAATAGGCTAAATATGGAATTATACTTAGCTCCTAATTTGACGTCTTCCAATTATATTAGTACATAGCACATAAATTTGTCGAGTTACTATAAACATTTTTTTGCCCTTTTTTGGATGAAATAGAGAAACATAGATGTATAGCTATCAAACAGCAAAGATCTTAATTTCTAATGAGCTACTGATACCAATTCTACAATCAGACTCAGAAATCAGCAGTAGTGCTGTGTTTGAAAGGAATGTTCTTTTTCTAATAGCAACTATTTGGATCCTAAAAGTTAAAATGAAAGTATTTATACTCCTATATCCTTAAAACATCCCTTTAAATATATATTAAATTATATGGTGACAATTAGTTGAATCTTTCTATACCGATTATTAATTCTGCATGATCTTATAAACACTTAGTACACAATTGTAATTCACCTGCCAATTCCAGTTTGTTTACATATATTCCACTACTCTCTGTTGTTATTTTACTCTTTTAATCTGAACTTTACTTACCTAGAGTGCAAGGAAAGGGAAAATAAAGAAAAAATAAAGAAGCCAAAGAGAGGGAGAGATAAAGTACAGTGCTAACAGGGTGAGAAAATCATCCTCTCTTCAGGTATAAACACTCATAAACTTCCAGCAAGGAGGATTTGGTTGTTGGGGAAGAAATCATCTGGTGAAAGCATATAATGCACTACACCAGGATTCATCTGTAGGAGAGTCTTGAAGATAAGATGGGTCAGAATTTCAGATTTTATTGTCTCCAGGAATTTCATCAGTTCATGATGAAGGGAATTTACCAGCAATAAGAGTTCAATGAGCAGACAGGAGTGACACAGGATATTGTTGTGCTCAACCTTCACTTACTGTTAATGACCTATATTGTCTTACAGTGGATGAAGGTATATGCTATATTGGGCAACTGTATGTCACAGCACGCAGGCATGTGTGTGTGTTTGTGCCTGCCTGCTCATATCTTCCGTGAGGCTCCTGAGGGTCAGACTTCAGGCAGAGCAGATGATATCATGCTTTAAGCCACACAGAAGAAAAAAGTCAGGGGAGAGGGGAAGGGAAAGAGTGTGAAAAATCAAACTGGCTCTTAAGGACAACTATTTGAACCGATGTTCCTCAGGAGGGAAAGCCAAGGGTGCCAAAGCAATGGACAGGGTACTCATCCAAGCTGCCCAGCCCTGAAAGTATTTTAATGCCCAGGAGTGCAGCATGAGGATGCACTGTGGGGAACTGCTGCCCTGCATCTCAGATCCTAGTTATTGCTTTTAATGGATTGTTTTATGGACTGAGAATATATTGAAAAGGAAGGGAAAATACAGTTTGTTTCAAAATAAGCCTGTCGTGCAGCTTGGTACCAGGTAAGAAAATGGAAGAAATCAATATATCATCAGTATTTTTTACTGGTTCTTTCTTTTCCATTTATTTTTGTCCTTATTAAGTTATAAATTATATTCCTGTCTGACGGGACAGCTGAAAGAAAGGTTCATCATTACAAATATAAGCAGCAGAAAGAGGTTCTGCAGATGGGAAAATTTCAGAACTTAAAATATTAATCACCTCTTAGTGATTTCCTTTAAAGTATTTGGAATTTTAACGGTCTGAATCTGTAATTCCTTTTACCCTCTGTTTTTACCTACCTCTGTTCATTTCATAACCTAACATGTATTTCCCCAAATAAAATAATATTCAGTCTATCCTGGATAAATTAATACTATCTCCTTAATTTTGAAGCTGTCACTGTGTGCTTTCCAGTTTCCACTGCAATTGTATTGTGTAATGATTTCTAAAGTCCATTATCTCAAAACTTTATCAATCACATTTACACTTTGAGAAACAAAAACCAAACTTACAAAACTCTTGAATTTGGATTTAACTACTGGATGTCACAGAAATTATGGTTGATACTAGAGATGATACAATACTTTAGTTAAGCTGAATTTCCCAGTGGTGGCTGCAGTGGCATAGAATTAAGAAGGAGTAGCTGAGATGACAAAATATATTTGGGTTATAGAAGTCAGGGACTACATGCCCCCAAAAAATGTTTTTTAACCCACTAGATTCCACTCCAAGTCAGTTTTGGCTTTCCCAACTGCACCCATTCATGCCTGCACAGTGTTTTAAGGTTCCTTCCAGGTCAATTGCCCCTGCTTCAACCACGTCTATGCTTCTGTTTTAGTTTGGTCAGGAGCTTCTTGTTCATCTGTACAGACCGTCTGACATTTTTGCTTGATTTCCTACTTGTCTGGGTGGACCGTTGAAGTAGGTTTTCCTTGAAAATCTTTTCTCCATCACTCTTGGGATTCTTCCAAGATCTCTGAATGGGTCAAAGTCTGCTCTTCTGAAGCCCAGGGCTGTGATCCTACTTTTTTTGCCTTTATCCCTTTCTCTTGGGACCATGAACTCTACTGCAATCAGGGTTGCCCCGATCTTTACAAACCCAACATGTTCTTCCTTCTCTGTAAGTCTGAAGCTGAGCGGAGTGCCTCCTCTCTTCAGCTGCTTAATCACCTGAGTGAGGTAGTTACCATCAACGCATGCCAGAAACCTACCAGATTGTTTGTGCCCTGCTGTGTTTCTACTCTACAGGTACCAGGTGGTTGAACTCTCCCATGAGGACCACAGAATGTGAAGCTTGTTCCAGTTGTCTGATGGAGGCTTCATCTGTATCAGGCCTGATCACGCTGATCAAGCAGTCAGCAGCAGACACATACCACAACATCACCTATGCTGATCTGCCTGCAAGTCCTGATCCATGAGTTCTCAGCTGGCTCATCATCCATCCCTAGGCAGACCTCACATTCCCACTGTTCTTTCACATAAAGAGCAACTCTCCTTCTGTACTGTTCCAGCTTGTCCTTCTGAAAGATCCTGTATCAGCCACTGCAGCATTCCAGTCATGTGAGCCATTCCACCGTGTCTCTGTGGTCCCAATGAGCTTGTAGCCCTGCAACTGAACACAGAGATCTAAGTACTTGTTTCCCAGGAAAGGTATATTCCCCATGATGTGTTCCCTCAGCATTTCCTTGTTTGTGTGGACATACTTGGAATGGTCACCCTTGTGCCCTGATTCATTGTTTTCAGGGTGTTTCCTGCCCACATAATCCCACACCATTTGCTTGACAGCCCAGTCCGCTTCCTCACTGGTGGGCTGTCATCTCACTTTCCTGTTAAAGCTCCCCTCACCAGCCTGCTGGCAAGGATGCTTTTTCCCCCTTGCTCAGGTGGATCCTGTCTCTTCCTAGCAGTCTTTGATCATCAAAAAAGGTCCATGGTGATAAAAGGTAACACCTTGTTGTTGACAGCAGCCATGCAACTGGGTCCTGACGGTATCTGCCCCCTCTTCCCAGGGCTTTTCCTTTCTTCAGCAGGATCAAAGAGACACCACCTAAGCCACCCATGTCCTTGACCACCACGCCCAGCACCATATAGTCACACCTGATGTATTCCAGGTCTCTCCTGGACTCCTTTCTGGTGTATGTGTGGAAAAGCAGCAGGGATTAGGAATGGGAGGACTGGGCAAACCTCTCTGCAGCATCCTAGAGTTTACCCTGGCAAGCAGCAAATCTCCCCAGACAGCAGGCTGGGTCAGCAGATGAACAAATGAGGAGAGTTATCTCCAAATTATCACACAACAGCAAGTCAGTTAATAGCTATCATATCCCCCTGACACTCAATGCATGTTCATCAAACAATGTTTATAGCGAACATGTAAAACAACCCTTCTAATTTCATCTTACTTTGGGAAAAACACAGCAGTCCTCATGGGTACTGAATGTTACAATTTTTTTCCTTAACATAGCATATTCTGATGCAAACAAAGTAACCCAGAGTACATAACAGCATCATTATTCTTAGTAACAACTGAACATTCAAAATGGTAAGGAGCAAGATGAAGAAAAGGCGGGGGAAGGGGTGGGGGGGAACCCAAGAAATCCCCAGTGCTAAATAAAAGGATTTGGATGCTCTGATTGTCAGACAAATGAAAATAAAAATATCATCATATTGTTTCCCAAAGACAGATTTTCTCATGAATGTTAACAGAGAGTCATATAGAAGACAAAAGTGGTATTATTCTGCTTCATTTAGCAATGGTAAAACGGAACATGCGTTTCATTTTATGTATCTTATTTTAATAAGGTTATAAACAAACTGGACAAAATTCTGATGAGAACAAGAATGATGAAAATTAGAATCATGAACTAAGAAGAAAAGTTTAAAGAACTGTTTGTTTAGTAGTACTGAGGGATGACTGAAGGCTGCCAGTATGAGGCGGGAAGGACTACAGTGAATAAACTCAGTATTAAACAAGAGATATCTAGGTTAAATATGATGCAGGGTGAAAAAAATCTCCTTGTACAGCTGGTTAAGTGCTAAAATGACTACACAAAAATATTATGCATGCATTTTCAACATAGGAATCAGTTAGGGATGATACAGATACACTCACGCTGCCTTAAAACACAGAGATGGATGAGATGATTTGGAATGTCTCTTCCAGCCTGGCTTTTCCACAATTCTATAATTCCTTTTGATCTAAAATTTTCCTTCAGAAAGGAAGAGGAGATAGCTGCTCTACTCCCAACAGGGCTGGTTTGGTTCTTTCCCTAGCCTTTTTTACTGAAGGGGTATGCAATACTTAGTTCACCACAGAATATAAAAAGTAAGAAAAGCAGCATTTAGCAGGTCGATAATCACAACAGAGGTGTGAAAAAGGCAGCTTCACTTCCTCCATCATCTTGTTTTCTAATTAGGTGCTGACAGTGTGGTTGACACTGTGTAAGATACAGAGATAGTTCTTGCTCTGGGGAGCTCAGTCTAAGAGCCCAAGAATGAAGATCCCACAGGATTAGTTTTTGCTTCCATGTGCTGATAATTTTTCACTGTAGACCTATGAATCACATTCTAAACTGAGACAGAGATAAATAGAAAGCCAGCTATTTCAGGTGAATAGGGACTTGAAAAAAATCTATGCAACGTGCTGCTTTTGGCAGGAAGAAGAACATTAATATAGAAGTAAGTGCTGAGTGGCATGGATATCATCACGCTAGCTAAGAATAGAAAAGCTCTGTCTCTGCTGTTAGAGAAGAGGTTGATCACTCTATTTAAAATATGGGAGTACTTCATGGTATATCTGGCATTTAAATGTGCTATTAATGAAATTCCACTCTTATTCAGAGTTGCTAGCAAAATGTATCCCCTGAGCAAATGGTCCATCATCATTGACTGACAGAAACACAAATGTAGTCATGAATTAAAAAAAAAAAAAAAGAAAGAAAGAAAAAAATCCAAAACAATTAAGCAATTATGCAACTCTGCATAATTCACATTATGGATGTAAAAGTCACTACAAACATCAAAAGAATATTTCCCATTCTATTCAGAGCATAGCATGGGAAATTTTCAGTCAAACTAGTACTATTTTAACACCTACCTGAAATAAAACTCCTGAGGAAATAATGATAAGTTTCAAAATATACAGAAGCTCATGTTACAATTCAACAGTTTTGAAAGGCAAATAAACACAGAACAAAAGAATTCCAGGTAATTTTAACTATAGTCATTCTTTATGTAGATAAACATGCAACACTGCTCTGCCATAAAGGCCAGTTTTCATTTAAACAGTTTCTATATCACATAATTCTTCACTGCTGAAGGCTTTTGACTTTCTATCTAAATGTGTAGCAAAGACATAGTGTATGAGAGTAATAATATCAGTTTCTGATCTCTCTAATTAAGATTATTTTATATTTTAATTTAAATTGGCATTGTAAATTTGTCATATTTTAAGATTGTTGATCCAAGTTTAACTGCTTGAGTTCTGCATCACCAAACTTTTAGAAGTTGATTTACTTTGCTTCTAAGTTTTTGCCTACATTCAATCATCTCTGATTGTGTTACATTTAAAATAACCAATATTCTGATAATACATTTCAATGGAAACTTAAAAACCCTTAAATCAGGGATTGCTACACCTTAATGCAATTCAGCCTAAAGAACTGACTATTAATAAGGTGGTTTGGGAGGATGTGTGAAGCACATGCAGACAGATTTACTTACCAGTATGTCTCAAGGCAGAATGAATCAGCAAGTAGTTTGTAGTTGCGTAGGAGGCTTCATTACAGGGGTCTGGTAATGTGAAAAGTATTGCACTGAGCTGCAGCCGACAAAGAAATGCCTCATACTTTCATAAGGGAAAGACAGAAAAGGGCAAGATTATCATTTTTGGCAATGACAATACAAAGATGATGTAACCAAGTAGTAATGGTATACAGTGCATCATCACAGATAGGAGAGTACAAGAGAAAAAAACATTTTATGTAGTGTCTGTATAGGAAGCCTAAATTAAACCCATTACGTTCTACAAAGTGTGGGACCTGGAAGATATTTTAAGTGTCAATTATCAAAAATTTATTTTGCCAGGTTGGAAACAAGACAGAAATACACATTCAGATTTGTAGAAATCTTAAGATCTTGATATACAGATATTAATGGGAATCAAATTTTTAACCAAGTCATTGTCTGTTGATCTTCTTTTAACATTTCATGTTGATATATGCTCATTATAATGCTCCATGGAGTCAAGAATGGCTGAAAAATAACAGGCCAAGAACTTAAAGGCAGATATGCATGACAGGATGACAGGACCAGACCTTAATTTCCGTCTGAGTAAATGATAAAGAGGCCAGAATAATTCCTTAAACTCTTTCTGTGGATTGATACTTCATCCAAACTTCAAAAAAAATCCCTTCAAGGTTGAATAACTGTTGTACTGACAGATTTAACTGAAAAGAGAAGAACCAAAGGACTGAAGACAGGTCTGGAAAAGGATCAAGTAAATAAATGGATCCGTGTCTCAAGTGGCCATAGGTAAACAAAGATCTGGACAGAAAAAGACAAAGGATACAGTATGAAGAAAAAAGGAATTTTGCCAGTGCCTCTTCCAATTCCTTTGTAAAGTCATCCCAAATATCCATTCCAGAGTGCTAGAGACTGGAAACATATCCTTTCCCTGTATACACTTCTTTGGAAAAGTTTGTAAGAAAAGAAAGAAAGATTGCAGAATTCCTGCGGCTGCTTTGCTGCTGTTAGGTACGTGGTTGGCAACTGGCAGAACAGTGCGGCTGAGTGCTGTGTTTTGAGCAGCCACCTGGGATGACAGTTGTATGCGCAACTCTGTACGTACCTGCCCAATGGACTGACTGAGCACACTGCTCTCTCAGTGCTCTTTCACTTGAAAGTAAATTACAACACATGCAGCTTCAATTGCTTTCTCTTCCTAACAGCAAATGTATGAAATAACACCTTTTTAACCATCAACAATTCCCACGTGGCATCTCCAACTCTAATGCTTCTTCTATTAGTAGTGACTTCACTCTCTGCTCCTCAGATTTCATACTGCACTCTCAGTCTTCAGACATTCATCTCTAAGCACTGTATATAAGAAACTACAGATCATCCTTAAACTGTTCATTAAGAAAGGTGAAATAAAACTAGACGATTCCTAAATAACCTTTAAACATTACCAAAAAATGTATGAGGAGTTTTCTCTGAAAGTATGAATTTTATTTGCTTAGTGCAGGAGTATGTGTGAGTCATAGAATGTGGGAACACTAAGAGAAAAAAATCCCTTGAACTCAGTTCTGAAAACTCTTGGATATATGTTCACACTATAGGAAACAAGAAGCAACAGATTCCCCCAGCTGGCAAGTATCTTCCTGTGGGACAACCAGGCTGTTCTTAGCCAATGTGTAACAGTGGTGGAACACAGTCTCAGGTTCTCTGCAATCATGGTACAAATTTCAGCACTGCACCCACTTGTAGGAATATCCTGTAGCTACATACCATGTGAAGTTTCCAATATAATATCCCTAGTATTACTGCTTTTCTGTCAGTATGTTTCAGTGACTGCCAATAAAGAAAGCACCGATAACGCTGTGCAGTCTGCAAGAGTTATTTCTCATCTGTTTCAAAGATGTCAGTCACAGGAAATCTTTAGCCAAATTTTAAGGCAAAAGGAATAAAATAATTACAATAAGCACATAAAAAAAATTAAATAAGTGGTGATTTATCATCATTTCTAGGGTCTTCCATTTGCCAGGGATGCAATGAAGGTAACACGTCAAGAAAAGACCTCTGTAATGAGAGCTATAACCTCCTCTGTCTCCTGAGGTCTCAGGTCCTTATCACAGCTCAGCCATTGCTTACCCACAATCAATCTTTTTTTTTTTTTTTAATTTTATTTTTAATTTTGTCCCTGATTGAAACAGAATTGCCTTCACCCCACTCAGACCATGGTGGAGTGAACTGCTGTTCTGTGACCAGAGACTAAGTGAAGTCCTAAATAAAGTTTATCCAGTATTATTTTGCCACCTCGTACATTGCAAACCTGATGTGATCTTTTACTCACTCAACAGCATCTTTAATCACATATGAAAGAGTATAACCACAGTGGAGTTTTGATTTATAGACACCTTTACTCTAAAGGGAAATAAATAGGGATGCTGTCGAAATGCTCAAAAAAAACCCCCACCCATGCTTAATGCTTTTCAAATACTTGACTTCTTTCTTCTTTTTCTGTGTTTTTTGTGTAAAAAAGCAAGTCATGATCCCCAAACTTCTTCAACTGCTTGATCTTGTAGCACCAGGGTTTTGTTAACACTTGAGTTCCTGGGTCTAGTGACACAACTGTCACTGTTAGACACTATTTGAAATATTTACTCATTAAGCATCAGCACTTGAGGCTTCGAACTATGCAAATGAAATAAGAATCATACCAATTGTATTCACTTTGTATTCATAATTATAAAAATTATACAAAGCACATGGGAAAGCAGAATTAGACTCATGACCTCTGTTGATTACCAGGAATGAAGCACTACACCAACTTGGAACAGTTTGAGTGCAGAAACATCCATTCTTTCACAAGCTAGCAAAAGTTAATCCAAGATACTTTATGCAAATTTATCTAACTGCCAGCAGATATGATTGCTGTGTGAAGAACATTTCAGCTTGTACTTCAATCTAGTTAAGAACCTCCATCATGAGTATAATGCTGTATGGCGTTATTTTCATTTATTTCTGCTATTTTCTTTCAATAGAAATTCTGAAAGTCAATCATATATTCTGTATTTATGCTCTGTTGCCAGCTTTCATTGAGGCATGTGCTGCAGATTCCTCAATGGCATTACTTACCCGCTTAAGTTGGTGCAGAAATGTCTCTGGGTCCCACAGTAACAGGTCAGAATAAATAAATCTTGACGATTTTCAGTGCCCTGGTGGCACAAATTAAATTATAAGCAAGGTTTTAGTTTTTATAGACACAAAAATCTTAATAATATCAACTTAACTTCATCTGTGCCACTTTACTAGAGCAAGCTGAATTTTCATGTTGAATATGCAGTTAGCTAAAAATAAAAGAATTAGTCTAATAAATGTTTTCTGATTAAGTGTTATAAACAGAAAAAATGGATATTGCAGTAAGTCAGCTATTTGTCTGGGTACTGTAGGCAAATTAATGTTTTAAAAAAGTAATGTCTATTTGGAGTCAATAAATTATAAATCCTAACCAAAGAAAAGAGTGAAATTTGAAAAAAAAATATTTTTTTTATAAAATGATCTTTCTAGTATGTTGGCCAGATTTCTTTATCCCAATGAATAGCAGATTCCTTAAGAAACACTTTGTATTCCAGGACTTTAACCATTTGTGTATATTAATCCTATAGAACAAGATCTATGTACAGTGAAATTATGAGACTAACACTCAGCTTTCTCAATACTCTTTCCCTGGTGCAGAATAAAAAAACTTTAAAGCTGGACACCGGTTTCTTAATTCTACAGGTTGGAAGACAAAGAAGAAAAATTATATATCTAGTGCCAGCACCAAGCTAAAATACCAGCTGCATGGAAGTGAATTTGAAGTTTACTATTTATTTAACCTAAGCAAGCTGTCATCCAGTTTAAAATATTTACTACTGATGAAGGTGCTAGTAAAGTAAGATAAAGCCTGACTTAACAGTTCTACTATAACTACTACACAAAT
The DNA here is from genome assembly GCF_023634155.1 of Falco peregrinus. Classification (NCBI taxonomy): domain Eukaryota; kingdom Metazoa; phylum Chordata; class Aves; order Falconiformes; family Falconidae; genus Falco; species Falco peregrinus. The sequence continues at coordinate 66,961,145 of NC_073723.1, forward strand.
AAATACCTTCTCAAAACTCTGGTTTTAATAATGTATAATTTGCAGTGTAGATTGAATTTGTAATGTTTTATCTTCACTGGTGATACGTCTAATTCTTTTCAGATCAGTGTTTATAAAGACTGTGTTTATACACATCTATTGGGAGCTGAACAGGATTTTCTCAGAAATCTTGATTTTTTAAATGGAAAAGGACTAATTTCTATCCAACATTATTATGTCCCTCTGTGGTAGGACTAAATTGATATACTTGAAAAACTGGGGGGTTGCTGTTGATTTTGGTTTCTGTTTTAGTGTGCTCAAACCAAGACAGAAATCCTACACACTGAAAATACTGAATCCCACAAAAACATTTAAAAAAAACATAACTCTGATAACTGATCCACTTTTTACGTGCTTTACAGTGTGCTGAAACCTCTGAGTGGATTGCCTAATGAAAGTATCTGACTGGAGGGTAACATCCCACGGGAAAGTGATTGCCTTGTTTCTTGCATCACTTCAGATTAACATAAGGCCAATACACTCAGAACAAATAGCTGAGATCAGTACTGCCTTGGCCAGGAAAAGGACTACATGAGCTTGCAGATCTCTACTGCATCTGACTTTTAGTATTTTACGGAAAGTGAACCCACTTTGAATAAGGACTCAGCACTGCCAGAACTCAGGTTGGACTGAACCAACTAAGAGATCTGGTTTGCCTGTTCCTTTTTGTAAACAGCAACCTGAATTTCCAGATCTTGGCTTACCTCAATGCAATCAAAATGTGTATTTCTAATGCCTACATTTGCAATGATACTGTGCACTAAATAGACTGCCAGAGGAAAACAAACTAGGGAGATACTACTTCAGTAACGTGATTCCTTAAGTAATCAAGACAGACACCAAAGTGAAACAAGCATTCAGAGACAGCACTGAAGGAATCACAGCTGAGGAACTCTGACTTGGGCTGCAAGCCTACCCTGGGGGACCCTGTTCGGCTTTCACTAGCAGGACACCACCTCTACATGTGAATGACTGTGAATTGTATGGCCATGCCACCGTGGGACACAGCAGAAAATAATTTAAATTCTAAACTATCTTATTGAACCAAACAATCCGGAGAGGCAGAATTAATTTTTTCAAAGTCAAGGCAATAATTTGTGTGTGGCTTAATTTCTGATTTGATGAGTGGCAATGTTTACTGACAAAAAGCTAGCAGGTACTGGAAGACAGATTGGGATTCTGTTTCATCAGTGCCATCAACAAATGTGCTGGCTAAAATAGTTTCAAAAACCTTCAGCGGTGCAGGCAGGAGCAATCTACCTTGAATTTTTGAAGTTTAGATATCTCCTACAAGAGTCAGGCTCACTGTTTCATTATAACGTTGAAATTGCAGTGTGTAGATAAAATAAGACCGAAATGAAGACTCAGAAGGATCATGCTAGGAAAAGAACTGTTATTTTTGTCTTCTGGTCTTTCAAATGCTAGGAACTAAATTTTCCTTTCAACTCATTCTTTCCTAACTGAGAAATACAATAAAATATTGAATGGCGTCTATTTTCACTCTGGAAAATGGGAGATTCTTTCTACATTCACAATATCAAATCAACAAACCAGTAAGCAAAACTAGTTATCTTTTGAAGGCTGTTCTATCATATTACATAATGATCTTCTCCCCTGTCAGAGAAGCCTGGTAATTTGCATCAGAGTTGTCAGTTAACTGATGCTGAACAGGCACACATGGAAAAATACTAGAAAAGGGCTTTTTCTCCTCTTACTGATAGTGCTGGAAAAGAAACCATATCAGTTGAGTGGTCAGTTAATTTCGGACACTTTGGAAAGTACATAGACAGCTACACAGAAAGTACCTGGGCATAGCTGGAACTTTTTCTCCCCTTCTTCCCTTTTCCTTCTTTCAAAAAGTCTCCTTTTAAAGAAAAGGTCTTTTTTTTCTCGAGTTAAACTTCCCTCCTTCCCTTGCTTTTTTTCCACACCATTGCTAAATGGTCATTTTGTTCCTGAAAAAAGCAAGCACAGAAGAGCTTCCAAAAAAAATCCCAATCCTATTTTCAGACCAGGAATGCCCTCACCATGTAACATAACAACAAAAATATGGTACCTTTCATGTGTAGTTACAAGGTTCATCCATGTAATTTCATGGATATTTGCAATTTCATCCTCTGGAGAGATCCTATAGCTTGCTGAAATGCTGAGAACCTTGGCCCAATGGAAATACCACCATGGCAATGACCATTAGTATATGAAGTCTGCTATGTAATACATTGCTGCTGCGAGTTCTGTCTCCTCCATTTACTTTCTCTTAAAATGACCTTTAATCAAAGTAATGTAATTCTTTTCTGTCATGCTAGTTCCTTTCCCCAAATAAATGATTTTTTGCATGCTATATAATTGAAAAGATAAATTACAGTGCCAGACACTCCCTAAATTGGCACGGATTTCTGGTTTGCCTGTATCAGAAATCTGAAAAACAATGAGAGATTTACTTACCTGGCTGAATAATTTCTATTACCTTTTCCCAAGCTCCATCTGGGTAAGGTACAATAGAACAAAGGTAAAGACCAACACACTCCAAAGAGCTCTTGATGAAGGATAAGGATCTGTCCTCCCTGAAGCATTCTCAAAATAAAGTCTTCCATTGTATTTGCCTTCGATATGTATGCCATAGATTGGATGCAAGACAGCTAGATTTTCTTTATGAGTTACATTAAGTTTCATCCAGGATGTCTGAATTATTACAGCTTTTTTTTGGATATATGCATTCCAGTTTCACCTTCTCAGTAAATTTTACAGTTGAATCCACATGATTTCCTTCCATGTTGGCTAAAGCACACACAGAAATTCAGCTTCAGAATTAACGTAATTGAAAATTGAAATTATAGAAAAACTCAGAAACAACTTTAGGAGTACTGCAAGCAAAACATTGAAGAAGTAGTTCAGAAAAAAAAACAAAAACAAAACCTAGAAATTATTATGACTTCTAACCTGTGAACGTCATTGAACAGTTAAAATTTGTCTGAACCACAGAGCAACACTTAAATTGTCATCATAGCTGTCATGATGCAATAAAAAAAAAAAAAGGAAAGATGTTAGCTAGGAATAAGAAAGCAACCTTACTTCCACAAAGCTGGAGAACAATAGTAAGGAGAGCTGCACTGTCCACCTCAAATAACACCGGAATCAGCGCCTACAGTGTGACATGGTTTTATTCAATTGCTGCACACCATGTGCCTTTCTCACAGGATGTTTTTGCTTTTGAAATATGAAAAACATCATGTGCTTTTTACTTTCACATGCTAAGAAACACCAAGCTTGAGGTCTCAGTGCAGTTGCATCACAGAAAGTCTAAATTGCTATCAAAATCCACCTCAGAGTAAAGTTTTCATTACTAATGAATCTCTAGCAATATGCTTGAATACTATGATAACTGAGGAAGCAGGGATCTTTAGGTTTCATCAGCAGAAGCAAGCAGAATTCTTCCACGCCATGTATCCAAGATCACCAGAATGTCTCCATTTTTCTGACACCACAGTTCAAATTTTATCTATTATTCAGGAAATACAAAGTTGAAAGATAAGACAGTTCCTATATACTAGAGGTCATAATTCTGTGGCTAGTTGTAAAAAGTAATGTCTTAAAGTCTGAAAAATTATTTGTGAAAATGTTATGACAATGTACTTCGGGATCAAAATTATACAGCTAGAAAATTCTTAATCCAGGGTGTAAGAAGCCTGAGTATTCATGACTCATGCTGAGACTTGTCAAAACAAGACCCACTCTTACATTTTTTATGGATTTTTCTCAGGACAACAGCAAGCATTTTTGCACCTCAACACACCATAGTTTTATGGAGCTGCTTAAAATTGGAACAATATGATTGATTTGAAGTCAAAACTAAGCTTGAATAATGGTTAAAATTCTTAAATGAATAAACAAATGTAATTTGAACTAAAGCTAATGACAGACAGTAATACTTCAGGTGAATAATTACCTGGACAAGCTTGAGCAGGACTTAACACTACATCTGTTTAAAACGTCTTCCACAATGCAGCAACCTATCTGGACACCAAAATCTATATATATTTATGTGTATGAAGCTAGGCATCTTTTAGGATAATACAACATTTATAACATTTTCAGTGACTCCATTTTGCCACTGTCACTCCCTAGTTAGATCTGTAAGTCTCCATTGTTGCAGTTGCACCTGTTTCCACTCCACATTGTCAATAAACACAGAATCCACCAAATGAAGAAGTGATAAAAAAATTATACTCTATAACACTTCTTAACTTGAGAGGATGTATTACCTGAATAATAGCCTATATTTACTCTTAGCAAAAAATAAAAGGTACTATGCTTATATAAATATATTAATAATATTTTAAGTACCTTTTTGTTAAAATTTAGAGAAAAAAAATTATAAAGGTTACTTTCCACAATCTCTTAAGCTGACTTGATTATTGTGTTCCTGTTATCTAAAACAATTTTCACTGAAGATGCAAATATTTTATTAATTTTCTTCTTCTGGAGGGCCTCTCCTTGGAAGGGAGAAGATCTGATATATGTGAAAAGACAATTAAGTGCTTTTTTTTTTTTTTCTTTCCTTGTGAATTTTGACCTCCATGGCTAGCTTTTATCAAATTGCAGTTGCAAAAGAAGCAAAAAGACCAAGTACGTCTCTAGCTTGAAATATAATTTTTTATGTCATACTGTATGTGTATAGTAGTTTACAAATTAAGTGGTGTTCCACAAAATCTAGAGTAGAATGAAAAAGAGAAACATATGTCAATTTTTTTTACTATTGTTATTACAATTAAAACATTTCACACATCTATTTTCTTTAATTAAAGTTAAGATAAAGTACTCAGGAAGTGTCCAAAATGAAGACAAATTCCCTTACATGAAAATTATTCTTCATTCATCTGTTTTTATATATGTAAATTACAAAATTATTTTTCTGAATTTCATGTTTGTTTCTCTCCATCTGGCACTGAAAGAAAAACAGAAGTTAAGAAACGGATGTCCAGCCCCGCATGATATAAAATGTTAATTTTTAAAGACATTTATTTGCTGTTCAACAGACACAGTCACTACAAATGTCAGGGATTCTTGGTCAGCTAGTCCCAAGAACAGGGTCTCTTGTCACAGCTGCTACAAAAGCAGCCTGTAACCAGAGCATCACTGGGTCTCCCTCTAAAGGATGCAACCAGTACAGGTCCCCTCCAGACACCAGTACAACTCCCCTCTGGACACCTGGGCAGCACGCCTGCAAGTCACAAATCAGAAAGCTGTAGGCACTGTGGAAGCTTACTTTACTGGTATAATCTGGGAGCAGGCACACACTTAAAGCATCATATTTTTACAGAAGATATAACCTATAAAAAGATAAATACAAACCATCTCCACTCTACCCTCCTGGGCAGTGGACATACCAGAGCAGGCAGTGTAAGGGAAAGTCCACTGTGCGGCCCCCTCCCTTCCAGCCTCTCCTGGTACCACCATTCCCCACAGTCCAGCTCTTCTTTCCTACTAATCACACTTTCTCTCCATCCTTTGAACCAAAAAGCAAAGGAAGGGAAGGCTCACAGAGACAAACAACAAACAATCCATATTTAGCTAATTGTTGGCTAAATGCCAATTACAGTTTGACAACAAAAGCAGCACGGTGGAATTTTCCAGCTGACTCTACAAATTGTAGGACATTGTTTAAAGGAGGGGGAAAAAAAAAAAAAGCTAGAAATAAAGAAAGAGAAACAGCAAAAAAGATTGTGCAACCAACAGAATGGAGATCTGCAGCTTGGATTTTAATCACGACTTGAACATACATCTTCAGTGACCCTGGGTGAGTCATTTCATTTCCTGGTGCATTAATTTCCCAAACTCCAATACATAGATAATATATAATGAATGCTGCTGTTTCAAATCATGTTACAATAATCTCTGTAATGAGGTTTTTTTAATGGAAATTGTTATAAAACTGTAGAGGATAAGACATACATATAGGGCCAGCACAGTATGTTAATACCCTTTTTAATGATTCATTAGTATTTAAGATTTAACAGATAGGCCTGTAGCAATAATGCAGAAAGGGCAGCAAAAATACTTGCAGACTGCTGCTACCACCAGAAGAAAAGGCCCTAACTGTGGCAGTGCAGTGGAACAGGAGACAGCTAAGCAGGAGACCACTCCAGGTACCACTTCAACTAGAAGCATGAACAACTGGAAACTGATGTGGGCAAAAATGTTCTTTAGCGTCACTGAATTTTTAGTGAAGATAATGAAGCAAACGCTCCGGGAGGAGGGATTTTAGCTATTTTTAGGAGTTTTAGCTATTTTGCACTTGGTTGTAAGCATCCCTGTAGATTAGCTGTAACCCTGTAGAAACCAGGTTAATCAACCCAGAACAACAGTTCAGTACCAAGTGACACAACCCCCTGTTTCTCTGTGGATGGGGTTCCCCCTGTTGCCAGTGTGCTGCCAGGAAGGACAACATCTCTTTTGCCATTCACCGTTCTGTATTTCTTTAAGCAAGATGGCTGAGTGGTACAGCCAGATAAAGGCAAAAGAATTCAATTTGCTTTTTCTTATTCTGCATCTAATTGAACCAATAAAGCCTCCCAAACCGGATTAATCTATAGGCATGCCTGATTCAGTAACATAATGGTTAGGATTCTTCAGTATGTATTCATTAACCTTGGAGAAGATGTTAATGCCAGGTATTCTTTCAGAGAGAAATAAAAAACTTATGAATTAAGTACAATGGTATTTTGGAGATATATGGGTAAAGATGCTTCAGAGAGGGGAAAAAACCACTCTAAAATGCTTTCCCAAACATAGAAAAGTGAAAAATATATAATCTACATACTCAAGTTCTTGTTAACTTTTTATTGTTGAACACACTGGCCTCCAAGAGCCTATGTTATATGGATTATAGTACTGTGACGAAATGCTTCAACCAAAAAAAATCATTCTTTGCAAGAAGTTATGTATTCAGGAATCTTTAGGTAAAGGACTATGTTCCTACATTTGTGGAACTGGAAAATAATTTACATTTTTGGAACTGTACCATTAACTGGGTATTCATCCTAACATAACACTGAACACTTACACGGGTCAGGAAGCTATGGACTGTTGGTGACAAAAAACACAGCTGTAACACGATGGCTAGATAACACTAAATGTCGAGATTCAGGAAGGTTATTTTCACAGCTTTTTTCAGGGAAGTTATTCATAAGTAATGGATGCCAGCTGAACACAGAAAAGCCATGTTTAGTGACAGAGTAAGCTACTAATGGTGTAAAGGTCTGATTTAGGCAGTGGAAGAAACACCACTGCTGAACAGATTCTGAACATCATCAAGCACTACTGCTGCCAGCTCTCAAGTGAAAGGTGTGTCGGTAGGAGATAAGAAGGTTTGTGGTATTTTTCACGTTCACTGTGTAGGTAAGGTTCCTTTGATGTGTTCATAGCAGGAGAGTCTGCCTGTGATGACTTCCTGAACCCCGGTGAAGTTTGTGTGTCTGCGTTTGAGGGGGGGCATCCTTAAAGCAGCCATTTGAAGTTTTCCTCTGTCCATTCAAATAAAACAAAGAGGAAATCATGACAAAAAAAGTGAATTGAAAATAATTATGAAGACAATGAAGAAAGGCAAGCTGATCTACCTAAAAAAAAGAGAGAAAACCTCAACAAATAATCCCAAGAAAATATCCAATTTTGTTTATATTTTTATTTACATGATTGCTTAACGATAAATGCTATCACCATGCCTTTTCTACTACCTAAACATTTTCTGTTCAGTATTCTTGACTGTAAATGTCTGCCACTGATTAAGGCAATAAAGTACTAAAAACATTTTATAAATTCTTTTATAATAGGAAGATAGCACTGGGTTTCTATTCACATTTTGTTCATAATTAGTCTATGCATTTTCATCCAGTAATAACATGGAAGACAGCATTTGAAAGATATGAATTCACAAAGTAGAAAATCACAATTTGAGTCTCTAAGAATTTAATGTACTAATACTGTATAGTTGACTATGCTTATTTCTTTCAGTTTTGTTCTTGTCTTCCTGTTGAAGTCTCTGATTTTATTAGTTTCCAAAAAGTGATATTATTTGGAGAAACCTGAAATTTTCAATTTAATTAAAGAAATATTAAAGCAGAAAGGCTTCAAGGTTCTCACACAAATCCATTATTGAGACGGGAAATGGACCTTTCCATTTCAGAGCAGCCATTTCCATACATCTATTATTTTTCCTGAATTATCCTTTTCCTGGTTCAACTCTATATTTTATGTCCATCATTTTGCTAAAATATCTGTTAAAAGTCAGTTTGAGGAAATTAATGTTGCTGGATTTTTTTTTTTCTTTTGCTGGCAGAGGCTTACAGAGCTGTTTCTTATACAATACCCTCTGGTACAGCCTGGGTGTGAAAACTTCCTGCAGAGGCGGCTCACTGAAGGTTGAAGCTATCCTTAATTATAGGATGTTGTCAGCTCAGATGTGTCTTCAAGAAAGATCTGTAACTTTTATATGGCAAAGAAGCTTATGACTTTTAAAATGGCCTTCAAAATCCAGGGAGAAAATGAAGGAGAGCAAACAACGGATCTTAAGTATATGGCATCTTTACCCTTTTTTGTTGATACATCCAGGACCTGACACACTACCTTTCTAGTGAAAAAAAGTTATCTCATGCATCTTCTTTTTCTTAAGCCCTTTTTGTGCCCCTTTATTGGGAAAAAGCTTGGTAAACAGCAAAGTGACAGTTAATCATTTTCTGACAATGCACATATCCTTCCTACAAGATCAACTCAAGCAGCCAATGCTACCTAAAATCTGCCTCCGACACACAACTAACTCAGAGAAAACCAAAACCAAAGGAAACCACCCCAAACACCAAATGCCAAACCCAAATATCCTCGAGTTAGTAGTGATGATGCATAAAAGCAGAAAATCGGATAACTGCTTCGTTAGCTATTTCTAGCTTGCTGAGTTTTCTATATAGCTTTTTCTGTTTATAAAAAAGAAGGGGGAGTGGGCGGGTCCCACTGGGCAAGAGAGCTGGAGGTTGCTGGTGGTGCTGCGCTGGCTGCCCCGGTGGAGGCCAGCCTCCCCTCACCCCACTGCCGAGACGAGCTGGGCACAGCCAGGTGTCGAGGTGGAGACTGGGGGAAGCCAGGCCATGTGCTCACCAGGCAGGCACTGTCTGGAGGAGTTGGGAGCGGGTGAGATGGGATCCCAAAGCAGACAAGAGCCAGGGGCTGTGTCAGGCTGCCTTCAGGCTCAGCACTGGCTGCAGGGGGCTGCTGCGCCAGGAGGGGTGGAGAGGCTTTTGCAACAGGACTAGGGGCGAAACCTGCTCCCATGAGGACGCAGGGTCTGGGGGGAAAGTTTATTGTCAAACTCTCTTATTTAGCCTGTGACATCTATCGGGTTTGAGATCCGACTTTCTAAAGAGTTGACATGTTCTAGGTCATTACTTGTGTTCTGAAGAAACACAGCCAAGTACACTTAGGTCATGCCTTGGTACGGTGCCTTTGGGGAAAACGGCAGTAGTTCCTACTTGCTGACTTAGCAGTTCTTTGCACAGAAGGAGTTGTATTTAGATTTCCAGATCACTAGCTTGGCAGAAATGCATGGCCACTTCCTTTCCTCTTCTTGATCTTTGACTGGTTTAAAACATTGTTAGAGGTACCAATGCAACCACTCACACTGCCCCTCGAAAGAAACATAGTTCAGAACAAACAAGCAACCTCTTCGCCTACAAGTACAGTACTTGAATTTATTCAAAATAGAAAACAAAAAAAATTGCTTGTAGACTCTTGAACAAATAATGAACTAAACTCACCCCACTCTAGAGGGAAAAATTACCTTAGAGGGGATTTAAGAAGGACACAGAAACTATGTAAGAAAAGCTACCTCCTACCTAATCTTTATGCATGTGGTGAAATGGAACAATCAACAAAATCTAACGAAAAACTTTAAATTCTGTTCTATTGTAATGAAAGAGGATAATCTGTTGTGTTTGGATTTACTTTGTTTTACCTTTACACCCCCATATACTGATACATAGCAATTCCTGAAGTAAAAATCCCTTTCCTACTAGAATCTAGAACAGATGTTTCTTGAGCACGCTGTTGCTTTGCAGAAGTTCATTTGCTTAGGCAAAGCTCAACAAAACAGTAAAGTTTTTTTCAAGAAAGGTATCACAGCCAGCTGTAAATTAATGGAACCAAGGAATATCTGCTGCAATCATTTGTTTTAGTAGAAATAGCATAATTGCACCATAAACTCCTGCTGAATACACTACAACATACTCATCTGTTTTATGCTAATGTTGTTCGAGAGAAATCAATGATATTTATACTGACATAAAGCAGTGGTGAGTCATATTCTCAATTAGTCTCTTCAGTCTGTGATGAAGTATCAGAGATTTTTCTTTATTTTCTAAAATATAGCCTGTAACTGTTCACTGATTTCTAAGAACCTGAAAGTTTAACTACATCTATAGGGCTTCAGAGCACCTATTACAGAATCATCACAAGTTATTTTATCAGGATTTAATTTTTAAATTGAATTACTGTGACTGCATAGGACTTTTATTTCATTAATGTGTTCAGAACAAGAGACACCGATCTCTGTCAGTTTTTAATTATGTGCATGATTTATAGGAATCATAAAATGCCTGTGAAGTAACATATCTGCTCAAAAAAGGCTCAAATATCCTAACTTAAATATCCTAACATATTGATGCTGTTATCAATTTAAAATATTATGCTTTCATTTTTATAGTTGCGTTCAATTTCCCTTAGTTGAAATCATGTGTGAAGCCCCTGCCATTTGGAAATATAACCCGTTTTAAACAATCCAAAGTTTACAATTGCAGTTATTTCTTTTCTTGCAATTATGATTTTCAATTTTTATTTCTTTTTGTTAATGTGAAATATATATTTTTTTTAAAAAAGGTAGCTATCTGAGTTCATGATGTGCAAGTGTTCAATGGCTTACCAGAATATTCTGGCACCCTTGACAAACAGGAGTTTAAAGATACAATCCAAGGTAAACCTTGCTAGGATAATTTTAAAAAGTTGGTTGACTGAATTTATGTTGATCAGGAATAACCAGAGACCTTGATTTTGCAGGCAGTTCATTCCTAAAGAACTAATGGAAGAGGGCTTCTCATGCACACCCTGGACTGTCACACATACAGCTTCAGGTTTTGGATTATTCAAGCTAACAGCCTGGATCAAGAACCCCAAGGTCAAAATTGCATTTATCAACTTCCTTGCAGTAGCATTTGTATCCATTCCAAACTATATTTATTTTGCAATGGGAAACCTGGATATATAGCATTAGTATTTTTTTATTATTTTTCAAAGCATATAATGAAACATATACTGTGTTGTTATGGCTGTGTTTTGTCCCTGGATTCTTGGGACTGAGGGATTTGTGTGCTGGTTTTTGTTGTTTCTGTTGTAGATGATGGCAAATGATATTTCCTGGATATTGTGTTTCAGTCTCAGTGGGGTGGTTTTTTGTGGTTTTCTTTCACAACTGAATCAACTGTATTTTCTATCAAGCCTGAGACTAATACATATGTCCCTCTCTATTTAACTAGAAATTCTATTGCTTAAAAAACCATAAATATATAAATATACAGAATGTGGCAGCTAACAATGATGATTCAAATGATGAATAAATTCTTCTGAGAACAAAGAAACAGATTTCCTGCAGTCCTGATATTAGACATTCTTTGTATAGGACAGGTAGCACCAAAAGCATCTTCAATAGTTCTGTTTGCTTTTTCTGAAAAGATTTTGTTAGTTACTTCTGCAAACAGAAATTTCTGACACTTATATGACCTTCTGCTGCATTTGAAAAAAGCTGTCATGTTTGGTATACTGATATATGAAATGAAATGAAACAAAACAAAACATTGTCAGCATTGCTAGCTACCACGTAAGGCATTTCCAGTAACTTCACCAAATCATAGATTTTACTTCTGTGAACGGGCTGTTGTATGAAAAAATTTACTCCTTTTGAATGTAGCGGTAACATGTAGTGATTGCAAGAAAGAACAGAAGCACAAGACTCTACTCACCGCCCCACCAGGCAGCCAGCCTGGCTTCACAGGTGGGTGAGTTGCTTGCTTTTTGTCCGGGACAGAAGCTGGTGGTGGCCTTGCGCACCATTTCATTCTCTGCTGGTCAGCATCAGATCATCTGTAACTCTAAAATAGACTGTTCTAGTTCCTGTGAAATCAGAAGAACAGGTAGAAATATTCTAACTAAACCAAAAAGAACTACCATCGAGCGTAGGAGAATGGCAGAATGGGGACGTTTTAAGCAGAAGAAATACAGAACTGGAAAAGTACATTATGGTATATTCTTTTTATTTTCCATGGAAAAGATCAAGGGCTTTGCTGTGCATGTTAACTTGTACCTTTACACTGCCATGGTTCGAGCAATGCCATCGTCCTTGGGCGGGTGAATTTGTACCAATACAAAATTCTGTTTATTCATCACTTACTATTTCATTCACATATGACAAAGTGAATATACACACAGAAGTCAAATGTACATAGTATCTTTGTAAAAGAGACACTAATAATATTGCTACACTGGTATAAAAAAAGCCCACCTTAAAATACTGCAATTATCTTGGTATAAAAAGATCCAACATTAAAGTGGCTGGCACAGAATCTGTTGACTGATTGTTTCAACTGCAATTCATAGAGTAATGTTCAACAAAAGTTTAGAACTGCAGTAATGGAAAATACCTTAAATAGGTCATTGCTAAGCACAAATTTTAAAAAAAAAGGAAAAAAGGAAAATAAAGATCAAACAAATGAAATTCAAACAAATTATGATGACGCAGATAGATGCTGTTTTCACAAGTGTTTATAGCTGTAGTCTTTTGAACTTATTTACTACAAGATCAGGCTATTTGACCTATCATGTTATTTCTTTTTTTCTTTTTCTTTCTTTCTCTCCTCTTTTTTTTTTTTTCTTTTAATGTTCAGTTTTAGTTAGATTCCAAACTGTTGATTTAGCACTTGCCACCTACCACTGTTTCATCTCTAACTGACAATAAAATTATGCCAGCATGTTGGGGAGAAAGCACAAAATATTTTGAAGAGTCATATGAGAAAGTACATAGACTGTTAAGGATCTCCCAGCACAGGATAAGATTTATTACCATTAAGACATGTTTCAGTTCAGAGGAAGAATAAAATAACCCACCCTGAAGAGCTACATTCTGGGTGATTACATTTTGACCTCAATTCATGCTATATTCCCTAGTGTGTTTGTCCATACAATAATGTTTCCCCTGCTGGGATCTAGTCCAACATCACCTATAGTTAGATTTTTCTATTGATTTTTATGGTCTTTGGCTTCTTAAAATCAGTTGTTGTTACATCCATAACATTTTTTTTTTCCCCCATCCTCATTGTTCTGTCATAAAATGTTTTTAAAAGCATACTGGATAAAACCCATAATGGTAAACTGCATGTTTGACCACATAGAGACTCTGAATAATACCAATGGAAGAAAACAAATCCTTACAAGCCATTGCTGTGCTACATTTTTTTCTTGATTTTGTTCTTACAGGACACAAACTTCCTGTCACTAAGAAAGTCAGCTTTACAAACAATAGTCAAAGGCATTTTGTGATTCTAACCTCAGTCACTTAAATATAACCATTTAAAACTGTATAAAAATAGTTGCTTTATTCCTTTATTCAAATTGCAGGGTAGGGAGTGTGCCCTGTTGATGTATGATAAATGCAATAAATGGGAACAATGCAATGGTAAATTACTGTCAACAAATCCCCAAAGTGAGCAGAGACAGGTTTTTCTCCTATAAATATTAAATGCAAAAAATAGCAAGGAAAGAATTTTGGAAACCCTTATTATTTTTATGCTAAGCATCACCACTCACTTTCAAGTACTAATTATTTTGGCCACTGCTGGGTCACTGACTCCCCCTGCCCAGCAGAAGGCACAGCCGAGGAGCGGGGGAGGGTAAGCCCAGAACTGCAGAGGCAGCCGCAGGTTTCGCAGTGCATCAAAACCTGAGAGCCCTCCCCAGTGGTTACTCCAGCTTCTGGCAACCGCCTGCCGTATGGTTCCATTTCTTCTCATGAATTAATACACATTTTTGTAGGGATGCTTTGCAAACCTTTAATTATTGCAGAGAAATTTTGGACAACACAAGATTTTTCACTCTAGGGTAGCATTTTTATTAGGTCAGAAACCAGCATGCAGGTGAATTTAACGTTCCTTTTTTAAAACTTATTTTTAATGCTGGAAAGTGTACATCTTGCAGGCACAAAGCAACCATACCAAAGCGTCTAAGGAACAGTTTCCGGAGCTGTGGTTTAATGAGCAGCTGATGTCTTCATTTATGCAAACAGATTAAAAATCACATCAAAAGTTTCAGAAAAATTGTGAATTCCAGCGACACTGGTTCTATCTCCAGGACAAGCTTGTGTTAGCCCTTGAAAATTCATGGTTATTTGCCATTTATGAAGAACTTTCACACCACAGAGAATCTAAATATAAAGGCACTCAAGCTCGTGCATAGTCTCAGGATTCACCAAATTCCAGGTTCAAGGAGTCTCTGAAATTCAGATAAAGGTAGCTCTAATTGGAAGCAACTCAAATTTTTTATTCAGGTGCTATTACTCACCTCTGAGAGATACCTTTCTAGAAAAATCTCCTGAAGGACAAGAAAGACTCCAGCTGAAGAGGGGCGAGTCACACTCCAGCTGCCACGGCAATGGGAAAACAGCCCTCTGCAAATCCTCAGAGAGTCCTAGAACGAAAACCAAGAGGAAAGAGAATTTTCCTCTTCCTGATTTGGTGAAATCCACTTTTGAAGCAGAAGCACTTTGAGCTTTTCTACCACTCTAAAATTGGATTTATGTAATGAGTACTGCTATTCTGATGCTAGCATGTTGGTTGCTGTTGCCTCACTTGAGAGTGCATCTTGAGCTTTTGAAGAGGTTTTTTTGTTGTTTCAATTTTCTTACCTGCCAGTAAGAAGCAAAAGCTCTTACAGAAATTATGTATGGATAAGTATTGTTTGTGGGTTCAGATCTGCTCTGTATTGGCCCTAAGAACCTGCAGTGACTTCATCAATCCTGCCTGACGGATGAGAGATTTACTTCATACACGCATAAAAAATATTTTTCCCCCAAGTTTCCTATGAGTCTACACTTTCAGAATATTTTTTTTGTCTTAACTTCTTTTTTGGCTATTCTTGGCAAACATTAGGTCAAAAGCAATGATCATTAGGTCAAAAGCAAAAAAAAAAAATTCTATCTTTTCTAGCTAACAGTAAGTTAACTAGAAATTATCTTACAGAAAGCGATCATATAATATGCATGATTTGGTGTTGTTAACCTCAGGCTTCTCAAGACAGAGTATCAGCATTGATGCTAAGTCAGAAATCCTCTTACAGAGTGATTCTTTTGAAAGCAGACACAACTTGGCCAGCATTAATTGTGAAAGAAAGTACAGAAGATTTTCTTCACCCTCTTTCTTATTTTTCAAAAATTCTGTCCAGCTGAACATGTATTGAACTAAAATGGTTCACAAATCAAAGACAAAACCGATCAGTGTCTTACCTATCCCTGTCAGCAATGGACCAAGAATGCTTAAGGCATACGTAAACCAGCTTTTCCTTAAATTTTCAGGGAGAAGCAACAAACAAATTGAAACTCGGTTGCAGTTTTTCCTTCTTATCAATAAATTTAGAAACTGCATTCAATCAGAGCTTTCCTGCTTGTGGTGGGTCAGCCAACCTTGTGGGTCAAGATAAAGGCAGTTTAATGAAGCAATAGCAAGAGGCACATACACAGAAGTAAAAGAAAACAAAAGATGTTATTTTCTGCTTCCCATCAGCAGGTGATGTTCAGCCACTTCCTGGGAAGCGGGGATTCAGTATGCCCAGCAGCTGCTCCAGAAGACAAACATCATAAATAATAAATGCCCCCTTCCTCCTCCTTCCTCTTAGCTTTCATAACCGAGCAGACATCATATGGCATGGAATACTCCATCAGTCACTTTGGGTCAGCTGTCCTGGCTATGTCCCCTCCCAAGCTCTTGCCCACCCCCAGCCTGCTGGTGAGAGGCGGTGGGGGGTTGGAGAGGCAGCCTTGATGCCCTGTGAGCTCTGCCCAGCAGCAGTCAGGGCACTGGTGTGTTATCACCACCTTTCCAGTCACCAGTTCAAGCACAGCGCTGGGAGGGCTGCTGGGGGGCTCAGCCAGACCCACTAAACTGCCCTAAATAAAGTGAATCAGTAGTCTTTGACCAGTGTGTCTTTTTAAGAGATTTGGGTGAATGCAATGTCCTCATGGCTTGTGATCTCAGCCATACAAGACTTGGGCTAGCATAAGTTTACTGTGAAATAGCTTGAGTTCTGAAGATACTGCTTATTTCAATTCTGAAAGTAGTGTGTTTTGGTTTTTTATTTCCACCATACCCTGTAATGTCTCATAGCATCCAAGTAAACAAAATGCCACACATTAGAAACAGTCTTCGGTTATCACATCAGCTACATCAGATTCCACATTTGGAAATGTTTTGTTTGCTACAAAATACTTATTAAACAAGTTTATTCCAAAACAAATAATGAAATCTTCTTTCAGGTTGAAAGCACTAACTGCATACAGTGATATGTTTGGGTAAAGTACTCAGAACATTGCACCATTGTTAAAACGCATAATTTAGCATTAAGAAAATGGTTTTGCTTGTGATAACTGTCACAGCTATTTATTATGATAACTTCTTGCAATGGACTTGCAAGGGAAGGAAGCAAGGTTATCAAAGTTCTCAGCTTTTTGCAGAGAAAAGCATGTTCTACAAGTTGCAGGGTATATCTCTGACAGGTTAGAAACACCAAAACGGGTTTGTGTGCATCACCCGTGCTTTGTAAAACCACACACCAACACTTCCCTGCTAGCTTCTTGAAAATCATTAGTTGTATTTGGTAGTTAGAATTACTGTTAAACTCAGATTTAAAAAAAAAAAAAAATCATGCGACTGTTGGTTTTAAATTGGGGAAAACAAACAAAACAACAGATGTTGCTTAGAAAAAGAGCCATAAAAAAAATTGTAATACTGCATGTACTTTCCAATAAAACAACAAGGAATATTGAAATGTGTTTGGTTCTGCTTTAATTTTAAAAAAATCACCATTCTATTTCAGGCTAGCATGATAACAATGGTCAATAATTTAAATAGCATAATTGTTCATCTGAAGAATTAAAAATGCCAAACCAAATTTAAGATTCATGTATTTGATAGTCACTAATTGGAAGAATTTATATTTTTAGGCCCTGAATAATGCGTTATTGGATCTAGAAGGTAGATAATGGTGCGTCAGGAATCCACAACAGAGGAAAAGAGACAGAATAAAAGCAGAAAAATACTAGCATTGAAGTTACTCAAAATTTATTAAATTCTCTGAAAAAGCACACACATCTTAATAATATATAAAAAATAAAAAAACCAAAAATTGAATATTAATCAAAAATCTTATGAGTTTCCTGAGATTTCTTTATAAATTAGATTATTTGTATTTTCAGCTGAAGTGGAAAGGAAATATAAAAATTATGTGGAAAAAAAATGAACTTGTTTCCAAACAGATCCATCATGTATTTATTAAATCCCCACCTAACTCCAACTGTCTCCCAACATTTCCATTTTGAACAGAATTATAGACTCATACTCAAAAATCATATCCAGTATTGATGTCTACTAAAATTACATTCTGCTTAGCAGACTTGCACACATATACAAAACACTAAGGACCAGGATCTAAAAAAATAAAACTTCATTCCTGTTGGCAAGTGAGCAAGAAGCTGTAATGATGACCTAACGTCCAGATTAATCATTCAGAACTGGTCCATGTGTTTATGAAGAGTGAGTACATTTGTGAATCTGAGCACGTTTGTTTGCTCTAAATCCAATACAGACTGACACGCTTTGGATGCAGGAAAGCAGGTGCTGTAAAAATCTTTTCCAGTGAAAATGGGACCAGCTTTCCCACCCCATTTTTCTTTTCTTGAAAAGGTGGTGGTGGTGGAGATAGGGCTGGTGAGGGGAACATGCAGCTGAATGCCAAACTGAATTGTAAAATCCCTATTGTTAATCTGCAGCATCTAAAACACCAGTTGCAAAAACAAGATGTGCCCAGCGGTAGCTGGCACTGAGGCCAGAGGACACAGACTGACCCTTGTCCATGGGCCAGACCCTTTTAGGTTACAGTGAGGAGACTAACCATTTTTGGGGAATGCCCAGAGGCCTCACAGAAGTCAGGTGACTACCAAAAAATGAGGAATGCACATGAATAGAATCATTTAGGTTGGAAAAGACCTTTGAGATCATCAAGTCCAAGAGTTAACCCAGGACTGCACAGTCCATCACTGAACTATGCCCCTCGGCACCACATCTACACATTTTTTAAACACCTCTGGGGCAGCCAGTTCCAGTGCTTGAAAACAGGCAGGCAGTACGGGGTGGCCACCACCTGTCTTGATGGCTAATACCATTTCACTGCTTTTTTTTTGTGCTTTCTCAACCCCTTTGTATCATCTACCTTTTGCTTTTTATCAGACTACAAGCTTTTTAGAGCAGTATCACCTGCCTGACTACGAAATTGTAACACACCCGGTGTAACATCACAACAGGTGGTGTATTACTGAGCCTCCTCTGCTTCAGCAGAGGGTTAATGGCTGGAGACCAGGGGAACATTCTGCATGAGCCCCGGTGGCAGCATGGATGATGGGCTCTCCTGCAGAAAGGCAGGGGATGGCACAGCTCCAGCAACTTGCTACAGACTGGGAAAAGATCTACTACAGCGTGGCCCAGGAGCCAAAAGATGAGCTAAAAAGGATTGACATGTTGTGAAACAACTCACTCTCTTCGAAAGTAATGGCAGTATGACTACTATCACAGCTGTGCAGCTCCTAGGAGGCCATCTGGGGGAAAGATTTGAAGGGATCACATTGTTTTTACAACCAGAAAAAACCTCAAGTGAACTGTAGAGTGTCCCTCAACTCCCTGGAGGACAGCAATCTTCAGGTGTCTGCTAACCAACATTTTTTTATCCCATAAAGACAGCAAAAACACTTCTCTGAAAGACAATTAGATTTGAGAAGCTGCCACGGGAATGTCTATGTTACTGTGAAGGAAAATCCTTATATAAAGCAGGGTCAAACTCTCAGTATATGAAATTCCCCTCCCCAGTCCAGCCAGTACTGGTCCATCATTCCACTGAAGCCACAAGCCTGTAATTACCATAATTTGCAAGTCTGATGTAGAAAGAAACCAATGAAAAACTCCACTGGGGCTGTATAGTTGCTATGACTGAGTGAGGAGAATCCATAGTTCCAAATCGCTGGAAAAGCAAAAAATAGTGCCTTTCTCACAAATGGTATCTTTTTTTGAGCATTTTCAATTAGGCTTAAAAATCTGTTATTCAAAGGTTTGAAAACTTCATCAGCAAGTCATGAATTAATGTCTCTATTAGCATGAACACACACACACACAATCAAAACTAAATTATTTTAGGTTTAATTATCTTACCAGTCAAGCACAAATTACCTCTTTGAAAGTTTTGAACATGCAATAGATGACACATCAGTCTTGAAAAATCTGAATGCCTCATTTGTAGTGGATTTTATGTACATACCTCTTGAATTTAAAATAACTTCTTTCTTGATTAGAAACCTATCATAAAAGATAAAGCAACCAAGTAAGAGCATGATATATCTGCAGTTAGTGCAAATGGTAATTGTGTTCTGCTGGATAAGGATTTTCAAGAGACTTTTATTAGAGAAACTAGATGCACGCTGAATATTACCTTTTAAATCCTGTAGTCTATTCAGGGAATCCATCTCCACTTTAATTGGGCTTTCCTCTGTAGGATAGGAAATGATTTTACAGCTCTTAAAATTTGAAGGTAATTTAGGATTTAATTTTCTTTGAAAACCCAAACATGATAAATAACACACCCTTGAAAACAGATGCATCTCCAAAATTCTGAAATTAAATATAACTGTGAATGAGGTCCCCATATTTTAAGTTTCGTTCATGAAAGCTACTAAGACTAAAGTTTCTTGTGAGGCCAATTGTGCTAGTCTAAATGCTGGTGAACAGAAATTATAGGATCATTCATGTTTCATGACCCACCTCTTTATTAGCACACAGGAAGACAGGATGCAGCCCCTGTACATCCTTGATTTTTGAGGGAAAAGGTGACAGAGTACAGTCCTTTAAATAAATAAATGCATAAACTCCTCTTTCTTTAATCATGAAGGATAAAAGTTTTAAGTATTCTGTGAAGACTTTGTACACAAGTGAATACAGATTTGATGTACATGCCCTTAGAGGCTACAAATTGGTTTGGTTTTCCTGAGGAGCAACACCAAACAGGAGTACTTACCTATGCCACCACTACCGCTGCTTCCCACAATCGTGAAATGTTGCAAAATGCTGAGAAAACAGCAGTTAGATCTATGCTCATTTTTGGGATAAACACAGCACTTGCACTAAGGCTTACTGTAATAACACATTTATTATCAATTTGTCCAGAATTTTCAATATGAATAATTTCTTCAAGAAATTACAGTTTCATAAAATAGAAATGTTTAATTAAAAAAAATCCAGTTCTTCTATGTTCTTACTATATTGTACTTGCAGTTAATGAAGTCATTCAACTACATAGCCCTATTTCACCTCACTAGATCCATGTGTATTTCTGTACTCTGAAAGAGCTCTTATCATCCTTGCTGAGTGGTTACTTCCATTGGAATTGATCTAGCATTGAGTGCTCTCACTTTTTGTGTCTCTGAAAAAGAAAGCGAACTGGCAATCTGCATTTTGACTTACAACCTGATTTATGAAAGAAATTATTGCAGTTTAGTATGCTGAAACGTAAGTCTCTGAAGAGACTTGGCACTTGTTAGTCTGAGGGGAAGAGACCCCTCGACCAAGCCCACACAGTGACAGCTGCCTGCTGTCAAGTGCTCTCCTGCCCTGCAGCTCACAGTTCTGCAATACTATGGGACAAACATGACAGCACTTAACACATATTTTGCAAGTTACAATAATTACATAATGTATCAAGTGGGAAAGAGTCAGGCTCTAGTGGTCTATCATTGCTTTTTGTTTGGTGGAGGAGCAAGAGGTTAGCTGATAATAATATTTCTAGTAATAATTTAATCCAGCTACTATAAGCATCACACTTATGACAGCTGAATAATATCAAGTCACACATTATTTATAAGCATCACAAAACACACACATAAAAAAAATCCCCTTTATCAGTGGAAAATACTTTCATCACGTGGTTAGGAAAAAAAGACTAATTACAGGTAGACATGGCCTTGCCACAACTCTTTTAGAGATGGTACCCAAGTTCTGCTTTCTATTTTCTCATTTTTGTATGTCCCTGGCATAAAACAAAAATTTTATGTGTTGAGGGAAATCTAGACACCCTGCTAGGTATTTCACAGGCATGTTCAGGCATCAGTGTATTTTCCTCTCAAACCCATTTAGCACAGAATACTGAAAAACTTCTGACAATAGTTACATAGCAGAGGTTCAAAGAAAATACAGGCCTGGATAACAGACTGGTTTTTTCCCCCTCAATGGAAAGATTTTAAGTGTTAAGTGTTTATAAAATGGAAGTCAACAGATTGTGCCTCAAATATTTTCTATGATGTTGTAACACAGGGGTCCTCAAACTACGGCCCGCGGGCCAGATACGGCCCCCCAGGGTCCTCAATCCAGCCCCCGGTATTTACAGAAACCACCCCCACTGCCCCCCCGCCGGGGGTTGGAGGGGAAACCAAGCAGCCGCAGATGACTGCCTGCCACTTCATCCACGCGCCGGCCCCCTGTTTAAAAAGTTTGAGGACCCCTGTTGTAACATAACTAACTGATGCATGTACCCCATATTCTGAATAAACTGCTACGTTAAAGTAACTGTCACCTATAGTATTATCAATCAAGAGCTCCTTTTCAATTGTTAACATCTTCAAAAAATGCAGCGGTTTGAACTTAAAATTCCTTCAAAACTAAAACACGCACCTTGCTGTTCTATACCTAATAGGTCTAACACACGACTGCCAACATCTTCAGTTCTTGAACATAAGTATGCACTGTACACATCTGCAACATTACAAACTACAATCCACCACCAATAAATTATCTCAGTTAAAAAGTCCTTTATTAAGACCAATCCAAACCAGCAATTCTAATATTTTACAGTAACAATTACAATGCACAATTTTTTAAAATTGTCTTTTCACATCCTTTTCCTCTGTACATTTCTTCTGTGTACATACTTCACATTGTAGCATCATTATAATTTCCCATTGGGATATACAGTACATATAGTTTGAACCACAGTCCAGTTTCTTTGGTTCAAAGTGATGAACTCCTTCCACAAAGACTTCATAAATTTCTTCCATAACATACATGCTGCTGCCACAGGTATGTGAATTAGAAGCGTTTTCTTTACATTTCAGGCTCCCATTGAATAAGCTGTCCCATTTCAACATGAGAAGTCATCTGATGATCATTAACAATCAAGAAGCTGCACTATATTCTCTAAGCATTTTAAATAGTAGGCATGTAGCTCATTTTCTTCTGGCTGAGGAATAGCTAAAAGGAATTAAAAACAAGATTTGAATTTCTAGTTGATTCTTAATGCAAAGTTACTTTTTTCAAAGACTGCATTGAATGCCTTGCTAGAATTCATGCAATTTTATGATCTTATAGACATTAAGTGGCAAATGGAGTACTAATATTTTATGTTGCAAAGTCTGGTTTTTCATTTTTAAAGGCTAGAATTTCACAGCTTTCCAAGCCCCCCGGCTTAGTTGTGACAGAAAGAAATGAAAACCGCCCTTCAATTCTGCTGTGTTACAATGAGGTCATGCCTTGTTCTTCCCAAATTTCTCCTGGGGTAGGACAAAGTGGGAAATGTAAAACAACAACAGCCATATTGAAAAATTCCCCCACTTGCACTCAGAAGAACAATCTACCATTTTAGTTCAATTGCCACTGTAAAGTGATGAAAGATTTATTAGGGTAGGCTAGTTGAGAACCTTAAGGCAGGAAAATATAGATGACAGCTCCACATGACTGCAAACTGTAGCAATTACTGTTGTATAAAATTTTTCATACTCAATATTTTGATATTTAAATGTTTATTGAATCAAAAATCAATATTTCAGTCTAGGACTTTATCTTCTAAAGCAGCACATAAATACATGGGGATTAATGTTATAGGGTGCTAGTCTGTAAAAGCTGCATATTCCTACCTTACTGATTCAACATATTTTGAAAAATCTCTGATCAGTGGTAGTTATGCTGTGAAGAAAATACAAACTTGTCTATTTACTAACACACTACCAATATATGAAATGTTGCATTATGTTATGTTTAATGATTGACTTAGTAAAAGATGAGTTTGAAACAACAGTACATTGACAAAATCAACGGATTTGGGTGACAGTACAGAAGAATTATCATGCGATGTTCTAGCAACAATACATCTCCTTATTAGGATACTATAAATGTTCAGCACAGGCAGAAATTTTGTGGCACTTCTGATTGTGCAACATACCATGGGAACCTGGTATAAGCCCCCCCAGTTGATAAACCTATTTGAGTACATCTACAGAGCAATTAGAATTAGTAGGAAAACTCATTAGCTTAAAATAAGACATTTCGATGTTTTTGCAAGATCAGAGTCTTGATGTCACTAATAACCAATAAACCTATTATTAGCTACTGAAGCTCCAGCTACAGACCAGTATTTGAACATCTTTCAAAACTAATGCTCTTGAGCTGAAGATAGCAACCTTTGTATAAAGCTATTCAAATGACAGTTATGTTCAGTTACTTGAACAAAAAACTCAAGCTTTCAGAAAGTCAGTTAACTCATGGTACAGTATTTTAAGACTGGCACAATGATTTCTTCTGATCCCTTCCTTATGTGGCTGAACACAGTGAGGCTGAGCAGTATTAAGCCAAGTCAATGCTAAATGAACCATTTTTCTTGTCATTAAATTTAAGAATCAATGCAGAAGTGTACTGTGCAAAGAAAGCATCTTGGAGCAGGCACGATCAGACCTATTCTTACAGAGTAACCTTAGCAATTACCTCAGGTTTTACTTATAGTTTGTTAACCAAGAGGCATTTTTCTATATCTGTATTTTTAACATGCCTAACCATAAACCGTATTGTTACTCATGATTTTAGAGACAAAAGTATCCTTACAAAAACTTGTATCACAACAAAAAAACATTGTGATGATATAAATAGAAATGTATTAATGATCTACTTGATGGCAAAATACAGAATTGACATTACTTGGAAGCAGGACTTACTCTTCTTCGCTAACGAATAAGCCTCATCTATTCTTCTTCTTATTGATGGATTCTTCAAAGTCACTTTTGCCTGTAGCACACACAAACAAACAAAATATGACAACTTGATTTTCTCTGTCACATGTTCACTCTAAGAGCAACGTTTAGAAAATTACAATAATTTGGCAGAACATGAAATGCGGGAGTTTTAGAATTAGCATATGACTATATTATCATACAGACTGCATTTATATAAGTAGTCACAAATCACAGAAGACAAGCTGCTTCCTTACCCTGTTGTTTAACCTCTTAGCCTGTGCAGTTATACAATTAGAATAATAAAATAAAACTGCTACTGTAAACTTTATTTTTATTTACTGAAAGGTTACTGTATTGTTTACAGCATAGAAGTAACATTACAGGCTTTTCAAGTATTTCTCAACTACTAACCTTCTGATAGTTGTGAAGCAAAGCCCAAAGTGAAGCTGCTCCTATTCTCTGAACAGCATGACAGTCACTTTCCAAACAGGCAGACAGTACTGCAATGGCTTTATCTAATGAGAAAAATAAAATAAAAAATGCAGCTAGAAAAAGTCATCAAAATCACACAAATATATTTGCACGTCTCAGTATTTTGATGCTTGGAGTACACTTATTTCCATGACAAGTATCGGTACGGCAGAGGAATTACAGAAACTTTATAATCAGATTTCTTAAATTGAAATATGCTCATGAGATCAGTAGACTACATCGAAAGAAGTGTTAGAAAGTATATAGCAAAACAAAACCAAGCAGTGCTAAAAAATTAAGCCCTCAGTAATAAAACATGAATGTTACATACAGTCGTCAGCTATGCATAGGGACTGAGTAAGGCATGAAACTGTTTTATAACTCCCAACAGCCACAATTAAAAGCCACATCAGGATGGAAATTAAGACGCTTCTATTTTCCTTAGTAGATGATTTGTAACCAATGAGAAATATTTGCCACCTTACTGTAGATGCCTTCATTTCCTAGCCTTGCTCTGAAGCCAGACTCTTCAAGTTTGCTTGTTCACTTCATAATAAAAATTCACAGATTATGTAACTGAATAACGTACGCTTAATTAAGGCAGCAAATCAGCAGGAAAAAAATAAAAGTATGGTCACTGGAAAACCTGCTGAGAACTTACAAGAGACAGGAGCATGCTCTCTGCAATAAAATGGGGGAAAGAAACATGCCTTTTACAAAGAACTGAGAAAAAGGTTCTGTGCATGTTGTTACATCAAATATACGTGCCATGATTATAACTCTATCATTATCATGAACATTTTCCACACATGAAAAGACAAAATTCTTTGTCTTAATACCCATGACTTGCAGGAGATAAGGTTTTGTTCAACTGAAAGATAGGAACTTCAGTTATTTCAAAGTGACTGACTCAAAGAATCCTTCAACACCACCACACACTCCCACCAGAAGAAATACTATCTGTTGGAGAAACTGCAAAAATCCTTTCATTCACAATGTGTTACTATATTCAAATGATCAGACTCACAATAAATTTTGATTTTTTCAAAAACTATTTGCTTTTCCTTTTGCTATATATTATTTTCATTTCTTTTCTGCCAAAATATGTGTTCTGTAATTACTTCTATGAAAATAATTTTTTATAAAATTGTTTTTCTAAATAACAATATTGAGTTCTTGGTCAGTAACCCAAACTGTAATGAAAATATTCTAGAAGACACCATATTCTCAGAGTACAATAGCTTGTATACCCTTTAGATACTTACCATTAGCTAATACCTTTGGTTTATTAGTTGGACTAAAACATATGTTATGTAGAATAAGAAGTGCTAGATGTTGGCTGCTCTTGTGTTTGTATTTACACATTTCCACGATCTGATCTAAAAAGCCATTTATCTTCATGATCATCTGCTGTCCATCTTCTCCAAAAGATACGTTCAGTAGCAGCTTTAGCCAAAGAGTAGACGCATTACCAGAATTTTTATGACTTCCTTTTGGTAATGAGAGAGACAAAAAGTTCTGCAGGAAGTTACTCTGTCAGAAGGGAGAAAATGGATATTAGAATTTATAGTATTCCATGGTTTGTTCACTGCTGTTTGACTTTCCAATCTGCATACTTGATCAAAAACTAGCACTAATGTTTAATTTACATATTTCAGGAACCCATTGTTAGTCAAGGATTTTTTGAAAGAATTACATATGAAAAAGAATCCCCATCTTGGTTAAAACATTAATATGGTAAATACATTTTCTTCTGTAATAACTTATGCTGTGTAGATACATAAAAGTTGACTCAACACAATATATTTCTTTAAAGGCCAATTCCCATGACTACATAAGCTTTTTGCTTTGCATTTAGTGTTTCTGCCCCAAAAAAAGCTAGAAACAGTTTAAATGAATCAATGCACTACTTACTAGTGTATTATTGATTCCTTATTTGTTATGGCTTGTGTTATTAGCAAATGTTAAAGGTATCATAGAATCATAGAACACTGCAAGTTGGAAGGGACTCACAATGATCTAAATTGTACCACCACCACCCCCTTCACTGACAGCAATAGTGACGCCCTCTATTTTTGTAAGCTTTGAAGAAAAAGATCTGTGTGTTGTTACGGCATACACTACTGCTTCCCAGTCTCAGGGTTTGCCTCCACTTTAAGGATATTCTGAGCAGGTGAAAATCTATTCCCCAGTTGCAAGGGGTATATCTCCCATATGTTATGTTCTAACATAACATTCCTATGATGAAAAAAGTCCTTGACTAAATATTCCCAACCTCACCAACCTTCGACAAGTCATACAGGCATCTGGACAAAAGCAAAAGATCCAGCATACAAACTCTGTTGTGGTTTTCTTCACATTAGTATAATATTGGTAATTTAATTTTCACAGATGGAATTAATAATTCAGCATTGCTTACACTTAAGAAAGAGCTCAGGAGAAAGAATGAAGACTATCACATTAAAGTGAAACTCTGAAGACAGCAAAAGCCAAAACAATTCTCAGAACAGAACAGCCATAGAAAAGATCTCAAAGTCTTATTTTCTATCAAAAAGATTGATTATCAGCAATTTTGTAACTCTTATGACCAGATTTTACAGAATTAGCACCACTAAAGTTTTGTATCTCCCCCTGCCTTTTCTAACAGCTAATTAGGTTCAAGCATAAAATATTGTTAATGCAAATTGAAACAAATTGTTGTAATTAATAAACTACTATAAAAGATGCTAAAAACAAACACACTTTTAAATTTATGATTTGTTAGCTAGTTTTATCATGTCATCGCTGTAGCTGATTTTCTACATGGTTTGACTTCTTGTTTCAAGGTGTTGAATTTATTTAAATGATCAAAGTTAAATTTAAAAAAGATTTTTTCAAAGAACGTTTGATAAAATAGAGCAAGGACCATTCAATATATAAATTAAGAAGGGAAAAGACAGTACTTACATTCATATAATAAGGATATATTTGTATCTAACAGCCAGTTACTCACATAAAGGACACCTTCTCTAAAACTATAACTTTAATAAAGGTTATGTTTCACACAGTATACCTAAAGATTTATACAACATTTAATTTCTTGTTTACTCACATGCAGTTTGTTCTACTGTATGCTTACTTTCATGATCCACTAGTGATTGTTATCAACATACATAGGTATTAAAAATTTTACACCCCACTGAAACTGAGAAGTTATACAAGCTCTAGCAAAAATTGTGCCATTCCATATGCTGTTTCTGTCCAGAACATGAATATGACCAAATTACACACTGCAATTTGGGAACAATAACAGAACTAACTAAGAAGACACAATGGTTTTGATTCGCACAGAAGCATCTCTATGTGATCACAGGACACTCCATATTGAAATATGAAGGGTTATTAAAAAGGAAAAAGCATCCATCACATTCCTAAAATCAAGAATATTATTTACTTACCTTTTGAATAATGCCCCTACAGTCATGAGACAGAGCAAGGTTAGAAAGAAGACAAAAGACCACCTGCTGAACTGGGCTGTTATCATTTGACACTTGGGAAGCCAATTTCAAGACGCTATGCATTAATGAATTGCCAGATGCACTTCGTGCAGATGGAAGTGATAATTGTCCACCACTGGCCCAACAAAGTGAAGCACAACCTTGAAGAAATAAAACATTTATCATAGACTGCTCTTCCTATTGATTTTATTTTTTTTATGTATATGTACATTTGTCCTAACAGCTCAAAGACTGAAACGGGACTTTTGAAAAGATTGGGCTTTTTTTTCTTTGAACCACAGTGAAGTCAATGGGACATGCTTTGAATAGAAACAGGCCTGAAAGTGGCAGTTTACTGGAATAGGCGTCTACTGTTCTAGAATCCAGGAGGCAATTCTGTTAAAGAGAAGCCATTGCTCTGTGTCAGAAAGCCTCCTTGAAAAACAGAACCCTATCTACAGCATTATACAATTATTTGGCATCAGAATCTGAATGAACCCTCTGAATCTCAGAAAAAGACCTCCCTCTCTGCACCTCTCTGCACCTCTCTGCACCTGTAAAGGTTTAATAAGTTTCTTAAAACATCTTTCTGAGAAATAAAAGTGCTGTCTGCATCTGTCATTAACCTTCTACCACAGTAGCAGGCAAAATCCTATGCTACAGAGCTACAAGCTCAGATTAATAGAATCACAGAATCATAAATCGTTTAGGTTGGAAAAGACCTGTAAGATCAAGTCCAACTGCTAATCTAGCACTGTCAAGTCCACACCAAACCATGCCACCAAGTGCCACGTCTATACAACATCTTTTAAATACCTCCAGGGATGGCGATTCAACCACTTCCCTGGGCAGCCTGTTCCAATGCTTGACCGCCCTTTCAGTGAAGAAATTTTTCTTAATATCTAATCTAAACCTCTCCTGGCACAACTTGAAGCCATTTCTTCTTGTCCTATCACTAGTTACTTGGGAAAACCGACTGACACCCACCTTGTTACAATCTCCTTTCAGGTAGTTGTATAGAGAGATAAGATCCCTCCTGAGTCTCCTCTTCTCCAGGCTAAACAACCCCAGTTCCCTCAGCTGCTCCTCATAACACTCGTACTCTAGACTGTTCACAGGCTTCACTGCCCTCCTCTGGACACGCTCCAGCACCTCAATGTCCCTCTTGAAGTGAGGGGCTCAAAACTGAACACAGTATTTGAGATGCAATCTCACCAGCATCAAGTCCCGATCTTCCAGCTCAGGGGCTGGGTACCTGGAGAACTGGTCTTCCTATTAAAGACTGAGGCTAAGGCGGCATTAAGTACCTCAGCTTCTTCCTCATACTTTGTCACTATGTTTTCCCCGCATCCAATAGAGGATGGAGATTCTCCTTAGCCCTTCTTTTGTTGCTAATGTGATGATAGCAACATTTTTATTGTCTTTATGGCAGTAGCCTGATCAAGTTCTAGTTTTCTCCCTGCATAACCTCAGGACATCCTTGTGCTCCAGTGGCAGGGAACAACGAAGTCCCCAACATGATGATTGTGCACAAATATACTTATATACCTTTTTATGTAGTGGCATTTGCCATCTGCAACAACAGTTAACTTCTTACATGGCAAAAGTAAATAAAAATGAGACTGTTCATAACAGTTAAAAACATCTACATGCATTTCTTTGACTACACTAAGGGGAAGTAGTTAACCAGTTCAGAGTAGGTAAGTTTGTGTCACCTCATAAGCCAACTATTCTGAACAGAAAGAAAAAACATCATCAGTATAAAACTACTTGCCCTTAATTAGCAAGAAAAATAAAACCGCAGCCTAGAGTCACTGAGAGTTATGAAACAAGAAAGTCCATCAGAACTTCAGCTGGATTTCCACTGCATCACAGGACATGACATTTAAATTTTATATCCTGTGGTTGACATATTTGAACTTTCTCCATCCCATATTAAAAAATGTTTATGAAAAAAAGCATTGCAAGGTCATTTAAGGTCTGGAGACATTAACTTAAAAATAGGGTTAAAAAAAGCTCAGAGACTGTTCAGTTAATATATTTTAACCAGGCTAACTCTTTCATGGTATCTTGACAGGGAGAAATCAACAGATACTTATCTGTCTCTTCAAGCCATCAGCAAGTCATTACATGAGTCAATAACCAGGATATGGAATAAGACAAAAAGAACAGGCTTCTAGTAGTGGGGATAATTACTTATTAATGGAAACAAAAGGTTTCCTCAAATGAAGAAGACAATTCTTATGAAAAATACACAAATACAAGCTGCTGAGCTCAATGCATAAATAAATGAAAGAAATTTAATCAAGAATTAAATTAAGATTCTTGAATATTTCAGAATCAGAATGTTCTCAATAAGGGCTGAAGTACAAACTACATAAAGTACTGATACACTGTTCTCTGTGAGAGAATTCCTAGAGTAGTATTTCTACAGTATACTACTGAGTTTGGTAGGACTTTCATGTAACCTTCAAACATAACAATTTGAATTAAATGTTATTTAATCCTTTAATACAACTGTACTCTTGCTAAATCCAACAGACTGAAATAGGATCTGAACAAAAGTCTTCTTAAATATGTTAAAATCAAAACTCTTGATAGCTTTGATGGACCAGTGCTTTGACACTTTCTTGTTATGGTAGTAATAAACATTCTTTTCCCTTTATTATGCTTTTCTGCATTAATAATTCTGGTCAAATATTTTGATGTATTACATCACAGAGTGACTCTCATACCTGCAGGATAGTTTGCAGTGTAGACACAAAGCAAATGCAGAGCTATTTGCATTGAGGAGTCATCTATCAAAAACCATGGCCACAATGAATGAAGAACAGGAACAAGATGAGCTTTGAGTGCTGCCACCTGCAAGAACACGACAAAGAATTTAAAGTACTATACTATGAAGTACTTTCAAAATGAAGTATAAATAGAGTAAGAAAAGCATGCCTTAATCTTATTGTGTCCCATTACTTTGCTTTAAAAGATTGTATGGAAAGAACTGACACCCTTATTTGAACACTAATGAATTTAACACTATTCCAGTCAAAACCAGCACAAGTTTTAATTACTGAGACACATGCAAAAAAATTAAAGATTTATTCATTTCAATTGTGATTGTTCAAGAGCTCCCTATTCTAAGGTTTTATTCTACTCCAACTAAACTACTTACTGGAACTCAAAAAGCATGGAAATAGAAAGGTGCAGTTCTACAGAGCAAATGATAAAAAACCTTGTTATCAATAACAACCTCCTTTCTCCTCCAAGCAACTGACTCTGCAGACCCCTGATCAAAATAAGAAAAATATACCACAATAAACCTATCTGAGATTATGACACAACCAAGTTATAGGGACCTTACAGATAACCAGATAGCCCATAATTTACATGGTGTTTTGTACACAAAAATGATGCTAAAACATGCCCTCAATAGGGGTATCTTCTGGTAGGTCTGTAAATCTAGTGGTTCCACCAATGCATTTGCACAAGTTGTATCAAAATGCCAAGATAAATTAAACTCTGAAAGAGAAAATGGAAATAAATATGTGAAAGATAGCAATACAAAAAAGGAAAAGTCGTGATCAGAAAGAAAGAATACAGGGGGGAAAAATGAAAAAAGTAATGTAGTATTTTCCCAATGCAAAAAACAGGTAGGCAGAAGAACTGAGGTAGAAAAAAAAAATCTTTTCTTTTTTTCTGTGCTTTTGAATGTGAAATGAAAAGAATAAATTTGAAACAAAACCCTAAGAAAAATTGTGCAAAAAAAAATCAAGATGGAAACAAAATTGTGCCTTGCAGGATTAGCGTAATTTAACTTAGACAAAGAAAAGTAAATGGCAAATTACTATTTAGGGATTTGGGTCTTTTTTTGTTGGTGGGTTTTTTGGTTTTTTTTGTCTTTCAAAAAAAGAAAAGAAAAAAAAGAGAGCAGAATAAACTACTTCCCAAGATATGAACTTCACCTCTTACGTGTCTTTCTTGTGGCCCTACACTTTTCTCTACATCCATTTTTTACATTATATGCTTTGAAAACTGGAATTATTGATTTAAGCAAAGGAGAAGTGGGTATAAAGTATGACAGTCATCTGAGACCTTTGGGAGATGATGTTTCAATAAGAACACCGAGTTCCTAATGCATGTCTGAAATATTCTTAGGAGGTGGGAATAATAATGAGATTTGAAGTATTTCTTGCCATTAATATCAAACTTAAAATTTAGCAAGCTTGAAAATAATTTCAAAGTAGAAAAAACCCACAATCTTCATTCACTAACTGAATGCGTTCATATTATTTCAGTATAAGAATACTTACTTTGCATTCTTCATTTTGAAAGAGGCAGTTTCTGAGGAGCTGCATAGAACACCTTAACTGCTTGATAAGGTTATCCTCCTATCCAGAGAAAAATATTTGAAGACCATCAACATAAGACCAGAATTAATTCTGTACAAGGAAGAAAGAGATTTCAAAGGAGAGGTGCAAATCTAAGGCATCAACATTTGGGTCACATCTCTTCAGCAGAGTTTCTTTCTGATTTCAGCTAGGATTCATCTCAGCTAGATTCAACCATGTATACTAAAGACACTTAAAAGAAGTTACTTGGAGTCATCCTCACCCCTCATAACCCCACAGATGCCATTTCTAGGGGCACTGATCTGGCCAAATACAGAGATCTGTAATGTGGAGCTCCATTTCTCTTACAACTAATGAAGAGTGGGTGAGAACACTATTTGCTCCTTCCATCCTACAGCAAACCTCTAAAAACAAGTCAAACAAATGACTCCCTAGAGGCACTTGTTTTTATTCCTTTGATA
Organism: Falco peregrinus; assembly: GCF_023634155.1. Taxonomy (NCBI): domain Eukaryota; kingdom Metazoa; phylum Chordata; class Aves; order Falconiformes; family Falconidae; genus Falco; species Falco peregrinus. Next base: position 66,994,326 of record NC_073723.1, read on the forward strand.
AAAACAAGGATAAACTAGCTTTTGTCTTGCAGATCTCTACATTTGGTCAGACCAATCCATCCTTGTATTCCTAGTGTCTTAGCTCCCCGTCCTTAATAATAAAATAGTCTCCAATCTGATACAAATATTACAAAGATAAATACAGACCTTTGGACAGTGAGGCACTATACTAAGATTCAAGTATACAAGTAAACAAAAGATCCATCTTCATGATAGTGCTGTGACACTAAAAGGCTAATGATGGCTGACCTAACTTCTATAAGGCTGACATACTAAACCACTTTTGAAAGATGATCAGATTCCAATAAGCTTGTTCACCACAGCAGACTATTCCTGTTTTATCAAGCATAAAGGAACTAAAATATAAAATAGGATTCACGCTTAAATCTCAGACAAGGGGAAGCAAAAATGCTCACTTATGTAACATATCACGTACAGTTGATGACATTTAGAGATGAAGTAAAAGTCTATCTAAAAAAAGTTAATGAAAGTCAGGTGCGGTAGATTAAAAGAAACATACAAGCCATCATTACAAATATGGTTTATGACTTGCTTGCCTCTTTTTTAGCTAAATAAAGTGCCAACTCTAAGATGTTCCTTCAAGAACTTACATATGTATTAATTTGCTTAATACAAATAGCACCAAATCCTATAAAATGCCACAAGCTACAACTTATATTTAATATGTTAACTTCTAGGAGGTCGAAAAAGTTATAGAGTGTGCTGATGGCACTGTTCGTATGTATTTATTTGTTTTAGCATATCTTGATTTTTACTAAGATCTTATTTTGAGGGGAGTTTTTGAAAGCTTGGTAACCTGTAAATACTCTTCATGCCCTTTGTTAGCATCACAGTAATTATTGTGAAAAAAAAGAAATATCAGGCAAAATATTTCAGTTGCCCTGAGAATGAAGCCAAGTCAAACACTTATTTCCCAGCAGTTAAAAGAAAGAGAAAAAGAAAAGAAGCTCCAACAACTTCACCTTGACAGCTGTGCCTCGGAAGTGGGATGAGGGGCAGTTTTGTGAACCATCAGCTAAATCTAACTATGAAAGCAATGTCTCAGTTTCTCTCACATGAAACTAGATTGCCGGTAGCTAGTTATGAACCACATAGAATGAACAGCCTGCTTACATATGATGTAGCAACTACCATCGCAGCTCAACAAGGAAATCTGCCAAAAATTCTTTTGCAATTCTCTTTCAAAGTACTCTTAATTAAACATAAACAAGTCTTCCTGAACTTTCTCAGAGGCTCCTTCAATTTTTTTCAAGTTTTAAATTCCCTCTACAGTTAGCAGAGGAGCAAATGTCCCCCAGAGCTTCCCCCTTCTCAACCCAAGAAATAAAGAACAAGCTGACTTGAACCTTACTGGACATACCCAGGGCAGGACACCTTTCACCCTCTACCCCTTGAAGAAGGGATAATAAATGTGTTTAGGAGATCAAAAAAAAATATCGTAGCCTTCAAACGTTGGGGTCAACCTCAAATTCTTTTAAGCACCCACTGCTATAAAACACAGTTCCATACTCTCACAAATCAAGGCTAATGTCTGTGCCAAAGCCTCAAAGAACTCAAACAATGCAGAAGTATCCTGCAGAAAGATGTTTTCTGCAATTTCTGCTTTACGCGGGAGCAGACAAGGTATAAAACTTGACAGCAAATATTATTTTCAGTATTTTAATAATTCTTTAGGTTAAAGTGGTAGAAAACAAGCAGAATGCAACAAAAACTCTTATTAAACTGTTGTATGATGGTGAGAATTAATCTATGTCTAGTTATGGTAAGGAAAAAAGTAAAAAAAAGAACAAAACCAAAACACCACACTGACAAGAAATTAAAGCCAGGGACAATTGAGTCTGATGACAAAAAACCAAGACGTCCAGACCAAGTACACAGGAGGACAGAAGATGAATCAGAAATGGAAGCCAGATCACGTGAGACAGTAAAGAATACAAAATAATGACATATGTGCAAGCAAACTGGAATTGGTTTTGAAGTGGGAGGGAGATTGACTAGTACAGGACTAAATAAAAACAAAGTGGCTAGCACTGGCTGAACGACACTGAGAAAGAAAATCTGAGAAACAGAAAAATTATTATAGTGGAAACAAGATGGGAAAAATTAGACTGATCGGATAGGACCATGAAGTCAAGGTTGAAAGTCCAACTATGTTTGAAAATAATATAGTACTCTTAGATACTGTTGTAGGCTAAATAAGTATCAGAACTTGTGAGCACTGACAGGTGACAAATGGATGAACATGTATGCGCGTGAATGTTTGAAACGAAACTTTTGAGCTCTCAGAAGTCCGCTAGTTGCTGTCTTCAACCAGAATGGGCTAGTTGCTAATTCTGATAACCTGGACTAAAAGTGGGAAGTCGTGAATCCTCCAATTAATGAAAAGACATGAGATGGAACCACAAATTCAGACGCTGCTCATGTGTTGTAATTTGTACATAAATTACTTAGATTAGGTAAACAGTATCTTAGAGTTCTGTAAAGAAAAGCCAGTGGTGAAAAGGAATCCTGAAAAGAAATGGGTTTCTGAAGGAAAGAAACAGGCCTAAAAAGAACGTGAAGATCCCGGCTGCTGGAACAATCCTGCAAGTGGGAGAAGATCCTGGAGACGAGAAAGATGCATGGAGACAAATGTCACACATCTGCAGGCTTTGGCTAGTAACACCCAAGACTGGTAACTGAGCAGCTGCAAAGCACAAACTGATATGATTTTCTGCCTGATCTTCTTGCACCAGCAGTTGTCTCCATGTTGGAAAAGGAAGCCGAGAAAAGGGTCAGAGAGTGAGTATGTGAGAGAATCACGTTGGTAAAAGCTCTAAAATAATTGAACCTCAAAGACGCCCCAGTATCCAGATCCACTACAAGTCGTTTACTGTCTCACCCCTGACCAATACCAATAGGACCCACCTCAACAAAAACAAAACCAACCAACCAAAAAAGAGCTGGGAAGTGCCTTATCATATCAGTCTTACTGGTTTTTATAGTTACCTTTTTTTTCTGTGCTTTCCCAGGCTTTAGGGAATCCAAATTCAGCTGTGCATGAACGTGCTTCATGTTTTCTATACAGCTGTCTATAAGATCAACTGAAAGACAAAAAATATTAAAATTTAGGCATTCATTCACAATCAAAATATTTTATGAAACATAAAATATCTTTCTTGCCATAATCTTGATTACATCTACCCTCCTGAACTGAGATTTAAGGATTCAGAAGTCAAATTCTGTGAGTTCATAATATATTTTTATCTTCTTGATATCAGGAAGTAACCGACAGTCTCCAGGATGGGAATGTGTCTAGTTGAATGATCTCAAGAAATAAGAATACATTTGAGTCCTCTTGCAACAGAGTCCTGTGAAAGGAATGCCCAAAGGAAGGACTGATAAGATGGAGAGGGGAAGATGATTTGGGAAAAAGAGGATAGCAATTCATAACTCTTCAGGATATCTTCAGTTATGCTGCCTAGAAGACTGAAGCTTCAAGGGCATGCCTTCAGGTTACCCAGCTCTTCACTAACAGCAGCAATTTGCTGCATCTGAGGTAAGACAAAATAGAGTAAATGTTCAGGTGACTCAAAATGCAAAATGTTGAGTTAGGCTCTTTCTCAGGATATAGAGTCTTTAATGCATGAAAGATCAGGGAGTGACTATATCAGTGGACAAGGGAAGAGCTATAGATGTGATTTATTAGGACTTCTGTAAGGCCTTTGACACAGGCCCCCAAAACATCTTTCTCTAAATCTGAGAGATACAGATTTGATGGGTGGACTGTTCAGTGGGTGAGGAATTGGTTGGATGGTCACATCCAGAGAGCAATGGTCAATGGTTCAATGTTCAGATGGAGACTGGTGACAAGTGGTGTCTCTCAGGGACCTGTATTGGCATCAATACTGTTTACTATCTTCACCAATGACATAGTGGGACTGAGTGCACCTTCAGCAAGTTTGCAGATGACACCAAGCTGAGTGGTACAGTTGACATCCCCAAGGGACAGGATGCCATCCAGAAGGATCAGGACAAGCTCAAGAAGTGGGCCCATGTGAACCTCATGAGGTTTAACAAGGCCAAGTGCAAGGTCTTGCACCAGGGTTGCGGTAGCATCAATACAGGCTGGAAGTGGAAGGGATTGAGAGCAGCCCTGAGGAGTAGGACTTGGGGTTATTGGTGGATGAAAAGGTGGACATAAGCTGACAATGTGCACTTGCAGCCCAGAAAGCCAGCCAGATCCTGGCGTGCACCAAAAGTAGTGTGGCCAGCAGGTAAAGAGAGGTGATTCTCCCCCTCTGCTCTGCCCTGGTGACACCCCACCTGGAGTACTGCACCCAGCTCTGGAGCCCTCAGAAAGACATGGACCTATTGGAGTGAATTCAGAGGAGGGCCACAGAAATTAGAGGGATGGAACACCTTTCCTACAAAAAAGGTCTGGGACAGTTGGGGTTCTTCAGCCTGGAGAAGAGAAGGCTCCAGGCAGGCCTTATTACAGCTTTACAATACTTAAAGGGGGCTTATAAGAAAGATGGGGACCAACTTTTTAGCAGGGCCTGTTGCAATAGGATAAGGGGTAATGGTTTTAAACTAAAAAAGGGTAGATTCAGACTAGGTTTAAGGAAGAAATTTTTTTACAATGAGAGTGGTAAGACACTGGCACAGGTTGCCCAGAGAGGTGGTAGATACCTCATCCCTGGAAACATTCAAGGTCAAGTTGGACAGGGCTCTCAGAAACCTGATCTAGTTGAAGATGTCCCTGCTCACTGCAGGGGGTGTTGGGGTGGATGAACTTTAAAGGTCTCTATTCTATGATCATAGGTTCATGGGATAATTCAGGTTGGAAGAGATGGCCTCCAGAGGTCATGAAGTCCAACCTCTTGCTCAAAGTCAAGTCAGCTATAAGATCAGGCAAAGCTTACCTGCAACCTTATCCAGTTTGGTCTTGAAAATCTTCAAAGACAGAGACTGCACAGTATGTCTAGCCACTGCTTGACTGCCTTCAAAGGGGCAACGGTTCTTTACAGCCAGTCTGACTCTCACATTTCAATTTATGTCTGTTCTCTTGCATACTCCTACACCACGCACTGCTGTGAAATACCCAGCTCTGTCTCCTTCAAAATCTCCTATGTACAAGAAGGCTGCTATTAGGTCCCCCCAAAACCTTATTTTCTCCAGGTTGAACGCAATCAGTTCCCTCAGCTTCTTCTCTAAGGACAAGTGGACACAACCACCTTGGTGGCCCTCTACTGAATTTGCTCCACTTTGTTGATGTCTTTCTTGTACTGGGCCAAAACTGGATGCATTATTCTAGATTTGGTCTAACAAGTTCTAAGTAGAAAAATAATCCTTCCCCTCCCAGTCTACTGGCAGTGTTCCCGTTGATACAGCCCAGCATGCTGTTACATTCAGTTTGCTGCCTACCAAGACCTCATCGTCCTTTTCAGCTCCCCAGTCAGCCTGTACTGCTGTAAAGGGTTGGTCTTTTTCAGGTGCAGGACTTAGCATTTGTATCTTGAAAAGTAGCCCTTAAGAGCTGAACGGGTGATATGAGAGCTACAGATATCTCCAGGACACTGATTTGAAGCCCAGAACTACTTCTCCTCTCCTTTTCTAAGATTCGTGTTGCATCATAGCAAGGGTGACGTGACAGCTGCTCTAGCACATAATGGATGCACTTCATACACTGGTAGTGCCTTCACAGGAAATCAGGTCTTAGATGATCTAGTGCAGGGGTCCTCAAACTACGGCCCGTGGGCTGGATACGGCCCCCCAGGGTCCTCAATCCAGCCCCTGGTATTTACAGAACACCCCCACCCGCCCCCCCCTCCGCCCCCACCAGGGGTTGTGGGGGGGAAACCAAGCAGCCGCAAATGACTGCCTGCCACTTCATCCACACGCCGGCCCCCTGTTTGAGGGCCCCTGATCTAGTGGGTCATCAAAATAATGACCTGACTCAAGCAAGGGCTGAGTAGACCACCAATACACTGGGAAAGAGCAGAAATTAGGTATATAGCATAGGATTTAGAGTTTGGAGTTTTCTGACGCTATTGGAATCAGACATTGAGCAGACATGTCTAGGCTACCTATTTCAGTGTAGTTTTAAAGTAGGTTTAAAGGACTTTCAGTAGGCTTGAAGGACTGAACTAATCAACAGAGATGCAAGTAACAAGAAAGCAACCCAGACAAAGAGCACTTGGGCTGATCAGCAGGTATTAAATGCATGATACATGAAAAATGCAAATAAAGAAGTCTCCCCTGTGTTCCAGTGGGCACACAAAAAAAAAGAAATATCGTTTATTAGAGGTTTAAAACTTTTGTTTTACTACTGTAAAGTAAAAACTTTAGGCATGAAAGATGTTGCAAGGGGAGAAGGTCCTACTTGAACTGTAAAATGGGAAAAAAGAAACAAAGAGGCATGGAAGAACAAAGCTGAGAGAAATAAGTCTCTTCTCGTCTAGGTACAGCCAGAACTGAGAACACAGGGAATACCTTCACCTACAAACCTGTATCAGCATAGTGCAAAACAAAAAATGGAAGATACTGCCAGTGCAAAATCTCCAGTTGTGAATAGATGAATATGCCACTATCAGTAAAAGTTCACAGGTCTCTTCTCACTCTCACACAGAGCTGTGATTTCACCACAAAATTTTAGACTGACTACAAAAGAGTATTTGATCTGTAGCCGAAAACTAATTATTCATAAACTTTCACTGTAAAAATCTGGAAAAAAATGTCACTGAAAATCAGGGTGGTTTTTTTTAACAAAAAAAAATATTATTTAAAAAACAACATCTGCAATCATTTGATTCATAAATTATTTAACATACATTTTGAAATGCTCACCTTCCAAAGCACATTTCTGGGCATTTTTACTGACAGCTAACAGAGACAGCAGTGCATTTGTAGCAACTTCTTTCAGTGCATCCTGTGAAGATTTTCTTTCACAGACCTAAAAAAAAAAAATGCACATTCATTACCACAATGAAAAAATGACTCTATTAAAAGTTGCATTCCTATCTATAAATGTTATACATAGTCTATATTTTCATTTGGATGATTTACCGCTATTTTCCTATCCAGCATTCTCCCTCTCTGAAGTGATTATTTTTTCTAAAATGTTAAAAAAATATATATTTTTTTTGCTTCTAAGCCCACTCCTTTTACTCTTTTCTTAACATTCTACTTTCCTAAAGCCTGGATTCACAGCCCTGGCATTCCAGACCTTTCCTAGTATTCAGGCTTGCTATTGCAGACAATTCACTGACATGCCTTTAGTGTAGTCTCACTTTCAATCAACACAATGATGAAGGATAGACATTAAACATCATGAAATTCTTTAGAATAAAACCACCATTGTCACAGGGATAACTTTTCTTTAGGTACTCTTCCAATCAGAGAAAAATGGTAGTTTGCCCTATTTTCATGAGGCCTTTGAGAGCTTCACTGTATTTCTAATAACACAAATACAATCTCTGTGCTTTCAAAAGAATATTTTTTAGAGTCATATAACAAGACAGTTGAAAGACAAAGAGCTGTCTGTGCTTTATATACTAACCACTACATAATTTTGTCCATCTAGCAATTTTCCCTAAAATATCATACCAATACCAACATACAATGTAACGGAAAATGGTATGCACTGTAAACAAAAAAAAATAGTAAAGTAAGATCTGTTGCTGGACCACAGCAGAAAGAAAAACGTATTTTAAAGTTTGTAATAAAAACAGCATCTGAAGAAAGACAGTACTTCAGACAGAAATCTCATCAGTACCTAGACATAGGACCTCACAGATTTTACACCTCTACATATATCACACGTATCATCTTTTATTTGCTTTAGTCCTCTAGCTAGTAATTGCCTAATAAAGTTTTCAAACTTTTAATATGCAATAAACTACCAATGTATGCTCTCGGTTTACCATTTATTGAAGTGTTCAGTGTAACCAGGACTGAAAAGATCAAGGGATGAAGACCAGTAAATTATTAACTTGAAGAACAAGAAAACCTCATTGATAAGGATGACTGACTCCAAATTAAAGCATGGGCTGTGTTTTGCATTTATAGGTAGCAAAAAAAAAATAAAAAAAAAAAAAAATCACATTTAGACTACAGCTGGGTTTATTACATCCCAAGTGAAATCTCAAAGCTATCAGCAACACAAGAATGTTCTAAGTAAATGGACTACTTTTCTGTACTAATAGGCGGTGGATTCTTTTTAAAAGAATTTAGAGGTTTGAGTAAAAATATAAAAAGCTTAAAGTTTAAAGTTGATGCTAATTTACACAAGTCAGGAAAAGACAGAATGCTGGGTTCCTTTAGTCCTGCATAACCTAATATGTAGATTTTGTGATTTATCCATTCAAAGGCTTTTGCTCTATTAAGTTGCCAGCTGTTTTAATTTTTTCTTAGTACTTAGGAGTATTTTAGTAATAAACCAAATATTTCCCTGTCAATCTCTTGGGTATTTTCCTTTAAGTAATATGTGGCTAATTAGAACTGATTAAATAATTAAGGTGAGTTGTCCTCTATTTGTAACTTTTAAAAAAGTTTTCATTTGATCTTACTATTTTCTAAATTTTATCTTTAAAACTAGCAAAATTTCATTCTTTCTGGAAGCATGCTCCTCTGTGTATTTTTTCCTTACTTTGCAATCACGAATTGCAGTTTATAGTAAAGAAGAAAATTTACGTCAATCATAGGAACACTTCAATAATTAATAATTAATGGTTATTAACTACTAGTTGAATGGAAACAATAACTCTATGTAAATTTATAATGCCTTCTGCCAGTAGAATCTATAGTTTTAAACTACTAGTATTGAAGTATTAAAATGAGAATGGACACTCAATTCTTTTTTGAAATTATGATAATTAATAAATTTAAGATGTTCCAAAAATCCACAGCAGATTCATAGCACCTACTTTAAGTTAGGTGAAGGGGAGATCACAACCCTTCTAGAACGCTAACTTTTATATCTAGGAAAAAAAGCTAGCGCCTGAATTTGAGACTATGTATGGATTATGGTTTCCTTCTTACTTTTACTTCTGATCTTGAAAACATATATACAGAGGTTAAAGTTTACGTACACAAAAGCACCAAAACCTTTCAAAATCAGCATGTGTGTTTACTAAATCGGTTGTATGCAATAATGCACACTAATTTAGGACGTGGTCTGCTAATACTCACAATTGCAGACCAGGACTTAAGTTAGCATTTGCCATTGCATATCAGCCTCTGTAGATTTTATGTAATTAGGATGATTAATGGAGATGACTGTTTGAAAATTCTCTCCCACAGCTTCTTCTATGTTAGTCAATTATTTGCTTGAGTGCTTCTCTTGAAGAAGGATCATATTTAAATATTTTGGGTTGGGTTGGTTTTTTTTTTATTTTTAGTAGCTTACTTTACGTCTTATGGGCTCCTCTTTCAACTGCCTCTCAATGACCATCATGGAGACTGAAGAAAAAAAAAAAATACATGTACTTTGCTCTAAAAAAACCTAAAGCTGCTTCTTTCCTAATTCTATCATCCTTTTTTGGAGATTGTAGCAACTATCTCTCTTTCATGTATTATAAAACCCTAGACAATGTTGGTTATCTTTTGAGCAGTTTTATGAACAAAATGCAATGTCCAGCTAGAGCTCTGAACAGTTCAAGAGCAGTTAACAGCTGCTACCTCTTATAATACTCAAACTATGTCATACTGCCTGATACACATTCATTGGCCTGGCTGCAGTTAATTCTTAATTGTATAGATGACTTCTGCTGTCACCATAAGAATCATCACTTTTTCCTGGCAAAGATTGGTAATGAGCTATGTACACTTGTATGAAAATAGAAGAATGTGACTTAGAACACAACACATCTTTGACATACTTCCATGCATTCACATATTTTGTGCCAGAGCCAAGGAGTTCAGTTTTAGGTACATACATAAGCACTAAATACAAAAACGTTAACAGGATATTTAGCAAATTATGGGATTTCAATGAATTGCCCGTGTTTTGCTGTGAGTCTCTGAAAATCACGTCCTCACAGGAAATTTCTATGCACTGAAAGTATCTGAAATTAGCGGCCAAAGAGAGGGGGAATTCTAGTGACTGGCCAATACAGTGGCACCAAGAAGGGTCCTCTTAAGAGGTTTCTCCTACCCAAAAGACACCAGGTTCTCAGTGGACAGAATACTATGCTGCAGAAATGCTATAGAGCCACAATGGTGTAACAGCAGCAGTAAAGAAGAACAGGTTATGTGACAGATGTTAGCTAGATCAGGACAAGGCTTGGTAGGAGTGAGGTTATTCGACAAGAATTCAGCAGCCATAGGAAAAGAAGAGATAAAGCGATACTAAGCATCATTTTGGGCACACCACCCAATATGCACCAATACTATTAAAAATAATAATAATTACAAGACACTGACTCCAGAACATCAGAAATCATAAGCTACATTATGTTATACTAAAAGTGTCTTTCAGACAAACACTACACTTCTAATCATGGATCACTATTACTATTACAGTGAATAACTGCATATAATTTAAAGAACAATGAGTATTTAGCTAAAAATTATGAGTATATAGATAAAATAACCAATTTGAGAGGGTAAATAAATTAGAAACAAATGTCACAATTTTTCTTATTATTAAGTAATCGAAGATATTTTAACATTTTAAATAAGTAAAGGATGTAAATATAAGGGACATAAAAGAATCATTTAGGACAATATATTAAGGAATAAATAAGAATAACGAGATTACATTATGCAAGACGGAACATTCAGAATAAGTATCTAGAAAAAAAAAAAATCTTGTCACCAATAAATATTATGTCAGTCAACAAGTTCCTAAAAGAATTAGTGAAAATACCTGGCCAACTTAAAACTGTCTTGGAAAATGCAATAATATATGCACCTTAAGCGCAACAACACTGATTTTACACTATCAGGAAATGAACTAGAAGGATTAATTATTCATCTTGGTTCACAATTTTTATAAAGGCAGCTGTTAAAAGCAACTGTCATTTACAATATGGATAGCTATGTCTTGAAGCTTAAAAATCTCATTACATGTTTGGAAATGCAGGGGAAAAAAAGCTTATCAGTATTTAGCCAAGCATATTATATTGAAGTACCATCTTCTCTACGTAAGTTTCTATACCATCCTGTTGCACCATTATTGCCTCCCAAGGCACTTCCTAGAAGTTGCTGCTTTGCAATTGATGCAGCTTATTACATGAATTTCAAAAGTGATTGTAACATATGTCTCAAATTAAAGATGTCTTGGGTCATAACTAGAAACAATTGATTTTTCATTAGGTAACTATATTCCTTTTTAACAAAATATAAAAATGCAAAAATATATCCTGCAATCACATCATCAAATTCTAAATACCTGAATAATCAATGCAGTAAGTTGAGTTACTGATGCCTGACATCCTTCTGCATGATCTAGAAGAAAGCTAATAGTTGGATTCTGACATGTATTGTGTTTATCTTGGAGCTGTCTTCTTCCTTCCTCATTCAAAAGGACAGAAAGGAACTGTAAACTAGCCATATACAAAGCAGGATATGCGGCTGACAGACGAATACAATCACAAATGGTATCTGAAAGGTTAAACAGGAAAATAGAAATTTTTATGTTTCATTCTGAATAAACCTTAAGTGCTTTGGAATTCAAGAAGACTTATCAAAGAAAGCATGTGAGCCAAGAAGCAGTTATACCTATGCACTGCACAAGGAGATCTAAAAATTCTATGCATTTGATAAGTCTTTAAAAATCTAAGAAATAAAAGTTTGAGTTTTATAGGTTTGGATGAATTAGTTGCTCTGCATTAATTTGAACATAAAACAAAAAAACAATTTCCATTTGCTAAATCACTCATTTGTCTGACAATTTTCTGAACTCTCCTTGCTTTATTCAACAGGTTACATTATAATACTAACAGTACCAACCAGCTGCTCTATGTACAATTGGATTTGGATTTACTGGATAACTTAACATACGCTTGGATGAAATCACAAACTTCAATGGACTATCCTCATCTTCACTACTGAAACATGTCAGAGAATCTTGGTGACCCAGAGCCCTAACTATCCAAGTCACTAATGAAGGAGTAATTAAAAAACAAACCAACCCCTCTAAAAAATTTCTGCATTCCTAGATCTCTTATCTTCCCTCAAAACTTTGCTTTCCTTTTATGTAAGATTTAAAAAAGAAAAAGAACGAAAGGAACTCACAGGTCCCATATTTGATTAAGTGTTACAACTAGAACTGCTAACTCATAAAAATTTATTTAATTAGTTGCTAGCTCAAAACCTATGCAGGAAAAGTTATTACCAATTATTGCTGTACAATGAATTGCAAGGGCTGCTGTCACAGATGGAAAAGATATTTGGCCACTCTTCCACAATAACGTAGCAAGAAGGTTGAAAAAGTCTACCCATGTTTCATGAAGTACAGATGTTAACTCAGTATCTGCAAAGACAATATAGAAAAAAAAAAATATCAAACCATTTACACATGTGCACAAACCTGGATAGCTAAGCCTGACAGTAACTCAATTTAAATTAAGGTGATACATAAATGAAGACCTGTCTCTGTCTGGCTACACTGGAAACAAAATATTTCATTACCTAACCCATTTTTGGAGCGAATGGTGAGAATTGTGAAGGTATTTCCCAAAAGAGGTTTCAACAGCTCATCCTGGATTACAAGTTGAGAGTTCACCAATAAACATGATTTCAGAAGCCTGGACACAGACGACAAGTATTGAAGCAGTAATAACACCTGTTAAATATTTTTAAGACGATAAGAAATAAAGCCATATATTCGCACCTTCCACATTTTTTCACATTCCTTCAACTGATGCATAAAATTTTGTATTAATATACACACTTAAAAGAAATAATAGGATATAAATTAAAAATGGTTCTCCTCATTTTTACCATAGAAGATGAAACAGAATTCCTAGTCTGGAAACACATGTGTGAAATCAATTTTCTAGTGACAAAGAATAAAACTCCTTGTGAGAAAGGTATGACTTTCATTATATGTACAGCACCATAGCCTCTGGAAGCTCACCAAGAAAAAAATTAAAGTGGTGATTAATATTCACAAATATACATGTATTCCCTGAAAAAAGAAACTCAATTTGAAGCTTTAGGAAAAGCAATTATTCCTGACATATTTATTTATTGTCACAAGATTTCTGCTGAAACACATTTTCTTAATCACCTGGGTACCTTTCTTCAAAGTACATCTGAATGCAGAGAAGCACAAGCTTTAAAATGGTGCTGTGCCATAAACACAGTACAGAAGTAGTTCCATTGGCAGTAACCCTATATGATTTACACACATAAAAACTAGTTGAGAACTATGTAAATTTCTGCAGAATTGGAGACAAAGCAAAGTAGCCAGGTTTGTTGCACAAAATAAATATGCAACGTGTCAATAACTCTATCTGGCTTGTATTTCAATACTATACAAATCCTATTATATTATTTCTGTAACTGCTAAACTCAGTTTGTATTTTTAAAACACAATTGATTTTCAGCTTGATGGTTCCAGGTATAGTTCTAACACAGAAATTAATTGTTCTGTGTTGAATATAACAAGGTTTATTTTCTCTTAAACCTTGTCAGAAGCACAGATTCACATGAGTGTAGCCTACAACAGTGTATCTATACTATGTTAATAAATATAGCTTATGCAAATTAATTAATTTCATAATTTGAAACAATTAGAAAGTAACAAATGCTTCTCTAACCTGAGCTTTTACATATTCTGTATGACATGGATGACCCAATGGAGCTTTCAGTTCCAAGATACATCTCTCAACCAGATTAGCACTTACAAGACTAAAATAAAATAAAGTTGATTAGAAATATATACTTAAATAATTAAACATTCTACTAACTTAACTTTCCATAGAAAAGAACATTTTCAATAAAGAGTAAAAAAAATTATGAAGCACTTTTTTATAACAGTGAGGTTTAGCAGTAAGTCTAGTGCAATGGCAATTATAGTAGCAGGAAGTTATTTCAAGTAGTTAGACTAACATTAAATTCCAATGGCTGTTACTGCACTGGTAAAAACTGCTTCTGCGTATTTGATTGCTTATTTTTTTCCTGTAGAAGAATAAACAGCTTTTTAATAATAGTATTCAAACAAGGGCAGGTGTGGTGTTTTTTTTTCATTAACTGCAGTATGAAGAGCAACTACAAAAACTCTTGAAAGCCTTAAAATAAACTGAACTAATTTTCATGCTTCACTTCAGAACTTCCAAACACTTTCTATAGATGAAAGAATTTGTAATAGTGCAAGTGGAAATGTGGAATACAATTTGAAGACTATTTTGAAGTGGTTCCTTCTTTAAAAAAGAAATAAAACACTAGGGTCTATTGTCCAATACTTTCCTAAACCTGGCAAGCCCTTGGTTCATCCTCAAAAGATTGCACACAATTCAAAGTAGTACATCATTACATGAACTGAAAATATCTGCAGTTCTGAATACTTGACTAATATACTGTTCTACTAAGGGAAAGAAAAAAAAATTCAAAACATTACCCCTCTAAAAAGGATGACTAAATGGCCATCTACAACAAAACCCTAAAACATTATCAAAGCAACACAGTAGTCCTGTAGAAGACAGACAGAATAAATGGAATCAACAATATGACTGTCTTTTTGGGGAGGGGGTGTGTAGTAATCTGAATTATTTTCTTTTGTCGATTGTATTTTTTTAAAAGGTATCTGTGAACACTTCAGAAGCAAGAAGCAGTCAATATATTTAACAGTTTCGGTGAGAAACACTGGTAGATATTTCAAACATTACACCTCTATTGTTAGACCTCGTTTGTAGTTCAGCAGTTATTGATCTCATACCTGGTAAGAGCTGGTAACAACTGCACTTGCTGAAGAGCAATTCCAGTATCTTTTGGTGTGACAACCAGCAGATTGTGCAGAAGGGTGCAAACAGCTGACAAAAGGGCAGGTGTAATTACAGCATGCTGTTTAGGCAGAGCAGCAGACATGGGAGAATCATGTTGACTTGGACATTCTGTTGTGGTTGTATCACTTTGACCTAGAATACGTTTAATAAAAAATAAAACCCACAAAAGATGAAAGTAGTTAAAGCTTCTTTACAATAGAACAAATCACTTTTTATTTTTCTTCAAATATCCAAGTTCCCTCTACATTTAAAACAGTATATTCCAGAACAAGACAAAAAACCAAGCAACCACAAAATCATATACAGGAAAAGTGTTATTTAAAATAGTTTTGAAATACAATGATCCTTCCACAAGGCACTAATAATTGTTAAAATTACATAGTAAATTTGGAAAGATACAAATTTTCACTTCTTTACATAACAGGAAAATATTTTATATTTGTAAATAGTACCCTTTACATGCATTATTTTATATATTTTTTTACATATCTACATTATCTTTCTGCTTTTAAACCTATACATCTCTGTGTGTGTGCACACGCATGTCTGTATATGACAGCTTCATCAAAATTTATTATTTTCAAAGGGTGACTGGACGCCAGGAATAGAACCTAAGTCTTGAGTTACATTTCAAGCAGTATCAAGCATTTTTACTTATTTCTTTCAAATACATATCAACTTATTTCATTTTAAAGAAAGTGTTTCATGTTTGTCTTCTGAAACACTGCTAGAAGCATCAACAGTGACTGTTACAGCAATACACAAGCTTTATTTGCATGTACAAATACTGGAATATGGGCAGGCTAATACATCATATCCGTCATTATGTACACAAACTCAAAGTTTAACTTACCTTGTGCCATAAGCCGATCAACTACAGTTTCAGGAATAAAACTGGTTGAATTTGTTGCCTGAAGCTCAGTAACACTCCCCAGAGATGCAGACAGAATCTAGGCAGCCATAAAAAGGAAACTAATTGATTCCAGCCTCCATAGAGCCGACTTCTATTTATATATTGCTTAGGAAGGAACAACCCACCAAAACCAACAAACCCAAAAAAACAAGAAAGATGTAAAAATTATTGTTCAAAACCAATTTGATTAAATTTTGTTCACTGTATGTGTGTAAATATACATATATTTTATAAACATCCAATAACTGAAACTATTGAAAGATGTGCAATATGAACAGCCTGAAACATTTCAGTTAAAAATGTCTCCAATGCCCATGCTACTGGAAATTCCTCCTCTTCATCCCTCTTCTTCATCCATATAATTGACTAAATCTACTTTTGGACAAAGATAGAAAGGCATTACTGAAGCATTTAAACTCAAATTTTTCATGGGCTATTTGCTCTGCTGAGAACATCAGCACTTGCCCATTTGTAGCACGATGCGCTCAGATAAAAATATCACAAGCACATTAGTCATCAGCCAAAGTTGACTTCCCAGCGTCTTTCTGACTTAAACTTAGTCCTTAGTACTTCCCTTAAACTTAGTCCTGTGATCCATATATGTAATCATTTCATAGTGAAGGTACATTTACATGACAGTAGATAGTCTTACTGTCATACTACCATGTTCCTGCTATCAGTTCTACATTATCTATTATTAATTTGGCATGCTTTGGAAAGTTCTTGATGCTCTTGCTACTGTGTTTAAAACCACAAGCTTGAGATCAGAAGACCTAGAGTCTCCAGCTTAATAATACGCTTTTGTGACATGACAATACTTGTGACCTGTTTCAGAGTTTGGGAGGTAAGTATCTCCCATGTCAGGACACTTTTTCACTTCTGTTTTGTTTTCTAGCTGGACAACTCAAATCAGATAAATTTTCTTCAAGACTGTCACTATACAGTGTAAAGAATACAGAACATTGGTGAATCCAATGAAATCCCAACACAGTCACAGCCTGAAGGATGTTATTAGATTTTTCCTCACAGTGAGCTTTCTAAGGGAGACTGAAATATTCCAAAGGTTTTCTTTTTAAAGTTTTATTAGAATATCAGTTGGAATATTTTTTTACTTAAGAAAGTGTCAAAAGTGGCTTAATTGACAAAAAGGGTGGAGGGAAGAAAATCACAGATTACTCCCCTCCTTGCTATTGTATCCTTGCAGTAAGGTCACTGCTTTTCAGGTTTGGCTTTGATTTACTTAGCAGCATTTTGACTTACAGGAACTCTCTACTTAAGTCTTTTCTTGTCTCCTAAAAGGTTTAAGCCCACCTCCCACCCCCATCACTTCCAAATATTGTTAGGCTTCTATCATCAGATCTTTACTTGAGACCACAGTCCCTGCATGAGCTAAAGGTTGCCACCTCTGTGCTGTAACTCCTTTCTAACCCCTGTTTTCCTCTGGCATCCCAGTATTGTCCATCATACAGTCTTGAATCTTTTTCCTCAAGCGTGCTCATTGCTCCTCAAAAATCCAGAAGATTATTGTAACACAGAAAACAAGCCACAGTAAAATTTAGGGTGCATCTCTGAAACCCAGGATTCACATATAGCTTGGGTCACAAACACTAGGACATGCTTGGCTAAATAATTTTCTTGTTAGCAAAACACAAAACCAAATTGTACTGACCAACTGAAATTCAAATTTTTTTTAGATTATACAAATAAAAAGATATTTGCCAATTGAATAAATTATGTAAAGGTTCATGCTTGCTGATTTAAATTATTATTAAAATCCATTATTTATATTAAATCAATCCATCTTGACACATGGTAAATTTTGCATTTATTCAGCACTATCTTTCGATTCCAACCATTCTAATAAGTGACAAAACCATAAAATTATAAACCCAAAATGTAACTTCTGACAGTCCATATGGTTCTTCTGCAACAAGTAAAGCTCTAAAAGGAATTACTACTATGCTGAGTCATCTTAAAGATATTACCAGAATTATACAAGCTTTCACATATTAGTAAGCAGTATTGTCTACATTGCACAATAATAGTTTCTCCATCTTTTATAATTGTCTAAACACTTTGGGCAAAGAAATAAAAACAAGTTCTTAAGTATGTTAAAAAATAAATAACCAATAAAAGCTTTATCTGGTTAGAAAGATATCAGCTTCCTGCACTGATGGAACATTTATTGGCAGTTGCTTCACAGTGGGACGTGGGCTCAAACCAGAAAATTTCTATCTTAACAGAAAACATATAGTAACACAATGAAGTTGTTTCTACAATGTTCTGCCTTACAGGAAAAAAAAAAAATATTACCACCTTTATAAATCACCTTTGATAAGGAGTCTAGGACATTGTATCTAGTAAAGAATATTTACTACTGCCAACATATTCTTTCTGGGAGCAATGAAGCATTCTGTTTAACAACAGACTTTGGAAGAGGGTTTTATTGGGGAAAAGAAAGGTTTGTTTGGGGGGAGATGATGACTGCAGATTAGAACTAACATAAAAGAATACTAAAAATTGTCCGAGTGGAAACACAGGAGAAATGTAAGGGGTTTGGTCTCTACCAACTAGATATGAATAAAAGGTCTTTTCTTAACTTCTAGTATAAAAATCCCTCTGGCATTGCTTTAATAGGCTTGCAGTGATTAATTCTATTCAGTTCTCTTTTCAAAGATTTAAATCACTTAACTGTATAGCACTTTGGTAACCATGGTTCCAGAAAATAAAGCACACACTTTTATAAAATAGCAAGAAGATTTCATAGGAAAGAATGGCCAGGACTTAAAACTATCCCTGAAACGTTTGTAGATCTTTAACTTGCACCATCTTTAGCTCAAGTCTAAAGAACTGCTCATTTTGCTAAGCTGTCCTGGGCACAGAACAGCCCTAGTGTATTTATGCACTGTGAAGGAAGTTGGTATCTCCATGCTGCTTGGTATTCTCAATCGTACATACTAAACACAAAACAAACATGTTAAAATAAGAGTAAGGATTTGTCCTCTGAAATGAGAACATAAGATATTGTTTAAATTATGAATTCTATAAAAGACAAAGCTTTTTAATCTTCTCAGAATTGGACTTTTTTCAGTATCCACATTCCAGTTTACAGAAAAATAAATTTGACAAAAAACTGCAATCTGCTGAGATCTTAAAGACACTAAATACAGTGCATATGAGTTAACAGAGTACAGACAATCCAGCTATGCTGCTGTCTTTTGCATGACCTTGAATCATTGATTTCAGCCCCACATTGCTATTCTTCGTAAAATGGACAAAATTGTATTTATGGCCTCTGCAAGACCTCTGACAGACTATTTTATAAAATTAAGTTTTAAAAAAAGAACAATTTCTGTCATTAATATACTTGCTTTATAATTTTCTCAATTTTACTTTCTTCAAATTTGGGGAAAAAATTTGGGATGGGGAAAACAGATGAAGCCAAGTAGTAATTTAGATATTACTTTCACTAAAGGTCATAGAAACCCTGTATGAAATCAGCCTTTGATAGCAGATAGCTCAAAGTATTGATTACATGAAATATGAAAACATAGAAAACCAATAGTGCCTTTTCCTTTTTGTCAGAACTTTTTTTTCAAATATATATATATATAGAAATCTAGCAAACCTTTTCACAGGGAAAAAAAAAACAACACAAAAATCAGTAAAAGCACATCACTTTTGCTTCTGCAAAGATCTTCAGTATATGGCTTACTGAAGAAAAAAGCAGCTTCAGCTTCCTAGACCGATATTCATGAAGTGAATGCATATGGACATATTTAAAAGAGCTTTTTAATTTGTTGGAGTTTTTTTTAACTTTATTTAAACATTAGAGAAGAGCTTCTGACAGAAACAGTTCTACTTGGTTTGATAGCTGGTAAATCTAAATTATTTCTGGCTTTTGTCAACAAATCTGTACCATACACAAAAAAAAAAAAAAAAAATCCCTTCAGTAAGACCAGCAGTCGGCCTCCCTTCTGTGATGGGGAAAGCATGCCATCTAGTGGGCTTGAAATAACTGCATCTTCCTGGTACCATCAATACATAAAATTTAGAGATAAACCTCTATAAAGTCTTGGTAATGACTTCATAGATTTCTTTTACTTATATATCAAAATGGAAAGCTTTGGGCCAAACTTTAGGATCATAAAATTGCAAATGCCTGATTTCAGGACAAGTTGGAATTTTATTTTCAAACTCTACTAGATGGACTTTAATAGTGATTAACTGCCCTCTGAAATACAGTTTGCATTAAGCCTCAGTTCCCTTCCTCTACCTTTCTTCTCCTAGTTAATACTGGCATCAGGACATCAGACCTGTACATCTTGCCTTCCAGCTTGGAAACTTACTCTCTGCCACGTCAGCACTGGTATTTTTTTAAAGGTAGGAAACCTGGTTAATAAAAACAAGAGTTTAACACTGCTAAAAAGGTCCATGAAGGACAAACAGAAATAAAATTAACTTCTATAAATGAGAATCGAAGTCTGTGTAAAATCTTCATGTGTATCAGGGGAAGATGAAAACAGAAAAACCCTAAACTGGAATAAAATTCTTACATTAGATACAAGAGCATACCCTTAAGAAATATGAAGTCTACAACATCTGGAAGACTGATACAAATTGAGTGTATCTTAGTATTACACTGTGCTTTCCATTTTAAATAAGTAGTTGTCCGTTTGCTAAAAGGAATCATAGAGTTATGCCTTTACATTAAACTATGACACTACTCCACACTTATAAATAAAAATACATTAATTTGATCTAATAGATTCCAAATTAGTTTGTCCTTTTTTTAAGCTACTGAAGCTGAAGCAATTTCATGTAATGAACTCAGGCACAATTTTAAGTAGATAAGAAACTCAACCCTGATAAGAATTACTGAAATTTAACTTTTCTCTGAAGTAACATGATCAAAATGATTAAATTTGTTCAACTCTTATTCCTATAAGAAAGTGGCACTCAATTTTTTCAGTAAAAACAATTGGGAAACAATGGCATTTAAACAACCTGAGATTCTTATGTAAATGTTTTTTTAAGCAGTATCATGTTAGCATCTACTTCCTGATTTACATACACTTTAATTTTAGTTTCAAATATTCAGATTTCAATACTTGTGTTTAAAATAGCTCTAAAGTTTCTTGGTGGGTTGTTTTTTTTTTAATCAATGAAAATCAAATTCATGAATAAAATCTCTGAAAAAAAGAAATTTTAGCTTAAAACTAGAGTATACTTTCTCCTCAATTATTAAAAACATGCCACATAGCAGTAACAGTTCTATATTTATAATATAGAACCAAAACAGTAAGGAAAAATTTTCATTGTGAAATATTTTGAGACAAAATTTCAGTACTGGGTTTTCTATGTTTTTTATCACAATCCACAACAAAACTGGGCATAACATTTTTAGTCAATTAAAAAAAATAGTATCTTGTGCTTTATCAGTCCTTGTCATATCAGTACACCTGTTTAACAGAAACTTCTCAGCTATGATATTATGGCTTCCATATTACATTAGATGGTTAGTCATAAATCAAAATCTTTTAAAGAAAATATAAAATTATTAAAATGGATTTTTATGCAACATAGGAATTATGCTTCAGTTTTTGAAAATACATGATTCTTATCAGGCAACTAATGTCATAAAAGCTTCCTCCACAGCCTGATGTGATACTGCATATCTACTCTGGAACTGTAGGAATGTATTTGAATTTCTTTTCCTTTGCATTTGCCGTCTTGAAAGACAGCACATGTTTACAGCCTTTCATTGCAGTAATCATCCTAGCCAGAAACAAATTTTTCAAGCAGCCACCTGCTTTCTTGTATTTTCCATGTCTATTTTGGGTCTTCCAAACACTTGTGCCACTTTTATATTCTATAAAAGCATTTTCAGAATCTAGAGTTATTATGACACAGAGTATAATTTTAACCCAATGTACTTATGTGGCTTTGATTGATTCAGTTCTGTAGTTTTGTAGTATAAATATAGGTTCACTCTGAAAGGACATTTTTGATAAAAGCAGCAGAAATGACAGCTATAGGTGGATAAGACGGCAATTTGTTAATAAATCCAACTACGAAGTAAACTCTAGAGACTATGTCATACTGTGAAAAGATACAGAATTCAGCACTGCCTCATGCATTTAGCTAGTCAAGCTATTTTATTTACTTCTGCTCGGGTAAATAACCATACACGTTTTCTTCAGGATATTAAAGCCACTTCAGAGTAAATTTCAATTTAGTTGCAGCTTTTTAATTTTCAGTTTAATTTCATTTTTGTTTTGTTGGGTTTTTTTCAGCATTTGTAAAACTGCTAATTTTCTTCAAAGCATTTCATGAATAACTGTATATTTAAGATAAATATATTACTCTGCAAGTTACCATAGTTTCACATGTTGACTGAGAATGTGAAGAATGGCTTTGACTGGATGGACCCTGCCCAAGATTAAAAGAATCATCAAAATCTGTAGGAAAAAAAAAAGAATAAAAATCAAAAATGAACAAAAAAAGTTCTCTTTTGCGTTACTACAAGACCAGCAGAGAGCATAACAAGCTTTTCAAAGGATTGTTTCAGTGAAACAGAAAAGTAGCCAGCCACAGTTATCCTTCTGAAAATCTCAGAATATAACCCTTCACACATCATACTTATTAAGTCTTACTCAGCAAATCCCTTGAATAAACAGAAACTGAATAAAATATAATTTTCAGCACAACATTAAATAAGTCTGGGAAGAGCTACACTTAGCTCAAACTGCAGTTGCATAGCCTTTAGTCAGTCATTTGAAATAGTTCAGATTGAGTTTTATTTAAAATGCAATAGTACAAAAGTATTGAAGATACTGGGGTCTCACAACACAAATATAATAGATATCCTCGACTTCAAAAAACTTCAAATTCACATTTTAGGAGAGGCAGTTTCAAGAGAACCCATATTCATAAATATCATGAAGGCAGAACTGCTTTGTGAATCTGTTTCAGAAGAAAAAAGGCCAAGAATTTAATAGCACAAACCTGTAAATAGGTTTTGAGGCTTTCATTTGTTTAGAAGAATAAAGCACTACATAGAATAAAGCACTACATTTCATGGATTCTGAGTGTCTGTATGTGTATGTATGGGACTTCTATACATACATATCTTAGATAATTACTAAACCAAGCTAACTAATTTTATTTTTAATATAACTTTACAGATGAGGGTTTTTATATTCCTGAAAAAATGAGGAAAATACACTGGGGGAAAAATTACAAAAATGGTTTCACGAAGATAAACTAAAGCGAGATCTTCTATTAAGAGATTACAAGGGACCTATTAAAAAGCAGAAACAGGTCATCATAGATAAACAACACAATCCTGAACATATGAATGAAAGACTTAAGTCTTTCAAGCACTATAGTTTTAGAGATGGAGCAAACACTATCCTGTGTTCCATTTTTTAAATAAACAAAAAATTTGTTTCTTATTCTTGAAATATGATAGATTATTCTTCCCCTTTATTTCAAAGCTCCTGGAAAACCATTTTTTTTGGATTTGCTTTTCAATGACCTGATAAAATCTGTCTCAACTGCTCACTGAAAAGTTCTACAATCCTGGCGTTCAGTGGCTCTTAGATATGATATTGCATCAGCTAACAAGACTATCAAGCAGCACAAATAAGAGGGCCATGGCAGGAGTGAAATGTGTTGGGCTGAAAAAAATTACACTTAGAGATAAATAAAGCAGCCATAGAAGGAATTGAAGACTTTTATGGCTGGAATTTTGTATACTGCTGAGGTACTTCACTGGTCTCTGAGTGAGTTAACCAAGAATATTTCTTTCCCTTGTGTCTGACAAAGTCATAACTTGGTAGGGGAAATAACACTCCTCTTCTGTTCGTGTTTCTGTAACCTAAGTTTAACAGAAGCAGACCTACAAGAACTGTTTAAATCTGTAGCCTTGGAAGATGGAAATACAGGAACAGGCACACAAAAAAGAAGGAAACCAAAAAGAATAAACTTACTCATTTTCACTCCTTTGTTCAGTTTTTACCAACTGAGCTCTCTGAAGAATTTCCTAGCTTTCTAAATTTAAGATCATAATATGTATTTGGAAAAGAATGTGGGTTCCCACAATGCATTCCAGTAAGACTTACGAATATTATTCAGAAAACAATTAGTCAATGAAAAAAGTCAGATCTAAGATACTCTAAGGGTGTATGGGTTGAAAAAAAATAAAGCTATCTCTGTATTAAATTTGATCAGCCTATGAACCAAATCATATCTGAATGTCTTAGAATGCAGATAAAACTTCAGTATGAGTAGGAGTGGACTCCAATATACATATTTGAGGTTGAACACATCAAGAAACAGAAGTTGGAGTCTTGAAACAGTCCATACATGTCTTTTTCCTAAACTTTCATTGTACTGGTCTGTCATAAAGTCATAATTGTGAACAGTATTTTACCCCCAGCATTTTGCAAGAAAGCATACTGCATAACCAGTTACACCTTTTACATTTGTAACTTTTTAAATATATAAATAACAGCTCAGAACTTTTTCTGAGATATGTTACACTAGTGGCTTACCTACTTAAATCCTCAGAGCAGTATTTTGACTTAATGGCATATTTAAGTGCATGGTTTATATATTAATTTTCAGTTCTGTTTGCAGTAAGAACTATTTGAGGTAAGTTACTCAAAACTGTAAGTTATTTAACTAAGTTTAAAGTACTACAGGATTACATTAACATCACTCACCAGTTATACCACCTTTTTGTATGATGAGGTTGTCTTCCTTGGAAGAATTCAAATCAAACGTATAGCATCCTAGGTAACAATGTTTCACCATCTGATTTACATGTTCATAGAATCTGCAGTGATACAAAAGGGCCTTAAGTGCAGGTTTTCCTGTCTGAGAGAGGCCAGATTCTTCATCATGTACACAGGGACCCTGAAGACATGAAATTCACAAACATAATTTCTTAGAAGGAATGTTATACATAAACTGTTAATAAAAAAAAAAAGTCTAATATTGTGTGTATGTGTATACATAGCTGGTTTACAGGCTATAACTAATAGATCCCAAAAATCAAATGTAGATTTTGTTAAGGCTGAGCTAAAATCATAATATTTTTTAAAAGCTGTAACGATTTAGCAAAATTGAAGTAGTTATTTAACCCCTGAGAAATTTGTTAATAGCTAAGTACAAAGGCATGGAAAGCTATAAATGGATGGTTTTGATACAGCAAATGCATCAGAGGACTTAGCAATTTTAATTTCTCATTTAATTCTACTTATACATATCAACTCATGCAAAAGATTTCTTTCTAAAAAGAGCATACTTGCGCTAAGAGAACATTAAATACCCTGAAAAGGTCATCCTATTCTAAAGTATACTGCCATTACACTACAGCCATGTCAATCTACCATGATAAAAGATTTATTTAGAAAACAAGACATAAAAAGAAAGAAATTCTTCTTGAAGAACTGTTTTCAGTCATTTCTTTTTAAATACTGACTTCAGGGAAAACTTTCTAGAGCAGTGGATTTACACCTGAAAAGAAAGACTTCGTAGTCTTATCTCAAACAGTTTGATTTGACTGCCTTTGTAACAGTATTTCTGCAATGTTTTCTGCAGAAAACAAGAAGTTTTATTAAGCTACAACATAACCTGGTTTAGACTGACCATAAAAATTAGAAGCGTTAGCTGGTCTTTTGCCAGCAGACTGAGCAAAAGTTGAAACCAATTACATCCTGGAAGGCAGTTTTAGGAAGCATCTTGCAGTACTTCAAAAATAAACTAGTTAAAATTATAGCAAGAAGATTCATCAGTGCTAATTAGAAACTTCCTTTGGCAGTCAGGAAAAACCAGAGGTAGACCAACTGCAAATAAGTAATTTGAAAACCACTATTTGTCCCCAGAAGGCTCTAGATCTCCCCCAACCCCTCCATTTACATTGAAATTAAGCTTACTTTCCATGAAAACAAAACAAAAAACAGATCAAGTAGAAGCAGTAAAACTATTTTGTGTTATAGGATAAGTTATAACCTGAGTTTTAGATGGCTACCGTTCATTCTTTTTGGTTTCTGTAATATACAGACAGACTATTTTCACTATTTGCGTTTTACGCCAATTAATGGAGAATCAGACATGACCAACAGTTTGAAGAAGAATGTAGCATTTCATGTAAACTGTTTATGATGAATTATAAAACTGTACTCATACACTGTCAGCAATATATTTAGAATGTATCAACTACAGTAAATGCATACTTTGGAACTTTTGTTAAATTTAGTCAGAATTTTACAATCTAGAACTGTCTTTGCCAGTTTAAAAAGCTATACCAGATATTTTATTGTACAATGGGGAGTCTGAAGGAGTTACTCATCAATTACATTTATAAAGTGCTCTGACTTCAGCAATCTTCATACAACACAGTAGGTTGCAGTCTTGGAATACTTCCCACAAGTTGACTTTACTCATGACAAAAAATTTCCTATGCCACTCTTTAAAGGAACATAGCAAAATGAATTATTGTAAAGCAGACCAACTAGATAACAGCAACACTATAGACATTATTGTGAAGACATTGGGGTCTACAAACTATATCTACAGACTTCCCTTTTCCATCCCTGTTTGCCTAAGGGATAAAATGATAATGTTCTACTTTGGCTATGGTATGCTATTCACCCAGATCCACTTAACAGCTCTCCTTTGAATTTGCTTGCATTAAAGTCAACAGAAAAAGCATCTTATTTGGCGCAAGGGAGAAAAAAAAGTGTAACTGTGAAATATAGAATTTAATCCTCGTGGTATCTTATGTTGTTAATTGTTGTTTGTATTTTCAACAGTTTTAATTTACCAGCTACCATAAAGTGTTGCTTCATAGTATCTTTCAGCATGAAACCCTTATTAAGTGATGAGCAATTTCCATTAAATTGCACTTCCTAATAAGAATCACATGGACTCAGAGCTTCTATTAATTGCGCTGGAATTCATCCAGATTTCTGCCACTGAATTCAGTTGTTGAAATGTTTAAAAAAAAACAAAAAAAAAAGACTAAAAAGCAACCTTAATAGAGATCAACAAGTTACAATCACTGCCCCTTGTAAATTCCCTGCCATTATGGATTTAAATAATATTTATATTGATAAGATATAAATCATAAGCAATAAGACAGAAACAAGGGCCAGATGACTTGGACATCATCTTTAACGATCAGACATAAAAGAAACATAAGACGTACTGTAAAATGTAATTCTGCAAAAAAAAAAAGTGTAATTGATTTTGGGTGCAGCTGAATCATAGATAACTTATCCTAGTAAAAAAACATGAGGTATGTCTTCCAGCACTAATTTGATCTTTTGCAGAAAGGACCAGATAAAACAGCATGTGGCTGCATCCACAAATTTCTTCAAAAAGAACATGCACTGTTCTCACATATACGTGTGAGATGATATATGATCATGAGACATGATCTCACAAACTGGAAGGAGCGAGATGGACAGAAAGAACAGGTATCAGGCCACAAAGATTTGAAAAATTGGGAACTAAAATCCAAACATCTTTATGTACAATGAACCAGACCTACTGAAAGTAACATGAGATGACTGACTCAAGATCAGAACTGGAAAAGCCTCCAGAGGACCTTATCAATTTACTTTCTCTCATCAGATATTGCGTAAAGGGAGACAGACTCTCCTCATTGGTGTCCAGTGACAGGACAAAAGGCAATGAGCAAAAACTGAAATACAGGAAATTCTATTTAAACTTAAGAAATACTTTTTCCCTGTGAGGGTAAGTCAAACATTAGAGAAGAGGTTGTGGAGTCTCCATCCTTGGAGATACTCAAAACCTAACTGGACACAGCCCTGAGCAGCCTGCCCTAATTTGCCCTGCTTTGAGCAAGGGGTTGTTTTCAAGAAGCATTTAAATTGACTTAAGCAATAAGCTGCTTTATCTTTCTTTGGAAAGAGTTGTTTCTCATCATTTATGCATTTCTTTATCACATTCTCAGAATTTCTTCTTCTTCATACCCCTCAAAACATGTTGCATTCCAAGTGTGGGTAAAATAAACAACCAACTTCTGTCCTAAAACATTAATGATCCTGTGTAAGTAAGTATGTTTCCTAGGAGCCCAAAGGTACTACATTCATGAAATGCAACATATACACAAACTAACTTTGGATCTTTTCTTGAGCTTGCTGGAAGTTTGAAAGAAGTTTGTCTATTCACGTATCTTTCCAAAATATCACCCTAGACATGTAATTTTTAAGCTTATATTGTATAGATATACTGACATAAGTTTTTATATCAAATAACATCTCTCTGTGACACTATGATCTTTCTCATCAAATGTAATAGTCACTCACTTGCCAAATACAATCTTTCACATCTTCTGTAGGAATTGGAATCACAAGGAGATTCTGTAGAATAAAAGCAGCCTGAAAGAAATGAAAGCATCAATATTGCCATGTAGCCATCACAGTTCAAAAAAACCACATCAGATTGAATAGCACAGTCTACCTATTATTTCATTACTTTAGTCCTATGTTGAAACAAGTAATTTTCATGTTCATGTTGAAAAAAAATTAGAAGGATATAACCTAAAACTCCTCAAACTTCACCTATGACAGATGTCATTAGGACAGGGCACAAGAGAAGGCTGGTAAGAAAAAAAGACAAGGAAGAGACAGAATAGAAATCACATGGAAACACTACTTTTTATATACAACTAACACATCACTGTTCCAGTACAGTCAATCCTATTGAATAAGGATTACATTACAAGAAACACTGGAAAAAAATCCTGGAGCAGGAAAATAAGTGCTTATGATGCTTCACACTATTGTTCTCAAGTATTTTTTTTTTATTATTATAAAATTATTGGGACAATGTGGGGCACATATTGGGGGACACAGACACATACGTTCCAAATATTTTCCCAAGTACATGGCATGTGTGTTTTTCTAATTTATATTACGCACATTTCACATACATGTGGATGGACTGAAACTGCTTTTTTTATATTTTGCCAATCTTTTGGCAATAATTTGACTCTTAAGAGACTACTAACATGATTTTTAAGTTAAAAAAACAATGAAGAGCACATTCTCAAAAGAATTTTGCACAAATAAATTCAAAATATTACTTTGGAAAAATCTAATCAGTTGAGAAGAAACTAACCCACTATTTGCCACAGTTGTTCCTTTTTAGTCATTGAAAAACAAGAAAAACCTTACAACTAGTTGATACAAATATGTAATACTATATTTAAACTGTGTACATGCTTTATGCAATTTTCTACATGCTGCTCTACCAGAGTACAAGCTTTTAGTTTTCATAAATAAATCTTAGTGCCTAGACAAATTAGATTATTTCATAGCTGCAATGAAAAGATACTTACTACAGAACAGGTGATGACTTTGCACCAAAGTGTTCATAAATGGAACAAAACAGCCATTACAATTTGGGCTAATCTGTTATGCTTTAGCAACCTATTTCTCTGCCTGAGTAAGCCTTAGGAGTTTTTAATGTGTTCACGTCTATTGTTTGGATAATTTCTGCTTTTACACTAGTCACCTGTATTTTTGTTGCTTCTTGTGTAATTCTAAATAGGAAGCTGAATATTTATTTTCAGTTAGGCAGTTTTTAATTTACAAAGCAGTAGTTTTTGTGCAGCATCAGAGAATAGATACATAAATAAAAAAAAAATTCTCTTTAATGAAAAAAAAAAACCTGACAATCTAAGACTGTAGAAGGATACAAGAAACATACCTCCCTGCGTACCATGCTACATTCAAATTGATCCAGAAGGATGTTCATCACCGTTCCCCACAGCCCTCCTGAAATGTTCTGGCAACTTTCTGCTAAAGCAATACATCCTCTTTCAAGAGATGTAAGAGCTGATCCTATTCCAAGTGCTGTAAATCTCACCTAGTACATACAAACACAACACAAAGTGGTATTTCTTAGGGTACTTAGAATATTTTTTTCAATTATTAAGGTTCATCAACTGAATTTGGAGCTTAAGGGAATAATTTAAGAAGTAATCTCTTTTCCTATATTTCCCTGGCCCTATGCTCATAATCACAACTATGTGTATCTAAAAATGACAGAATTAATAAAACAGATTTTTGAATACTTAAAAATACTAAGATAGTCTTCAATATTCGTCACATTTTACCACTTAAACAGTTCCATTTAGCAAACACAATTTAACAGATTTGCTTCAAATACATTTGCCCTAAATTTGTCATTCACATAAATGTTTCTGCTTTGCAACTAAGTAACATCAATGTCAATGAAAACTGCCTAAGAATCATGATCATGAGTGACTATCAAAAGCATGGAAGACAGAAAATACAGGGAAGGATTTCTCAGAAGATGTTTATATAGAATCGTAGAATGGTTTGGGTTTGAAAGTACCTAAAAGATCATCTAGTTACAAATCCCCATGCCATCCATGGGCAGGGACACCTTCCATCAGACCAGGTTACTCAAAGCCCCATCCAACCTGGCCTTGAACACTTCCAGGGATGGGGCATCCATAACTTCTCTGGGCAACCTGTTCCCACGTCTCACCACCCTCACAATAAAGAATTTCTTCCCAATATCTAATCTAAATCTATCCTCTTTCTGTTTAAAGCCATTATCCCTCGTCCTATCGTTACGTGCCCTTGTATAAACTCCCTCTCCAGCTTTCTTGTAGGCCCCTTTTAGGTACTGTAAGGCTGCTATAAGGTCCTCTTGGAGTCTTCTCTCCTCCCAACCGAACAACCTCAACTCTTTCAGCCTGTCTTCATAGGAGAGATGCTCCAGCCTCTGATCATCTTCATGGCCCTCCTCTGGACTCACTCCAATAGGTCCATGTCCTTCGTATGTTGGGGGCTCCAGAGCTGAACACAATACTCCAAGTGGGGTGTCACCAAAGTAGAACAGAGGGGTAGAATCACCTCCCTCAACCCTCTCCTGGCCATGCTTCTTTTGATGCAGCCCAGGATACAGTTGGCTTTCTGAGCTGCAAGTGCACATTCCCAGGTCATGTTGAGCTTCTCAGCCACCAATATCCCCAAGCCTTTCTCCTCAGGGCTGCTCTCAATCCATTCTCTACCCTCAACCTGTATTTGTGCTTGGGATTGCCCTGACCCATGTACAGGACCTTGCACCGGGCCTTGTTGCTTCATGAGGTTCGTACAGGCCCATCTCTCAAGCCTATCAAGGTCCCTCTGGATGGTATCCCTTCCCTCCAGCACATAAACTGTACCAGTCAGCGTGGTGTCATCTGCAGACTTGCCGAGGGTGCACTCAATCCCAGTGTCGACACTGCCAACAAAGCTGGTAAACATTGCTAGTCCCCATACTGACTCCTGAGGAATACCACTCGTCACTGGTCTCCACTCAGACATCGAGCCACTGACTGGAACCTTTGAGTGCAACCATCCAGCCAATCCCTTACCAAGTGGTCCATCCATCAAATACATGTCTCTCCAGTTTAGAGCAAGGATGTCATGAAGGACAGTGTCAAATGCTTTGCACAAGTCCACATAGATGACATCAGTCATTCTTCCCTCATCCACAAACACTGTAACCCCACCACAGAAGGCCATCAAGTTTGTCAGGCACGACTCACCCTTAGTGAAGCCATATGGAAGGCAACTGTCATTACTTTATTACTGTTATTTAGGATATAGTCAGGAACACTTTAAATAATGCAGAACAGTAGTTTTAATATTAAGTTAATGAAACAAAAATTTTGCAAATACTTAAGGGTCAAAATAAGGTATCAATTTAACATTACATTAACTAACCTCAGGGTCTCTATCTACCCATAAAGGAACCAGCCAAGCCAGACCTAGCTGAGAAAGGACTTGTTCTTCACTGTTATCACAAGGCAAAGACCAGAGAGAAATCCAGTCCTGATAGGAAAACAGAAAATAAATGAAGAAATTATTTTATAAATCTTTCAATGCCATGCTAATCTAGCAACAGCCTGAGCTACCAATTACATACTAAAACACTTAAAATGCACATAACAGTGATATTCCAGGAAAAAAGATGTTTTTATTCTGCCTCTATAAACATGCATTTAACCTGTTGACTTCATCTAGTGAATAAAATTAAATTTGTGGCATCTTCTTCATCGAATTAGAAATGCAGTGCTAAAGGGAGATTAAATATTTTACTTGAAATACTGGGATAATTTTTTCCATTCAAAATTTACTCCTTATGGGTTTGGGGGGGGGGGGGGGGGGGGAGCGTTGCTTATTATTAACATGTGTCTTTCTCTCATATTTTATGCATGCCCAGAAAACTACCAAATAAGAACATGAAATTACTACTTTGATTGTAATTCATTCTTTTTCTTCATGTGCCTGCCACATCATTAAATAAAGTCTCGCAGACTACTACATGCTACTTAGCTGTAGATTCCATCAAATCATATGTGACTTTGCAAATTAACTTCTTTAGCTCAGGCTAAAAAAAAAAAAACAAACAACAAAAAAAAAAACCCCACCAAACAAAACCATACCTGCAAACCATACCGGCAAAATGCTCCATTTAACCATGGCACTATACAAAGAATGCAAAGTTCATAATGAATCATGGCACCTGAAATTTTATGTATGTGTCTTCTGACCATCTCAGTCCTGTATACTTTTACATGGTAGATGACTGACGTTTCATTTGGAGCAGCATAATTTGTGTGTATTTTCTCAACACACAGTATTAATTACAAAAAGCACAGTAATTTAGAGTCTGAATTTGCAAAGGGAAGGCATTCATATACAAAATGAAATAAAAAGCACTGGTCAGCAAAGCATAACCAGTGAAATGTCACCATAGCAAACAAACAAAACATTAAAGCAATTCCAGTACACCGTAAGTATATGCTTTGTTTCCCATGTACGGCTATGAACATCTAAGTAACCTCTGTCCATCAGTATGTGCTAAAAGATCTTATGTCTGACTTAACAAGGTGGTGCTTTTAATAGCAAAGAACCATAGTAGTCCCTAATACTGCTAATATGCAAACAACAAAAAATTTAACTAGTTTTAATTTCAAGTCATCAGATTGTGCATTTTAAATTAGTATTAATTTATTGGTATTTTAAATCACAGTTATACGGTGTACTCTTTTATAACACTGCTTGCACAGAGGAAGAAGATTAATTTTGTATTTCTCTTTCCATAAGATTAGACACTGAATCACATAATTGTAAAAGGATTTAAAATTTCTTTGAGAATATAAATTACTGCTACAGTCTAGACAGTAACACTGTTGTACACAGGTTATGATTTATAGACACAAAAGAATGCCACCTATCATTATGCCACTACACATATTATTTTATGAGACTGATATTAAAAAAAATTCAGTTCAAATCCACTCCTTCATCCATGCATTTCCGATCTAATTCTTTGGAGTCTGCAGTCTTCCTGCAGTGTGCTTAATACTTTGTCCCCCCACAATTTTAATAAACCTTGTCAGCACTTAATGTCTTGAAGAATTACTAAATAACTGAAGAAATGGACATCTGGAATTTGGAGAAGCAGGTATACTGCTATTTCTAGTTACATGTGTACTTGATCATATTGAAAAGTTTTCACTTGTGGCTATCACAGATATTAATAACAGTGGATTTTAATTCTCAAAAATGATTACACTAAACTGTTAAATTTGCTGTAACTGCTTCAGGATGAAGGCTATTTCTCCTAAACTCTCAAAAATTTAGCTCTCAAAATATGCACGTGGACACAAAACACAGATAGAAATTTTTCTAGTAAGTAATTATAGCTCCTTTTATGAGACAACCATTCTTTCATATATGATTTTATATATATACATCTATATAGAGACATATATACACACATACATGTGTAAACATGTTAGAAAGCCTGTTATCTGTAGAAGGCTGAAGAAATAATGATGCTATAAATCTTTAAATTTATTCATCCTACATAAAAATTCTGATTTCTCATTTTTTGTAAAAATAAAATTATACCTTATTCTGAAACAAAGTCTTTCTAAGTCCACAGAATTACTTGCAGAATAGATTCAGTAAGACTAGAACTGAATCTTCAGCTTTCCTGTATACTATACTTTATCCTATTAATTTATCTAACATTATATACTAAATGAGACTACCAAATATTTTTTTATTTTTACTCTCTATTGCCATATTGCCATCTTCCCCCACCACATATGAAAATCTATCATTTAACTCCAACAGATAAAATATATTTGTGCATAACCCTCATAAATGACAACGTAAGGACAACTGTATTGCACTCACCAAATCCTTGGCTTGAGCCATCATTTCATGAGATAAGTGAAGCAAGCAAAGAACTGTGCTTTTTGTAACACCTTTTCCCATGAAGGACATAGCGTTTCCTCCCCATTCAACATAAAATGATGAGATGACCTAGGAGCAGGGGTACAAGTTCATGGTAGCTTTACTGTAATAGGTAGAGTACTGTCTTACACACTACTAAATTATAATTTAAACTCATGAAAAGATGGCAGATTTTTAGCTGAATTTTGTTATTTATTTATTTACAAGTTATTGGTCATGTGATGGTTTCCTATATGGTTAAACTTCCAAAGATCAGTGTTTTTCATTTGATTCTCCAAATGAAGAATGTATTCAAGCTTAGTAATGAGCACAATATTGAACACAAAACTGAAAATTTGGTTTTGATGGAAAGAGTCCATTAGTTGTACCCAGTTTTTTATACTACGTTTGGAATGAATAATATAGTTTCTTTTCAAAATTCTGTGTTCAAGAAAAAAGGTCATTTGTATCTTTTATTGAGATTTGAATTGGAATAAGTACATTAGCTTTCCATACCAAATTCTAATGAACAGAAAAGGTCACTGGATCATAACATAAAATACTCTCTGACCAAATATCTAACCATACATGTTAAAATAAAAAGCATGCTGCTTTCAACGAAACATGCCCAAAAATGCTTTTTAAAAAATTATAATCTTAAGACCTACACTTCTAGATGTATTCTTCTCCCCAAAACATGGCAATTTAAACTTCTCCATTTTTGCTGTTGTTCTTACTTTGAATCCCACTCTACAGGAATTCTCGCAAACCCACTTCCTCTCCTCCCCCAAAAGAAAACTGTATTTGCTTTCATATTTAGGCCAAGTAAAACTGCATAATTCTTCTACACATAAGTCTTACGCATCACAAGTTGATTTCATTCCATAATATTTATTATGATTTTGCCCAGTAATAATCCTTCTTTTACATGACAATATCTGTAACCATGGTGCCATTTTTAGTCTAGACTTCAAACCTCAGAAGTCATCTAATCAAATAGCTCTAAAATATTTATTTCTACTCAAGAGATCTTGGCAAGTTAATACTTGCCCCTAAAACACTATATCTTTTTTCATCACAAACATGATTATCATTTGTATACAAACTTTCCAGACACTTATCTGGTTGCTATCCATATCATTCAGAATCTCAAATGAACTAAGATTACTTTAAATTTTTTTCAAGCCTTTACCAAAGCAACAAATAGATTTTAGTATTTGAAACAAAAAAAAACACATCTAAATGTACCTACTCTACTGAATACCTGTAAAACAAGCAGAAAGCCAGATATATGCTTTTCCTAGTTTTAAGAAACTGGGATTTTCAAAATATGCTATTTGTTAGTTGTCCATCACATCCATGGACTTAGCAAACAAATAAGCACACCAAAGAATGAAATTTTGGCTTCCTAACAACTGCAGCACTTGAATTACCTCTTTTCTGCTTTCTGTGTTAATAACCTGCTTAACTCCCCCAGACAACTTTTCACACATGGATTTTGCCTGTGGGAGAATATCTTGGATTTTTCCTCTTAGCAATTCAGTTATTTAAAAAAAAAAAAAAATCTATTTTTCATCTTACTTAAACTACAGTCACTTTATATTACTTCTTAAACAAGAGATGAAGGCACACACAATACAACAAATCTTCACAGGTACAGAAACATATCACTTAATCTAGTCTCTATATTTTTGCTACTTAGCTGAAAAAAATCATCTTTCCCACACCTATTCCTAGTGATGTTATTCTCCAAAAGTACATTGTAAAAATTTCAGTGTCATTAGTTAAGTTCTTTACAAGCATTCAAACCAAAAGCTAAGTAATAACATACGTTACTTACCTCAAGAAGACCTGTTAAATATTTCTTACAAATTGTGATGGGTTCAACTGCAGCAGAATAGGTGCTCCAGTCTGGAAGTGCAGTAACATGAACCATTCCTCGTAATGTTCTCTCCAGTGAAGGAAGTCCATAAAAATGTGGTGCATCTGTTAGCCTTAAGCATTGCAGTAGCTTCAGAGCCAGTTCAGTTCTGAAAAAGCCAGCAAGTTCCAAGCCCTCTCTGAAATAATTGTGAAAACCAAAAAAGATCAACCATCAACATGAAGTTATTATAATGAATCATTTTCCAAGAGGCCAATGCCTCATTCTTCTTACTATTAAGTCTGTAAGTCTCAGCATCTCATTTAGTTACCATTGCCTTATGCACAGAATAACATGGAATTAATTTGACATTTCTAGTTTCACCCAGGTCGTATCTGATTATAACAGGGCTGCTTAACTAAAAAGGTACAAATGAGATATATCTCTAATTATTAAGGTGCATGTTAAATAAAGAGCAAGAGATTGAGGACAATGGGTAACATACTGAGAAGAGTTACAAAGCTTTGCAGTTACACTTATATTTGTTCTGGTTCAAGAGACAAGTGTAAAAATATTTCCTGCAAAATACTATCAACCTAGAATTCAGGTAGATTGAAAATACAGCAGTGTGAGATACAACTAGCAGGGATTTCTATAATCCTTCCTTTTCCAGCTGTCAAAATATTTCGAAAATGAATAACCTAGTGGGAAGAATGAAGGTGGTAACATTTTGAAAGTATCTTTACAAACAGTTACATTGTGGCGCTTAAATAAACAAACACTATTTTAAGCTGCAACTTTAGTATCTCTTAGAATACAGTTGGACAGAGAGAGATTTAGTGTGGAAAGATACTGTATTAGAAACGCTGAGAAAAAAAATAATAGAAATTAATTTCTGTATTTGCTTCATTGACAGAAAAAAGTTTGAACTTGATGCTGGAAGGAGCTACCCTAAACAATGTGCACTGATATACTGTATCGGGCCAAAAAGATGCTCAATGAAAATAAACATTTGTTGATATTTCAAATATTTCAATGTTTTACTTTGCTATAAATAAAAGCTACAAGATCAATGAAGTTACCATTTGCTTGTGAAAAATTCCAGCAGAGGAAAAGATATGGTCTGTCTTCTCCCTGCAACCAGTTTAATTATCCATTTGCTGAAAAAGCGACCACTAGTAAATACTCTTCCAAGTTTCCTAGTTAATTTACTGGTTTTGTTGTTGTCGATTCAAGAAGAGTATATTCCATTTTTACAGTTTAAAATGAGTGAGTCATGATGTAATTGCATTCAAATTCTAGCCAAGATACAGTAGCAGGAGGTATTACGATCCCTAGTAAGAATTACATGGGCAGATCCATTTACACTGTACCTGTCAGTTACTGACATGGAACAACGTAACAATGTGTTAAAAAGACGAATGAGTTCTTTATCCAGTTGCTGCCTGACAGCAGTCTGTATTTCATCAATTTCATTCCGCACTTGGGATTCTGGTCGTACCAGGAGGCTCAAAAGGGATTTTGGCTTCTAAAAGAAAATAATAAAAATACAGTCACATAATGCATTGTTTAAATCCTATTTTAATACCCACATTAAAGCC
The DNA here is from genome assembly GCF_023634155.1 of Falco peregrinus. Taxonomy (NCBI): domain Eukaryota; kingdom Metazoa; phylum Chordata; class Aves; order Falconiformes; family Falconidae; genus Falco; species Falco peregrinus. The sequence continues at coordinate 67,031,963 of NC_073723.1, forward strand.
ATTTTTCTGTTAAGAGCTTGCAGAAAACACACATTGTGTATCACAAATTCCATTATCATTTTACTAAGTAGTATTTCTGTAAAAAGCACAGTGAAAAATTCCTACAATTACTAATTACTTGAATCTTGAATCTACTAAACACCATAAAAGAATCTACTGTTAAGGCCTTTAAAATCTCCTGGCATTAAGCCATGACATGGTGTATTTTGAAGCATGAAAGAGGTCAGTTATACACAGCAATAACCTGCAATAAAAAAAATAGATCACAAAAACCAGAAAACACATAGTGGAAATATTAGTTCAAGTTGTATCTTGTATGTCTGTTTCCTGAAATACTTAAAATCATTTCATGTACGGGTTTTATATTAATATATTGAATGGGTTATACTTATAAAATTTTATAGGATTCTCAGTTAGCCATATAAATTGAAGTACCTGAATACTGTAAGTAATTGAAATGAAGACTATTAGCATTTTCTTGTAAATGTTTATTTAGATTGTATTTTAAGATGAGAAAATGCAAGTGTACGAAGACTGTACCTAACATGATATCCTTTGTAGGACCATGAATGATCTTGCATGTGGGCAGTATGCCTTTGCTTTGTGAAGAACAGTACTTTGCAAACTTCAGTGCAGCCATCACTTTTTCCTTGGCGTTTAACTATTGCTTTTTATACAGCAAGATTAAGTTATTGTATTTTGACAAATACAATAAAAGTTGTTTTACATTGCTTTATGATGTTCAATTCCTATTTGTTTTTATACTTTCCAATTTTACATCTCTTAAATGAACACTATTGGATAAAATGGATCTCTTTAAAGGAAAGGCACAGGAATCTAGAAAAACTGAAAAGGAAAAAAATTACATTTGATATTATACATGCATTTAAGCTACAGCAACTGAACTGTATGCTCATATAATAACTTCCTCATGCTTATGAAAATATTTTACAACCGTTTAAAAAACAAACTTAAGCAACAGACACACTGAAGCAAAAACTTCAGTCCTAACTTTCAATTCTTGTTCTTAACGCAAGACAGATAATGTTCATTTATATCCCTTTGCCAAACAAACCTGTATGGAACCTCATCCTTTAAGTTACAGAGATAATACATATGTAGTTATTTAGCTAAGCATACGTTATACAGCTGTGTAGGTACACACACACATATGTATATATAGCCACACAATTAACCATATAAGTATATATAATTATATGTACATATAGAGCTCTGCATAGCTAACTATAGTTACATGGCTCTATGCAAACTTACTACTACAGTTGACTACACCAGACCAAGACACACACAGGGAGATGTTGTTTGCTTCTGGCAAATAGAGTATTTGAGTTTAGAAAAGCAATTCATATACCAAGTAAAGGAGAGAAGGAAATTTACTCTTGTTCCAATTTAACTACACCAAACGCTAAAACTGTAGCACCGGCCACAAAGCAGCAAACATTAATACTACAAGATCTGCTATTTCTTGCTTTTGAAAACAGAAGTCATTTTCCTTGAGGAACTCACCAGAAACAAACCAACCAACCAGTTCACAGTTATATCATTTCTTACAGTCTACAACTAATTTCTTAGGTATATTCTTACATTCTTTAGCAATGATTGCAAGAGCCACTTTAGACGCTCTGACTCCAAACTTGAACTCTGCTCTCTAAGCAATCTGTTTAAAAATCTTAAGACGTCTACTAAAAGCTTCTCATCCTCCACAGAAGCTGGAAGCACTTGCAGAAACCTGCAATGCAAACAAAAATACTTGCTTTCATACCTGTTGCACATTAAGAGACTTTAAAATCTCAGCCTAATAGGACTGAAGCCACCTGTAAATGTGGAATTATAGAGGGTAAATATGTATATAATATATATCTACATATAGCAAATATGGACTTATGCTAATTATACATATATATTTAAATACTTTCACATGCAATATTGACTAAACTAAATTATTATACTTACCTAGTATCACAAATTTATTGTGTATTATTATAATATAAAATTGTTACATCTATTGAAAAAGTGTATTTACATGCAGTAAACATGGAACTGCCTACAGTAAAAGCTAGAAAAGTCTGAAAAGGGTCACAAGCAGGAAAGAAAAAGGCAATGGCTATTAAATACTAGTAATTAATAATAATAGAAAAACCTACCTATGCATTTTAAATAATCCTTATATAAAAATTCTTAATTTTTGCTGGGTCTGTTTATGTAAATTACAGAATCACATAATCATTGAGGTTGGAAGGGACCTCTGGAGGTCAGCTAGTCCAACCACCCTGCTCAAGCAGAATCAACTGCAGTGAGTTGCTCAGGACCATGGTCAGGTGGCTTTTTAATACCTCCAACAATGAAGACACCACCGCCTCTTGGGGCAACCTATGCTAGTACTCAGTCACATTCATGGGAAAAAAAGTGTTTCTTATGTTCAGAAGGAACCTCCTGTGTTTCAGTGTGTGCCTGTTGCCTCTGGTCCTGTCACTGAGCACCACTGCAAAGAGCCTGGCTCCATCTTCTTCATATGTTCCCTTCAGGTACTTGTACACATTGACAAGATCCCCATCCTGACCCTTCTCTTCTCCAGACTTACCAGTTCCAGCTCTCTCAGTCTTTTCTTATAGGAAAGATGCTCTAGTCTTTCATCATCTTTGTGGTGCTTCATTGGATTCTCCCCAGTATGTCCATGTCTCTCTTGGACTGGGGAGTCCAGAACTGGACCCAGCCTCACCAGTACTGAGTGGAGGGAAAGGATCACCTGCTTCAACCTGCTGGTAACACTCCTCCTAATGCAGTCCAGGATACCACTAGCCTTCTTTGCTGCAAAGACACATTGCTGGCTCACGTTCAGCTTGGTGTCCACCAGCATCCCCAGTTCCTTTTCCAGAAACCTGCTTTCCAACTTGGTGAACCCTAGCATTTAGTGGCACATGGCATTGTTCCTCCCCAGGTGCAGGACTTTGTACCTCCCCTTGTTGAACTTCATGAGGTTTCCGTCAGCCCACTTCTTCAGCCTTTTGAGGTCCCTCTGGATGTCAGCACGACCCTGGCATATCAGCCACTTCTCCCAGTTTCTAACTTACGCAAAACCACTGAGGGTGCATTCCACCCCAACATCCCAACCATTAATAAAGATGCTAAACAGGATCGGACCCAATATTGATCCCTGGAGCATACTGCTAGTTACTGCCTTCCAACTGGACTTCATACCACTGATTGCCATCCTCTGGGCCTGGCTGTGCAGCCAGTTTACTATCTCACATTCCACTCTTCTAGCCCATACCTTGTCAACCTCTCTACAAGAATCTTACAGGGAACAGCGTCAGAAAGCCTTCCTGAAGTCAAAATACACAATATCCACTGCTCTACCCTCATCTACCAAACCAGTCACTTCACTGTAGAAGGGTATTGGCAAGCTGGTCAAGCACAACTTCCCCTTGGTGAATCCATACAGACTACTCCTGATGATCTTCTGGTCATTCATGTGCATGGAAAGGATTTCCAGAATTGGTTGCTCTGTCATCTTCTCAGGGATCGAGGTGAGGTTGACTGGCCTGTAGTTCCCTGGGTCCTCCTTCCTGCTCTTCTTGAAGATAGGATCAATAGTTGCTTTCCTACCATTCTCAGGCACCTCTCCCAATCACCTTGATTGACCAAAGTGGACATAAAATTACATCAGTTGGGATACACTCATGGGTGCATCCTATCAGTGCCCATGGATTTATGTATGTCCAATTTACTTACATATTCACTAAGCTGATCCTCTTCCACCAACAGTATGCCTGTCTTGCTCCAGGCTTTCCCCCAAGTCTCTGGGACCTGGGATTCCTGAAGTCAGTCTTGCTAGTAAAGACTGAGGTGAAGACAACATTCAGGACCTCAGCCTTTTTAATGTCCTGTGTCACTGTAGTCCCTGCCCCATTCAGCAGCAAGCTCACATTTTCCTGAGCTTTCCTTTTGTCATCTATGTACTTATAAGATGTCCTTCTTACTGCTTTAGATGTCCCCCATCAGACTGAATTCCAGGTGGGTTTTCAGCTTTCTTAACTGTGCCTCTGCATGGTCAGGTATTGTTTCTATATTACTCCCAAGTTACCTGTCCCTACTTAACCCTCTGCAGGCTTCCTTCTTGTGTTGCCAGGAGCTACTTGCTCATTTATGCAGGCCTCCTGGCATTTTTGCCTGACTTCCTGCTCAATGGCACGGACCCCTCTTGAGCTCAGAGGTGGCAGTCATTGACTATTAACCAGCTTTCTTGGACCTCTCTTCCTTCCAGGGCATGATCCCATTGGACACTAACAATGAGATCTTTGAAGAGGCCAAACCTTGCTCTCCTGAAATCCAGTGCTGTGATCTTACTTTCTGCCCTTCTCCCTCCTCTCAGGATCCTAAATTCTATCACTTCATGGTCGCTACAGCCAAAACTGCCTTAGCTCTTGCTCATTTGTGAGCATGAGATCCATCAGAGCACCCCTCCTTGTTGGCTTCTCTGTCATCCGGATCATGAAGTTGTCACCGATACTCTCCAGGAACCTCCTAGATTGCTTATGCCTTGCTGTGTTGTCCCTCCAGCAGATACAGGGAAACAACATATATATATATCTACACACACACATATACATAGACACATATATATATATATATATATATATATCTCAATCACGGATGCACGGACAATCAATTCCATAAATTTCAAATACAAAACCTAGGAATTTTACAATTTAAGCACCATAATCCTTACTGGATTTCTGTAATCAATATGCTTACCTGTTTATTGCTTTTTGCCAAACAAAGCTTTTCAAAGTGGTTCCGCAAGATCCAGAACTGCCTTTTAATGCAAGCCTGTCATTCAGAACATAAAAACTAAGCCTAGTGAGAGCAGCCTTAACATCTCTGTGTGATACTGCCTGAATAATTGAATTCAGACAATCCTGCAGTCCATAGTTGGCGTGAGTTATTTTGAGTATAAGAATGTCTTCTGAGGATAGTTTTAGCGAATCGAAAAATCTGAAAAGGTGTAAGAGAAAAATCATTAACAGCCACTATCTTTATAAATTATTTCAGTCAGTGTTGACTCCTTTACTTCCCAGTTCAAATGAGAAGACAAAACACAAGTTGCCTTACAAATTTATTTTTGTTAACCAACCCTTTCTCCTCTCCCACCCTCCACCCCTCCAAGAAAACAAAATCCAACAACAATAACACACACCAGGGCATTTAAATCCTGAGCTGTTTGAGTTCTTTGGAAAAATGGCACCTCTAAAAAAGTTACTTGAAAGGTGCTATTCACATTGTTTGCAATGAACTTTTTCTCCATGCTATTGTAAATGTTGGTCATTTGGACTATACTATTTTCCTATTTTCTTTTTAAGAGAGTGCTTTGGTTTTGCTTGAGGGAACTTCAAAATGATTTATCAAATCAATAACTGCAGTTTCCAATGGCTCAGAACCATGCTATTTACTAATAAAACTTGCAGGTCCCTTAAAGGACAAAAGCAAAACCTAAAAAATTTCCAAGGTGGACGGAGATAGAGATATAAGCATTTCAGTCCTATTAAATCAAGAATCTCCTAAGACATTTTCTGTATACAAAATAGACTCAACAAGAGAAACTATACTTAACCAAGAACTAACCAAAGGATGTAAAGGGAATTTTCTTCATTATCTACCATAATTCCTAGTATTAAAACTTTAAAAAGAATATTTATCTGAAATTTAAATCCCCAAAGAGAAAACTTCATGCAATTATAAAAGGGAAAAAAGGCAGCTCCCTAAAAACCCCACGACTACAAAGAAAAACAGCCACAAAAGCTATTTAAAATTGTTTGAAATAAGTCTGACCATCAATAAAAGTTGGATCAAGCTCTAGACTTCAGGTATAAATGCTATTTAGTAAAACATTGGCTGCTACAACATATCTACAGCCTCTTTGGACATGATCCTTTACATCTGAAAGGATGGTATTCTCAAACCAGTCAAAACTTGAACTGCTGTTTGAAGTTGAAAACCTATTTAAACTTGATGGAACACTAATTTAATTGAAACATATTGGGATTTAAAATCAAGATAAAACAGCTCACATTTCTGCTTCCTTCTCATAATTTGTAAGTTGCAATAGGTTTTCAATCCCATGGTACCACGACAGATTCCAAGCCATCTTAAGCATATCTGACACAGGTTTCATAGTCAAGCACTCAGAAGACAATGGCAGCACAACAGTATTAGGGCTAACCACATGATGAGCAGTGATCCTGACTGGGATATGATACCTTAAAAACAAAAAAAATAATTTAAAAAGTAGTTGGTGGTTTGGTTGGTTGGTTGTTGTTTTTTGTTGTTTGTTTTTTTTTTTAATTAAATGCTGTATTCGAGCAAGCTTTCAAATCTGAAAATAAAGTTTTTGAAACTTTTTCAGAGATCAAAGACTTGGAGAAAAAACTCCACATTTAAATCCAGTTGTCTGCATTTTTAACATCAAAGGTTTCCCCTTCATGGTCCCATCTCCATACTTTAGAAAGGACAAGAAATGGAAAGCAGCAAAGTTAACTGTAAAAAAAAAAAAAACCAAAACAAAAAAAACCCACACACACCAAACCCACACATATACCTTCTGACAACGGCAACAGGTAAACTGAAGGCAGGTGGGCCAGTACCATTACCGGTTATACCATCAGCCCTGCAAGAGATTAAGTTATAGTTATTATTCGCTATTTTAAACTTTGATTGTCTACTAACGCTACAATTATTATTTCCTTATTATTCCTATCTAGCTGTATTTTTTCCTCTAGCTAGCTCTTTAGTAACCTATTGATGAAGAATTTGTACTTATAAACAATTTTTCTTCACGATTTTGCATTAAGATAGTTCTTAGAACATACACATACAGAATATTTGTTGCAGATGTTCTGCACATAAAAATTAAAGACAACATACCAAAGCACATGCTTGTTTCCTTTTTTCTATTACAGAAAAAAAATAAAGATTATAATTTTTTTCAGTGTATTTCATGTGTGTCAATTCCAAACCCATATTTTTTCTGATGTATATGCAAATTTCCAATAGTAAATCATCATCAGCTAAGGTCTGTTGGTTTAAGGACAGCTGCTACACTTAAAAGCCAAAGTAAATAGGAAAGTTCTAATTAACTTAAAACCCCACACCTACAGCTAGCTATTTCATTTGTGTAGTTTCCACTTATGAAAAATATGGATTACAAGACCAATCAGGGTTTTTTGAAAATTAAAGTAAACAAAATGAACACTGAGGTAAAAAGTATTTTTACTGCAAAAATACGCTGCGTAGACCTATAAAGCATACAACCCAAGTACTGAAACAATTTGTTTGGCCTACAAATATGCCATTTTGGATACATAAAAGTTTGGGGCATAATTTATTTGGGTATACATATATATATATCAATTTATTCACATTAAACCCTTATATTTTTACCAGAAAATACGCCATTAAATGTCTTTTTTCATACCATGTTTCTGTTCTTGCTACTTCATCAAACAACAGAAGACACAGCAACACTGTAGTTTCAGTTAAAACAGCACGATCATTTTGGAATATCAGGGAAACTGAATAAAATAAAGATATTTTTGTTAGGAAAACATTGGTATTTCAAAATAAATAGAAGGACATGGTTAAAACCAACTGTTTTCCACGGTCAGTTTGCCAACATCTTCAACAGATGCCATAACATGGGTAACACCAGCACACAATGATTTATCTTTTAAATATTAGAGACCAAAGTGATCAAAGGTTCTTAAGAAGGTTTTTAGTTAAACATCTAACCATGTTTCACATATTTTCTTTCACGTATGTGTTACAGTGTCTTGATTCTGGCTGGGATAGAGTTAATTTTATTTTCAGTAATGGTACAATGCTGTGTTTTGGATTTAGTATAAGAGTAATGTTGATAACACACTGATTTTTTTAGTCAGTTTCTTAGGCCCTGCCAGCAAAAAGGCCAGAGGGGCACAAGAAATTGGGAGGGCACACAGACAGGGCAGCTGACCCAAACTACCCAAAGGAATATTCTGTAACACAGAATGTTATGCTCAGTATATAAACTGGGGGTTGGTCATCAGGGCTGGCTGGCTGGGCATCAGTCGGTGGGTGGTTAGCGATTGTATTGTGCATCACTTGTTTGTATTTTTTTTTTTTCCTTTTGGATTTTATTCCTCTTTCCCACTCGCTCTTTTTCATTACAGTTATTATTATTGTTATTGATGTTGTTATATTTTATTTCAATTATTAAATTATTCTTATCTCAGTCCCTGAATTTTACCTTTTTTCCCCAATTCTCTTCTCCATCCCACCAGGGGAGGTGAGGAAGTGAGCAAGTGGCTATGCGGTTCTAAGTTACCAGCTGGGGTTAAACCACGACATACAGTGAAAATAGAATCTCTACCTCTGAATAGTTGAAGCAGTAAAGACGACTGCTGTGCAAGGGACAGACGAACAACTGGATCAGCATACACAAGTTTGCGTAGGAGTGTTAGACATGGTAACACTATGGATTCCATAAGCTACAGAAACAGAGAAAAAAATTAAATACAGATAATAATTAAGGTAATCTATTATGAGATGCTTAATTACAAAGTGTGATGCTATGAAGCAATCAATACATTCCATCATATACAGTAGAGAAACTCAGAACTTTTAGACAAGTATGTTTCATCCAAGCGATAACTGCATATTCATTACAAAATATTTATTAATTTTATAATACTGGGTTTTATATATAATTAGTTAATATTTCTGGTTTTATTTTATTAGTACCTGATTGGTATTGGTATCTGGTGTCATAACACAATTATAACATTTGCTTTCAAAATACATATTTTTAAGAGGCACGTACATGAGTTGAAGAGTTTCCAAAAAACCCAAATATTTACAAACATATGTTTGGTTTATTGTTGTGGTTTTTTCCTTTCTAATGCAAATAGCTTATTGCACCACATTAATTTTCTGGGTCCCAATCTTTACTATCAGGAAACTTAAGAAGGGAAAGCAGTTTGATAAAAGTTAAAAGTACAAGTGAATGGCTAAAAATACGACCAAAGTCACTGCTCCTGAGAATGAGAAGACAGTAAGTTTTTCACAGTACCATTATTTTGCCTGTGTGATGTTCTACCCTTAAATTTTGTTTTGTAAACTGTATCAAATACAATTCAGTTTAATACTGAATAAACAAAAGCCCTGCTTATTTAGTATGGAAAGAGTCTTTTGCACAACTATATATAAATCCTGTGTTCTTTTGGGTGTTTGGTGGGGAGTGTTTTGTTTGCTTTCATTAAGAGAATCTTATCGTTACCAAAAATTGTCCAGGTTTCAGTTGGGATAGAGTTAATTTTCTTCCTAGTAGATGGTACAGTGCTGTGTTTTGAATTTAGTATGAGAATAATGTTGATAACACACTGTTTTAGCTGTTGCTAAGCAGTGCTTACTCTAAACCAAGGACTTTTCCATTTCCCATGCTTTGCCAGTGAGCAGGGGCACAAGAAGCCAGGAGGGAGCATGGCCAGGACAGCTGGCCTGAACTAGCCAAAGGGTTATTCCATACCGTAGAATGTCATGCTTAGTTCTTCTCACCCCAGCGTGGGTGGGTGAAGTGGACTGTGTGGTACTTAGTTGCTGGCTGAGGTTGAACCATGACAAAAATATAACTTCAAAAAATGCATATTGTAATTACAATTGTTACTAAAAATTTGTGTTCTGTGCAGTATTATTGCACAAAGATTAGTGTTCTAAGTGCAGAAATGGGCAAATTTACTACTGTCATGCTGTGAAATGCTTGCAGAATTTGTAATAAAAGTTTTACCTTTCCATTCACATGTGTACACTCATTAAGGTAAGCCAAAATCTTTTCTATCACACCCAACTTTTTCACAATGCCATGCATTTTGGTATCTGTAGGAAAAACAAAAGACAGTAGGAATCACTGGTTCTCCACCAATTTAATATTAAACCTCTTTCTGCAAGATCATAAATACTTGCTGTTGAGAACAAGTTCCCAAAACTGCCAATCAACAGAACAAATACAGCTCTAGCTCTACTAAAGCAAGCCTCCTCAACGTCTTTTATGTCACTACAGTAGCCTTTTGAACACCAAACTCTTAAATATCTTACATACCTTACATAATACAACCTACTCCTCTATTGCCCAAGGGAGCAGTTTTTTAAAATAAGGCCACTATTTCTTATTCTTGAGGCCAACAACAAATAACTAATTTTTCATTTGAATTGGCAGATTATCCACAATAGTGTTAAAATTGTGGTCCAACAATATACATAAAAACTACAAGGAGTACACTTAGCACAAACATACAGAAAACCTAACAAAACTGCAAGCTCATCCAATGATCAGCACATGAATACAAATTTTCTGAAGAATTTTACCTTCCAAAATGATAGCAAGCTGCTCAGCCGCAGACTTCTGTAAAACTAGGTCAACAGCATCAGAAGTCAAGATATCATACAGCTTTTCAACAGTTTCTGCCTAAAAGTAAAACTATATTAGACTTACATCCAGTACACTATTATGAAGCAAGGTAACCAGCCAAATTCCCTAACAGAAAGTAGAACACAAAAAGATCTAAATTCCTTTTTAGAATGTGTTTGACTAGGTCCCACATGCACGTACTAAGGAATAGGTTATAATCTTTTTGCACAAATCTGTAATAACCTGTGGAATATAAAAAGATGATAGTTTCTACTGTACAAAAGATGCAGATTTCCAACAAATAATGCTTGATTTATGTAGGACTACAGGAAGCTCAACACAGACATGCTAGAACATGCTTCTAAGTTTGTGAAGGAGACTGACTTTTTAATGGCAATAAGGTTAGAGAAATCTAAATAGTCCCACATATCCATACAGATTTATGGTCCTAACTTTTTGAAGGATGTAGGGGAAGGGTATAAATCAAGTGTACAATGAATAGGCAGAATAATTTTTTTCAGAGGGCAAGCATCTTAACAGTTGTTTAACATATTGTTGCTAATCTGAAAGTGTTGTGAGTAATGATGGAAGGAGAATGGAGGGGAGATGGTAAAAAAAAAAACAGGTCTAATATTTGTGATTATTTTTTCACTTTGCAAAAGCAGAATATTAAGAAAACACAGACATAAATTTGTAATCTCTATTTCATACTAAAAATTATTTGTGCCTGTTTCAGTAAAAATTGATTTTGTGCAGAAGAAAGCTCTATATGAGGAAAAAAAAAAATCAGACTATCCATGCACAATGACATCATTGTAAACATAGCAGGCCTGTGCTCTCTCTGCTCATCTTGCCATCAACTTATCTGCAGAAAGATTAAAAAAAAAAAGGAACTTTTTCTTATGTTGCATATGGTAGCATAAATGGATTTCTTTTTATGAAGCAAGCCAATTTGCGTGAAATACTCCAATCTTTAAAAAGCGGTAACTTCAGTGACTGGGCAGGTAGAAGAACTGATCTGTGACACAATATTTAGAGTTTACTCACCTTAAATATCGACTCTGTTTTATCATCCAATTTTAGCTCAACAACTCCTTCTATAATAAATAAGTTTGAAATGCTGGAAAGTGTACTACCATGCAGATGTGGACGTTTCAGGTTTGCCCCTTCTTCATTCAAAAGGTGGAATGTTAAATGTTTAAGTGCTATAGCACGAACCCTAAAGGAGTAAACAATTAAAACAAATAGATAAAGTCCTCATACTGGAAAGCTTTAGCGGTATATTTAAAAATTAATTAGTTTATAAAATTAACACAGTTGGGGTGGAACTACTTACTCAACTTAATATTGTTTAATCAACATTTCAAATCGACCCACTGCATAATAATCAATCAGTTTTTCAGAGAAGATACTTTCGGCCTCAAACATTAGATGTGCTGAAATGCTGCAGGGCATTACTTACAAATGTTTTTTTGAGAAGAGAAGACGTAGAGCGGCCCGAAGTCTAGCAGTTCCTGGGAGAAGACACTCTTCTTCGTCAGAGGTTGTTTCACTCAAAGTGAGGATACAGCTACCTAGCGTATCTTTTGTGTCAGCATAACCCTAAGACAAAGAAACAAAAACTTCCAAAATTAAAAAAATCCACTTCTGACTTAGCAAATTAGACAAGGTAATTCCCCTTCTAGGGGCTAAGGGAGAGCAGGGAAGGAGCAACATCTAAGAGAAAAAAAAAAAAGCAGTAACTGAGTGTTTTTCTTAAATTTCTGCAGACTGATGTTCCCCCATAAGAACAATTTTTAAAATTAATACATCATCCTGTATAGAAATCAAAATCAAGATTTCTACATGGCCCAGAGGTACTATGACCTGAATCTGTTTACATAATGCTGCTCTCTATGGTCAGTTTCCATTTCAATAAATAAAATTCAGTCCATACAGGACAATTACTTCAAAACTTAGAACATTAAATCCTAACTATTTTCAGATATTTCATCAAAGCATTTTCACACACAAACAAGACAAACCAGAATCAGTTACATCAAGTAATGGTATTGCAAATATTTAAATAGTAAAATACAATGCATTTTACATGCACTGGGTAAATATAGGCCTCTGGTGTGCTCTGCTTAAGTATCTACTGTACATAGCCACTACAGGCTACACAGGAGAGGAAAATTCTACTCACAAAAGTGAGAGCATTGGTAAATTCTTACACATTTACCCTACAGCTTATATTAATCCACCACCTATTTAATCTTGAATATCAATGCAAGATATATACGTCGGTAACACAGAAAAAATGACATTTCCTGGCGATAAAGCTCTGAAGTAACATTCCTCCCACCGTTTTCAAGTTCTCAGTGTATTTCCTCTACATGTTTTTCTGTCTGAACCTTCTATTTCATGGTCCATTTTATCTGCAATTTCTTCCCGTTTTTGCCTTGATTTTTGTGCAGTTTATGTAAGGGCTTAAGTTACAGAAACAGTTTTTTCAACATGGTAATACTGAGGTGCAGGCAATGAATGAATATATAGCAGTGATACAATTAAGTAGGTGTAATTATCAAGAATGATATTATTTGAGAAAACAAAGACAAAAGGTATACTTGGATATATTAGCAAAGTTTGATTTAAGACAGAAATACGACAATAAAAGATATCAGGAAAACCAGACATCAGATAGGTGCAGCAAAATATCTGAAGACTATAGGCATATCATAGAAATTTCCAGCACTAGAGAAAGAAAATCACACTGAGAAAGCAAAAAGTTCCCATTAGATCAAGCTGAAAATAGAGATAAGGAAAAGAAAAACTGCACATTATTACAGATATGAAGACTAAGGTCTAAGGAAAATACTGACTGTTGATACTTCTATAGTACTGGAAACAAAGAAACGAAAAATCTAATATCAAAATGTACAGCTTACACCTACTGCTATTTATTGAGCATATCATTGATCACAAAACTACATAATCATGACAGAAGAGTCACAATTTTTAAATTTATTTAAAACTATTCTAATGATTAAGTAATTTTAAAAAGCTTGCAATGTTTTAATCTGTACTTTGATTATCCACTCATACCTTCCAGTCATTTAAATCCCATTTAGTACTTGCTGAAATGTTTTAATACCAGGCTAAAATTTGTCTACAAATTCAAAGTAGTAGCTTTGAATTAGGACTCCTATAAAACATGTTTCCATTTGACATCTGACAAGGCTGTAGGTAAATTACTGTTAATCTATTTTCCATCTGCTACTTAGGTGAATATTCTGTTTGTTAACATGACAGTGTTGCTGTTTACATTATTTCATACATCAAATTCAGATTAAGGCACTTAAAAGTACCTGTAAAACAGGAATGACAGGACAGAGGGCCTCAATAAACTTGTTCCAAGTCAGTACTGCCATTACTAACCGTCCCTGCAATAGATGCATCAGAATGGCCTTGGCTGTGGAGTTCACCTGCTCAATAATAAAAAAAGAAAAGTAATGCAACTGCTGATGTGTCTAGGTCACTTTGTCAATGTTGTAATTGGAAACGTTATACAAAAATAACTCAAAGAGAAAGGATCTACAAGTATTATTGTCACTGCAGAATGTTATTTTTAAATTGTCAGTCACACTAAACATTGAAGTTGTTAATAAAGCCTCTCAGAGAAAACACACAAATAGTTCTGCCTAATTAGCTCACAATCATTTTCCCCTTAGAACTCTCTTTCCTTTCTGAAATAAAATAAATCATTACTTCAGCTTACACATCTATTGGTCCCTCTGTCCTGCAGGTAAAAAACATTCTGTTTCTGTTCTTTCCTGAACCTACATTTCTGGGGCATTTCATGCCCAGACTTTACGATATGCTTCTGAAGATACAGAGAGTTAAAGCCTGTTACACAGCCATCTACTTTGAGGCCAACAGTAAAACTAAGATAGTTAACAAATATTTCAAGGTGTACATGAATTAACCTGAAGCTTTTATCAAAAAGGTAAAAAGGTATGTAATACAGCACATAACGGATTAAAGCATCCTGTATACAGTATGCAATGTATACTGTATTAAAATATTTACAAGCTAATCTTACTGCTACAATGGGAACGGAGGGGAAAAAAAATCCAGCTTTTCAGAATTCACTTTTCCTTATATAGTGTAAAATCACCTACCCTTAGCCCTGGCATAAAATGCAAGTTTTTAGGTGCTAAAAATCCTCTCACCCCAAGCAACAAGAACTGGCTTTAATAATACTACTCTAGCCTATCTTTAAGAGGCTAGATTTGTAAAAGCACATGGCAAATGTTAAGCCCAGCCTTAGAATACAAGGTGGTTCTCAGTTTCTTCTCATTGTCACATGCCTGAAAGATTAAACTGATGCTTTATGAAAATATAAGTAGCAGATACACATCCAAGAAGTTTAAAAAAAAAAAAAATATCCTGTAAGGTCAAGAGAACAAAATGAGAGAATTTTGTAAACATGAATTCTCTGTCTCAGCTTTTAAAATTCAGTATCAGTTAGGGTCTATTTGTTATGCTTGACCAATCATTAAAAAGAAAAAACTCGTAGTCTTTTTAATAAGGCATCCAAGGAAGTAGTCAAATTAAATGTTTCCCTTGGAACAGACAAATTACATACATAGCACATTATCAAAGATACTTCACTTCTCCTTTTAAAATGCTAACATCTAAAAAATTACTTCTAAATAGAATTGTGCACAGTAATGAGGAAGAAAAATAATCTCATTTCAGGACACAAGCTGAAAAAAAAACCTTTTTTTAAGTCAGTGTTCTTTCTCCTCTGACTGTAAGGACCTTACAGATCAGTAGCATAAAGTAGTTACAAATAACCTCAGTAAATTTTCCCCCTCTCTCAGAACTCCCTGCTTAGCTTTATATCCACTATTTCCTATCTCACATATACATTCAGTGTTCATGCAAATAAACAAACACAATGGAAATTTCATCCTAATCTGTATAAAATGCTTCTGTAATACTCAGGTAATTACATTGAAACATAGATGTGTTTGTAGTGATGAAATACATTTTTATAGCAACACTGCAGATTTAAAATGTCTTTTTGCTCCCCAACTAATGCACACATTTCAGATGTCATTCCACCTTTACAAAGACTTGAAACTTCATGTTTTACATAAATACATAAAGCATTATACATACTATTTCATCATACGCACATTTTATTAGGGCTAAATACATTACAGAAAAAGATTAAAAAATGAGCTTATTTTTCATTGGTCTTTATTACACTTAATAGCATTCTATATATTTAATATTATTTTGTCTCTGAATTCATCATAAAAAAAATCTTTCAGTTTTTTACAACTTCACTGTTTACATAGCTTTCCTACACAAGAAACCGTATGTAGTCAAAACTTCAGGTAAGCACCAGACCACCATACAAAATATCAACACCTACTTTGCAAGCACAGCAATTCATAAATGTAGCTACTAAATACAGTACCTCATTCTTATCTTCCTGAAGGCCAAATGTACAGATTTCATATAACACTTTTGGATGAAGAAGAAAATGTACTCCATGGCAGATCGAAGACTCAGGCTTAGCAATATTATGAACACCTAGACAGTCCTTCAGCAAAAATAAAGTTGGTTAGTTTTAAAATTCAAGACAGCCTCCCCTGCTACATCTTGCTTTATAGACTACTTGAAGTTGTCATCCAGTGAAAGGTTTTCTCCATGCAGTCTGAAAGACTGCAATTCCGAAAGCTAAAAATTACACATGTGGAAGAAACACTGGTTTTATAGATCACTGACTGACAATTCCTGTTGCTACACAGGACTAAGGAATACAAAACAATTTTGTTTTTATTTTAAGTAACAGTGAAAATAAATTAGACATACTTTCTATGGTGTTTGGTATTACATTAAAATAAGCAAAACCTAAAACAGGCACGTAAGAATCTCACAAAAAGATCTAAGCGTCATTCAGTGGAGACAGGATATTTTTTTGCAAAATACTCTTCAGCATCTTTATACATTAGTGAATTGTGCTACAAGCACACTAAGTTTAGCTGATGTCATAATTCTTATTTTCTGTAATAGACAAAGTATTGTATCAAAATAGAAAAGTGATTTTTGTGAGTCAATATTACTGAATACCTAAAATGACCTGATGAATATGGCATTGCCATTCTTAATACAGAGGTACAGCCATACTTTCAGGAAGTTCACACTCTTTCTCCCTTGGGCTATCTTTATAAAAAAAACAAGATAAAAAATAACCATATAAAACAAAATCAAAAACAAAACAGCCCCTCCAAAACAACAAGAAACTCAAGTTTCAAAACAATGAGTACACAGAAACGACTTACATGTTCTTAAACACAATCCGATCTTTTATAACATAAGGAAAAAAAAAACCAAAGACGTGTTTTCCTTTCAGTTTTTTAAGGTCTAAAAAATTAAAGCATCATCTAGATAAAAATATTTATTCTGAAAGTATCAGTATTTTATTAATACATTATCATTTTATTTTTCTTTCAGTAAACATCCTTGCAAAAAGCAGAAAAGCAGTCAATTCAAAATGATTTCTGCTTAAGTAAAAAAAAAAAAAAACCAAAACACAAAACAAAACACCCCAAAGGGAAATGAAAAATCACTATGAAGGGAACAGAATCTGTTCTTTAGGAATGAGCCCATGTGAACATCATAAGGTTCAACCAGGCCAAGTGCAAGGTCTTGCACCTGAGTTGGGGCAACCCCCAGTATCAGTACAGGCTGGGGGCGGAAGGGATTGAAAACAACCCTGAGGAGTAGGACTTGAGGGTACTGGTGGATGAAAAGGTGGACATGAGCCAACAATGTGTGCTCACAGCCCAGAAACCCAACCAGATCCTGGCCTGCACCAAAAGAAGAGTGAGTAGCCAGCGGGTCAAGGGAGGCAATTCTCCCCCTCTGCTCTGCCCTGGTGACTCCCCACCTGGAGTATTGCATCCAGCTCTGGAGCCCTCAGCACAGGAAAGACATGGACCTGTTGGAGCAGGTCCAGAGGAGGGCCACAGAAATTATCAGAGGGATGGAACACCGCTCCTACAAACAAAATCTGAGAGAGTTGGGGTTCTTCAGCCTGGAGAAGAGAAGGCTCCAGGCAGGCCTTATCACAGCAATACTTAAAGGGGGCTTATAAGAAAGCTGGGGACAAACTTTTTAGCAGGGCCTGTTGCAACAGGACAAGGGGTAATGGTTTTAAACTAAAAGAGGGTAGATCCAGACTAGATACGAGGAAGAAATTTTTTACAGCGAGGGTTGTGAAACACTGGCACAGGTTGCCCAGAGGGGCGGTAGATACCTCATCCCTGGAAACATTCAAGATCAGGTTGAATGGGGGTCTGAGTAAACTGATCTAGTGAAAGCAGGGGGGGTGGACTAGAAGATCTTTAAAGATCCCAACCCAAAGGAGTCTGTGACTCCATGAACCTCATTTCAGCAGACAAGCAAAACTGAACACTTGAATTCTTTTCAAAAGGAAAATTAAAGAGAAATATTTCCATGTAACAGCAGCAAAAACCCTAAATGACCAGCATTGTTAAAAATCCTTTTAAAAAATAAAATTGTCATTGTTTTAACCCTTCTGGAGCACCTGTCATTCTGAAGTGCAGTACCTGAAGTATAGCCTAACCACATAGATTAAACACCAAAAATCTAACAGCAAACTGCAAGCCCAGGCCTATCCACATTATCACAGCATATAACACGGTAAACATAATTTGCATTAAAACCACTTTTAATAAAGAGAACTTACAATACACATTGTTTAGCACAACACTGAGAACATTAAGTAAGCAATAGTTCTAACCTTAACCACTCCCAAACAGCAGTGATAGGCTTCAGCTTTTATATTCGGCAAAGGATGAGACAATAGATGGAGAAGCACCTTCTGACTCTCAGACTGGAGCAGTGAGTTAGCCTTGGCAGACTTCCAACTACAAATGAAAAATAATGAATTTAACTATTTATTTTACAGTATCCAGAGATGTCTACAAGAATTTTCCTGTTAAATTTCAGGATAAATCTCTGAAAACGTATACATCCTGAAAGATGACTTAACAGACAAAAGTTCAGAGATCGCAATATAGTTGCCAAAATCATAGTATCTATCTTCACATTTGTACACTTATTTATTTTTTTATACACGTAGGTAATCAAAGACCATAGTTTTTCAAAATTCTCTCATCAAAATTCGGAGCCTGACAAACACTTATATTCATCTGAAAACATAAAATTCTGTTGAGTTTCAATAGGCTCCTTAGATCATGGTATGTGATTATTAAAAAAAATCCTTTTTTTAGCTTTCAGAATTTTTTTCCTTATAGATATAAAAGTCCATCTCACTATCACAAAGTGAATTAAAATTAGTGAAAAAACTGAAGTTAATTTCTTGTTGCTGAAACAGTAACCAAACAAGAATTAATCCTAAAAGCATTAGAACACTGAAAAGTGTTTTGACATTTCATAATTTAAAAACACTTAAAGAGCTCTTAAATGTAGTTTCCTTTGAAAAAATCCCTAAAGTCAAATTCTGAATCTGTATAACATTAAGATTTCATATTTCTGATTAAGTGTTCAAAACAAAACTTTTCCAGGCACCACAGGATAACTTCAATTCTCTAACTAAGGATGTGGAAAAATCTAAAAAGCAACAAAAACATACTGCCTAATAAATGAGATGCCACACTTTAATATATAGCATGCACAATAAAGACCTTTAGGATTTCTGAAAGTTAAATAAAAGTTACACATGTACACTTGGAAAAAAGGAATTTTAGAAAAGTTTGAAAGATATGTCGAAGTGCTTTATGGCTGTTTCTTTGTAAATCACATAGTAACTTTCTATGTAAAATCATAAAAGCTTACACATAGAAAAGAATAAACCACTAATTTTTCAGCACCTGAAATTCAATTTTCTAGAAATACACTACAGAATGACATAAATTATTTAGAAGTGACCTTTCAATGACTAAAAGAAAGCAACTGTTCAAATACAGGAGATAAATAAGCTGAACTTCTACTTGAGAAACTTTATCCGTAAAAAAAAAAAGATTCTATTTTCTCAATTAAGAGTTTGAAATAGCAATGTACTCACATATTTGAGCATACATGAATGCATTCCTGAAGCAAGGGAAAGTGCTGATGGTAGGGTAGACTACTCAAGGCCTGATCTGCCAATTCTATTAGTTCAGAAAGATTATTGTCCCCCTGAGAAGCAAAATGAAAAGAAAGAAAATATCAGAATTAGTAATATTAAAGTATACAACGTTATTGCATAATCTTTCAGAATTTATCAATATCTAGTACATCTACTAAGTAGGGTTTCGTTCAGCCTTTCACAGAGAAGTTTGCAATTAACCTAACATATTCAATACACTTCAAACAAAATAGCTCCTGGGAGCTTAAAACCCTTCAGCTGCTGAATCCAAATAAACTTTTATTAAACTCAATGGCAATAATGTATGGCAAACATTTCACAGCACACACACTATAAATCTATTCAAAACACTTCCTAAAATGCCCAGGAATAGATTCATCCTTTAATACTTTATGCTTTAATCAAATTACTGTTTTTTTTAAAATCAATATGCATTTTATGTGAGAATAGTATAATGAAAGATTTAACTATTAAAATTTTAACAATTCACCATTTAATATTAAAAAGCAAGTTTGTTTTTTTAAAATTTAAGTACATATGTCTTCATACTTTTGGTTGCCAAATACATTAAACATGAATCATTTAAATTTGATGGGAGTTAACTTCATTGTTAATAACACTTTATGAGCAAAGTATTGCTTCTATTAAGTTCAGAACTTGCCTATATAAAGAATATATTAGCTCAGATTCAAGACAGCACTACATTTATTAATTTATTTTACTATCAATGGAACAAGTATTTTTGCATAATTACTTGTCCATTTGGATAACAGAGAACAATATTTCAGTATCGTGCTAGAATGTCTTGACTAATAAAGCAAAGCATATTAGTTGTCTTCATAACAAAGTGAAACACAAATCTCATACAGTATAGAAGTAGTCGTTTTTTAGAGGTATAATTGCCAAGCAGTTGGAAATTAAAATTTTCTGAACTATTTAGAGTACAGGACAACATACATACACACAAACACACACATATATACACTATATATATTTAAATAGAGTATTTGCTTCTTTCTTATTTCTTTGCCCATAAAAGATCTTGTGCCTACATCCAATCTCCGAGTGTTTATTTCTTTGTTTTTACTTAGGATAACATTTTCACAAATATTGTGAGTAGTATTTGTGAAAACAAATATAAATTATGTCTTGCGTGGTATGGAATACTCATACTTAAGGATTTCCTTCAGCTATGCTAGACTACAGTTTTTACCACAGAGAAGCTGAGGAAAGAAATTTGCCTACAGGAAATGTTTTATATAATAAAATTCCACACCTTCTTATGAACTTCAGCCATAAAGCTACAAGTGCATTCGATTGAATATGCAGTTCCTGAAGCTTGTTTATAAATACTGTAGTTCTCAGTACTCATCTGCTCCAGGTAGGCTGCAATGGATTCATGAATGCTTGGGTATTCCAAGGAGAAGGGCACATCCAGAGAAAGAAGAAATAAAGCGTTCAGCAGACTCTTTTGTAAAACTTTACTCGCCTTTAAATAAGAAAACAACTGTCAGAATAACAGCCTGAAAATACAGTAAAACCGACATTTGCAGTCATTCAACAAGCAGAATCACCATTTCTGCTACTTAAAAATGAGAGAAACACATATAAAATTATTTCTATATGAAGAATTATTATTTTAGCAATTAAAAGTGAGAGTTTGTTAGATATCAGTCCTCGAATCAGACCTGCAAGGAGCCACAGAAGCTGTGTATGATCCAGCCACAGGACTAACTGCACACATCACTGCTAGGATCAATTTACTGTCTAACCACTAGATGGCAGAGAATACACAGGCCACAGTTACTGCTGTATTTAATTAAAAGCTGTGTACAATTCCACATACTAATATCACATACTAAGAACTGGGATTTCTGTTATTGGTTTGGGGTTTTTACTGCAAGAGTTCAGCCTTTCTTCAAGTAAAATTTTGACCTCAAATACAGTAGCTTTTTTCCCCCAACTCCTGCCATACACAGAATAGAAATTTTGTATTATGTACATAAGGACATAAAGACAAAAATTATAGAGTCATTAGATAAGTATGTCTACACTTATTTACAGGTACAAAAGACTTATATCGATAGTGAATATATTAATATTACATATATATATACACACTCTCTACTTATATTAATAGTAAAAGACTCAGTATTTGTGACAAAAAGCCTGTAACTGAAAAAAATCAGCTACTCACATTGAAGAACGTCTTAAAAAAAGAGCTAAACTGCAATAAAACTCAATCAATAAAAAAAAAAAAAAGTGTAAACCCATCCAGGTCTAGACATCTAACACTTTCATCCCACAAAAACTTGCAAACATCAGACCCCCACACACCTGAAATACACCAGGGAAAAAAAAAAAAAAAAAAAGCACCAACAAAAAACCCAACTTAAGAACTACAACAGAACTTATTTTAAAGAACAATGGAAAAAAAAATAATTAAAATCACTAAAAAATACGAAACATAATTGCTTAATATGTTCCCTCAGATTAAGAGTGATGATCTTAAACATTACGTAGTTCTAGTCTTACTCAGTGTTACTTGCACGCATACTATAAAGGGGCAGGGGGCAGCACAGCTTTGCAAACCATGCATCATACCAGAAAAAAACATTACAGGAAGAAAAACAACATGGAATTTCAAAAACTCATTAAAAAACTATTAAAAATGTTTTTTGAAGACTTGAAATCTGCAGAACGCACCGATAACTGAAGAAGAGACAGAATTACCTTCTGTGATCATACATCAGCCAATATAAATCAGATTGAGTTCTCTGTCCATTGGCTGTTTTCCCAGTATTAATCACTGAGAAAGGCATCACTTTTTGCCCTCTTGAAATGCAAAAACAAAAGACAATCACTTAAGTTTGGCATACCTTTTCTACAGGAAGAAGTATCTGCAGCAATCTAACAGTGAAGAGTGAAATGCTAATAAATGCCATTCTGTGATGCACCAACATCACCTCAGGCTGCTCCGCACTTATATTGGTTTTGTGATATAATATAGTCTCTCCAAGCAAACCCAAAACCAGAAGCAGTTTGTCTTTCTGAAAACAAAACCACAAATACAATTTTTAGAAATAACTGAAATACTACTGTATCTTTACAGTGTTTATACAGCACCCATAGCATCATAAACACAAGTATATATCATAGTGCAAGAATGGTGCAAAATACACAGCATTTTGTCATCTGACTAGAACTGTGCATTAGTTCTAGACCTCATTCTACCTTCACTTGCAGTTCTGAACACTTTGGTCAGTAATTAACCATTACTCCTCCCACACATGCACTTTCCCACGCCCTCACCCACCCACCCTTATTTCCTGCTCACTGCACTTTTCAACTTGCAGAATTTAAACTATTTTGAAGTTCACTTTTAATATGGAAATATTAGGAGCTGGTTTGAATCTGCTAGTAAAGCTTAACCTTAAAATTAATAATAATAACAACCACCACAATCCAAACTTTGAGACTGCCCAATGGTTTTTATGCCTATTCATTCTCAAAGGAAACAGCAGAACATTTCTCAGATTATGTGAAATCCTACTCAAGAACCACTATCGTTTGAATAAATCCATCTCATTTACACTGGAGAAAACAAAATTAGTTTCTAGAATTCTGGGCACCTGAAAAAGCCAGTTTTGTACTTAAGGACACGAGACCAAAGGTAGAATTAATTTCAGTTGCCAGTATTGGACTGCCGAGCAATGATTAAGAAGGCAACAGCACCTGTGAGATTTAGTGTATTAATTCCAGAAACTGATAATGACTGTTAGGCAATTAAGCACTATTTATCCGACTCAACAAAGCTGAAGTTCAAGCAAATGATAAGAAGCAATTGACTAAATCAGTCTTTTAAATTATCAACTCACATTATTACACCGTAAGATGGAAAGGATTAATTTTCATCTTTCAGGAGTTCAAAAAAGTAGTTTCTCTCTGCCCTGCAACAGTTTGCAGAGGCAAGAAGAACTTCTGCTTCAAGACCATGGAGTCTTAAATCAACAGCAGATTCAAAACATTTATTCCTCCCCGAGACAGGGGTGACTGTCTCAAAGCTAGTGATCCAAAAAAAGCTGAGGGGCTATGGCAATCCGCAGCATCTAACTTTATGACATGGCAGAACAAACAGCACTTAAGTACACATGGCCAAACTGGGAGACAGCAAAAACTTTACATGGGAGGAAGGAAGCATAAAAACATGGGTAAAAGACATACAGTTACAAACTTAAGTATTTTTGAATAGGATTTCCAAAATACCTTTCTCACAAAGATACTCCAGTGCAGATTTTTGAAATGGGATAAACAAAGAAACATAAAGCAGAGTTATGTAAAAAATGCTTTAAAAGTTTCCTAAAAAGACACATGACCTCCTTCCCTTGGAGCCAACACAAAACACAAAAAGGAAGCATGCTTTCTATGCACTAAAGCTTAACAACTCTTAACTTCAAATAAAATGTCTTTTATCAGGTACAGTACTAAATAATATAAAAGTAAGTTTAACAGTTGTTTCCTAAAGTGTTCTATGCGGTTATTTTTATTTACTCAAATACTAAAATGAAGAGCTGTTTTTTATCTTCTCTTGCAATTGCGTTATCAAAATTAGCTTCATTGAACTACACAGTGCAATTACACTGTCACAAATTGATGCAGATTCATGACTTTCAATGGGAGTAGAATTTTGTATCTGAAAAGCATTTTACTAATAATTCTCAAAGTTCTACTAATAGAATAAAATTGTATCTTTTCTTCTTTTTTAAAAAAAGATATCAGTATAATTGTATACAATTACCCAGCTTATTTGCAGAGTTTTGCTTGTTAGTAGCCTGGAAACAAATATTAACCTACTAACAACAATCATCATGATGTACATGTTATGATGCTCAGTTTCCATTGTACCAAGACAGATTTATATTCAGTGGAATATACTGATTCAGGTCATACAACTAGACAAAGGATTATATTAAGCTTCTTAGATTAAACATTCTACAAGGAATCTTCAGTACTGACTTGATGCTGATCAATTATAGATTTTGACAGATCAGTACACTAAATTCAAAGAAGAAAGTTCTCATTCACTGCTAAGTCTTGTAAAATAAATATTACCATTCGTAAAACAGAGCAGAGGGGAGTCTACAGTAATAGTAATTATTGCAGCACCATTGTTTCGTATTCAATGGTATTTTCATGGATTTTAACTTAACTTCATGTGGATTTAAGACTACACTGAGGTTTTTAGACAAGCTTCAGTCTGCAACTCTGGTATGTTTGTTACATACAAAGCTTATGTTTCAGCTTTCAGTTGTCTTTAAAAAAAGCAAGTTGGCCATTGTTATTTCATTTGTTATTCACTAACTTGGTATTTCATGTATATAACAATTCTCAACTGTGTTCAGGTATGTGTTTCCAGCAATTTAAATTGTTTCGTCAAGAGCACCTTAATGCTTTGAATCTCTCCTGGGTCAAAAAGCTTTCTCTCATTCCCAGTTAAGTAACAGAGTTAAGGATAGCTGAAATCTGTGTAAGGATCTAAAGGTCCTGTGTAGGAAATGGACACCATCTATCTTACAATTCCAGTCTTGGATCTAAACAGTTATCTCCCTAATTTTAAATAGACAGCTTATAAGGAGTAAAGAAAGTGAAAGATGTCAATTACCCCAAATTGGTCTCCAAAATTTGTAGTCTGTACTTTTCCCTCAGATCCCCTTCCCTACAGGTTTTTTCTCAATGGCTGCTTAACAGTCTTTCACTACAAGACAAAATTAATGAACTATTTTCTTGAGGTGAAACTTCAAGTATCATCCGGTAAAGGAACTTACGTTTTTAAAAAAGTGCAATGATTGAAATAGTAATAAACTAGGATTTTCAAAAGGGTAGCTCAGCAGAAGATTAGGTATGTATATGAATCACTGCAGAAAACGTCAGAGACTCCTAAAGGCAAACTAAAAGCTGTTAAATACAGCTGATCAAAGCCTAAAGAATCTTACCAATTCCAATGCAAAAAGGCTATCATCTTCCCAAACATTTTCAGAAATAGCATCACCAATAAGGGATGTGTCTTCAACAAGCAATTCAAGAACTTCCATCGTCACTCTCCTACTGCCTAGGAATACAAATTAGAGCATAAATTCAAATACAGACAGAACATCACATTATAATATTCAGAAAACACCTCTTTGAGCATGAGATCATTCCAAATCTGAAATTGTGGTATTTCAGTTTTCTTATATGCTTCTATTAATTCAACTACTTCAGCCGCCAATAACTCTGATTCACAGAAGACAACAACTAGCCAAAATCACAACAGAAGAAATATACTTGAAGAAAATTACTGCATTTCCTTAAATCTTATAGTACTACATAAACATTTTTACAGCTGTAAATCTATTCTGAACTTCAAAGTAGTCCGGTAATCAAAGTCACTTATTTCCCCCGCCCAGACAAATAGGTTACAGATCTTCGATATACAGATATTCCATATACCTTTTCCTGTTAATCTGTATTTTTGCGATGGCAGCAGTGACTTTTTTCCTGGATGATTTTGTTTGAGATCTTCTTGAAAGGCAAGGAAATGAATACCTGCTTTATCGACTTGTACTTTTCTCCACAAAAATTTCCCCCAAATACTCAATTTCATGCAAGTGTTGGCTTAGTTATTTCTTGATGGTATGTTTCTATTTAAAAACATAGATGGATTTCACACAATACCATTGGACCTCCAATTTGCTTTTTAACTACCATAAAAATTCTGCATCCTTCAAAATCTGTCTAAAAAGAGAAAAGCAAGCTCTGCTGCTTGTTACGATTGAACATTAATCTCCGTTGCTTTTTTCTATCTTTTGTAGATTTCACACACTGTAGAAGCCTTGTTGATATACTTGAGGGAAATATGTATAGTCAGACACACACAGAGACATATATGTAGTGACAATGACCACAGCTCATGCAATTTACAGTCTAAGTGATTTGCTTTGAGTGAGCATGTGTCAGATAATGGCAGAGAACTTTTCTGAAAGCTTGCGTTTTCCTATCTCACAAAAGTGGTTTTCCATTTATTTTAGGCAAAATGGTGCCAATTTGAAGAGCATATGCCTGAAAATTCCAAAGAACACTTTTTCTGCACAATTATTTTCCATATTCTGTATCAAATTTCTGTGCTTAAAACATTTGAAAGGTGACTTCATAAATGTATCCATTATAATGGAAGTACTAAATATTGGTTTTAATTTGAGTTAGAATATCAGAAATATTTTTAAGTTAATAACTAAACATAACATCTAAACAATGCTTTGCTGTAGTTGTCATAATCTACGGACATGCAAGATGGGCCAAAGCCAACTGCATGAGAATCAACCAGCAGAAATGCCAGATCCTGCACTTGGGTCACAACAACCCCACACAGTGCTACAGGTCTGGGGCAGAGTGGCTGGAAAGCTGCCTGGGGGAAAGGACCTGGAGGTGCTGTTTGACAGATGGCTGAACGTGAGCCAATGGCGTGCCCAGGTGGCCAAGGCGGCCAATAGCTTCCTGGCTTGTATCAGAAATAATGTGGCCAGCAGGACAAGGGCAGTGATTGTCCCCATGTACTCGGCACTGGTGAGGCTGCACCTTGAATACTGTGTTCAGTTCTGGGCCCCTCGCTTTAGAGGGACATTGAAGTGCTGGAGCGTGTCCAGAGAAGGGCAATGAAGCTGGTGAAGGGTCTGGAGCACAAGTCTTGTGAGGAGCGGCTGAGGTTTGTTTAGTCTGGAGGAGGATCGGGGGGAACTCATTGCTCTCTACAACTACCTCAAAGGATGCTGCATGAAGGTGGGGGTAGGTGTCTTCTCCCAGATTACTAGAAACAGGACACAAGGAAACAGCCCCAAGCTATGCCAGGGGAGGTTTAGAATGGATATTAGGAAGAATATCTTCACTGAAAGGGTGGTCAAGCATTGGAACAAGCTGCCCAGGGACGTGGTAGAATCACTATCCCTGGAAATGTTTAAAAAAATGCATAGATGAGCTGCTTAGGGACACGGTTTAGTGGTGGACTTGGCAGTGCTAGGTTAATGGTTGGACTTGATGACTCAAAGATCTTTTCCAACCTAAATGATTCTATACATTCATTCCACCACACTCATATCAGTAGTATACCCATTTCCCAACACCTGTGGCTATTAGTACATGCTAAGAGTTCATTATTACTAAATGCACAGTAAGACTTATAAACAATAACTGTAAAATAAATCTTTTGCTGTTCAGATTTAAGTAATTAAGACATGCAGTACTAACACTGAACTTCAAACAAGTATGATAGCTTAAAACTGATCAAAAGAAAGAGACACAGAAAAACAAAAACAAAAAACCCACAACCCACACCGCTATTGATTTCTGAGATTACTTCACTCACACAATAGGTCAGCACAAAGGAAGAAAAAAAAAATCCAATCAACATCTCCACAAGGAACAGAATTGGAGCTTAATTGAAATATACATTATCTCATAAAATATAAGCAAGCAAATTTTGCAGTAAGCTTCCCGTTTTATTTTTACCCAGTAATTTTAAAACAAGCAAAACAAACCAAAATCTACACTATACCATACAAGGTGATAATAATGTTAGTAAAGTGCCTGCTGATTTTCTGAAGAAAACAATTCAGAAAATATGACCACATGAGAAACAGTGTGTTACTGTGTGTCATTGCCTCATGGTATCACAGCATGCCTTCAGATCACAGGATTTCAGATGAATAGGAACAGGATAAAAAAAAAAAAATATTCATTTGCTTACAATCTATGTCTCATTACAGCACAGCGGAAGAAAGAAATAACATCTCATAAACTTAAAAAGTGTAAAAAGACTGAGACTAAGAGAAACAAAGAACAACTTCATCTGAAAATGAAAATATTCTAGTTCTATAAGATGCAAAGAAAGCATCTTGAAAGGTACAAAAACCCCACTATATGTTAACTTTGCAGATCTGAAGTGAAATGAACCAGAAATGGAAAAGATAGAAAACATATTTTCTGCAGTTTTACATATAAGTAAAGGAGAAGATGCTAGAAGTCACAAATATGCTTGTGAAGAATTAATATTTAAATATCACTATTCTGAAAGGGGAAAACAAAACCTTTATTCATTTTAGTTTGGTTTATTACCAACAAAATGACGATTGACTGATTTTCAGCACAGATTAGTGCTGATGTTACTATGAAATACACAAATAAATTAGTATTTTGTGACAACAAAGTCATAGAGAGTTATAAACAATCATGAAAACAACGCTAAATTGAAGTTTCATACATACTTCATGTAATTTTTATAAGTTAAAGCCTCTACCCAGCTCAGGAAATGTTGCCAAGTATATTAAAAAAAATAACTTTTAGTATCCTAGATATAGATAAATACATGTTTCCATCTCCTGTATTTGAAAACCTTACTACATTTACCAATACCTGTTTTGAATGACAGTGTCTTAAAACTAAATACTAGACAACCTAAGAGCAAAAAGGCCTTGTAATTTAGAACTTTGCAACTACTGATTTTTATTTTAACTTGCAAATTAGACTATCAGTACTTATGTTTTAAGAAACATAATTTATTACTGTATTCATAAGAATATAACCAAACCTTTTCCCGAAATTATTGTTTATTATTTCTTCAACAGGAGGAAAACTATGCTTAGAGTTCAGAACGTGTTTTGGTAATTGAGGGGGGGAGGTTTGTCTTCTTGAATGATATTCTACCCAGCCACACCATTTTTCCACCACACACCCACTTCTTCCTGCCATCAGCACTTGAAATTTCTGCAGCAATTCTGGAAATCAACTAGAAGATTCAAGCTTTATGACCTGAACAAAATCCCTAGACAGAACTGTTACAACTAGCTACAGTATATCAGTAATCATCTGTACCTTACTTACTTGTGGTACTCGCTCCATAATACCAACTTCTTAAGAGGTTGTACTAAAGACGAGAAGGATACATAAGTGAAATACTTAATACTTGCTCACCTGTTCTTAGAAGGGGTATTGCGTTTTCCAAGATGGAAACACAGAACTGAGGAAGGCTAAGTTGCTTCATCTGCAATTCCAAAGTGTCCTCATTGTCAGTATCTGGTAGGTCAGTATGTCCTATGTCAAGTGGGGAATGCAGAGAGATTCTGGAGTTTGCATTTGCTTGAGTACTGTTTCCACTTAAAACAAAACAAGCCAAACAAACAAAACAAACCAAACAAAAAAGAGACATAGTTAACTCCTGCAAAGAGAACACTCACATATGTACAAATGTTAAAAATAGCATCAAGTATCTTAATGTCCTCCTTCCTTCAACACATAGCCTTCCTTCCATCCCAATCTTTCTCTGCTATCCACCAGTGTTGCAGGAAGAGGTGGATTTTGTTTGGTTGTTTTTTTAAATGTCAGAACAAGTAGCATCATAAGTGAACACCTACTGTTTTGGCTGTCATCTTCAAATACACTTAGAAATGTATACTGAAAGAAATACACATGCAATGAACATGATACTGCAAGAGAAAAATCAGTTTATTTGAAACGTTATTTTTGATGGACAAAGTCTACCAGTTGCTTGAAGCAAGGCAACTTACTAAATCAAATTTCAGCCTGAACTATACCTACTACATTAAAACCATTCTATGCAGCTAGCCACAAGAATCCTTAGAAGGACTATTAAGTAATCATGCCCTATATTCAAGCCTGTAGGACTTCTTCGTCCTTTGTAAAACAGAAAGCATTCCCTTGCCCAAGAAAGCCTTAAGTGCAACCAAGTGATTTTATATATATTTTTATTAAAAATTATGAGATTTATATATAGTTCATAATTTTATTCTTTTCCAACTGCTTCCAAAAACAGTCTAATTCTGTTGGCGGGAATACAGCTCAGAACAAATGTTTTTTAATGTTTTTTCTTATACTAAACATTCACAGTCTTGAATTGCTCTAAAAATCTGTATGACTGTTACAGTTGGTTTTTGTTTGGTTGGTTTTTTTATTATTGAACAAGCTGAAGAAAATTAATTCTGGTATGACTGTGTTATATTATATTGTCTATCTAAATATACAAGATGCCTAAAGAATAGCAATTAAGAATTTAAAAGACAATGATTTTAAGAGGTCAATAGAAGACTATAAGCAAAACAGAAGAGTTCACCAATATGTAGTGATTCTGATTGCACTTACCAGAGGGTAAGGAAGGAGAGGTATCAACCATAAAAATAATTCAGAAGAGGAAAGGTTAAGTTTCCAGGCAGAATTTAAAACAGACAAACAGACAGATTGAAGAATCTCAAGATTTAAGAACAGGGAGAAAGAAGAGTTACATATAGAACAGCAATAAACAAATAGTTCATATTACAATTACGTTGAAAAAAGACAAGATTCATTAAAAGCAGCTCTTGATATCAAGCTCTACATATCAAAATCAGCGATGTCAGAGCAAGACTATATTAATTTCCTTCTATTGTATTTTCTATTCAACACCATGTTTTTCCTTATACTGTCTCTGGGCTAAATGATATCTTTGTAAGAAATGGCATTCACAGGCAGTAAGCAGCTCTACTGCAGCACACAGGATGCAAAAAGATAAAAGTGTATAGTCATGAACAGCTCATAGTATGGCCTTATACGTTTAATAAATTACCACTCCCTAGCTTGTACATGTCTCACCATGGCCTTAACTGGTGCTTCTGCTTATGTAGATCTCCTTACTATGCCAATAGCCAGGCCATCCCTATCTCTTGCACATTACACACCAGCTACTATAAACATGTTAACTGTTCAACTTGAGAAAATGGTCAGGTCCTAGAATGCGTAAAGCCAGGAGTCTGTTTACAGTGCCACATTAGCTACATAATTAAAAAAATGAATATATTAGACATAAAATGAGTAAAACCAACCTTTTAATACAGTAACTCTCAAGATGCACTTACAATTAACTACGTGAGCTATTCTCATCTGTCATATCACTCCTATTTAAATACCTAGGAGTATTAGTATTAAATACCTAAGCCAATATACCACAGCGACTCAAAAGAACTACCAACAAGCACACAGTAAAGATTCACAAGAACTTTTAAATTCCCATATACTAGAAGACATTGGTTCTTGAACAGCAGCTTTAATTCTGATGTATCAAGATAAGTAACAAAATCACATGCAAACAGAAACCTCAACATTTTGATGGCATGCAGACAATTTATAATTTCATATTGGAGTCAAATTTTTAGGTGTCACATAACTGAAATTTGTTGTCAGATTTAACAATGAAGATTAAAGACTTCAATGGAAAACTTTACACAGCACAGAATTTTTGACAATACTGTACACCGCTACCTATCGGATGGCCATTCAACTTGTAAGAATTTACGGGGTCATCTGGTGAAGAAAAAGACAAATTCCTGACTTTACAGCCACAGCCTGAATAAATGCTTTTCTGCATCTTACAAATATATACACAACCAATAACAACTGATACTAAGAAAACGCATTTAAAATGTTGGTTGAGTACAGAACGTGGCAGGTAAAACTCATCTTACGTATTGTGAACACCACTTAAAAAACTAACTTTTTAACTCCAACATGGTTAGAATTTTCACAGGTTAACAAAACTTGCACATCACCCCCCATATTGACAAGGAGTTGATGATATAATCCTATATTAATCATTTTCTAATTGAAGTGTAAGTTATTTCCTATTTTATACACCTGGAAGATGCTGCATCCCAGTCTTGACCATCTCCTCTAGGACGCTGAACTGTCCGTCCAATCACAGATGGACGAGGGCTACTACTTCCAGGTGATGGATTCTGAGAACGAGGAGGACCTCTTGCTTCTTGACAGTAAGATATAGATGAATTCTGGGAAGCTGTGCCTTTATGTAACATAAATTATGCATTGTCCATTAGTGGAGTCCATTATTCTTAAAGATACTACATAGTGAAGCAATGGTAAAAGTAACTAAGGTAGGATATGGAAAACACCAAGTAAACATTGGCAAGCTAGGACAACCTATCACTGCCAAGTAGCAGAGTTTGGAAACTCAATTCCAAGGCAAAACCACTTGAAAAATTAGTTGAATGACAAAACTTGAGTTTTAAAAATACAAACATAGTGTTTGACTAAGGCTACTGGATTTCTTGATGTTATAACTTAAGTAGCAAAGAAACAGCCAGTATCTTTTATCAAGACAACAAATACAGTGGCAATCTTAGGAACAGAATCAGACCACCAGTTAACAGAAACAAAGCTGATTAATGTCAGGTGACAAAATGGAAACAGGCAGATCATTATAATTAATCTATACCATTAAATCTACAAAATTTAAGTATTAAGAACATTGTGGAATAGCCCTAATTACTTTGAAATACAAAACAATGATTAAACCATTTTCAGCCATCAGAATAAAAAATAAAACTAACATAACTTATGAAATTTGGAACTAAGTTGTTAAGCTCTAATAGTTTGAAAACTTTTCTGAAACTTGTCTGCCCACTTTTATTTTACAGATTTCCTTTAGTTTTATTTAAAAATCCCTCTCCTGCTGACAAACAGTTGCATACTAGGAAAAGTTGATGAATGTAGAATCATAGGAAATTGTAAAAATGAGTAGAGTACTTTAAAATAATGCAAGTACTCAAAAAATAGTTACTAACATGAATAGTAGTAAACACCACGTTTAGCAAAACAGGTTCACATGATTGCATTTGCTATAAACCTGTGGGTTGGCTTTTTTATTATAATTATTAGTTTTAGACAATCTTACCTGTAGTAAAAACACACCTGTATTTCAAATATTTGAAAATACCTACCTTGCTCTGTGGAAGAAAAACTTGGATCTCTGTGAAAGTTAAGTCTGCTTCTCAACAAGATGCACAACTGTTGCAGGCATGACACAGCCTGCAAAGCTAACCGATGTCTTCCATCTCCTCCAAAAGCAAGGTTTAGAAGAGACAAAAGGCTCTGCAAATAAAAAACCATGGACACCGGCAGCTGAACATCAGTGCACCTTCATGAACAACTACGCCAGCAAGAGTCTTGCACTAAATATAGTTCACAAACATTTCTAAGTGTTTATAAATCACAGAAAAGAATAAATAAGTTTAACTACTGTTTTCTTACTGATGCAAGACTACCAGTCCTAAAGAAAAAGTTGAGTTCCAGCCTGTATTTACAATACAGGCACTACTTTCATTAGGGGAGCCCATTAGAGGCTGTACATATGACAGTGACACAGTTTTATCCTACCCAGAAGAAAAAGTATTACTCCACAACACACTTCATTACTGATTAGCAATAGATGTCATTACAACAAGTAACTTTCTAAACACAATATATAGCTAATGCCTCCTTTACTATGCACCTGGA
The DNA here is from genome assembly GCF_023634155.1 of Falco peregrinus. Taxonomy (NCBI): domain Eukaryota; kingdom Metazoa; phylum Chordata; class Aves; order Falconiformes; family Falconidae; genus Falco; species Falco peregrinus. The sequence goes on from NC_073723.1 coordinate 67,065,964, forward strand.
GTTCACATAAAGGAACTTTTGTTTAGAATCAAATAGTATTATTTACATCAATTCTTACCTGGCACAACTTATAACACAGCACAATAAAAACCTTAAACTTTAAGTGAATTCTTGCCTGTATAATCTTTGGCCTTTGAAGGAAAATCTCAGCAGGAAAATCTTGCATAATCACATCCTGAAGAAGCTCACATGTACTCCAAATTAAACTTTGGTTGTTACTTCTCAAAGAGCTAAAAATGCAGTCCATAATTAAATATGCATTAAAACAAAAAAAAACAACGAGTAGTCATTAGCTTGAACAAGTCTCTACAAGAAAGTTATAATCACGACACTGAAGAAAAAAAATGCTGTAGTTCTACAGCCGTAACATTTTTAAACTTGAATCATTCCTTAGCTATGCTAATACTCTCTACAATAAAGAACAAACTCAAATCCAGCTGTTACCAAACCACATGTAAAATTAAGTTCCCAGAATATAAATAACTATTGATTCTGAATTTGAAATTAAGATTAGAAAGACTTGAAATTCCCTGTGAAGCTAGTGATCATCTCAGTGGTATACAGCAAGTAATCTAACGCTTAACCAATGTGAAAAATTCTTTCATTACTAAAGTTCATGTATAACTTAAAAGCACTTGAATTACATATATGGAAAATCACATAAAGTACAAAATTTATTAGTTATTCTCTAACATATATATTAGTAAATATTAAGAACCTCTTGGGTTTCTACTTCACTTTTTTCTATTTTTATTGTTTCAGAAACCACTGTAAAAAATAAATTTAAAAAGTCAAATGTGTCCAGTTTTAAGGATCTGTTTTCTTTTTCTAGACTTGGTCATAAGGGAAATTAAATATTAAAGAGGTTTTCCAGCTTCAGATATCTTTCGAAAGAAAAAAAAAAAAGAAAACAAACAAACAAAAAATCCCACCAGAAACCTATTATAAGAAAGCTTACAATTACAGTAGACTTGTTAAATAGTCCAGTCCATGACTGGCTATGCTAAAAATCTATCACAGCTCTGTGTCATCTCATGAAGAAGCTCAACTACAGACATTTTCCCTGGGCCACAGGCAAACACTGTTTTCCTAAGTGAAAGTTAAAAAACAATAAAAAAAATCACTGCAGAAAGACGATCTGAACAAGTCAATGCCTGGATAAGGCATTGCACCTAAATTTATTGGCCTAAACCTATTTAAGCTAATACTGAAAATATGGATTTCTCTGCCAAATGGCCGCAGGGGTAAAGTAAATAAGGATTTTATTCCAGTTTGTTCTAAAATTAACTGAATGAAAACTTCAGCTTGAGACATTTAGAAGACAGACTGAAGTGTCATGAACAAAGAAAATGTACTCTGAAGTAAACGTAAAGAGTGACATTAGCAGAAAAACTGTCCTATTACAACTCATTGTTTATCAGCTCAGCCCAACTTTAGCACAGCTTTTATGATAGCTTTTCATAAATTATCTCATTAGGTTATTTACAGGAACAGTCTAATGATGTGTAAGGAAAAAAATTTAGAACCACGCTTAAGAAAAATAAAGCCTACAAACATATTGTAAAGTTTCTATTACCGTACCTTTCATTTGATGAAAGAACATGTCTATCTGTTGAAGTCAGAGTTAACCAAGGAAATGTGGAAAATTTCAAGCATTTCACTGTACAAAAAAGAGCAGATATTTTGGAGTATATTTTATAGAAATATTAGAATGTAAATTTTTGACTTTGCCATGGAAATATACAAACTATTCACTATCTGAAATAGAAATACCTTTTACTAAATATAAGCTTTCACAAAGTCAAGTGTTTCTAATGAGAGTTTTCAGCAACACCAAAAAACCCTAAGGTTATCTAAAATCAAAATTAAATACATTTATTGAAGAAAATTCTAGCAAATAGGAAACACAGCATTAGTGGAAGAGTACCTGATCCCCCACTGCATGCATTCAATCAAATCTTAGTTTTGTTCTGCTACTAAAGAATACTTATTAGCATGATCTCTAAAAAAGAAAAATTGACCTCATGCTTTTACTCTTTAAAGCAGTAGAAATTACGGTTGTTACTAAATTATGACACACTAACTTTTTAAGTTAAAAACAGCCTTAAAGTTACATTAGTTAAGAGTTTGTAATAATTATTGTGCAATTCCAAAGATAGCTGATACACTGATAAAAAAGTAATCTGGTGATTTACATACAATAACTCCAGAGTCATATTTTAAAAATCTAGTTCTCAGCACCATATTGTATGTTGAATATGACACTCTCTTGTGAACTACTACTAGACTGATACAAGCAAAGACTTGCCAAAATAATATTAGTCTGTGTTTGTCAGTGAAACATTTCATATCATTTTACTGACAAAGAAGTGTAACACTGGTTTCCATTTAGATACAACATAAAGATTTCTAGAGCACCTAACCTAGTTTTCTGAAAAGTAGAAAGGTTTGAAATAATTTGGTAGTTGCAGTTGAAATAAAACGGTTAACAGCCATGTTTGATTATGGAACACAGATCTTCTGAAAAGTGTTAGCAATTTAAATGATTTTTTAAATTACAGCATATCTGATCATACTTTACATATTCCAACCAGTCACACTAACTATTTACTAGAAAAGAGAAAGTTCTATCAAGATGAATGTCCTTTCTGTAAATATTTATATATTGTAGTTTCTGTGATACTACATTTCATAGAATAACAACAGGAAAAAAAAATAGCCATAATATTTGTAATGGAATTAAATCTAAATTACAACTCAAAGCACTTTCTGTAAGTAACATTCTTATTACACATACCAACTGTTCTTTTGGGAGGTATTTCTAACTGTGGCACATAACTTCTACTTTGACAAAAATATCCTGTGCATAATTCCTCTTGAGGCAGAACTGGAAGAAATAAAGGGTAAGTGTAAAGGGTAAGTTTAAAAAATGTACACTAAACAAAAAAACAAACACCTAAACAAAAGCAACACTCAATCTATCTTCATGATTTTCCTAACTGCTTCCCTTTTGCCCTTGAGTTTTGACCTATTAAGGAAACAGATTTAAAATAGTCTCAGATGATCAGGGAAGTGAAGTAAAAAGAGTGTGTCTATGTTTATTTTTTACAATCATATTCTGTAACTGTAAAGATTTTTCCATTTTCTTGCACTACATCGCATACCATGCAAGCAATAGCAAAAACAATTACACAAAATGCGTTGCCTGGTAGACAACTGGCAGCCAAAAAAAAGTTTTTCTTCTGATCGACCTACACAGTAAAAAAATTAGCTGTTAAAATTAACTATTTAAAGCCTTTTTCTACCAAAAGTGTCTTTTCAGGTCAAGCTAAAAAGTTGTCTCCCCCGTATGCAATATGTATATTATTAAATACATATAATTAATACACAAACTGTATGACAAAATACAGACAAGGTATGTAAACTTAAAAACAGTCTCCCCAGAACACAGTATTTGTTCAAAGGACCAAACTAAATAATTCCCAAATTACTAGTTTACAATTTTTCCCAGTAGCTGAAATAGAAATAGCAAGAAAAATACAACACTCCTGTTACTAAGCATTAAGATTATTTAATCCACAAATGCATACAATTTACATCATAAGTAGAAATTATGAACAATACTTCAAAGGGTAGTTTTAGAAAGATATAGCTTAAGAATGCATATATCAAAAGTTATTATACCATTCTCCACAGTGTGGCAATTGGGTAAAAATCTGCCCCTAGGTGGGAACAGGAAAGAAAAATGAAAACAAAAAAGGTCAGGGTGGGATGGGTATCACCAGTCACCACATCGTTACAGCAAACCCAAAGTCCAAGCATTAGGCTTCAGACACAACAGGATAGTTTTGTGTCTGTGACCACACAGGATAAGTGACAGAGGTGTGGCCATTACTATACCATGCAGTGTAACAGCAGTGTCTTTCCCACAAGAACTAGGATGAAGTAAGGACCTTCATATTATGCAAGTTTCTCCTCTGTGCTAAAGTTTTTAAGGCAGAAGAGGAGAACATGGGTTTACTTCTTGACTTCATTGAAGAGGAACTGTAAATGACTAACAGATAATAAGCTAGATAACAGAAGCAAATAATAGCACTTCACATATATTTAAAGTCCTTTGCACATAATATGAAATTGTAAACAAAGGTTACCTATTTTTCTGTGACAGATACTTATCCAAAACTATGGAGACAGTTTTAAAAATCACTGTACCATGATCACTTACAGCTTCTCCTCCCTTCCCTTTTTGTGTTTTCATTTGTTTGTTTGGAGTTTTTTTTAAGATCTGATTTGCTCTCAAAATCAAAGTCTACTATGCAAAGAAAAGCAGCAAAGCATATCAGCTTAATTACAGATTTGTTCAAAGCTGCCACAATTGCTGCAAAAGGTATCTCTGAAAGTTACATGTGTCCTGCCCTTTTTACATAATAGCAACCAGATATCCCAGACTGAAGAAATGGGCGGAGAAGGTCTGATTATAAACATCAGGACTATTCTTGTGCAGAGAATTCCATCACAAGAATAGCACTATCTGATTTATCTAAGATCACACCTTCTCTGGCAGAATCCACTTACCATACACTTCACTGATCTCTCATTAATAATTCACCTACTATGCCTGAAAACATCAGCTTTTCATAGCCTGGAAGCTTGTCATTTACATCATTTTCTTTTTAAATAAATCACACTTCAAAATACGATTTACCTGGCTGATCTACTGAAGGCCGAGACAGAGTTTGATAACATACTGATAAAGAACTAGAAGGAAGTCCAGAAGGAAGGAAAAACAGTCCATCCAATATCCCATCAATTAAGGCCTGCAAGTTTGGATCCACGTTGGGGCGAAGCTGAGAGAAGAATTCCGCTGCACCAATTCCAATCATTTTCTGGCCAGCAGGTGGATGCTACATTAGGACAAATAACTGACAAAAGTTAGCCTGAAGAATCACAAGGTCCCTTGGGTGGGTGGGGGGGGGGTGGGGGGGCGCTGTACACACCGCACGGGGAGGGACACAGACACAGCAGTGGGGAGAAAGAAAAGAACTGTTAACAAAACTGAAGTTATATTTTGGGGGTTTTTTGCTTAGCCCATCCATCGCTACCAAGGACGAGATTTCTTTTCCTCTGTATAGGTGCTGTTTATAGTGTTTAAAACACAAGAATGTAAGAATCCAAGATCTCTGAAATTTCTGTGTTTTCTCAATTACACACAAAATGAGAAAGTGAAGAAGCAGAGAAACTGAAAGAGAAACCCAGAAAAGAATGATTTTTTCAGCTCTCTGACCTGTTCCATGTCACTCAAATTGTTTCAATTTTTGTCTACACACAGTGGCCTTATTATCCCTGTCTTTGTAAAACTCTAAAATCTCATTACACAGAGCTACAAAACCAAATGATATCCAGTTTCATTTAGCTTCATCATCCCGAAGGCATATAGGTTAAATAGAAATAAACGTTAATATGTCCTACCTTGATCAAACTGTTCACAAAATGTAGTACTTCCTCTTTCATTGGTACGACTGGAAAATTGAACCACTCCAAAAGATTAAGGAAAAGCATTTTATCATGGACCAGATCAGCATACGAAATCAAGTTATGTTCCAACTTAAACAGAATAGTCTTCAGAGATCGTTCTCTTATCTCTGCCAGTTCATGACCTGCCCAAAAAAAAAGGGATTAAAACCCCTGTAAAATTATCTGACATAATTGATTTGTTACTTGGACAAACAGAATACTGCCAAAGATTTGTGAAAAAAAAGCTGGCTTTTATGCTGTCAGTATTATGCTTACCAGTAAGACAGATACAACTGCACTCACCAGCAGTAAGCTAATCAAGCATGTTTGCACGGTGTAAAGTGGTGAAATATTGTAAAATATACTGATATAACCTGGTGCCAAATCCAAAAGAGAATGGCCTTTTCCTTGAGGCACACAACTAAATTCTGAAAACCTCTACCGTACCACGTTGTGGATACTGACAACTGCCTCCGACTCCCAAACCGGACAAGGATCTCCCCAAGCCCGTTGCATCGAGAGGCACCACGTCTGCAGGGATAAGCCTGGGGCATCTCCCAGGGAAGCACCACCGGCTGCCCCCGGCCCCTCCACGTCCGCAGCGGGGAGTCGGGCAGAGAAGCAGGGAGCGCCGGGGGCGGGCGGCCGAGCGGCAGCGGAAGCCGGGCAGGTGCAGCCGCGCCCCGCGGCCGTCGAGGCAGGAACCCCCAGCCCCTCCCCGCCCGGCCTGGAGCCGTGCTCCCACACGCCACCAAGGGGCCTGCCGGGCAGCGCGGCGCACCGGTGGGGGGCAGGCCCCTCACCGCCCTCCCGCACACAGCCCCGCGGAGGGGGCGAGACGGCCGCGGCGCCCCTCGGCAGCCGGCCCCGCTACCCCGGGAGGGAGAGGGGAGCCGTTACCCAGCTTCCTGACGAGTGACGGTAACTCCATCGCGCCCCTCTCCGCACTAGCATTCAACGGCCGCGCCGGCTCCGCCGCCAGCCCGCCCTTCCTGCCCAACGGCGGCCGCGGGGCACCTTGGGAAGCGTAGTCCGGCACCCGCCGCTTCCTCGACCGCCCTCGGCTGCGCGCGAAGCACGCCGGGAGCTCCCGCCCCCCTGCGGAGCCCTGGGGCAGGCCGGCGGGAGCACGAGCAACTACAACTCCCGCGCGGCCCCGCGCCGAGTACTAGCGCCGCGGGAGGCGGGGCGGGCGGGGCGGGGCGGGGCGGGGCCTCCCCTGGGCACCGGCACGGCCCGGGCTGGCAGCCGTGGGCGGGCCGCGCACTTCAAGGAGCTGCGCGTTCGCGGCCGCGTGGCGCGGTGGGCGCGCGCACCCAGCGCTGCGGGGCTGTGGGCGTCGGGGTAGCAGCTGCCGTCCTGGTCCCAGACAGGGGCTGTCACCGGTGTTCTGCGCGTCGCTTGAATGCGAGCTCTGCCCCGTACCTGGCGGACGATGGCTTTTCATACCTTCAGTCGTGCCGGCCGTCATGCTTCGGTGCATACGTGCACTGTCGACTTCTGCAAAGATCTCGTTGTTGTTGAGTCCAGGCACGCCATTAAAACGGGCCGGGTGTGTTTCCTCACCCGTCGGTACCCACACGGCTACGATTTGGAAGTCGGAGAATGATGCATGTTTGTAGTGAAAACAGGATTTGCTAATTTCTTCCATGTGTCTGACAGCGCCCTGGAAGTAGCTCTGGCTGGCTGGTGTAAAGCAAGCGGGTGAGGGGGTGAAGTAGGAGGTGAATCAGTGAGGGGTTGGGGGTTTTCTTTTTTATGTAACCAGGGCTCCAGAATTACACAGCCGTGTTTCTAATGCCAGGCAATGTCACAAAGCGGAGTTTTTTAAACGCGTAGTAAAGATGCATAGCACGTCATAGGTTGTCTGACCAGAGGGCTCATCTTGTTTTTGAAAGATTGTGCCTGCCATCTTAATTGGAAAAAGTAAATTGATGATAGGTGGACAAGAAGTGATGGAGATTGTTGTGTGTATATGAAACTTTTGCATGTAATTGCAGGTGCACAAAAAAAAGGATGGCCTTGTAATAGTCACAGTTTCTTTTTCGTATCATGTACTTTCTCATGCAATACACTTTCATCAGCAGCCAACAAAAACATGAAAAGTGTGGTACGGTGTATGCAAGTGATTTCCAAAAGGATGTATGTCACAGCCCTCTCAGTTTATGTCTAATTGTTTTTCCACCCTCGTCTCCATCACTGTGATATTCTTTCACAGTAAACTTACATTAATGTCCTCCATCTGCTGTATCAAGGTTGTACTAAATTCTTAATTGCAGCTCAGAACTGTCCATCGTTTTGCAATATTTCTATCTGTAGAACAATAAAGCAAAGGGACTTTATTAAGCTAATTATAAATGTACTATGATTGCTGCAAGGAGGTTTTTCTTTCCACAAGAGGCTGAACTCACATGGATCTATCGACCCTTTTCAAGAGCTATTACAAAAGAAGCATCACTGACTGAGTAAAAATTCCTTTTAGCTGTGCACGATATGGTCATGTTATGAAATATGAAGAGCTCTAATCAGATGTGCACAGGGCTGCTCACATTTCCCCAAATAGGACTGGTGAATTTATGAGACCCCATATGAGACTTACAATAATAATAGCATGGATTTGTATCTCATTTGTCCAGCAAAGAGAAGGAATTGCTGAAGCAGTCTTTTCCCAACAGACTAAATAAAAACCTTTCTTCAGGAGGAAGAGATTCACATCTATGTGAATGTTTGATTCAGATCCTTCTCACCTCTTTAAATGCAGTGTCATTAATGTCAATTATATTGTGTCAGAAAAAAAAAATGTTTTCTTACATTGTCTTCAGTGTCTGAATTAGTGGATACACAAACGATTCACAAGAATTGTTGGTAATGCACAGGTGACACATGGCTAATATCCTGTACTGTAAGTGTGGGCATTTCGTTCAGATTTTCTTAACCAAAGACCTAATTAAGTTCAACTTAAAAAAATATTCCTAACCTTGAAAAGCAGCTTCAATTTTGCTGCTTTTGTTTTAGACCAGAAAAGAGGTAGTTGTGTACCCAAAATGGTGATCCAGGAGAACACTGGTGCAACATATTTCATGCTGTCACGGCTCAAGACTGGTACTCAGGATGATCACCTGTAATCAGATTTTCGGTTACAAATAGAGGACTGGTATGTTAAGGGCAAAGTATATATCTCAAGAAAAATAGAATAAAAATCCAACCCTTCTACTGGATATAAAAAATGAAAGGAAAGGTGGTTGGGTTCATTGATTACTGTTGGCATTTGAGACAACCTAAATAGAAGACTAGTCTCTCGTTACTTGGAGTGCTGACTCCTTCTGGATCTGTGTCTCCTGTTTTGGACTCCCGCTAGAGCTTCCACTTTATCTCTTGCCTGCTTGTTCGTATTAGCTTGCAGGCTCCTATAACTGCTTCTGAAGTCAGTTTGACTTTTTCCCCTCCATTGGCATTATTTAACATGGATGTGTATTCTTACTGATCTGCAGTCAAAATGTGTAGGAGTTCCACCACTGGGGAAATTAGTCATTGAATCTAATTTACATTGTCCCTTGTTGCTTCCTTACTGCACTCTACATAAGATGATCTTTGAAGAGCTGCCTACTCCTGTCTCTTCACAAGCTTGGTTTTTCTAAGTCCAGTAACTTTTTTAATCTCTTTTTGGGTTGGATTCTATCCCAATAAATTGATGGTAGGTGGACAAGTAGTAGACATTGTTGTGTGCCGATGCTCATGATGTTTTTGCATGTAACTGCAGGCACACAAATGAAACTTGCCTTGTAACCTTCACAGTTTTGTGAAGATTTTTTGACAAAAGCCATCTTTTATCACTTTTAATATGGCACTTTTAATATGCTCTGTAACTTCTAAATTTCCCTTGAGTTGAATGTTATAGATATGAGCTTGAAAAAACTTTTTCTGAGTCTTTTTTTTAAAGTGTTTTCAGTCTCCTTTTATTTTTATTTATCATTTCTGTAATTCATTCATTGCAGGATGAAGTATTATTATTATTATTATTATTATTATTATTATTATTATTATTTCTTCAAAGCTGTCTATTCACAACAATTTTTTTTTTTTTTCATTTTGTTACTGCTTTTGAGTTCTGTCCTTTTACATTCCTAAAGTTCTCTGAAAATTAACATATCAAAGACTTATCTGACAGGGTCTTGATAGCGTGATTGATAATGTCCTTATTGTACTTCTGAGCTTAACTGTTGCAACTTCTAATTCTCTGTGAATTTCCTGCTGCCTGGCTCCTCACATAGGTCAAGGAGCAACAACCTTAAGAAGAAACATCAGGGCATGCCAAGATACAAAAAGCATGAATTCCAGGTGCCTTTCTGAAAGGAATGCCAAACGGGCTGCAGTGCCCAAACCTCACTGACTGCTACAGTTAAGATAAATATTACCACTTGTCAAGTGAAAGAAGATTGCTAAAAGGAAGGAGAAAGAAACAAAGAGAATGAAAACATTGGGAATGGATGAAAGCAGAAATGGACAAGAGAGTTTAGGTGAGGAATTCCCCAGCTGCGAAAATTACCTCTGTATATTAACCATCTTCTCAATCTGCCTCTTGATTTATTTCAGAGTCCACTTAAAAGGTATCCTTCCTTGCCCTGAAGGCCTTCCTTGCTTGCTGTTACCCCCAGCTTTCTCACTCTTCTCTGTTCACTAGCTCCTATTGGTAAAAAAGTACACCAGTGTCTAAAAGTCAAAAAAACCCAAACCAACTATTGGTTACCTATATATGCAGTCTACACTGGGCCTACTGCACATGCACAGTAAAGACAAGCTGGCATATGCAGTAGCTGCATGTTTATTGCTTTAACTGACTAGCAGATTCCTGAAATTAGTATTCAAAGTCAGTAGGATGATAGCAGACTTGTAAAGGTTTTCTGTTAACATCAGTGGAGCTGCATGTGTAAAAACCCTTTCCTTTGTGCTTTCTGCAGCCAGGAACAGCATTCTATTATTGCTTTACCTTAAAGCTTGTGACAAGATCTCAACAGGTAATTTAATGTAAATTCCTGAATTTTACTGCTTTGAAATCAGGTACATAACAGCCAGCCTAAGTACATGTTACTAGTGTTGGTGTTTGCAGCAGTGCAGATGCAAATTTGGAGAGTCATTTGTGATATTATTAAGTTATTGTTTATATTTTCTTTGCTAATGAGACTTTCTAATTTCTCTGTTTTCCTTTTGCATTTTCCATTTAACTGGATCTATCTCCTATGCTAAATTGCATATGCAGATATGCAATTGCCTTATAGACAGGTGCAGAAAAAAAAACATCTAAATAATTGCTAAGCAATTTAATTTCATGCAGATTATTGTATTTGATGAGTCTGTCAATATCAATATAAATGTCTACCATGAACTGCAAATCAAAAGGGCTTTAAAAAAACCTAAATGAGAAAATCTTTCTTCCATGATGATTGTTTAAAACACATAAAAGCATTTTTACACCATAGGTAATGAACTTAAGGAGTTTATTGGCCCAGGAGGTTGTCAATGCAGGTAGTACCACTAAACCCCCCAAAAGATTAGGCAAATTAATGGAGAACAGGCCCATAGATACTAGAGGCACAGATAGGGATGTGGCCAATGACCTTCCCAGGCAGCAGTCATGGTCTCTGGGGAGGATGGGGCAGACGGACCAGGGAAAGCAGCTCTCCCTCAACAGTATCTCTGGTCTTCACCTAGGGACAACTGGATCAGTCTCCCCTGGTAAGACATTTCTTACTCTCATCTGATGGTGAATTTAGATCCCATCAAAGGAAACATACCAGGACCAGAAAGGGAATATAACTCCAGGAATACAGACAAATAGGATTATTAGCCTTTACTCTGAAAAAAGCCTCCTGCTTTTAGCATTTGTCAGATTCCAAGCCCTTCAAAAGGGAGATATAACCCACAGATTTTTAATGACCTTTTCACAAGTAGTAAGCATCTTCTTCCCTCAGAAATATAAAGCCATATCAAAGTGAATGTTGGCATGTTTGGTTTGGTTTTGGGTTGCTTTTTTTTTTCTTGCCCAAATGAAAAGACTGGATTAAACTGCTTTGAGTTGTATCTGCATCCACTTCACAGAAAGAGGCGATACCTAACGTATGTAATTAGTTTACTTTATTTGAGGGCACAGTGCATTGCACACAATTTCTGGCTCAGGGTGCGTAATTACCACATATATCTTCCCTTTCATAAAAAAATTCTAGTTACATCATTTAAAATTAATAAACCACTTTGATAAAACCCTTGATGTTATTAAAACATCTAGCATTTTAGTTTGTACCAAGGCACTTCTTTACTGCTTTTGGATTATTTAGCACATTGTTTAGTACACTTACTGCACAGAGGCAGTTTATTCTAAAGGGAGCTTCTGTCGTCTATTGCTTGGATGATATTAAACATCTCAAAATAGTCTAGAGTTTTAGAAAACCATATTCCTGAGAACTTAAATTGTCATGGGGTTACTCTTTTATGCTAATACTAATACTATACATCATTGCAAAGGATAAAAACATTTAAGTAATCAGTTCTTGGATTTGGAAGATAGTCCCATTTTAACCAACATTATGACATTTTTGGTTTTATTCTGATGTAACTGTTAATTAAATTACCAACTCTAGGTCAGAACACGAAATAATTCTTATTAAAATACTGATGGAGTAATCATTTTGTGTCATATTAGTTTATGGACTTGTAAAAACTTCAGGTGACGTTAATAGAGTTTAATATAATTTTGAATATTACGACCGTTAATTAATAATAATAGTATCTTCAAGCTATGTAGTACTCTTTATTTGCCTCAGAAGGTGAGTTTTCCAAACTCATGTCATTACCCCTATGAATCTCAGCCACATAGTCATATTCCAAGTCTGGCCATTAATTAACCATTGCACTTATTTCAGAGGCTCTGAGTTACAGAAGAAAAGAGAAACCAGTGTTGAGTACCTCCCATTTAACACTTTTCTCCAGTGTTACACTTCCCTTAGAATTAATAAATAACCAAAAAACAGTGCCAGAGAAAGAGGAAATGAGATTCTGTTTCCCTTCTATGTTTTCAAGAATTTACCAAGGTCTTCAAAATTATGGTTCTCATGACACAAATAAAAGGTGGCCTGCTGTTCGCGCACAGGGCTTGCATCCTCCAGACACTGTAGATTCACATCAGGCAGAAAGGACAAGAGGGAGAAAATTACTGAGGCAACTATTGTAGTATAAATTGTGTCCTGGCTTGAGTAGGGCACAATTTCTGAAAAGAAGGATAGAGATACTCGTGCAGCAGTGATTTGAGTTGAAATGCAGTTCGAATTGTATATGTTTCTTGCCTTTTCTAGCTTTTGGAGCAAATGTTGGAAATAGTCATATGCTGAAATATTTGACAATGGAATTAAGTGCTCTTTATCTTATGTTCAAGTGGAAGAAGTATATCGGGATAATTTTCTGTCATCAGGATCCTCAAAATTACAAAAATATATTTCTATCTTAAACACAATTCAGCGGTATATGTGTGAATTCCAGAGTTAGTCTTAATTTTCTATCCCTAACACAGATCTGATTTCTTGATTTCTCACATGACTTTCCTAGACTTTGAAACTGAACCTTGGTACCTTGAAATACCGTTCCGTGTCCTCTAAATTTTTTGTTTCATTTGTTACTCCATGCTTTTACATAGGCACAGTAACTTTTAGAGACTCTAATACTGCATATTTCTCAGTTTCCATTTGTGAAACCAGCAGAAAGTCAGATAGCTTGTCATTGCCCACAAATCTGACATCATGACATCTGCAAGAGCTGTAATTGCCTGAATGTTCTTGGACAGTAACGTGAACAACGTGAGACTTGATTTTTGCCAGGCTTTCAGAGCTTGTTAAGACAATTAAACATTCTTAGAATAATATGTGTATTTTTATGACCACAGATCTTAAAGATAAGGTGTTTGTTTCTGATAATTTGATCTGTAAATTGTTCTAAACTATTTTATATAATTGTCATTCAGTTGTATTCCTTACTGTGTTGTCTTGCTCAGCCTCATATCTCCCTCTGAAATGCTATAAATTGAAGACTGTCAGCTGGCATTTTTGAATGGCAACTCTTACCTTTTTTTCTTTTTTTTTGATCCCATAAGTACTTTTCCAAAAGCATCATACTCAAATTCATCTGTAACACTTAAAAGAGATACAGTGTATGCAAGAAACCTATTTTCTGTATAAAACTTCAGTTCTGGCCTTAAAAACAGGCATTTTTCCAAATATCCTGAGAATATTTTTCAGAAGTAATTTTGAAAATGTAACCGTATCTATACCTTCACCTAGTCATATTTTCTTAGTGAACTGACAATAGTAAGTTTTAGCTAATGTCTCCCTGCTAAGTCAGGGTAGCTGCCAAGAAGCAAGCTTGATGGACCATATTCTGCCTCCAGAATTAACCACAGGTCTGATTATTAGCCAGATCGAGTCTCTCCAGTCTTCAGTGGCAGTAGCAAATGAATGATAGACAGAGGAGAGGTGACATGGGTCATTTGCAGGTAGCTGAACGCACTCTGTTCATGTACTAGCATGTGTAACCTGAAGAATAAATGAGGCATTGACAGAGAGACACCCAGCAGAGCTGTCAACTTGTCATTTTTACAATTTTGTGTCATAATTTCATTTGGTTAACATGCTAAATACAAAACACTGAAGCTTCAGCTACAATCAGTGAAGAAGAGGTCATATGTTAAAACACAGAGGATTAGATGTCAGTGCTACTTAAAAAGGCAAACAAACCCAACACCTATGTTTCACTGGCACTGCAGATTTTTATATAGATATACATTTATTTTTATATATGTATACATATATGTCAGTAACACAAGGATAAGATTTCCGTTAAGCCTCTCTTAACCTGTCTCTGATTTCCACCTTCTTTTACCTCTTGATTTTGCCAGAGCTGCCTAAATGAGCGAATGATCTGACAAAATGCATTATGTGAGGATTTATTTTCAAATGTAGGCACTTTTAAGGGATGTTTAATAATCTGAAGTATTCATAAGCATGAAAATATAGAAAACTTTCTGCTATTATCATTAAGTCGGTTTCAATTGGTTTTCAAAGTGTAAATGACAAAAAATTACATGCTTGCAATTCCTAGCAATGCCTTTTTCTGGTTTCATTTAGGAAAACCTTATTAATAGCATCCCAAAGATAAGAGATATATGACACATGCTGGGCTAAAAATATTTTTATTCAGTACTAAATTCTTTACCATCTTGGTTCGCACATTCATCTTAATCTAACTAGTAGAAAATTTCATACAAAATAGGCATATTTGGATGTAACTGATAAAACTGTAAGATGGTTTAATTACCATTTTTTCATAGAAAAATCATTCTGTTTACAGGCATTATCTAAACATTCCAAAACACTGTATTTAGTGAAGAAAAATACACTGTTTTTTTAATGTATAATAATGGTGGCCATTAGGAGAGCTACTGCTGTTTTGTTGGACAACATTTCCATTTTCAGTGTATGGGACAGAAATCTGTGTTTCCTAAAATAATGATAATTTTGAAGGGGTTTTATATAATTCTTCTTTTTGTGTGTATGTGTGATTTAAATTCTATATATTGAATGTAGGCCACAGCAAAAGGGCCACCTAGCCATATATACCTTCCGACTGCTAATGTCAGGGTCAAAGCAAAGAGTAACCTAGGATCTATATACTGCTTTGTTCACTGCCTGAAGGAAGCAGATATATACTTATCTCTAAGAAAGACATTTATTTATTTTATATATAATATTAAATACATGTATTGTTACCTATTATATTGAAAACTTCTCTCCTTGAAATTTCCTTGAAATATTCCTTGAAAATATCTCTCAGTTTGCACTAAGAAAATATTCTCCATAGATACTGAAAGAAACCTGGATTAGGCAGCTACAGCAGAGATCCAGCAAGCCTGAAGTAGTTCAACAGCTCTTTTAATAAGAAGGCTGTACCTGAAGAACATGAACACTGTTTTCAGCACCAGCAGATCTCTCTACAATTTAATTAGCTCTACAATTAGAAAATAACTGATTTCATTAAGAATCCGTTTGAGCTGTGTGACCCTTTCAGAAAGCAGCGTGTAGATTCTCTGGTGCTAGTGCTAGATTATCATTTGTCCAGTATGAGCCACTAATCACTTTGTTAGATCTCCATCTTCTCATTCTCTCCAGTCAGGAGTCTATTACTGGCTCATACTTAGCAGAAGGTTGATTGTGGGTTCCTGTCACCTCGGTATGCATGGATTAAACAGCATTTAGCTGGTCATACTTCAAGAGGTTTGGTCCCAGATTTCTCTTTTAGCTCCAAGCCACCCATTTAACTGTCTGAAAGCTGTATGGCTACACAGACATCTCTCAGTGAAATAACAAGCTGTTGGCTAGCATTTCTCCGTAAGTGTATGTATAGGAATGAAGGTAAAGAATAGCATATTCTTCTGTTTCCTTATTTTGCTCTATTCAGAACTTCATATATTTCATCAGGACCTGTCAAAAGTGATAACAGAAACCTGATTAGTGGTAGGTGGTAGTCTTGACACTGTTCAAGCAAAGATGCTGTTCGTACACAGATGTCAGCAGAGCTGAACTGGTATAAGAATGGGTGTGCACAGCTCTCCGCCAGGGCAGCAGCAGCTGCTGTGTGTGCTCTCCCAGCACAACAGCGAGCATTGCTGGGAGCTGTTATTAGTGTACAGCTCATCTTCCTCACTGCTAACATGAGGTCAAAACTGCAATCTAGCCTCAAATTACTGCTCAATAGGCTGTACACTCTAAAATGACATGATCCTGCTCTGCTTCAGCTGTAGCATATTTGTCTGAAGACCAGCCACCACCTCATCACTGTGTGTTTATAGACACCAGCTACTTAACACACTGTTTACAGTGCATGATAACTAATGAAAAAGGGTTTAATTAAAACTTTTTAACCTTCTTGTCAGTTCTGTTTCTAAAGGAAATGTTCTAAAAATGGAGGCATGCAGGGTACCCCCCTCCCCGGGCAACCTGAGCCACTATACAAAGGACTGGTGATGCAGACAAGACTGCTTTTCTTTGCCCTGGAGGCTGAAATGCAACAGAAACACAACCTGGGAAAACAGGAAAGTCTCCGAGATGCTATAGACAGAAGCATGATATAGCAGTGACACCGGAAGATACTTGGAAGCAGAGGAATCTTCACCAGCTTGTGTTTGGCCATAAGGTATATTATCACAACTGAGTATCTTCAGTGGGGAGGGGAAAAAAAAATAAAAAAAAGCAGCTGCTCATTATCCCTCCTTATGATTTTTCCAGATCTCATATATTAAGCCAGTAATTATCATTAATTCATCCTGCAACCTTTCAAGATAGTATTTCAAAGTACTTGTTGAATAGTCAGGAGCTTGCTGGATTCCTGCTTTTCTTTCTACAGCCAGCCATCACTAATCCAACTAGCAAAGCCTGGGACACCTGGTAAAGAGCAGACTAGAATTTACTCACAGTCTGTAGGCAGTCAGAAGGAAAACTGATTTCCTGCATGTCCCTTTGAGGAATATTAAGGGACTATTTAATGAAGTGAATGACTTCACTGGTTTAGTAACTGTCTTAAGACAAAAGTAGCAAAGGAAGCAGCACAAGGCCTGTAACACTAACAAAAGAGAGGACAGAACTATCCTTTAGCTCCTCAAAGGCTGTACATTTTTTACAAAATATCTTTTTAACCACAAAATGATGGATTAGGGCTCAGATTTTTCATGAGGAGCTAAGAGCGCTAGATAGCCCATTCCTGTTAACAATAAGGAAACTGGACACTCTGTGTTGCTAGGCAGTTTTGCAACATCCACATCTAGAAATTACAAATGAAGTCTAGAAAGTCTTCCAGCTCATTTTTGCACTGAAGGGAAAAATGTCCTGCCTCATATTTATGAAGGCTTTATTTAGTCTATTCTGACTGTTTCTAATGATTTCTTACTTTTGACTTGTTAATTATTCTGAACTTTTTTTCTTTTACTTTATATATCTTTGACTAAAAATTAATCTTGTTTTTTTTTATTCTATTTCGCATGCTTGCATTTTTATTCCTGATGGACAACAGACTATTTATACCCTTTTGATTCTAAACACTCTTTATATATTTATCAGTGGGTAGCATGTTGTTTGTCTCAAACCTTCTTCCCCCATGTGATTTCTCTACATACTCATTTTTATTCATTTTCTTAATACATCAGTCTCTACAAGCTTTACCTTCTCTAAAGAAATTCAGGATTAATCAGTGTGATTTACAAGTTGTAGTACGTAAAAAAGCAAGCTCACTGACACCATTACAAATTGCACACAGAAGTTGAAACCTCGGTCCAGTTAAGTCATGGGTGATTTTTACTAAGTTAGAATGTAGTCAAGTAAATTAGTTATTTTAAATTATTGACAAATGACCAGCCTAAGGTGTCTATATATTAGTTACTTTTCAAAAAGACCCTAGTTCTTTATTCTTAAGAACTTAGGTTTCATCTTAAACATTTGCTGGCCATTCAGAAAAAAAAAAAATGTCAAATGCTAATATCAAAATACTAGGACTCAGAACAGAGGGAGAAAAATGTCCCTTAACAAGCCTCAACACTACTCAGTCCCAGAATATTTGTTTTATATTTTATTCAGGTCAAGTTAGAGATTATTTAAGCAATATTTTACAACTAATTTTTTAAGATGGTTTCCAGATCTGAGGCTTTACATGGCAAACATTCATGCTGAAATTGTTTGACAATTACCAGCTTCAAAAAGCAGAGCTTAATAGGGTGACACTGAGATAACCCCAGCTATTCTGCTGCTTCTAAGATAAAATTATAAGTTACAACAAAATACACAGTTACATTTACAATTCCTTCTGAGAAAAGGAGCAGTAATTCACTACTAAAGAAATTCCACTGAATTCATAATCTATGAAGGCGCGAGTGCTCTGTGCAGGAATGCCACTAGAAATCCAAGAAGATTCTGTTACTTAAATATTTCATCACAAGTTATTTCTTATTTATGTGACAGTTTTCATAGTTAGGACAGCAAGCTATCTCATCCAGCAGCATTAAAAATGTACTTTTCTAGAAAAGACCCTGTCCTCAAGTGTGAAGGATTTCAGTAAAACATGTAGGCATAAGGGTGCACACACATACCATCACCGGCGCTTTTTAGTAACAACCCTTCACTTATCGTCCAGTCTTAAGTCTGGCTTTTCATTAAACCTCCTGTATCTAGTTTTCACTTTTTTAAGGAATTATTTTCATCGTTCCCATTGCTTTAAGTTGGTTGAGAAGAGTCAAATACAGCTGCTGACAGACATGTATTTGACAGGGAGGAAGTACAGGAGGGGACACCGAGGCACGGGTCACCACCACGTGCTGGCTATGGTCTCAGGCAGAGTCCTGTGTGTTCAGGAAGCCTAGGGGCTCAGCTTAGTATCTGGACAATTTAGGAAGCAGTTGCATCTCCTAAGCTCTCAACAGCATTACACAATTATCTTTATATTTGAGGGAGTAGCGAGACTTCCTCTTTAGAAGAAGCATCCCACACTAGACAAAGTTTTAAATAGATTACCAGGTTTAGATAGGATGTTAACTCAGATGTTGATCAGGTGTGATAAATCCTGTCTTTGTATCTTTCCGTGACACAAATAAAGATAGTGTTTTTCTTTGTCTGTTACTCTGTTTAATCTGAGATGTTAACATTGCAAATTTTTTACTTTGAAAGATTCTAAACAGTTCTGAAGTTTCAGGCTGCAGTTGTAAAATAGAATTTTCTAAAGACAACACTCATTCTTTTGATAACAGATGAGTCAGAGAAGAACGTAGACATGGGCTTCTTGCCTGTAAACTTACATTAATAGAACTTCCTTGTTTGAGAAAATTGTTCATAACTTCAAAAAGAGATATTGGCCCAGTTGAAGTAAACACTTTTAGAGTGCCCGGATATGACTAGTTTTGGAAATAAAAAGTATTGATATTAGAGATAATGCAGCTCAGCAGTGTATCAGAACAGCAGCAACAAACAGTGCAGCATTTCAGGATGCTGAAGTGCACTTTAGTGCTTATTTCTGGCCAATGGCATGGAAACAAGGCTTGCAAAATATGGAAAGATACAGTAAGGTACTCTGAATTGCCAGATATATGATCTTTATGGACTATAACTTCTAGTTTGGCTAGAACTTTATGACAATGGAAGCAAAAATAAAATACTCTCTTAAGGAATTATGAGCTTTCTAATCATAACTGAAACAGAAAATGTCTAGGCCTAAATTGCTACTTGATTTGCATGAAGAGGAGTGGGACAAATTTTTAAAGAAGGTCTGACTCTTGGCTGGGGCAGAGACGTGTAATGAAGGCAAAAAATACAGCACTTTTACAGATTTATATTTTTCTTAAGCACTGAGGTAGGTTTCTAAGTGTGTGGAGGGATTTCTCCCTATGCATCACTGAAATCAATGGGACTATGAGTTGAAACACTGGAAAGGCTGGCCTAGCCTGGCCATTAAACCTAAGAAACAGGAAAATGAGATAAATATATGGTTAATTATACTCAGAATTAGATACTACCTTATATTAGTGGTTGTATATTATTAAAAAAATAATCTAACATCCCAGTACTTGTGGTTCCTTTTTCTTATTTTTTTTTAAATAGAAACTAATACACTATCGCATTCCATGTGATTTCATGGCTTGTAAAATCTCTGTTGGAAATCCTAAACATATGTGAAGGTCCTAAATAGAAAATCCTGACTATATTTAACTACAGTATATAACTGACACAGGAAGATGTTTCTGGTGATTTTCAAATTAAACTTTTCAAGCGAAAGAAAAGGGGACCTAGAAATAGTGGTAGTAAGAAAACTGGTTGTATGCCTTTCACTGGAGACTTGTTATCTGTCCTTAACTATATATTACACATCAAAATTCCCACACACATATAGTGAAAATACAATAAAATGTGGGAACAGGAAGAGCCAGGAATACAGAGAAAGTTTTCTTCCTTCGTTACCTTACAGGTTATGTAACTCATTTGTTATGCCAAAGTGTTGCATGTCCCACATACATACATCAATGTACCATACATTTTTGGAAGTTTTTCCTTTATGATTAACAACATAAAATAGATATTTTTATTTATTTTTTTTTTTACATGGAAATGCCCATAATTGAAAGTCAAACTTAAGGGAACAAATGCTACAAAGACGTTTGGCTCAGAGTTCATTAAGTTTTATATAATGCAAATGTATTTTATAACCAGCTGCTGAGTCACAAAAAATTATGTAAATTATATACAAAACAAATTTATAAGATCAAACAGCCCATCTCTTTGCTGTTACAGGATTGTTCTTTACACTATCCAGTACCGTCCACTTCGTTATCATCAAAAAGAGAGTTAATGTAGTCTGAATTTCCCCTGCTACTGATTTTGCATTTAAGTGGATCTAAACTGTCATGCCTAAATATTTTGCTATTTTAGTTCAACTCCAAAGTGACTAGAGTCTTGCTTCCCCCAGTTTAATATAGCTTTGATCCTTTGGTCATCTTCAGGGGATAACACATACCCCTTCTGAGGATACTGACATTTGACAGCAACTGCCTGAACCAAAAATACAGGGTATGCTACACTGAAATCAATCAATGCTGTTAATTTAGTCATTATATCTTTTAATTAAAAAGTAATTTAATATCTTTTAAATATGCCTTGTGATAAAATAAAACATAAAGAAACATCCAGGAAGACTTGCAGGTTGAAATAAGCCTGCTTCTCAATGTAAACTTTCTTTCTTTCTTTTCTTTATTTACACACACACCCACCCTCCACTGGGGTTTTAACAGCTCTGAACCCTTTGACAAACTGGATTCACACCTTTTCTTCCTTTTTCTCTTAAGCTCCTCTCCATTGTTTCTTGGGTGCAAGATCCACATTCCTCCACCAAGGACTGGCTCGTTTCTTTTTAGATATTCCTGCTATTAATGCCAACAGATGTGGACAAATGGGGAAAATCAATGCTAACTTCTTGTTTCTTTCTTTGTATCTCAGTCTGTTGGTTATTTGCATACATTGTCATGTAGTTGGGTTACAACAATGACTGTCCTAAACGGCACATTGCAGCATATTTGCATGAATAACAATGAGAAGCAGTGAAGGCTCACAAATGGCTTTGTTTGCTAATTTGTAATGTGGAGGGCAGATATAATGGAATCTGACCTTTGAGGGTAAGAGGAATTGCCCATATGCTGTTCCCAGATCCAGAAACAAAAGCTCTACACATAAAGTGAAACTATTGTTAAACCGCTGTTACATGGAGAACACTTGATTCTTTATTTCTTTGTTTATTCTGTAAGCCATTTTCTCAAAACTTGGTTACATTGGTGCAAATTGCAACCAAGATCTGCTTTAACTTCGAAGCTCTGTCTCAGCTGAGTTAAAAAAAAAAAAAAAAAAAAGACCAAATTGTTATAGGAAATTCCAATTATTTTTCCAGAAGCTGAAAGTCGTTGAGAATGTGAAATGTCATTTATCCAAGATAAAATTAAAATATTACAAAAGGCATTGTTTTGTTTGTTTTCTTCAAGGAATATTATTAAGTGCTGTTTCACTGGATGAGTATACTTGTATTAGTATAATTTCGTTATTGGAGTAAAGGTAAGGTTGCCCTCTGAAAGAAGTAACATGCATTAACAGCCCAGCTGCATAGGATTGTATAGTTTCTACAGATAGGCTTTGTGAAAATATTTTTTAGTCTGAATTGAGATTAACTGGAACACTGAAACTCAAATCATAGCCAACTAGTTGCAGTTTATAGAATTGTGGATTTGGATATCAGAGGACATTATGGTCAGTGAAAAAAACTATAATTATAAAACTGTATCAATACTGAGGAAAAGACAAATTTAAAAACTGTTACAAAGCTAATTTTAAGCTAGTTAACACCAAAATTGACTGACAGTCACTTAATATTCAGGACAAATCTAATAAAAATTGAGATTTCCAACTATTTGTAAACTTGTTGGCAAAGCACAGTGAAGTTATAGTTCTTGATTTTGTATGTATGAAATAAGCTTCATTTTGTTACGTTGCCTTTCATGTACCTTGAAATAGGTGAAATTTGTTTCAATTATTTTTTAAAGTTATTAAAATTGCAAGACTGCTAAACATCATACAAGCTATTGTTCTGATTGTTAGGTAGGAATCACTGCTTATAAGAAAATGGAGTTTGTATATCAAGGTTTATAAAATGGCATATTTAAATTTTAACATGTTTGATTTAGTCTTCTTTTTTTTTTAAGTGAAATAGAGTACCATTTATCTTATAATCTGTATTATTAAACAGATTAGATTTTGGATTTCATATAATGAATTCAGATGTGTCTGTTTCATATGGATAGACTGGACTTTATTTTGTACAGAGATTTTCCCATGGTCTTTGTTTTAGCTTTTTGTAGTATATATTTTAGGTTATGTGGACATTCCTTTCCTTAGTCTATTTTCTACAGGAAATATAGATTGACAAGCAGAGAGGAAGAGAAAACTTGTCAAGTCTGTCCAGCATTTAGATCCCTTGATATGAAGGTTGCTTTTTCCAAGAAGCTTTTACATTTACTTTGATTTTATGGAGGACATAAGGAGGAATGGAGGAGCAATAGGGAAGTCCTGCTTCAGTGTAATGCACTGAATATGACTGGGCAAATTTTGCCTATTAGCAGGCTATTTTATACTGACATTAAATAAATCATTGTTTGATAATGGAAATGATACCTGGACCACAGGCTAAGGTTCCCAGCAGATACTTCAGCATGTGCTTAATCATGAGGGCCATGACACACAGGATGAATTTGCTGCCATTTCTGATTAAGTTGTACAACTGTGCTGAGAGGCAGGTTGAGGGATATGAGTTATTTTATACATGCAGAATGGAAAAGAAGTGGAAAATAAACTAGTTAAAGGCAAAGGCTGGGTCAGGCTCTGCGTCAGGCTGAATGGGTCTCCGGGCTGCTTTCCTGTCACGTGAAAAGGGCATGCAGGCAGCACGGCAGGTGGGGATATTGCAGCTAGAACCTCTTTTCTGTCACTTTTCTGTACCTCATCCAAGGCAACATTTTTATGAGTACCTCCAAATGAGAGGCACACATCTGGGTGATAATCCTTGCTTTCCCTGGGTCTGAATTTCTCACGTTGAACACCTGCATGTCCTTCCCCTTGTATTCACCTGAGGCTGGAGATGCTTAAGGTTGTCTCAGTGTCTACTCACAACTATTTAGACAGTCGTGCCCCAAACGAGGACTCATTGTGGCTTTGTTACTTGTTTGAGATCTGTAGAGCTGACATTAGTATGGCTGTGGTGCTCAGGTTTTAGCCGTACTGCTGAACTGTTCACCTGTGTGCCTTTCAGCACACGTGTCCTGATTTCAGCTGGGACAGAGTTAATTTTCTTCTTAGTAGCTAGTACAGTGCTTTGTTTTGGCTGTGATGTGAGAACAATGTTGATAGGACACTGATGTTTCTAGTTGTTGCTGGGTGATGTTTATACTAAGTCAAGGACTTTTTAGTTCCTTGGGCCCTGCCAGCAAGAGGGCTGGAGGGGCATAGGAAACTGGGAGAGGACACAGCCAGGACAAGTGACCCAAAGTGGCCAAAGAGGTATTCCATACCATATGACATCATGCTGAGTATATAAACTGGGGGAAGAAGAAGGAAGGTGCGGACATTTGGCATTATGGCGTTTGTCTTCCCCAGTAACCGTTACAAGTGATGGAGCCTGGCTTCCCTGGGGATGGCCGAACACCTGTCTGCCAGTGGGAAGTGGTGAATGAATTCCTTGTGCTTTGCTTGCGTGTGCGGCTTTTGCTTTACCCTTTTCCCCCAGCTTTCCATTTTGTTATTATTGTTATTACTGTTGTTCTTAGCTCTTCATTCTGTTTAAATTATTAAATTGTTCTTATCTCAACCCTTGAGTTTTACATTCCTTTCCAATTCTCCTCCCCATCCCTCTGAGTGAGGGGGAGTGAGCAGGCGGCTGCGTGGGGCCTGGTTGCCGGCCAGGGTTAAACCACGACAACACGCCACCTCCACCGGTTGGTTCCTTGGTGCACCAGGCCCCAGCTGACGCCTGGTTTCAGCTGGCGGGGCTGAGGCCGGTGCTGGGTGCGGGTGGCCAGGCTGTGGCAGCGGGAGGGCTATGGGGCGGCCTCTGTGAGAACAGACCAAGGGGCTGCCCCCAGCCAGACACAGCTGGTTCCAGCCGGCTCCAGCAGACCCACCGCAGCGCACAGCTGAGCAGCCGAGACAGTGGCACCTCTGGAAAGCGTGTGTAAGAAAAGGATAAAAATCCTGCACAGTAACAGTGAGAAAGAGGAGGGAGAAAATGGGAGAGAAACAGCCCTGCAGACACCCAGGCCAGCGAAGAAGGAGGGTGAGGAGATGCTCCAGGCGCTGGAAAACAGATTCCCTGCAGTCCAAGAAGACAACCATGGTGAGAGTAGCCCCTGGAGGGCCCCGTGCTGCAGCAGGTGGACATGCCCAAAAGAAGCTGCAGCCCATGGAGAGCCCACACAGGAGCAGGTTCCTGGCAGGAATTACAGCCCATGGAAGGGCTCATGCTGGAGCAGTCTGTTCCTGAAGGATTGTACTCTGTGGAGAGGACCCATGCTGGAGCAGTTCCTGAGGGACTGTATCCCATGGGAGGGACCTCCATGCTGGAGCAGGGAAAGAGCATGAGGAACAAGGAGTGGCAGAGGAGCTGTTATGGACCAACCTCCCCTCTAGCAGCAGGGTAGGTCACAGAGAAGTCAGGAGTGAAGGAGTGAAATTGAGCCTGGGAAGAAGGGGGAAGGGGTAGGGGAAGATGGTTTTAGTTTTGTCTTTGTTTCTCACCATCCTACTCTATTCTTAACAGGCAATAAATGGAATTAATCATGCCCAAGTTAAGTCTGTTTTGCCTATAACAGTAACTGGTGAGAAATCTTTCTGTCTTTATTTCAGCCCTCAAGCTTATCTATCGTATTTTCTCCTTCTGTCCTGTTCAGAAAAGGGAGTGAGAAAGTAGCTGGGTGGGCACCTAGCAGCCAGCCAAGATCAGTCCACCACAGGCAGTCAAGAAGGTTGTGTCCACGGTTACTCATTTGATTAACTTGCATTTAAGAATTATTTCTTGCAGGAGTGCTGGATATTACTTCACCATTATAGGTTTCTTTTGTGAGTGCCACAGTGCTGGAGTTCTCCTGCAGATCTTGTACAATCAGCTCCCATAGATCCAGGAATGGCTTAGGATTTCTTGAGATAAGGTAACTTCTGTGCTAAGATACATGTCTTCTGAGGAAATCTGCAATTCCTAGATACACATATTTCTGATTTTCTTCAACATAACTCGAAAATTGTGTATGTTTCCAAAATATGAACATTATTTCAGTAACTTGCATCTTTCATAATGTTTAGAGCTTCTTAAACCAGTCATAATATACCAGCTAAAGTAGCATGAAGAATTTAAATGGGATCTTAGATACCAAAAAAATGCAGAAAACTTTCTACTAGCTTCCAAATATTATTGTTATTGTCAAAAGTAGACTTGGATGTAACTGTGGGCTTTCCAAATGGGGGGAAATGCAAATTCTGTTCAGACCTATCTTCCATGTATATGTGATGCTAAGAAACAAGAGAAGTGCTACATTTGTTTCAGTGTTTATTCTCACCCAACTTATATAAAAAAAAGCACAGCTAAAGGGCACTGAAAGTATCAACTCGTGGTAGTAATTTTCAATAAAATGGGTGATGATGTGAGTAGAAGCATTAAGCATTCAGAGAGTATCTTTGATAAAGGACAAACATAGATAAATAAGATCATTATTTATAACAATTTTAAAAAGAAAAAAGCCTGGTCTTGTATTTCCAATACTGAAGGAAACTGTTCAGAAGTACAGGATTTCTGCTGTCTGGCTGATGGCTCCTCTTTTGGGAATCTTCCAAAGCTGTATCCTCAGTTTATGTCTTAGGCACTTCATCAGTGTGGCAAACAAGAAATTAAGAAAGCTTTTGAAAGCTAATATTCTAATGCTGAAAAGTACTTTTTCAAGTATTTTGTAATAACAGAGGAGAACCCATGTGTGTCTGAGGTTTCTGCTTTCTGGTAGCACTCAGCCTGACCTGGTGGCCAAACATCAGACTATCGCAGATACTTGTTAAATACCCTCCAAACCACTATGCTTTTACAAAATAGGGTAGCATAAAATGCGATAGCTACTAACTCACAACCGGGATTTATCAGAATGATGACATGTAGTTTCGTATCACAAGCTCAGCATCACCTATTCTATATATTAGGTGATATGGGAACCGGAAGTACTTTACAATTCATGCTGGTTTTTGTTTTTTGTTTTTTGTTTTTTGTTTAATATGGAAGAACAGCAAACATTTCTGCCATTTCTTAAATCTAATAAAAGCTTTTAGATATCCAAAGGAATTTATTAAGTTCTTTAATAAAGAACTTTGTGGCCAGACAATGTTTCTTCAGTAGAACAATCTTCTCTGGCAATTTGAAGAAGCCATGAGAAGTTTTTTGTTAAGAAAAAAAAAGCTACAAAATGGCCTGCTGATGAGAAAAGAATGCAAATGGTCTCTGGGTAACTGGAGATTACCAACTCAGCCAAGACTCTTTTCCATTCTATGATACTGCCTATTTCTTACTCATGCCTAATGCTATCTAATGTTCCTCCTGACTCCTTTTTACACTGATGTGCTTTCTCCAGATGCCACTCCTCACAGTCAATGCAAAATTATAATCTCTGAAATGCAAAACTCAGCGCTGTGGCGATCATTACCATGCAATGACAAAATACTGTGACAAACTCCCCAGAGACTGAACAAAGCAACTCGCTCTATAACATAGTGTCATCTAACAGAAAGTGACCTCTGCCAGAAAGCAGGCTGAGGATGTTGTTTTCTCTTATTTCTATTACTATCTTGACAGCAATTGGATGAGAGAATATTTATGATTAGAACTACAAACATGACCTTGAACCTGGTCAGGTGACAACACACAATTCTCAATATTAACGCTTTAGTAATGAAATAAGCATACTTTTTGGATGCAGACTAGGAGATAGCAGAAATGCACAATTTTGCAAGAAGTTTCCTGGCTACAAAATTTTGCAATAATATACTTCACGATTTTGCATAGTCAGCATTCTTTTGCTATGCATTTCTTCAAAATGGATAATATAAATTAATTTGGAACATAAAATAGATTTTTTGTAAGCTTTAAGACCTGCTCCCCACCAAAATCCCCTGACCACTTAGTTTCTTTGCCTGCATAAGACCTATCTGTAACTCTTGAAAGACTGTCATGAGGAAAGCAGATTTAGCTATTTAGAAATCAAAAATATCTTTATTATATCTATATTTGATTTTGTGCTTCTAGACAGTTAAAAAAAATATCTAAACCTGATGGTTACACCGTTAAACTTCTCCCACAGTTTTACAAGAACTGACAAGGTCACAGCCTGAGGTAGTATGGTTGCCAGATGTCACACCATTAGTTACAATCTTAGAATAGGTGTAAGCAGGGAGAAGCAAGAATTAAAATAACTCTTCACATAATGTTTTTCCTGCCAATGCTCTTCTAACAACGCAAGCACCGTTTCTTATTTCACATTGTTAGGTAGCTCTCAATATTTTTATTTACCAGAAGCTCAGTATTTAACTCAATTTATAGTTAAGTGGAAAAAAATATGGTTTTAATTATTAAGCTTTTCATAAGAAAAAAGCTCTTGAAGATATTAGATCCTACCAGTGACCTATGATTTCTTTGAAATGAGCATTTTCACAATCACTTTCAGATATATATGTTATTCATTTCACTTTAATATGTTGTGTTCAATAGAACGCATCTTTTTTTTTCAAGCAGGGACAATATTTTTTCAGAACACCTCTCTTACCTTTGGAATTCACTTCCTTATACTGGGATGCACCTAAATAAATCATTGCCTCACTTCATTGGCTTTTGATGGAAGTTTTCTACAAGTGATTCTTCACTGAATAAAAGCTATATATCTCTAGTAGCAAGCTTGGTAATGTCAAGCTGATCGTGGTTAGTTGTTCTGAAACTTCCAGAGAGAAACTGGAAATTGCAAGTAATTTTCTATACTTTTGCTTTTGTTCAGTCTGTCTTTCCTGGACTGTGTATTCTTATTTCTCAAGTAAGGTTTAGTACAGGGAACCATTTTACCTGCTATCAGTTTTCTGTAAGTTACTCTTCATTATAAAACAAAGTTACACTTACTAAAACAAGCAGATCAAATTTTCTTCTGTAAGAAAATCAGTGATGCAAAAATAAGAAAACGTACAGAGAAATTAATATATCTTGAAATACATATATATGTCTGTACCTGTATTCTGATTGTAAAAAAATGCTGTTCTTTTTAGCACTGTATTCAACTGATTGTATGCACTTCCATAGATATGTAAAAGGATAAAAAAAACATTTAGCAGTACCCTACCATACAGCTACTATTTCCCTTGGTTTTGCAGCAAAACGTTGAAGGCCAAGGTCTGACATATTTCATAACATGGCTAGTGCTGTTATGCCAGCAGACGCAGGAAAATATATACTGCATGGTGCAGATCTGATATAGAGGAAAATGCTAGACTGGAAAGCAAGTCTGTAAATCAGTGTACCTGATCACCAAACCCACATCCAACCATAGATGTTTAATACAGGAAAGACTATAAAAACAGTCATTCCTCTTCCAACATGCTCTCCAAATCATCCTTGACCAGGCAAATAAGAAACTTCTAGCACTGGGAACAATAAAAATTGAGGTATTATTGAACAGTAAATCTGAACTTTGAAATAAGGAAATGAGCAAGGCTGACTGTAACATTTAAAACTATGAAATATTATTGCTCTTTGATGTGTTTAAGTCTGGTAAACTATACATAAGAGTATAATCCACCCTTACACAGAGCACTATCGTTAAAAATTCAGGTCAAAGTAATATAGAAATTATTGCATTGCAAAAAAAAAGAAAAAAAAAAGAAGAAAAGTCTTGTGTGGTGAATAGGTGAATGTAGTACTTTTAGTGTCATGTTGAAGGAAGTGGCCCATGTAGACCTAGTAGACCACTGCATGTAAGTAAATGGTTGTTCTATGGCTGTTTCATCTGGTGTTCATTAGAAAAATAAAAGAAGTGCCTCCAGCAGTTTTTCCTTAGAAGCAGACAATTCAGCTTTTGTCTTTTGAATCTGCATAAGAGAGTCACAGACTGGGAAAACGTCTAAGTTTCCCCTGTGAATTAATGATATCTAAAAATAACAAGAATGAAATATGTTTTGATTATTAGATGAATGCTAAAGTGCAAGTAATGTTCTATTAAATTTCATTCTTAGAGAAAAACAACCCTTTTCAGATGCACTGCCTATTTGCTTAGGGCATTCTTGCTTAGAAACGTAACAGTAAATTATCATATACAAATTAAACTTTGATATGAAGGGCATCCTTAGAGAGCTGTTGAGAACTATCTGCTTATAAATAGTCACAATATGGTATGGTGTAATCTAGTTACTTACAAGGTTGTGATAGGTAAAGCAGTATAAATCACTACAGAAAAATAAAGTCACCATAGTCATCTTATGTGCAAGTAACCTAAAAGTTTTCATGGCAAGGCTTACATCCACTTTCTATTGCACCAGTGACCGATCAGTAAATAATAGGCTAGAAAAAGATTCTCTGCTAGTATTAGTTAGTGTAATTTCACCAAAATGGATCAATTTTCATCAAAGATCAGCCATTTAGCATGCCTCCACAAGCAGACTGGAAAATCTCATGTCATTGAGCATTCCCAGAAGAGTCCTACCCTGGTGTAGAGTGAGTAGTTACAAGTTATTTTGGTGTTTATGAATAAGGTTCCTTCTAGAATCCTTTATAGGATTTTTCCTATAAATGCTTTAGAGCTTTTAACTGGTAGAGAAGATAAATTCAGGAAGGAAAACAGCAGTAGTCAGCTGAAAAAAATACTCTGAAAAGCTGTCAGCTGCTGCTGAAGTGCTGTTGAACCTTCGTCAAAGCGTAATGCCTTCCACTCATCCTTTGGTTGTTTTACCTGTTCACATTGTAATATCTGCAGTAATGAATTTCATGCACTCAAGGCCCAAGAAAGTGAGATCTTAATGTCAGTTTGAGGTTCTGGGAATCGACTTCATGCCAGGAATGACAGAGTACAGGTATGAGGAAGGAAATGCTCAGAACTGATGAAGTCACTACTTTGAGTCACCCCACGCAGATGTGAAACACCTGTAACTCATTTATTCTGCCCATACCGTAACAATGTAATTCTCCAGAAATTTCTAGAAGAATTTCTGGATTGGTCAAAATTATCATTCCACTTTATGGAAAATATAGAGAAAATTAAGTTGTTCAGTTTCCATCAGTGTTCTTCCTTAAAAGTGTATTTTCTCATCTATGTTTGTGGGTGTGCTTTTTGTAGAGGAAATCCCATTTCATAGACTTGTGGGACAAGTGCATGTTTTTTTCCATTATATAAATTGATACTTCATTAAGTGATTTATGAAATTATTTAGAAAGTAATTAAAAAGTGTCAACATTTATTTATTCTTTTGTAACAAATGTTTAAAATTAATTCTTAAAAAAAAATACCTTTACTATTGAAAACCCATTTTAAGATGTTTGACCAGCTTTGGCTTTGCTATCAAAAAAATCTCACGATGGTGTTCCTAAAAGATATGGTGCAGATCGTGGCTTATGACCTGAATTACGTTGTCCCAAGCAGCAGGTGCTGTTCCCTCTCCCTCTACTCAGCAGCATCTGTAACAGCAGCAAACCTCTGTCTATTATGTCATGACTTAGCCCATCTTTGCCCTGCTGGAATTCACTGGAATATGGCCTTCTGGGACAGGCAGAGAAGGACAAGCCCAATAATTGAACAGGAGAAGACAGGCAGCAAAGACAGATATTTGCCCACAAAATTGGGATAAATTGTAACCCGTGTCAAAGATGAAGAAGGGCAAATTAATGAGAATCTGGTCTTTCCATTGCTGCAAAGTGCAAGTGAAGGTGACAAGAGGATGTGGCTAGCAGGCTGGGAAGTCCTAGACCCCCAGTTCTTACTATTGTAGGGGTGGGACTACCTGTAATACACATAAGAATGTTTTAAGGTGCAGCTGCCTCTTCTCATGTGTGCCCCATGTCACATCCTACACTGTGAGCAGTACAGCTGCACTGGGAACCAGGCTGACAAAGTGACCTGCAGGGGACAGGACTAATGCAAACAATAAAGTGTTTCTTCATTTTATTTTTATTTTGTCACCTAGATTATTTCCTCAACCTGTTCCCTGTACAGCTGCATAAATAGTACACCAGCTGTACACCTCATCTGGTGTGACTATGAGCTGCTGATAAAAGGGAGATCCTGCTCTTCCCATTTTACACCAGAGCTTGTATAGATCTAGCAATCACACATCGTTGTGAGTTGGATCACCTTGTTGATCTGTCAGAAAACTAACCTACCTCCTTCCCTGGCAGACCCTGTGATTTAAGGGATTGAGTGGATTCTCCCCTGCAGCAGCAGCACAATCTCCAGGTGCAGTTCAAGGGAAGCATCAGGGACAATTTTCTGGGAGTGGAGAATGAAGAGATGTTTGCAGATTTGACCAGTTTAAATGTAATATGACACATCAAATCACACACAGCATTGTAACTGGTTTCAAAATCACAGTGCTGTTTATGGTGTTGGTTTTGCATACACAGAGTACAGATTGGGCAGAAAGTTAAATTAACCCCATGTCCTGAAGGGTGCTTTCCTCCCAGCCTGATATGCACAGGCTCAAGGAGGAGCCACACACTCTGTCTCAGAGACCATACAGGCATAATTACAGTAGCATCTTCGCCAAATAAAACAAAAATTTGTGTTTGGTTTTACTTAAACAGATAATCCTAAAATGCTGCCTTCATCGCTAACTGAAGTCGAAAAAGTTTCCTCCCACCACACACGCACTCCTCCCACATACACGTTAACTATAATCAGCCACAAAGTTTCTCTTGGTGTTCAGGAAGACTGGAAAAAAGTCTAGAAAATGACTAGCTTGGTTTTTGGTAACAAAGACTTAAAAGAGAGAAATATAGTTAATTGCCAAACATCTTAAGTTTGTGACAGATGGGTCTCATCATAGAATCATAGAGAATCAGAGATTGGTTTGGGTTGGAAGGGACCTTAAAGAGCGTATAGTTCCAACTAGATGATCAACCCATGAAAATAAGTCATCAAACCAACTAAGCATAAAACTAAGCAAACTTTTTGTGAGTCTAAAGTTTGTCTGCTAAGTGAAATAGTATTAATGTAATAAGCTGGCACTTATTAAATAAATCTTTGATTAAGAATCAATACACCTAAAAAAAATGTGGTAATGAGTTGATGAAATCTCATTGAAATGATATATTTAAGGACAGTTTTTCACTTAATGTTGAACCTGAATGTTCTGGACAAAGGAGCTGAACTATACAGCAATCACTATTTATTGATGCCAATACAAGTAAGAATGAGAAACAGCCAGCAATGATTTGATGTAGTATCAATAATAGTACGAAATTTCTCAAAAATATTTAGAGCATTAGTTAAACAGAACATTTTTACAAGAGCAATTGCTTCTTCTAACACAACAAAAAATAGCCACTTTTGTTTACATTAATTTGCTTTTGATATTCCATTTAGCTAATTCTGATGTTCCATTTAGCTAATTCTGATGCTTTTAATTAAAAAAAGAATAGTTTGTCTTCCTCTGAATCTGAAGCAGGAAGATTGTAAAATGAAGTCCCATTAATTTTGTCTTTAGATTGTTACAGGTAGGCTTTACTATTTAGTAGTATATATAATACTGACATTCTAGTTACTATTTAAGCAAGAGTGAGGAAACCACAGTCCTCCTGAAGTGAATGGCAATTTTGCTAAGTATTTACATGGGATAAAAGATTTCTTTCAAACTTCCCACCATTTAACATACACTTAAATGCTGATTGATGCTTAAGCATCTACTTTTAGTTATCTAGATACAAAAATTGCTCCCACTAGTTACGTACTTAATTACAACTTTTTAAGCATTTTCTTCTTTTTATCAAACATGGCTATTGTCGTGAAAAAAGGGGTGTTCTATATCTGTGAATATGTCCTATAATTACTTAATATTAGTGTTATATAATATGGTTTTGAACAACTTTGTTTTACTATCTTTTTGTTTCAGATTAGACAAACAGATTTTACTATTTTTCATATATGATAAAACAGCCTTTCTGGTGTGATCATAGTGAGATTGCACAGCATTTTTTGTAGCTGTTGAATACTATTTAAATCAGCATTCCTCAATTCATGTTCTTCACTTTTGTTAAGTATCCTTCAGCTTTACAGTGATTAATGTTTTCCCTGCTGCCTATCAACATATTTATAAAACCAAGGGAATGTTTTATTTACAGCAAAGACAGGATAGAGATGAGTCATAGAAGGAAAGAAATTCTGCATTAAGAGAATCCTAACAGAGCAAGGGAGGATATTTTTTCAAAGGGAAGAAGATCCATGAGGCACCTAACTGATGTATATAAGTGCCCTTCATGTCTTTGAAAATATGCCCTGAATGCATGCAACTTAGTAGAATGACATTGCTTCCATCAAAGGAAGATTGTTCTTTTCTGGAGCAAAATTCAATATCCAACCAAAGACTGATTTTTACCCACAAAAGAGACTGTGGTTGGTGTAGTCACTATGCGAGCATGTTTTGCAAACATATCAACTTTCTTTTTCTAAAAGAATAGCCTTATTTATCAGTTTCAGCTGAAAGCCCTCAGTCCTGAGATTTAAGATTATATCATTCTCAGTGTGATCTTTATCAGTGCAGATTTTAGTGGTGTATTGAGCACATTCAAATCCACTGCATTTACAGTGGGAAGAAAATGCTGCAATATTATTTAAATCAGTAAGAATTTCCAGGTTTGGAACAACACAGTGCATATTCAGCACTGCTCTTTTTCAGGGATGAAATGAGTGAGAGCTGTGATATGATCTTCAGCATGTCCAGGTTTTAGTTATTGAGGCTTTGCTTTATTTTTCTTCCAAAAGATGCCTTCGGTCACTTTTATCCAGAGCAGAGTAAAATGATTAAAAAGAGCTTTGCTATGCTACAATCACAGTGACAAAATTTACTGCTTCATAAATAAAAAGCAGATAAATGTTTATGGGATCTGCAAAGCTTTTGTGGAAGAAGAAGGATATACAAAAGATCATTCACTTACTACTACAACTCTGTCTTGGGCCATCAAGTAGCAGACAGAGAAGCTGACAGAATATTTTCTGGCTGTTTTGCATACTGAAAACAACTTACAAACCCAATCATAATCTGAAGATTTCTCATCTCTTTTTGCTTCTGAAGCTGTGAAGCATTATCTTGTCTTCTTATATGACATTTTTTAAATGTTCAAGGCACCTTTTGTGATGAATTTGACAAGCTTATTACTAAAGAACAACTCAATTTTAATGAACTTATCATAAAGCCTCCTCACATTTAAATGTAGGCTATACTTCAGTGTGGCTCTACACTTGCATAGAAGTCTTCATAAATGTTCTCAGGATGTTTTTGAAAATTATATGCAGAGGCACAGTAGTCTATTTCCTAATGAATGCAATGCCATTTCAGCATCTTACAGTCATCTGACTTGTGACCGAGGTCTACTGAAAACACGTAGTGTGGGCAACAGGAGCTTTTCCACCCTGCCTTGCCAGCCTACTTCACCTCTACTGCACATATGTAAAGAACTGTAGTTGAAAGCTCCAACTTCAAGAAGAAAGTAGGTTTCAGGTACAACAGAGCTTTTAATGTCAATATTTTATTACTTGTTGGGACAACAGTAATAAAGCAATGTTTTGCAAAATTGTAAAAATTGGTACTGTTAACTTCTTTTTGAGAAACAAGACTTTTCATTTTGGAGAAGAAACATATTTAAAGGTGTATGTTTACAGTACATTTAGAAACAAGTTCTACGGTCATGTCTTCTGCACGATCCACTTTAGAACGCAGCTCATTTTATATTGGCTATGTAACAGATGTCAGTTATTGATAGTTTCAATTTGCAGGTAACAAATACCATATTTGAACTTGTGACCTAAATGTGAAAAGTTCCATATGTACCTCTGTGAGCCACCTAGATTTAAATACTGTTTCTTCAACAATAGGAAATTTTATTCCAGAAGGCTGTGAACTGATTGCTTGACTGATATAGCCCAAAGTTGGGGTTTTTGTGTTTTGTTTGTTTGTTTTTTAACTTGAGATTTATAAGTATAATAAATACGGTTAAAATTATTTACAAACTATATTCAATTAAAACTAGCAGTTGCAGGTATACCCTTTAATGATAAACTCTTGAGAAACAAGAATATTGGAGTAACTCTTGGTCTAGCTGAAAGTATATTGCGTAATGATAAACCTCTGAGAAATGGGAATACTGGAGCAGCCCTGGATCTAGCTGAAGGCAACCGGAGTTCAGAAATCAAGAGAAATTGCTTGTGGCATTACACACACAGCCTTATACTGTTGAAGTAAATGTGGCTCTTTTCCATGAACTAGAAGAAAAAGACGATCAAGACCAGACAAGAACTGCTCAGCTGGCATTGTGAAATCTGCTGACTTCCTGTAACCATACATCCACTTTAGGAGGCAGGGGTTTTTGTTTTTAATATGCTTCTTCTCATGAACTGACTACTTTTTATGCATGTTTTTAAAAGCATATTCTTAAGAAGACTGAAAAGAACTCATTTGACCTTCTTTTTCATAACTAAGGAAACAGCTGCAACACTTATAGGCAAGAGGAACAGTTAGCCTAGTCATTACACAGAAAGTACAATAACATTCATTTCTACCTGCTACTACTGGTTTTAGAAAATTTTAAACTTAATATAATCCTTTGTAGTGAACACTCTGACCTGATATCTACACTTTACTTTGCTCTCTTTTATGTGGTCTAATGAACTAGGTATGATTCTTGATGTCTAACCAACTTGTAGATTTTAAATAAAATTTGAGCTACAGCTGTGTGCTTAGTTCTTGTATAACTCTAACAGGAGCTGGCTGAAGAAACAATGCAAAAATAATGTTACCTCTTGAGTTTTCAAAAACATTTTTCCAAGTGAAAAAGTAAAAAGTCATTTTCTGACTCCTTTTCACTGTTTTATTCCATCCTCTATTGCCCCTTAAAGATGACGAAATAAACTACTGCTGCTTTTCCTTTTAAGCAGCCCTGCATAAAAACAATAAACTTCTGACAAATAGAATTGTTTATTTTTAAATGACCAGTTTTATATTTGAAAAGTTTGGGGCACACTGTTGTCAAGAACTCTACCCTGAAAAAACAGTTCAACTGCAACATTTTCTGGAGCAGTTTCACACCCCAGGCAGGAAAACCAGGAAACAGGGACACTGAGCAACACATGCCATTGCCACAACCTCAGTCTAATCACACAAATCTCATTTGATCCTTCAGATCTACGGCAAGCCCATAACCAAAAGTTCAGAATGTTTAAATATTGTGACATGACATCTGGAGTTGTTTTGGTTTGTCTTCAACACTTGCTCTCCGAAATGAGTGCCTCTTGGTGAGCTCTATACTCCTTTAGGATTTATACTACTTAGGGCCAGCTGTGAGTACTGAAAGTAAGGGCTACAAAGCCAAGCCCATGAGCTGCACTGTAAAGAATTATTAGGATTTCAAACAGAATTGATTTGGCTACAGTGCAGAATACAATGTTCCAAATAAAAATATATGTATATATTTTTTAAAAGGGTCTGACACCAATACCCATAAAAATTCTTACTGGACATATACTTTTGCCTTTTAACGGAAGAAACTTTACAAGTCGAAGAAGGAAGTCTCTGTGACATTTCTGCTCTTCTGTTACAGAAAAATACATGAACATAGCCTTCTATAGATATTATTTTGATGAACTAGTATGGGGAAATGGATGAAATGAGCCTGTATGTACTCCAGGGTGTTGCTGTTGCCTTTGAGAGTACAGACTTTATATATATATATATTGTCTTTGTTAGCTATGTCCTACTCTAGGTTAAAATCTGCTCTGCCAAGAAATTCAGACTGGTTGTGTCAACAGTGCTTGTACAGATGAGATCTAAGCTGGAATAAGTTCTCCACCTTGCCTATCTTTCTGCATCTCAAAATCTACATGACTCACTGCAGACCTGCGTTAGTTTAGAAGTGAATGAACAGGCAATATGGACCATTAATGAATAAGATGCATGGGCTAACCTAACTGTATAGAGTTACTCACAGTAACTATTGCCATGATTTATTATGTGTCTTCAGTGACAAGCGATGTATTATTTCCCTGACTTTAATAGAAATCCATTTGTGAGGCCAAATTTACCCTGACTTTATTCAGCTTTTGGTCCATAAGCAATCAAAATGATTCCTCCCTTTCTCCATTACTCAGCAGATTACAGGTTAGTCTTCTTGTACTGTTATTAGAAATGTCATTTTGCTCTACTCGGTTGTCTACCATGATATAATTGTTAGAGAATTTTGATCTAAGAAAATATTGAGCTGTGCTTTTGCTAAAATATGAACACTTCTATCATCAACAGAAAACTTTGTATTTTGAAATCTTAATTTCAAAAGCGCTTACCAATCATTTTTAAGTACCTTTCCTCTTGAAATGAAATTAAACAGGTGCGAGTGGCACTCAAAAATAGGTGTAAATTAGAAAAATTTTAAGTAAATATGCAAGTTTTTATAGGCATAAACATAACAGGTAACGATATGTGCTATCACAACATAACCACAGTATGAAGTAGAAGCAATAGGACTATTCTGATTAAAATGTGACACATGATTTATATGTGTGTGTTATGTACGGTTTATCTTTAGTAGGCGTAATGAGATCTTAACACCATTTCTACCTTAAACTGATTTCAGCAGTGCCAGTAAACAATGTAAATTTAACTCCAATCTGAGACAAAGGGAGGGTGAAAGAACTTCCTGTATACTTTCTGTTGGTTTGGTGGTGGTGGTTTTTTTTAACACTACTATTAACTAGGTGGAGGGAAGTCCCTCCAAAACAAAAAGGAAAAGAAACCCCAACCTGGAAAATATTTACATAAATTAACTGCTATAGTGGAAATGGAATTTACTAACAGAAAATGTGCAAGAATCTATGAGAAAACAAAGTGGAACAATCAACCTGCAGTGTCCAATAACTGTATGTGATGATGTGATGTTTGATTTCTAATACATATATATATATGGAATATTGGAATATGCAATATAGGAATATAAATATGCAGTATTATCTAAAAATAAAAAAACCGGAATAAATAAAAACATATAATAAAAAAGGACTACAGGAATTAAAAAATCAGAAAATTAGGCCACAGTTACCAAAAGTGACCAGCAATCTACAGTGATTTTGTGTATATTGCTTCCCTTAAAATTCTGATTTTCCAAGCTGTTTGAACATCTACCATCTAAAGGATCAAGTTCCTGTAAAGGATTACAATAATTTTAAAATTTTAATAAAATGATGACAAATGCCCTTTCTGAATTATACTTAACAGCAGTGGAAAAGAAGGCATTTATGTCCTTGAAATACAATCACATACAGTTACCCTCCTGCAAAGAGCAGTAAGAAGACAAAGGCATTAACCTCCCACTGCAGTTCAGGCCAAAGAGCCAGGAAGTGAGTAGTTACAAGATGAAGGTAAACTATGCCAGGCAGGTAGGCAGCAATTAAGATAAAAAGTGCATATGGTGGATATAACATTAGCTTTGTTGTCAATTTAGGTTTCTGACCTGTCTTTCTGAACTACAGATTTGTAGATTGGACCCAAAAGTTATGGAATAATTTGTAATCACACTTTTGAGTATAAAAAAAGGAGGAAAAAATGTATCTTTTTATGCATATCAAAATAGGGAACACATCAGCATGCAGACCTCAGTCAATGTAATTTGAACTGGTTCTGGAGCTCCCGATTTTAGAAGCTCATGCATATAAGGGCATCACATATGAAATATTTGAATTTTGTACTACTAAAACCAAATTTCTAGTCCTTGACATTTTGAACAAAAGCTAGCAACTGTGAGGCAAGTCTAACAGGTGATATATGCAGAGAGCATTCAAACAAGATGTCTGAATGTATGAACTGACCAATTTTGTTCGATACATGTTTTTAAGCCAACAATAAATTAATCTGAGAGATCCTGCTAACATCCTCCTTGTCTGCCGTCCAAGTTGCAACACCAGCAGCACACCTGGGTAAGTTCAATTGTGGCGATAAACTGTTGCTCTTACTGGGATATAGCTGTTTGCTGACACATTTGGATGAGAAAAAGTCTATCCCAAACATGAAGCTATATGCTAAGGCTAAGACAAGACAACAGCACGCCTGTAGCCTATAGAGAAGACTGCAGTCCCCTTAGTCCTCCTCTCCCTTTCTTTCTACACCCCTCCAA
Source organism: Falco peregrinus (assembly GCF_023634155.1). Classification (NCBI taxonomy): domain Eukaryota; kingdom Metazoa; phylum Chordata; class Aves; order Falconiformes; family Falconidae; genus Falco; species Falco peregrinus. The sequence continues at coordinate 67,106,008 of NC_073723.1, forward strand.
ATGCACAAATGACCTCTTTTATTTGTGTAGGCTGCGATACTTACCCAATAACAGGTTGAACTATGTCAGCTACAAATCCATCTGGAAAGTATTGTTTGGTTCTACTTAATTCAGTTTGTGTGTTTGCCTTGAAAGGCCCTGACTTCTTAAAAACTGCTTAATGCTAACAATCTGAAATTGCTGTTCTTGTGAACTCTTACAGCAACAGATGACAGTTTCAAAATGATGGGAGTGAAAAATAAGGCACCTGTTCTACTTTATATCATGATTTATTGTTAGGTAAATGAACATCATGAGATTTAGCTACCTGAGCTGGCTTAGGTCCAATGAGGACTGGAGCCACTATGAAAAAAATCAACGCTATGTATGGGCAAGAGGAGGGAAGGAGGCAGAGAGAAAATGAGGCAGGCCCCTATTTTGAGTAGCAATACTAATTTAAGCCATATTTAGTAAAACAAAGTGGGAGAAAAAGTAAGGTTGTCTATCAGTGCCATTTCTGCAAAAAGCTAAGCCTTTTGATTCCGAAGAGTGACAAGGAGGCAGTTTAAAACGCATGAAAACCTTTGGTCAGCACATGGGCTGGAAAATTTAATCATCCAGAACCAAATTTTTTTACTAGCATGGGAGGCTGCAGAATAAGATTCCTAAGACCAATTTTTTATTTTGTCTCATACGCAATATAGCCTACTGCAAAAGTTGCCTATTGTAAAAGCTGCCTGAAGGTGGAAAAATATATTTAGCCCAGTTTGCTTCTTCACGTATGGCTGCTATTGTCCACAGCTGCTGCTGAAGACACTAAAGTTAATAGATGTACATGTGTCAAGCAAGAATACCAGCTGGATCCTGAAAATAATTACTCATTCAAATGTTTGTATCCCAAGGAAAAGGAGGCCTGAGAAGAAGGTAAGAACACACACAAAAAAAGCCACTTGCTTGAGGAACTGACAGAACTGTACAAGAATTAAACTGAAACTTTCCCAGTCAGTCAGGGCTTTCCTTGCTTACGTGGCTCTCTCCTACTCCCTTTTGGATTAGGTTGCTAAACTCCCAACAGTTTATCTGGGAAGGGAGGAGCCTACTATGCTGGAACAAAAAGTTAGTCTTTTGTTATTTAATTTTCTTTCTTTTTTTGAACACCACTACTAACCTAGAAGTTGCTTATATTTTTCGTATCGACAATATTGGTTTTACAAGCAAGAATTACAATCCGTAACGTTTCAGAAACGATCCACTTGGAGCTATTCCTAGCATCATTTGTTATACCACTGATAACATGTAATTGTAACTGTAAAACAAAAAGTTATAAACCACTTAGCAAATACATAAAGAATTCTAGATGTACCTGAAAAGGCTGTGCTTTCAATTCGGGGGGTGGTGGTGGGTATTTTTGCAACTCTCACTAGAGTCATCATCTCCTGAAACGGACCTGGCCTGCTATCAGCTGAGGTTGGTCAGACACATAAAAAAGCATACGACTCTTGGATGAGACTCAAGAAAAACCTTTAACTCTCAATAAATGCCTGAGATAAAAAATGTAAATGCAATCAAGGACATGTTCTGATCTCAAATAACGTTGGCAATTAAACAGTTGGCTGACCTCAACCCACAAATAGCTTTGATATCAGTAGAAGTAGTCAGGCAGAACGTGCATGAATATTCTCACAATCTTTCGAGTTTCAACGATTTCTTTTTAACCTTGAAATCAGTCAAGCAGCTGCACAACGAGTCACACCAATAATCTCACTGACTCTCATGCGATTACATAGGTAAGCGAATTACGCATATCTTTGCAAATCAGGTTCTTGATTTGCATCAGTTATACACCGAAATTAAGCTGGTATTTTACTGGCTTCACATCAGTCAGCAAGCATGACTTGCAACAACTTTCAAGACCCGTATTCTCCACAGATTTTAATTCTTCACCCCCTGCTAGTTGCTTTTGTCAGTCTCTCACATCCTAAATTAAGAACCGTTTTGTTGCTCTTGATTTAGCATTGCATTTTTTAAAAAAGGGACCGGCAGACAAGCAAGCGAACAGCCGGCTCGGCTGAAGTTGCGGTAGCACGGCTGATGTGGCTCAAGTTTAGCGGCACCGTTCTCGTGGCGACCGGCACACGGCAATAATGCTTGTTCTGGCGCGTCGGCAGCACGCCGGGAGGTGTGAGGGGGCCGAAGCGGAGGGGCGCGGAGGGCAGACCGCCTCCCACCTCAGCCGGGGAGCGCCCACGGCCGGCGCCTCCCGGCGGGGCAGAGCAGGCCGGGCCCGCCACCCATGCTCGGGGCGGGGAGCGGCGGGGGGCGGCCGAGGGGAGCGGCCAGGCCGCGCTCCTCGCTGAACCGAGCAGGGGGGAGTAGCGCCCCGTGAACTATATTTACGAGCTTCTGCAGCCAAGGGGAGCAGTCAGCGACCGGGCCGGGGTGGGAGCGGGGGCTAAGAAAGCCCAGCCGCCTCCCTCCCAGCGCAGCAATAGCTGAACCCCGCGGGTCTCCCGCGGCCGCCCAGCGGGGACGAGCGCAGGGGAAGGCACCCGGATCGGTGGAAGGGAAGGGGCTTGGCCACCCCGGCCAGGCGCTGCGGGGCAGACGGGCCGCGGAGAGGCGGCGAGGGCAAGCAAGGAGGCGGCGGGACATAGCTGGAGCGTCCCGGGTCCTGCTGCCCCTGTCGGGCTGCGCGCGAGTGCCGCACCCGTAGCCGTGCCTGCGGCAGGCGGCGGCCATCGCGGGTTCGGCGCCCCCGTGCGCCCCTCCGCGGACGGAGGGGTGGGGGCAGAGGAGGCGGAGGAAGCGGCGGCGGCGCCAGGAACAGGGAGGCGGCGGCACGGCGAGGGAGGGAGCCGGAGCCGAGCCGGGCCGGGCCCCTCAAGAGCAACAGCAGCGCCAGCTCCTCCTTGTCGTCCTCGGTGAGTCCCGCTCCGCCGCCCCAGGAGGCTGCTCGCTACCGAGCCCGGATGCCGGCGCAGGCCGGGCCGCGCCGCCGAGGAGCCCGGGAAGAGGCCCGCCCCGGGAGCGGGACACCGCCGTCTCCGCTGGGTGAGCGTCCCCGGGGCAACGGGCGCGTCGCGGCCTGTCTCTCCTCTCCTTCCCTTCCCCCGGTTGCCGCGGAGGGCTGGTGAGGCGGGGGAGAGCCGGGGGATGGGGACCGCGCGGTTCGCGGCTTGCCCGCCGCCCCTCTGCCGAGCCGCGGCCCCGGCCTTCTCTCCCTTTGTTTGCTCGGCTCCCCAAGCCAGCGGCGGCGCCAGGCCCTGCGGAGGCACCGGGGCCGCGGCGCGGCCTGCAAGTCGGGCGGGCAGGCGGGGAGAAGCGCCGGGCCCGGGCCGCCGAGGCGTAGCCCAGCCCCTGCCGTGACAGGAGGGGGGCCGGGGCCGGCCTCTCGCACCCGCCAGCCGCGGCAGTGGAGCCCGCTGGCCTCCCCTCCGCCTCCCCTGAGCTGCTTCCCAAACGCACCCCGTGCCTGCTGGTGCCGTTATCGGGGCCCGCTGAATTAGGCTGATTTCCACCCCGCCCTGAAACCCGCCTTCAGTTTGGGGCTTGGGGGGGGGGTCCCCGTTTCCAGCTGGGCTGGTGTCCGGAGGGGGCGGTTTGGCTGCCGCGGCGGGGGCTTGTGCGGCGGCGGAGCCTGGGGGCGCCGCCTGCCTCGTTGTTGCGAGGAGGGGGTGCGCTAAGGGCTCCCTCACGAAGGGGCGAGCGGGAGGAAGACTGCTCTCTGTGACAGGCGGCACTTAAAAACTTGACTTTAACAAAGAAACGACACAAAACGCCCAAACTTTACTGGCTTTCATTGTTTGTCAAGCTGTTTCTTACATTTGCTTTCCATGGTGGTGCCATATCTCTCCAAAAAACACTGGTCCTGGCGCATGTCTACCTATTTGCCTAAGAAAAAACCCTTGGCGAAACACTGAGGTTTTTAAGAGGTGCAGAGGATGATGCTTCTGTGATGTGAGCTGCTCTGGCTGTATCTTTCTGTCTCCTTTTTTCTTTCACCATTCTATGTTTTCAAAATCATGTTAGTTTGGAACATGCTTGCTTTTTTTTTTTTTTGTGCAGTAGGTTACTGTGTTAAAGAGGTCGGTTGCAGAATACACTGAAGTCAGGGAAAGCTTCTTTTCTAGTCACTAAATTATGGTGCTCTTTTACTGTTAGGTCCCCATGCTTCTTCGCTACCTGGTAGGAACATTTATGCCATGTCCAGCCTCTTAATACACCTATAGTGAAAGAATGCCTGCTGCAGGCCTGCTGTCGTAGAGAGAGGCTGTCTGTACAAGTGCTTGAGGAATAATGCATCTGTATTTCTGCTCTATGTGGAGAAAAAAATAGAGCTATTATTGTTTCATGTTAATAAAAACATGGTTGGATTGCAGAAAGTAGGGAAGCTTCAGTATAGTTGGGAATTAAATTACATAATTTGGCTGGAAGGCTTTAAACCACTGGAGAAATGTCTAGGTGCTTTTGGAATCTTCAGTGGTAAGGCCGTAATCGTACCCCACAGTTTTACGTGTAGCTTACGAAGGGCAGATTTCAGCTTTTTCAAATTACTTATTTTCATGAAGTGTCAAGCAGTACTTGAGTGGAGTCTTCACTTCCTGTTATGTATGTCTTGATTTCTGTGGCATTGCATTGTATTTGGAATTGAGCTTTTACTTAAAGCAGGTTCACCTGTTGTATACTTTCAGGCATGTATTTCCTATATCTTGGGTTTCAAGATTTAAGTAGATTTTTTTTTTTAAAGTTAAAATTCAATTAAATTACACCTTAATACTTAAAAAGTATGAGTGGTCACACTTTTGCAAACTCCTTGGGAAGCTGTAAGGCTGTGGACTAGTAAGGAAGAAGCACTGTATTGTTTCCAGACCTTTTGTGAGCAGTCACTTCATCCCAGCGCATATGTGCACCATCAGAGTGTTCACATGGATCCAGGAGACATGATGGATGGTCCTAAGCTTCCTGAGAACTTTATGTAGTGAAATCTAAGAAGACTTATAGTAATTTATACTGTGCTGTTAACTTCTTTCATCCTAGATTGCAAAGTCAGTGAGTCAGACACCTTAGGTTACTTGGAGAGGGACGGTTTGAAGAATTGATAATTGGTCCCCATTGTTCTGCAAGTGGTTTACATCTCCTAATTCTCCTTTGTGTGGTGGAGTGAGAGAGTGAACTCTTGTTATTAAGAGTTCTTACTAGGAAGCAAATTATTTCTTTCTGTTCCTTCTTATAAAATCTTCTATAGTCATACAGTAACTTGAACATAAACATTTGAAATATTTCATTATTTCATTTAGTAGCATTGCTGTGAGTTCACTACATACTTGCTACCCTATTGCTGGCAAAACTGAGGCCACAGTCCAGGGTAGTTCCTTACTCAAGGGCCTTATTTGCTATTGCTTTACAGTCCTCCTGGGTCTACACAGCAATATTTTGGTAGTGTTTGGGTAGTATAGCGTGTCATAGGGAGGTGAGTGATAACATAAATTAGATGGAAAGGAGGCTGTTGTCTGCTGGTGTGTCTCTTGGAGCATCACAACCCACTTGAGCTACCTCCTCTAATTTGTTGCTAACACACATTAAAGCACGATCAACGAAACACCAAGGAGGAAAATAAGGTACAAGTAGTATAAAAGTAAATGTAATCAAATTTAGGAATGCAAATGCTAAAAGGTATTCAGTATAAATTGGATAGGATTGGGATTGAAAAGCAGAATAGTGGTTTCTTATGCAACTTAACTGTATTTTGTAATGTAAAGTATTAAGCTGAAAAGAAAACCAGAACTTTTGAATTCCCTCTTTTTTATTTTTTAAAGAGAAATAACAATATCTGGTAATGTTCCTTATCCTTATGTTTGTACCAAAAGCTAATTTCATTCCATTTTAGTGTATGCATATTTTTCTGGTAATACATATCGGTCTGAGTATGTGTACTCTTAAGTAAGTCTAGTCTAAGACAATAGATGTGCTTGTTGCAAATATGCTTCTGATACAGCAGAGGATAAAGATTCATGACACCGAGTAGATTCCTTCTTTTATTGTCATTTTTGTTTTTTCCTCTAGAAATAATTGATTTCTGTATTAAAACTCTGTACTATGTAAGTTGGATAAATTTCTGTGTTAAAAATAGTTACATTAGGTTGGAAACAAACATATAAAAACTTATGGCTTTGGGGTCTTTGTTGCGTTAGGTTTTTTTCCGCACTGTAGCGGAATGATCTTAAGCTGTTGAAGCAACACCATGTCACCTACTTCAGCCTGTCCTGGTGGTTAAAGCCAAAACAAGCTGGCCTTAAATTACTGCCCTGGATGAAAATGGAAAGCTGACTATGCAAAGTAGTGTCTAATACATCACATCTATAAAGAAGGTTATACAATCTTTGCTAGAGTCTACACAGACTGAATTTGAAAAGGCAACATGATGCAGAAACTTAGTCTGCTTATTGTGAGAATTAAAACTTCCAGACCAGTGTTAGGAACTTAGCTCTCTGAATTCTTAAGCTCACTTAAATAAAAGCTGCTCCAAGTATTTTCTTCTACTAGTTTTTATGATCTTCTGACTCTTGCTTTTGTTATGTACAGGCATGCCAACAATAAGCAACTACAACTGCAGATAATTTCAGAAAGTTTTGCTGTGTATGGCTTTGCAAATCTGGCTGCTATTCATTAGTGTCTGTAATGTGGATTTAAGGACCTATTTTCAGATAATTTTGCTTTTTAAAAAAATTAATTAACCTATTGTCTGTCGCAGAATTTTCTTCTGGAAAATTTTAAGATAAATACTCTGAAAATTATTGGCCCTTTTCTATGTTCTTAACCATTCACACAGCAGTTTAGACTCTGAGGAACTCAGTTGGCTTCATTTAGGACAAGGATGAAAGTTACATGTTACCTAAAATAATGTTCCTTGGTTGTTACATCACCAAGAAGACTATGCAAGGTAAGTATAAGTCTTAATTTTTTTAGCATGGATGCAGATACATTGGCTAACTTGTTCTGCCTCTAACTTTCAAACTCCATTGAAGGAATATGAAAAAAATCTTGCTTGCTGGTAACCCCAACCTAAGGATACCTTATTTAGGCATTTCTGTCCAAGTGCTACGTTCTGAACACTGCTTTCTATTGTAGACATATATATAGGGCACATAGAGCATGAGAGGCTTCCTGTCTTCTGCAAAACATTCCTTTCGTTTGTAATCTGCTAAGTGCAGTAGGTTGGCAGTTTTTAAAAAACCTCAGATTTATAAAGTATATGGGGGTTTTGTTATAAACACCAAATAATTTTGTTTAAACTGTTAAGTTTTGGATGAGAGCCATTTTCTGTGGCAGCAAAGGTATAAATAGTAGATGTTAATGTTCTTTTTCAGAGTTTAAGTGGTCTCTGGTTAAAATGAACCTGTGCATATTGTTAGGTAAATCATACAGATATATGGTATTTTTCCTTGCTTCCAAGTGCAGTGTATAGTCAGTAACTGTATTTGTATTATTTAACTTGGATGGTATAAGATACTGATCTTCAAGAGGACTTGTGTAAGGTTTTGATGGTCTCAAGTTAATATGGTGAATGGACCTAGCAGATAAATTGATTCATTTTAGGATTTGAGGTGGCAGACTTCATACTTTTGGTATTGTTCTTCAAGGATATTCCATATTACTTAAAACAATACATAGAATGCTACTCTTGATGACAGAATTATTGGAAATGAGGTTCTAGTCAGGCTTGGTTTTACAGTGTGTGATCTTTTTTTTTTTTCTTTCTTGAGTAGTTTTATTCTTAATTAATCTTGACGTTCTCTGGTAAATGTGCTTAAACAGCAGTTTGTAGGAGTCTTGAGTAGGTGATTGTTTTTCCTTCTCTAAAGCAGTCTGCATTCCTCAAATAGGTTGAGAACAAATTAGTAGGCTACTCCAAACGTTTCTGAAGCATGTCTCTGATACAGTGGTCAAGCGTGCTTTCTTTTTTGTTCCTTCTGATTTAAGGAGTCCTGTCTCCCCCGACCTTGCCTCAGTAAGTGCTACAAGACTGGGCAGTCACAGGGTATAATGTTGACTGTGTTTTTGGCATCAGTAATGGGGTTTTATACCCTTGGAATCTCTTTTGCTTGGTAATCAGGTATCAGATTGGGAGGTTTAATAAAATAGAAAAATGGAGATTAGTGGCATAAGGGCAAAGGTTTTTGATTACAGAAGGTGTGCCTTCTAGGATGAGGTTTGTGGAAGCTGTACTTCAAAAACAGGGTTGGCAGCTTTTCAGGTTGACTTTCTTCATTCAGGAGCTGGTATGAACTGGGCGAGTGAGGAATTCTCACTGGATTCACTGAACAGAAGCTGTTTGTGCAGGCAGACTGGTTTGGGTGAAACCTGTGCTGGGGAAGTTTTCCAGGCTGGAATTTTGGTCAGCCTGAGGAGATTGACTCCAGAATAGTTGGTTTGTGCATTCAGAGGTACAAGTTGCTAGGTTATGTGTAAGATTGTAAGCATGGGTCTGTATAAGGTAGGTGCCTGATGGGGGTTTTTTTCTTCCCCTCCCTGTTCTTTCTTCAATGCAAAACAGAGGCAAACCCAATACTGATCCAGTGCTTTCTGAAACATTGACTTTTCTCCTCTTCTTGGCTTTTGAAAGGAAGAGAGCTGTTGGTTAGGAGTAGTGTTGAGAAGTAATAAAGGATTAGCCATAGGTCTTTGGCATGATTTTGTGCAAAAAATCAGGTTACTTGGGGAAATAGTTATATGTAAATATTCCACATCCATTACTGAAGCGATAAAAGAGAGTCTGTACTGACCAATGTACTAGCCTTATTTGCAGTCTGATCCAGTGATGTTCAGAAGACAATGGTGAAGGGAAGTTATTACATGAGTACTCTCAGTTGTACTGTATATCACAAAAATAAATGCTTTTTTGGAATCTGTTGTGGTTTAAAGTGTTGTTTTTCATGTCAAACAGGAACAGAAATTCTGTATATCAGCATTGAAAAATATGTATCTAGTCTCTTTTTTTTTTTCTTTATTTGGGCTAATATACTTTTTCATTTTTATTTATAATATGTGTAAATTTAGGTGTATGCCAGAGAGAACAGGAGAAAAAACAGTCTCTGTGCATGTACACAGACTTGAACTTTCAAGCTTAGCTAGCTTTTGCAACAAGGCTTCTATACTCCTGGCTCTGCAGAAATTTGACCTTGCTCTGGAGATACTTATCTTAAGGGCTTTGAGTTTGTGTAAATCTCATAGAGCATATTACTTCATATAGACAGTGAAAACCTTATCTTTTATTCACGTGTGAGCAGTTGCTCAGTGTAAGGCCCCAATTCTTAATATGCAAGCTAAATGTAATGTACGATATAATAATACTTTATTTTTGCATAATGTCCTATTGATTTAAGTGTCTGTTCGCAGCTAATTAATCTTTGCTGGGTTGGGACTGAATACTAGCAAAATCAGATTGTTTAGGGCTCTGTGGGAAATTATTTTCTGCTTCTGTGGGTCATTATTTAAAAAAAACCATCACCACCAAAAAACCCCCACTCAACCAAACCCCCCCCCCCCAAAAAAAACCACAAACCAAAACAAAAACCAAAACCCACAACTGAAACAACCCCCCAGAAAACTCCAAACCCAAAATTCTTACACTGTGCATCAGGACAAAACAGTGTCTGTTTAAAAACTTCAAAATATTCCCTGTCAGAATTGCTGGTTGGGATAGTGAGATGTTTCTGTCTGCGGGTGATTAGAGTGTAGGTGGAAAAAAAACCCCACAACCAAACTTCCTCATGTTAATCATGAATAATTAAGAGTTACTCTAGCTTTGACCCAAAATTAGAAAATTTGCATGTTGGGTAAGCTTTGTTGGAACTGGTAGAGTACTGTAAAAGGGTTTTATTCTGACAAATCAGGACTTCACAAAAAAGATGGCTAAGCAGCTTTGGTCTTGCAGTCAAAATTTTGTTTCCATTCTGGTCCGTGTCCTAGTTTTGCAGTGTTCATATACGTGCCTTCTTAAAAGCATCCCTTGGTCTTAAAAGGACTATCAATTTAGAAAACTGATTTAATGTTTCACCTTCTGTTTTAAGGGAAACTAAATGCTCAAGTAATTCTGTGAGATTAGATGGAGATAATACTCTGTACAGGTGTGTTTGACAGTACTTTGAGCACAGGCAGGTCTCCTGTTTCCCATATATGGGAAGGCTCTAAACCATAGAGAAGATAATTAATTTGCTCTTTGTTCTTATTGGGCCTCCTGCCAGTGAAAATGGGAAGGGAAATATTTAAAATAAGCTGTATTTTACATTCTCACTTTCCCAAATGCAGAGCTTGGGTCACTCGTTGCAGTGGGTCCTAAGACCTTGGGGGAGCAGCCAGGCCAAATGCATGGGGGGGGGGCAGTGGGCACACGCTGGCTGTGACTTCTGCTCCACTGATCCAGGTTCTGCTGCGGGAGTGGGTTCTAGCGGCGGCTGCTTACTTTGTGAGGAAGATTTCCCCATGGGCACCCACCTGGCTGAAGATCCCCGATCTTTAAACAGAAAGAAGGAAATCCTCTTTCTTTCCCTACACATGCCCTGCCCCGGCCCCTTTCTGGTTTTGTTATGTTGTGCTGGCTTGTCTGTGAAATAAACCCTGCTTTCTGTTTGACTGATTGGATCTGTTTTACTGACCATGGAAGACTGATTTTCAGTAGCTTAGTGTGTTTGACATGCCATGTATAAAATTGGTTGGATTTGAGGTTGGCAATGATCCTAATCTAACTGTCCTGTATGTGGTTTGATACAGGTACCAACTTTAAGTGAGGAATATTCACTTTAAAGAATTGCAACAGTTTAGAAGGATTGTTTTCAGATGTCTTGTTAAAGATTTGTCCCCTTAGAAAGCTTTAAAACTGTCTTAACTTTAGTAGTTAACAGGCTAGCTTATGAATTGCATAGAGTCCAAGCCAGGAAATAAAGTGCTGGAGATACTGGAAATATTTTTATTGCAATCCTTATTGCAGTATATTCTAATTTGAAGTTGTAATAGTGGGAAAGAGAGTTGTGAACCTTCTTCAATCTTGTTTTTGTGTGCTTTGCTCCTAAGAAATCCTTATGTAGCCATCTTGCCGTCTTGTATGAAATATGTTTTCTGATTCTGAAGATTCTGAAACTGATTTCAGAATCAGTAATGAAGCTTAAATACTGTATCATTCGTTTTACTTTGGGCATTGGTTCATCAAGGTGAATGTGTGAGTAGCTCTGTTAAAATGATCTTTCAGCGCTTAGTGTTTTCGAAGAGTGAGTGAGACTTCTGCCTACATGTGTTGTCCTCCCCAGCCCCTCCAAATTTGATTGTGTTCAGAGGAGCTTAAAATAATGATTGGAGTACTTACAAATGAACATGCAGGCAATAGGGAGCTTGTGTAGTTATCACATATTATCAAAGCTGGTAGATTTATGATAAACACTTATTTAAATACAAATAATGGGGAAATATTCCTTTTTTTTTTTTGAAAGGTCTACTTGGGTTTATTTTCAGATTAATTATTGAAAAGTGGTTTGAATTCTGTCTTGTATTCCTCAGAAATTTGGGGTTTTTTTTTACTTCAGAATATACTAAATAAATCCAGCCTAATGAATCACTTTCCATGTACTGCTGTTCAGAAAATTGGATTAAAATTATTTTTTTAACTTTGCAGATTAAGTTGCTTGTGTTGTAGTAACTTTTGACTGCCACTGTTTGAAATTCTTTTTCAGTGTTGATTACTTTTGTCTCTTTAAAAATGAAATAATTTTATGGAGTGGTAATGGGGAAATGGTATGCTTTCTTTATCAGTACTAGGTATTAAGTCACTTGAAGTTATAATTTTTATTTCAGGAAAAAAAAAGACAAAGTTATTTAAACCTTTTAGAATACTGCTAGTGTTATGATTTGCATATATCCAAAAGATTGTGTAAGGTACTTAAGCAGTGTGGAACACATTTTTCTGGGTGAGGTGGTTCTTTGAGGCTTAAACTGTGGGTGCTTAAAGGCATGGTGAAGGTGGAGTTAATCTATTTGGTAACTATTATTTATGGATAAAGCCTTTCTACTAACAGTGACAGAACTATATTCACTGGGAAAGAAGTTAGGAATAATATTTTTCCAATAACATTATTTATGCAAACTTTTGCTTTTTTGCTTTAGATTTTCCATTCTGTTAACTACTATCAGAGCCTAGACGAAACCAATATTATTCTTGGTGGAATCGCATCTTGTTAAATAGCATATGTGTTCCAGAATAGAAATGAGATACCAATAAAACTATGTAAGGTGGGTTCCTTACACTTCATGTATTAAATGCTCTTTTGCCTTTAAAATGGATTCCCAAGTGTGTGTGAATGAAGTTTATTCTTGTCACTGTTATTTATTAGGGTCTATGTAATAGGTGGACATTGGGCCTAGCATCCATATGATGGACAAAATTCATCTGCAATGAAATACGAAATTAAATATAAAAGTATATAGATAAAAATTTCCATTGTCACTTGCATGTACAGCTTTCACAGACTGCAAGGACTATACTGCAAGAACTCATTTCCCAGAGCTGTAATAGGATGTAACAGCTCAGTAGCTTGAGCCCTTATTCAGAATGTAAGATAGCCAAGTTAATTCTCCACTGCTTTCTGTACGATGACTACTCTGAGCACCAGCCTTTTGGCTGCTCTGTAGTTTGAAAAGTTTTCTATTCCTTCTTTTAAAGCTGTTCTACAGAAGTTTAACAGCTGAAAAACAAAGTGCTAGAGATGGTATGTTTTTTTCATCCCAGTTGGAGCGAGCAGCTGCCTTGGAAAGGGAAAACCTGGGACTGCCTTTCTGGCCCAGTTCAGCATCTGAAAGTGTTGCTGCACAGTAGGGTATCTTAATGAAGAATATGTGAGAATTTTTCTTCCATGATGGCTGGGACCATGATGTAAGTTGCTAGAGTTCACAGTTTGATTTCCATTGTTGAAAGCTCCTCATGTTATCCAGAGGGATACTATGATCATTCTTCCACTTCTCATGATGTCCATAAAAAGAAGTGGTTGCTGCTGTATTTTCTGCTGTATTTTATGCAGCATGATTCTGTGAGGTGATGATGGACAGTTCTAGAACATGCCTAGGGAGGTAAATGAAGGTGTAGGCATCGGGTAGGCATTGATACTATTGTGCTACCATTAAGTACTTTTGCTTTTATATACAAAAAGTAAGGCTAAGGGCTACTGAGTTTTTAATTTAAAAAACAAAAAACTCTGAAATTCGGTGCTTCTTAAATGAAGCAGCTCTGTGTATGCAAAGGGGAAGAAGGTTTTGATGAACAATGTTTTGCGTATAAGGTCTTCATGTCTGTGGACCCTTAAGGAACCTAACTCTTCTAGTAATGCTGTAAGTACTTGCAACTCCTGTTGATTTGTAGAGGAGTTGCTTATGCTTAGGTACTGCGGGGGTGTGGGTGTGGGGGAATATCTTGGACAAAAATCAGATGTTTTATCTCTATTTTTATTTAAGACTGGTTGTAGTTCTGACCTTTGCAGCCTGTCAGACTGTACTTTGCTTTGAACTGTATTTTTGGAAAGCAGGCCATCAGCCTCAGATCTGTTATGTCGCAAACAGAATGTGGTAGGGGTTGTGAGAATACTCCATACCTCACTGGAGACACCAGTATAGCAGACTTGGAGTTTGTCTCATAAAGCTTAAATTCTGGGCAGAAATATTGTTGGCCTGTTTGTTAGTCTGAATTTACTTTCTTTGTAGGTTGCACTTTTATCAATAGTTTAGAACTAACCTTGAAGGGTGTGTCTGTATTTTTGTTCCTTTTGATGGTGGTGGGGGAGGGAATTGTTTTTTGGGTTTGTTTTTTATTTGTTTGTTTGTTTCATTACCCTCCTCCATAACTTTGGTATCTTGCTCTTTGAGTTTGGTTGGTTTTTTTTTTCCCTCATCATCGTTTTAACTCCTTTAGGTATACCACTGATGGATCTTCTACTCATCATTCAGCTACCTTTTACTTCTTTGTACTGTAAGATGGGTGATTCATTCACTTACTGCTTTGATAAACAAAACAGGCTGGAAAGTCCTTGTAAAATATCTCCTGAATTGTAAAGTTTGAAAGAAAGTCAGGAAATTGAATCATGACTGAATGATCAGGGACAGAAGGTATCCTGAAGGGTTGGGTATGTCTCCACAGAATGATGGGATGATGAATTTCAAGGTCTTGTGTTTGGCTTATTCCTCCGTTGTCAATAAATCCCTGAAAAGGACCACAAGTTTTAACTGATCTTCAGTGGGTGACAATTTGCTGTTGCATTCAACTACTGGAGTCACACTTGTTTGGTTCTGTTGCCGTCTTATATTTACATGAAGAGATGAGGGAGATTCCAGATTTAAGTAGGAAAGTATTTACTCAAAACTTCAACAGGTAGCACCCCTGCCCCGCCCCCCCCCCCCCCCCCCCCCCCATCACTCCACATAATAAAAATTCAGAATTCAGGTTTCAGAATTAAATTGCCTTAATTTGGCCTGATGGTGCATATTATTCAGGTTATGAATCCATCTAAGAAAGTTGAAACTGAGCTCTCTGTGTTCTGGCTCATGAAGTGTCGAACAGAGCATTGAATGCCAGTGCATTAACATTTAAGCATCTGATACAGAGACAGCAAAAATTTCCTTAATGAAGCCGTTAATTCTGTCTGTGAGTTTGGAGTTTAATTAGTATACTGTAAGTATATGATAGGATCATACATTTTAAAGCATGGTGAAGAGCAGAATTAATGTAAACATTTTTGTCCCGTATGTGAGGCAAGAAGAAGAGGAAAATTGCTCAGGCAACTCTTCTGGCTTTTCTCAACTTTTGAGTTCTTGAACTTTGAACCTTAATGTAATTGCCTACTATGTTTCCTATATAAATAGTTCAGAAGAAGGATATAAAATGATTTTTCTTAATATGTTGTTGTTCAAGAGGAAAACCACAAAGTGTTTCACTCACTGATAAAAGTTGTTTATGATTATTCTAGTGATTATATTTCAAATTTTCAAGAAAGTAAAATTGCTGGTGGAACTTACTGATCGGTTCGGGAATACTTTCAAATTCTGAATTAATGTGATAGAAAATGGTTTTAATTTCTAGTATTTTTTGCTAGTGATTTCTTACCACAGTGATACAAGAAGTATCACTTAAAGCTTTCTCTTTTTAATTGCTAATCAGAAATTAAAAAGAAATCACAGTAGCAAACCATGTCTACTTCTAACAAACAGAGATGATATCTTGATGGTTGGAGGTGAACATTTTTTCTGTTACAATGAAACAGTTTTGTGAAACCTGTCTCTGAGGGATGGAGTTGTTTCACGCCACTTTCCTCCTTGGTTTTGGAGATACTTCTGAGTTCCAGAAAAAGCTTTTCCTGCATTTAGAAATGTACATGCTTTGGATTTTTTAACATAAAGATATATGATTTTTTGCTATGGGTATTTCCTCAGTTGAGATGCTACCTATCTGCTTATTTGATAAAACTTTGTTGGGCAGCCCTGAAGGGGCTGCAGGGCATACAGACAGACGAAGCCTTGCTTGGTGGAGCTTTGTTTCAGTAGGAAGTAATGCTAAAACAAACTTTAGTCTTTGAGTGTGTGTTTAACTCTGAACTTTTAAGAAGTGACTAGGGAACTCTGTTTCATGAGTAGCAGCCTGTACTTTATATGCAATAATAGCAACTAGATAAAATACTGTAATAGAGTATTTCAGGGATTGGAATGTCCTTGATTGACTAAAAGTAATTCTTATTTAAATGTTACCAATGCCTTTTCATCCCAGGTATTATGTATTTCACTGAATGTCTATTTCTCTTTCAATATGTTATATGTATAATATGAAAGTATATTTCAGTATGTTATATTTGTGTTAATGGTGTGCATTTGTAATAAAACAATTGTTTATTACTTTGGAAAAATGGCACTGTCTAATACAAAATGAATGAATGAAATCTGTGTGAATTTCACAAAAATGAGATTTGTTTCACAATGCGTGTCTGGGGAATAAGGGTAATATCAGTTGTTGGTGTTTGTATTCTGGCAGAATTTTCCACTGTCAGAAATTAAAGGTACCAACTGATTCAATGTTCACAAAAAAGAAAGGCCATGGAAGTAGGAGTCTCTGCGGGTTTGAAAGTTATTAAATCTTTGAGTTGTATGGCAACCGAGTGCCTTGATAAGAGGCAAGTATTGTACAATATTGACATGAAACATTTTTGTATTGTCTGGAGGAGAATGGTGGGATCTTTGTGGTGTCCATGTAGCAGATACATTGTATTTCTGTCTGATAATTTAGTGAAGGAAGTCACAAACCAGAGGTCAGTCCCTTCCTCTCCATTATTGTGAGGAATGTCCTTATTAACTGCTTCTTCGTTTTCAGCATGCTTGGTGGTTTCACTCCATGTGCAAATGCTGCACAGATGCTGTGGGAAAGATCTTTCCACTTTTATTTCTCTTTTATCAAGGCACTGTGCTCTCCCCTCAGACCATAAATGGGTCTACTTAACCCTTCCATTTATGTCAAGGGTTAACTACATTATAAAGGACTGCTGCATCATAGCTTAAACTGAGAGGATAGAGTGTTATTTTTTAATGAAAGAAAACATTTTTTTGTTATTGAAAATGGCATGGTAGAAGTGGTGAGGTGATAGCTGCAAAGAACCCTGAGATCCTACCTAGTCGTAAAAATTTAGAGGATAATTCAGCCCCACTCAAACTAACCCAGCTGAAAAATGAATTTGAAGCCACAGGTGCAGCCATCATCAGTTGTGAGATCCAAGGCAGAATGGTAGGTAGAAGAGCAGTGTATTGCATTTCATTCAGGCCTTCTTGAGAAGCTGAAAAATAGAAAAAAAGAGTCTTACTTCAAGCACAGGTCCTCCATCTGTAGAACATGACTGTACTTGATGTGGTAGAAAAGCAGAATCCTCTTTCTGTATAGTGAATTTTCAAACCAAATTTATTTTAAAAACTTGTTTCAGCTGCTTGTGTTTCAGATTGTGTATGTGTTAGAGAAATCTGTGTCAAATGCATTTCTCTTTCAGAGTTCAGTATTTCTTTTATTGCTAATGGAATAGATTAGGTAAATGTTGATTATTACTTGAAGAAAAGTGTGTTCTAAAGTAAACTACATTTTTAGGGTAATTTTAAAAAGTTTATTTTTTTCTTCAGGATATTTTGAGAGTAATTATACTCTTGAAATTGTGCAATTTTCTTTTCCTGTTTTTGCGTATCTTTCATGCCAGGTGAATGTTATTTGTAGGAACAAAGGCTGATTACATATGTTTCTGGTTGTCTTGTCAGACAGACACCCCCAGAAGTGGGAAGGTGAGCAGTTTACAACTTGCTGGTCAAGATACCAGTTTTAGAAATATGTGCTATGAAGCTATCTGTTGGCTAAATAGTGTGGCTATTGAGGTGTTTAAAATGTCAGTTTTTTGTTTTTCGGTTTGTTTTTTTTTTATGTAAACACCCCCATCTACCCTTGAATGTGACTTAGCTCTTCTGGTGTTTTTAGGCTTTTCATTTCTGCTGCTCAAGAAGAGTATCCCATGTTGCACCTTAATGAAAGCATAATTATCATTATCAGTCATACTTGCTGGGTGCTACAGTGTGTAAATGCTACTTCCTCTCTTAATTTTCACATCAGATGAATTGGATGGGCAGAAGCAAACATGGTGATTTTAACAAATTAGCAGCTCATAATTTAGGCAGAATAACAATATTAAAAAAAAAAGAAAGTGTTTATATCAGCAAGTACTGTAGTGAAGTGTGTGGTGATCCTGTGTAAACCTTTATAATCCTCTGCAGAAATATGGTACAAGGCTTTACTTTTCCTGTAGTTTTCTCCTTCCCCTTATAGTGTTTTCCTTTCTTTTTTAGCATTATTTTCCTGGATGCAGACAGGCATGTACATGTGTTAACTGGGTGGTGTATTTCTGTATTGCCCCTTTAGTATGTGCCCTGTGTACTGTGGAGTTGGTCCATGGCAGAGGTTTGGCCTGGAAAGCTGAATGTCTCTTCTGATAGCACTGTAAGAAAGGTCATGCATGGTACCTACTTTATGTCCCCTCATCGAAATACCTGTCAGCAGCAGGCCCTTTTCAGCTGGCTTCGTTTGTGTTTTGGAAGTTGCACACAGTGACAGTGTTTCTCTGAAGTAGCACTATGTAAAAGTGAAACTGACGTCAATACAAATCAATATGAAGTGGTAATATTCACCTGTTGCACGACTGCTAAGTGTTCTGTTTCCTTTTTTGGGAAGGGCTGGAAAACTGTTTCTCACAATTATGTTATTTGGTCACTAATATTAAGAGAACAGTCAAGATCACTGCAGACCACAAAAATCACTTGGAGAGAATGGTCTGATTTACTATTTCTGTCTTTCTGGCATATGCTTTAAGTGGACAGACAGCACTTCTATATTACATTTTGAAATGCATCGTGGTTCAGAATCAAGCTGCATTCAGAACTGGGTTTTAGTGCCTGCATCCATACAGTTAGATAAGTTATTTTCTTTTCAGCATGTGTGCCAGGATTTAGGCATTTGTACTTACTTCATAAAAAGAAGCACAGAAAATGCGATTTTTTTTGTTTTTGCTGGATGTCTCTCCTGTTCTTCCTTTCATTTTCACTATATTAATTTCAAACACTGTTGTTGTTCTCAAATAAGTAGGCACAGAATCTGTTCCTTGCCAAAGGTGGTATATTACTGTAAATTGTATACAGATTTCTACGGGTAACTTTTGTAAACCAATTTTTTCCTAAGATTTTTGTAATTATTCCTTTCTAAAGAGCATGCTGTTGGTTCTTATTGCTGAACGAGAAGCTGGTCTCTAGATAATTGTAGTCTTACAACTTTTCAGACTCATGACCGTATTAAGGTTTAAGACAGTTGCATAAATATCTTAGGAAAGCATAAAGATCCCCCTGTCATGCTGAGGGTACCACTATCTCTTACAATGGAGGAGAAACATTTTTGTGTATTCACCTGTCGGAATGGAGAAGGGGGACAGACCCTTACTCAGAAAGGAATTCTCATACATCATCTCCCAAGGAAATCTAACCTTTGCTTGTGAAGCTAAACTTAATTTTTGCTGACAGACAGCCTGCTGCAAGTCTGGCTGCTGCAGCCTGTAAAATAGCAAGAAATGAAAACTGAGCTGGACCAAGCATTATTCTCATTCTTTGTCTGCTTTTGCACAGCTGTGTGAAAAAGAAAAACAAAGGTTTATATGCACTCATGGATGTGATTGCCTGCAGTGAAACACATGCACAGGGACTACACACATCAGGTTTCTTTAGTGACTTCTCTTACTTGATTCAGCAGAAAATGTTCTACTTTCTTTTTCAGTGGCTTGGCATACACAGATCTGCTGGGTTATTTTTGTTTGCCAAGTTGTGGCTTCCTTTTTCCCTGTATTTTTTCAGTATGCTTGAAAAACTTTGTTAGCAGTATACTTTTTATCAGATGTCTGCTTAAAAGAAAGTGATGAAAGGTGGTACTTGTGCCAGTTTTTTAGTAAATGTATAAAAAGTACAGTCTGCTTTGTTCCCTGTTTGGATGTTGATTCCCAGTTGGTGAGAGATGTAGGAGTGGCTGAAGTGGTTACTGTTCTGGCTGTCATCCACGAGCTCCCCCAGAGTTTCCTACTCCAGCAGTACCACTAGTATCTTGATGCTGTGTGTGCTTTCTTTGAAACTGATACCAGCTGATATCAACTGGTGCTGTTTTCCGTTTAATATACCAGGTTAGCATGTCTGTGTTAGCCCAGAAGCAGGCATGCATCCCAATCAGCCATTCTTGTATAAGGGACACGTCACCTTGGGTGAGGACTGTTAGTGTTAAACTGGTTTTGGCTGTTGTAGAGATGACATTGCTGTAGTTACAAGACTGTATATACACAGATGAACTGTAGTACGGAGATGCCATTTAACACTCTTTAGTTACTCCCCAGAGGAAAACTACCAATCGGATAGAAATATTCCGTCCTGCAACCAAATATGGGAAAGAAGAACAGGACTTGCTGCAAGCAGCCATGATTAAGTAGTGTTTAAAGAAAACGGGGGGGGGGGGGGGCACGATGACACGGACGGGGGACACACAGACCCAACCTCAGGGAAATCCAGATGTTAAGGGACATCCTTTTTCAACAGCAGGCCAGAGGCAAGCAGTCAAGGTATTGAGACCTCTTCAATGGTTCTGTTCCTGGTTTTGCATACAGTTAGTTCCACTAATGGTGGTGAAGAAAAATCCCTTTGCATTAAGGTTTTGTTATTATTTTACCCCGTTTTTCTACTAACTATCAAAGGTGTATCTTGCTTATTTTTGGCTAAAAGTTGCTCATAGTGATCAGGGTTACTCTGTGGTTAGAACATTAGCGCCTGTGGACTGTTTTCCCTTAAAGCTTTGTAAAAGGAGGAGGAAGAAAAAAAGAATTTACATGACTTACTGTTGGGTTTTGTTTGTTTGTTTTGAATTGTAATCTGTGTAAGACCTGTTAAATTATATTGGCCTCTAGAGAAGCTGACTACTTTCCTCGGCTGTTCAAATCTTAGAAGGTGGAAGTTTAAATTTGTAGTGAATAAAATCAACTCAGTATTCAGGTCTTTGATTAATTAGCTTGAAAATAGAAGGCTTTAAGTACTCTTGAATTGTTTTGATTATAAAGTACTATCAGATAAGCTTATCATCTGTTTTTTACCTTTATTCCAATTTTATATGAAGGTGTGCATCTGAGCTTCATCACACTCACTAGAAAAGCAGGTATGTAGGAGAGGGTAGGCTTTTATAAAATTTGTGATCTTATTTTAAAACAGTGTTCATCCACTAGCAAGCAAGCCACTACTAAAGCCATCTTTTTTTTGGGGGGGTGGTGTGGTGTGTTTTTGTTGTTGTCTTCAAGGTGTAACTAGAGAGTAATACAGTGTAGGAATCTATTTGAAACTTAGGGAAGGGAAAAACTTCTCCATTTTCAGTACGCTAATGACATGTATAATGAGAAATGTGAAAGCTGCCATGTATCTATGAACACAGAAACTGTGTTCAAAACAGATATTTAATCTCTTTTTATGTAACTAATATTTTATTTGTAGTTGCTATACTCGTATAGACTAAAACTACAAGTACATGGCAGGAAATATCTTGAGTTAATGTCGTTACTGATTTGAAGAAGTAACTTCCAGTGATGCAGACTTCATTATTGAAGTAAAATCAATGCAACAGGCGTGGAGAACAACTTCTCAGGAATTTACATAAATAGATTGAGGAGCTCTGGAGTACATTTAGACACTTAGGAATTTCCAAAATACAGAACTTGAAATCTGTGTTACCTTAGAATGCTCTTTTTAAAACACCCTTCCAAGTAATGAATGAATATATTTCAGTGAGAGTTTGGGGACAGCAGATGAACTGTACTTCTGCAGATAAGTAGACTGGGCTTCATTATCAGACTGTAATGAAAACCTGGTGCTTGTCATGCCCCAGGAATGCAGAAACATTTTTACACTTCCAGGTTATTTTTAGTTATTTTCTTAATAGAAATAATTATGCTAAAAATGCAGTAACTTGAAGTTGTAAATGATGGCAGTCTTACTATGATTCAATGTAAGAATGAAGGATTATATATTTCTCATGAATAGCCAGACTTCAGGAATAGTACAGCTGTTCAAAAAAATAGTTCAACGCTCCATTGTTTCACTTCATAGAAACATATAGAATATAGCAGAGTAACATTTATTTTGGGAAAGTCTAAGTTATCTGCAGTGTCATTGATTAATAGTTCCAAGCCATTTTTGTGATGGCATCTTTATTAAGCTTTGTAAAGACAGTTCTTGGTTCAATCATGAGTTATACTTCGCTGTATGTTTCCAGTATGATGTTTTCTGTCCTGACTCTTAAAAGTTAATGCTGTTTTATTTCTATAGTAGTGTATTCTGGCAGCATTGTTTATAGCATTTATCTTGGGAAATGAGTGCACATAACCTAAAATTGTGAAAAAGGTAAGAAATTAATAAAGGCCATTATAAATAATCAGGTTTTGTTGGTGTCCTTTTGCAAGCACTGCACTGAGATAGCAATGTGATTGTAGTTCATTGAAACCATTTTATAGGATCAAACTGAAACTACTCTGAAGTCTTGAATATTCAAACTGGATTTGCACAAACTGATTTATGTATGTTTTTTTTAAACTGTCATAATTTTTCATGAATCAGTGCTGGCCACCACCATAATAACAATACATGATCGTGTGACCTGCTTTTCATATTTCTGAGAAGCAGCCTTTAAAGTTTTACCTTCAATTCTCTTCACTAATTTCACATTTGTGATCAATACATGTTTTTTGACTATTTTTATAAGCACAGAGGGGACCATTGTGTTTGCTGGGTAGTAGTCTGGTAGTTTTTGTCCAGAGGCCTGTGTTTTGTCAACCTACATAATTTTAAAGATTCCAAGATGCAGAATTTGTGGTGAAGCCAGCATTTCATTCTGCCTTTTACTCTGTGTGTTAAAATTTCATTATTTCTGGGTCTGATTGATTGTCCCATTTTCAGTCTGTGTGTTCCAGGTATTTCTGTGTACATAGCCACCAGGCTTTGGGAGTATGTTGGCATAGTTCAGAGACTGTTTATAATTCTAAGCACCTGCCAGAAGAATTTCTAGAGGTGTCTCCAGTTAGACTGTCTTAATTCACTGTACAGCAGATGGCACTGGAAGAGCATATGAATGGGAGACTTCGGTGATGCTGACTGTAATGAGAGCAAAAGCCGTTGTGTTGCTGAGGGTTATGAATTTGTGTAGCTAATTTTGATGTATTCCAGGAAGAGGTGCATGCTGGGCTCTTCTAGATGTAGACAGTGGAAAATTATACGCTTGCAAGTGTATGAGTGTTCTATATATTGGGGGCTGTTTATACAGCACTTTTAAACACATTAATATGCAATGCAAAATTACAGATATTTAAGTATGTGCAAAGAAAGAAGAGTATCTGGATCAATTAGGGTATTTGGTTTCAGGGTGTATTGTTTTCTTGTGTCCTGGATAAAATGTGTGTAAAAGTTGTCATAAAATAGAATGATTCTCATATGGGAGACTTCTTTAGAGGCTTGCTGTCATCTCTCTGTAGGGTATGTTTTACTTTAGAGAGTTTTGACCTGGACTGCCATTGACTAGATTTTAATTGTCTTTTCTTGGATGAATGAGCTGGACTTCTGGTTTATATTCATATTGTTTATGTGGTTTATATTTGAACTTCAAACCTTTATTATTTCTTTATATGAAATGTTACAATGATGTAAATGGTGAGTTGTGCACTTGGATAATTGCTCATTTTGCTTGATAAAGATATTGGCTAAAGTAGACTTGACAGATGTAAAACACTTTTGCTCAGTAGTCACTTCCAAAGTGAAAAATTTTGACTTCTCTGTGTGCTGCCATATAGATCTATCTGAGAATATTTTTTACATACTGAATTTTAATTTCTAAAAAAACACATTTTGAAAGACTAGTATGTGATGAGAGCCTGTTCTTTAAGTGACTTGCTTAGTCCTTGACTTATGGAGAAGCTGAAGAAATGTTATTCTTTCACCCACATTTTAGGTAACTAATTCCTTTGAAACATCAATAAAAAAAGTTGGTGAATCAGCCTTGGGGTCTGTACTTCTCTTCCAAATCAGCAATGTGATAACATTCTTTTATTTTGTCCATAGCTTAGAAGGCAGATTTCACTTTGTTTCATGCTAGCTTTTTTAGGGTTAGGAACTGCAAACACTGTGGTGTACTCCCCACAAGGATGGGGGAGCATATCTTGTAAAGTGGAAATAGTATTGGCTTGTGAATGTCAGTCAGAAGCAGTTGGAGAACATTGTGGATTTCACATTGGGGCTTCATGGTAGAAACATTGAGGATTCCTAAGCTTCTGGTACTACATACACAAAGGCACAGTTAAATTTACCAAGTGAAAAAGACTCTGACTTTGTCAGTTTAGGACAGGGGTCCTCAAACTACGGCTCGTGGGCTGGATACGGCCCCCCAGGGTCCTCAATCCAGCCCCCGGTATTTACAGACCCCCCCACCCCCCTCCAGGGGTTGGGGGGGAAACCAAGCAGCCGCAGATGACTGCCTGCCACTTCATCCGTGTG
Organism: Falco peregrinus; assembly: GCF_023634155.1. Taxonomy (NCBI): domain Eukaryota; kingdom Metazoa; phylum Chordata; class Aves; order Falconiformes; family Falconidae; genus Falco; species Falco peregrinus. The sequence goes on from NC_073723.1 coordinate 67,130,137, forward strand.
CCGGCCCCCTGTTTAAGAAGTTTGAAGACCCCTGGTTTAGGAGCTGCATAGAATCCTGAAGTTGTATTCTTCACTCATTTTGTAGGTTCATTTAGTTATATATAATGAAAAGAGTACTGTAATTACTATAAGTAAGAGTATTGTTAAGATGGCAAAACCCAAATGGTTTAGGAATAGAAGGTCAACAAGGTGTTTTGAGTCTACTTACAGTTGACATGTAACTCTTCCTTTATCTGTAGGTTTTTCTTAATACTGTACTTCGTCAGTTATTCTGATATGCCAAATTCCAGGCATATAAACCCACTAAATATATTCTACTTGTGTGGGGTTTTTTCCCAGTACTTCCATATTTCCCAATTCCAAACATATGGAGCTCATATTAAACATAAGTATTTCAAAACATGAAATGTTATGGTTCTGCATTTATCTGTCATAAGACAAGGAAAACAAAAGTAGTGTCTTAACGTTTGAAAATACTTGTGCATATCTCAGTATCATCTCCAAATTATGTAAGTGGAATATGTTTTTTAATGTGTCAGGACCCCTGGTACCACAGGGGTCAGGTTAAAAGTGGCAAATAAGCAGTGAACTTCTAATAAAATACTGGTCCTGGTTTTTTTTTCTTTTTTTTTTTTAAGGTTTTAATATTTGCTTATAGCAAAGGTTAGTTCTTAGTCTTTTGTTTAGGAATCAAGTTTTTTGGGGGTGTTTTGTTCTCTGCTGATGGCAAGTAAATCAGTTTACAGGCAGAAGAGAAACTTAGTTTCTCCCCGTTGAGAGAAAGGAAAGTGTGGTTTAGTTTGATAAAAGAAAAGGAAATGAGAAGAGCTGAAGACACTCAAAAAATGGACTTAGGAAATGTTGGAGGTTATGGCAAAGACAGAAAAGGTCTTTGAGGTAGGGTAATGCAGGTAGTGTAGGGAATCTGAAGATAAGGCTAGGGTAGAAATCCGAGTAAATCAAGCTTTAATGCTTCTGCTCTTTATGAGAACAGTGTTCAACACCCTGGCAGCAGGGCTTTACTTAAAATGTTTCAAGATATTTTGAAGCTCAGAATCCTTAGTTGCTTTGCATTGTCTTTCAGTTTGCTTTGGATATGATACTTTAGCCTTTGTGTATTTGAGGACCATAAGAGCTGGGCTGGACAAGAGGATAGATGACAAGAGTCAATGGATTCATGTTTGATTATAGTAGTCATTCTCTTTACATGCTTTTTTGCAATTTTTGAATGGTTCTTTAAGAAAATCATACTGTTTAGTTAATAAAACTTAGTTCATTGCACTATTTTTCTCAGTTGCTTGTATTGCGATACTATGGGAGAAAAGTGGGAAGCGCACACATAAGGACTGTTTTACTTTCCCCTCAGTCCCCCAAGCTTGAAAGATTTCTCGAAAGATTCTTCGGCTCCTCCAGCTTGCCATGCTTAGCCTGGAGCCAGGCTTACTGCTGCACTTTGTGCTGCTAACATCACACATGTTTGGAGGTACGTGGAATAATGGCTAGTACTAACAGTAAGACTATTTTTGTGGCAGCAGCAGCTTCCCTCTGTCCTCTTTCCCTTCTTGTTCTTTCCCTCTCTGCAGAGCTGCTTGCTTTGGAAGATCTAACCAACATTAAAAAAAACACACAAAAAACCCCCAGACCAAACAAAAAAAAACTCCCCAAACATACAGCCCCTGCCACCCCACCCCAAAAAACCAAGCTGAAAAGTCAAATTTATGGAGGAGGTGAGTACATGATGCTTGAAGGTGCCAGGTGGGAGCAATTGGCTGGGTTGTGAACAGATGTGTCCACTTAGTCGTGACAGAAGTACTGAAGGAAGAAAAGCTCCAATAGTGCTAGCAGGGATAGCCTGTGATTTGACCTCCTCTGTGCCTAAAACAGAGTTTGGCAATAACTTCTCTTTCATAGATGTTCAGGAGGGGACTCCTGTGACTTGCTCTGAACAGATGCTACTTTGCTGTTGGTGTCTATTTTTTTCACTAGAGTTAGTTTTTCTATAATTATGTAACTATTTGAATATTGCTCAACTTCCCTGTGTAAAGAAAGTATGACCTTGTAAGACCATGTTTTTAGGACTAATTGCAGTTTAACCTGTGTGTAGGAATCCTGTTATCTCCTATAGTTTTGTATTCTGTAGTTACTTTTGTGGCAATTTTTTTTAGGAGCCTTCTGAAAGATAGGAGTGTTTCTGTGCATGAACGTTTTATATACAGGCATTAAATGTATGTGCCCGTGAGTGTGATATAATGTGTGTGTGTGTATTTAAAAAATAGCATGGTGAAATCAGAAAAAAGTTGTGGAAATCTCCAAGGCAGATGTAGAAGATACATTTTTTGAGCCTGATTGGTTTCCAAGTCAGCTGCCTGTATTTACTTCTATTTGATGCCTGTTACTTAAGTACTGCAATTTCTGTTTTGTTTGGAGAGGGGGAAACCCTTATGCATAATTTTTAAAATACTTCTTTTGTGAAGTTAATTGTTTTTTTATTTGTTTCCAGGAAATGGCTCTTGAAGTTAAATGAGACTGGATAAAACACATAAATGAAGCAGAAGCTGCTCTGCATGTGTTAGGGCTGTATCACCACAAGCACTGCTGATCAGCCAGACTTGGTAACTTGTCATAATGAAGAAAATTAGTCTCAAAACAATTCGCAAGTCCTTTAACTTAAATAAAAGTAAAGATGAAAGTGACTTTGTAGTGGTTCAGCAGCCATCGTTAAGTGAATTTGGAAAAGATGACTCCTTGTTTGGCAGCTGCTATGGTAAAGATTTGGCTAGCTGTGAAGTCAATAGTGAAGATGAAAAAGGCGGCAAAAATAGATCAAAAAGTGAAAGCTTAATGGGTACGTTAAAAAGGAGGCTTTCAGCAAAACAAAAACAGAAAGGCAAAGGCAGCACACCATCTGTAAGCTCTGCAGATGATGACACCTTTTCTTCCTCATCTGCTCCAATAACCTTCAAAGATGTGCGAGCTCAAAGACCTCTGAGATCCACCTCCCTCCGTAATCACCATTACAGTCCAACTCCATGGCCTCTTCGACCTACAAATTCAGAAGAGACTTGCATCAAAATGGAAGTGAAAGTGAAGGCCTTGGTCCATTCCTCTAATCCAAGCCCAGCACTGAATGGTGTTCGAAAGGACTTCCATGACTTGCAGTCAGACAGCGTGTTCCAGGAACAAAACAATGCATTAAAAAATACGGAATCTCAGAATGGGGACTTGCATCTTCATATTGATGAACATGTGCCTGTAGTTATTGGATTAATGCCTCAGGACTACATTCAGTATACTGTGCCTTTAGATGAGGGAATGTATCCTTTGGAAGGATCACGTAGTTACTGTCTGGATAGTTCCTCACCCATGGAAGTTTCAACTGTTTCTTCTCAAGTGGGGGGGAATGCTTTCCATGAAGAAGAGAGCCAAGTGGATCAGGATGTAGTCGTTGCACCGGATATCTTTGTGGACCAGACAGTGAATGGCTTGTTGATTGGTACCACAGGGGTCATGTTGCAAAGCTCAAGAGTTAATCACAGCGATGTCCCTCCACTCTCGCCTTTGCTACCTCCAATGCAGAATAATCAAATCCAAAGGAACTTCAATGGATTAAATGGCACAGATGCCCATGTGGCTGAAAGTATGCGCTGCCATTTGAATTTTGATCCTAACACTGCCCCTGGAGTTGGAAGAGTTTATGATTCTGTTCAGAACAGTGGTCCTATGGTTGTGACAAGTCTCACAGAAGAACTGAAAAAACTTGCAAAACAAGGATGGTACTGGGGCCCCATTACACGTTGGGAGGCAGAGGGAAAATTAGCTAATGTGCCTGATGGCTCGTTTCTCGTTCGAGATAGTTCTGATGATCGTTATCTTTTAAGTTTGAGTTTTCGTTCCCATGGAAAAACTCTTCACACTAGAATTGAACACTCAAATGGTAGGTTTAGCTTTTATGAACAACCAGATGTGGAGGGACATACGTCTATAGTTGACTTAATTGAACATTCAATCAGGGACTCTGAAAATGGAGCTTTCTGCTATTCGAGATCCCGACTGCCTGGATCTGCAACTTACCCAGTGAGACTGACAAATCCAGTATCTCGGTTTATGCAGGTGCGTTCTTTACAATATCTGTGTCGTTTTGTTATACGTCAGTACACCAGAATAGACCTGATTCAGAAACTGCCTTTGCCAAACAAAATGAAGGATTATTTACAGGAAAAGCACTACTGAAAGCTTACGGGAATCTTGCATCTTGCACTTTGGGAACAACAACAACAAAAAGAGATTGAATTACAGTTTACAGACTTTCATTATTATCAAAATCTTTTGCTGCCATAAAAATATTTCATTTTTGTGTGTAAAAGGAAAGTAATGCATTTTGGATTTATGTTTGTTTTGGGATTTTTTGTGTATTTTGGGGGGCTTCTTTTTTTTTGGGGGGGTGGGGGGAAGAATGATCTCCAGTTTATTTTCAGAAGTGTGAAATAGCTATCTTTCATCAATGTGCAGATTAATCACAATGTGAATGATCAAATTCTCCTTAATTTCCCCCAAGTCCTTTGCTGCTATCCACTGTGATTTTTATGCATTGAAAGCACATTTCATGTGTATTCAACCATAAGTAAAAGTAAAATGAAACTTGTTGAATGGAATTTTTTTCCTTTAAAATAGCCTGTTTGAAAAAAAATGATTGTGGATAAAAAAACATATTGGTATTCTAAATCACAGAATTTACATCTATGTTAAAAATTATTTCCTAGTATCCTAATTATAAATTTCTATAGAGATATGTCCTAATGTAGAACATGCAGAGCTGTGTGATAAGAACATGGTTATGCAGCATATCTCTGGAAAAAAAACCCACCTTTCTCCTAAACCTTGTATTGTCTGTAGACTCTTGTCTTTGAGAAGGCTGATTCGGCCTTCTTCTTGTCTCAGTATTTTGTCCTTCTAAAAATGGCCTTTAAAAAAAAAAAAGCCTATGAAAGTCAATGTGTAGTACCTATAAGGAAATTGTGGTATTGGGGTCTTGTCAAATACTGTCTTTTAAAATCATGCCATTAGTTACGTAAATGAACACCTACCAGGTCCCCTCTTTCTGTCCTTTTCCCTCCTGCCTCCTCTTGCTGGGGTGGGAATAGACCATAAATTGATAAGCCATTTTAAGGATGGGGTAAAACTTCTAATAGGATGACTTCTACAATATATGTTCAAGCTACTTGGATTTTTATTATTTTCCATTTTCTGCATTTTTTTCATTTCAAAAGTGCAGTAATACACTAATGTCCTTTGGATCATTTCCCCCTTTTTTTTTGGGTATCCTTTGGGGAGGAAGGAACAGGACTGATAATGTTTTGGATGAAAGATGCTTAAAATGCATCTCTAAAGCTCTATTCTCACAGCCTTTCAAATTATGGGGAAAAGAGGTTTGGATATACACTGAATGCAGAAAATGTTTGTTTACTGTCATGAAATATGTTTTGACATATGAAATACTGAATCAATTAAGTAAATGTTTGTATCTGTCAAAGATTCTGGCATTTGGAAAGCTTACAGTTATTCTAACCTTCTGTAGGGAAAAAGACTTTCAGTGGGGAGTACAGGTTCTACATTAATATTTTTGTCATACAAGGTTAATCCATGGCATTTTTCTGATTTGTTTCAGGTTTCTTTTCCCCATGATTCTATCTTTTATGAGTTATTTGTAAAAGGGAGCTAATTTGGGAGGGAGGCTTGCTTTGCCTGCCTCTACCCCTTGTTTTGTATTTTAGAATGTCATCTTCCCCATTTCTGGTAGGAGTGGCTAGTCAGTAAACATCAGCTTAGAAAATGCTGTTCATCTTTGATAGAGCTTTCTTGTTTAGGTCATTTTCTTCTTGTTGAAGCTAATATTTTTGTCCCCTGAAATAAGTCTTTAATAATGAATACAGTATTGCTGCAAGGTGGTGCAGTAGCACTACATCTTGGGTTGCCTGAATTGATAGACAAAATTTATATTTTTTTAATTTATTTTTTGACCATAATGTTTAACTAAAAAATAAAAAAAATCAAAGGTAGATAAAGGCTGCCTTTGCTTTTAAAGGGAGGGAGAATAAGGATTCTTTCTTTAGTCTGATAAAGTTTTAAACTTAAAAAAAAAATAATCTAGAGCAGTCTATATGGATAATTTGTTGGCTCTGCCATTGAGATATTATGTATGAAAGTGTGAATTCTGTTTTCTTTTTTTCCCTCTACTGACTTACCCCCCTCCAGCTCCCCTCTCCCCCCCTGCCCCCCCCTCCTCCCCCCCCCGGCCCTGAAATGGATAATTTGTTGGCTCTGCCATTGAGATATTATGTATGAAAGTGTGAATTCTGTTTTCTTTTTTTCCCTCTACTGACTTACCCCCCTCCAGCTCCCCTCTCCCCCCCTGCCCCCCCCCCCTCCCCCCCCCCCCCGGCCCTGAATCAGGACCACTAACTTTATTCAGAAGGCACAATAACCTATTGTATGGTACAGTGTTCTGATTCTGTCTGTGGGGAGGAAAAAGAAAATCATTTTTATGGATTTCAGACGCATACTTTTGGAAGAAGACCTCTGGCATTTTCTTCACTTTAAAAATTCTTTCCCCATACAAGCTAGAGGACCTATGCATTCTACAGAATCTTTGAAAGATTATAGTATATTAAATATTTTCTTTGCCATTTTAATACCACTATTGAATGGATTAGATATGTTTATCCTATGCCACATGCATTAATTTAGCAGTCATTACATTGAAACATAAATATTTGAAGCTATAATATCCTGGTCTTGTTCCTGAATTGAAAAATGTGTAAGAACACACGTTAAATTTCTTGCCCATGCCTTTGTAAATGTTAGTTCGTTCACTGATACAAGTTGATGCATTTTTTTTTTTTTTTAAACACTTTGGTTCAGCTATCCATCTTTTTAATTGCCTTCCTTGCTGTGTTCTTCACCTGTGAACTTAATCAGGTCGAGTTAACTCTCCCCGCTCACATCCCCCCCCCCCACCCCCAAATCTTCCACAAAAGGAACACTGTAAAGTGGTGGATGCCTAGGATATGAGAACCATATACCGCTTTGCTTCTAAATAAAAAAGTGGTGGTGATATTTCTACTAAGCTCAAAATACTTTAAATCAGTAATAAGTAGACACAAATACTTACTTTTACAGGTTTCATTAATTAGAACCTCAGAGTATTTTTTTCATGCTGAGGTAACTGGCCAGCCAGGAGAAGGAACCCAGAAAAATTACTTTGAAAACATTAAAGATACTTACCGTTTCTTATAATAAAGATTAATATGAAAGAAACACAGTAACATTTAGTTATGAGACAACTTAGAATTACTCAGAGTAACCACAAAAATTGTGTTGACTTCTGCTTCATGAAAATTAGAGGAAAGAAGTTTCCTTGACAGATAATAGGAAGATGATGGAGCATAGTTTGGGGGCCTTTGGAAGTAGATACACTAGGAATAAAAGCTAACCGACTGTGATCCTTATAGAGTAGAAATATGGCTATTTATTCAATACAACAGTTTAAGGATTCAAAAGATATGCTTTTTATGCAATTGAATTGTGGGAAAAATGTTTTTGAAAATGAAACTTTGAAATAAAACTTTTTTTGAGCATCTGAAATGATTGACGTTATTGATAACATTGTCTGTTTTACCAATCAGAAGAGTAAAACCACACCTTGTATTTGGAAATAGAAAAATAAATTTGCACAATTTCCTCTGTGGGTTTTTTTTTTTTTTGGTTTTTGTAATCCAGTGTTAGGAACAACTGAAAGTGATTTGTATACTTTAATCTATACTATACTTTGAAGGATATAGCACTTATCCTACTGTTGCCATAGTGAATGCCATCTTTTTATCAAAATCTTTTTCTGTCAGAAGGATCAGAAATGCAATTATTAGTTAAACTCTTTCTTCTCAGATGAGCTGACTTTGCATTTTGTTAAAGTCAATTTCTTTCTATGAATATTGACTGCTGGGCTAAGTGAAATCTTGTGCAGTTTTTGTTTTGATGCATTTTATCGATGTGAATACTGGAATTATGAATTTAAAATAGCATACCAGCAATATATGGGCTGTGATTCTGATGAGAAGTATTTCTGTGTTCCAAACTTTCAAATTCTGAGCTAAGCTATGGATAAATTCATGATTGCCAATTTAATTTCTTAAAACCTTTTTATGACTGCAAAGAATAAAAATTATAAGCATTCTTTATAAATAAAAAAAATGGGCTAGATGGTAGTTCATAATATGGGAAATAAGGCATTGTTGTATCTGGAAAGTGTTCTAAATTCTACTCAGATAATGAAAAATTCTTAAAGAATTTTGTATGAATACCTGTTGGGTTGAAGAATTTTTATAGTGGTGACTGAGTGCCATGAAGTTAATGCTTACAATCCAGATTGCTGTAGTTTACACTTCTCTCTGTTTCAGACCTGGTGTGCACTATTTGTACTAAGCACGCCACAGAGTGAATTATCCAAAGTCCATTGATTTTAATGTGTTTTGGTTTGTAAACAAAATTATAGTAATTTCTTGCACATTTTTGAAAAATAATTGTATAAGGATTTATGTATCTGCTTCTGGATACGGTGTGTAAATAAAAATTTCATTCACAAAAAGATTTGTGGAGTGTTCTATACCGTAATGATCTAAAACAAAAAATATGAAAGACATTGTAAAATTTGGACATCTGACTTAAACATTTAACTTTTAATGGTTACTGGTTTATATTTTTATATTTTTTTACTGTTCTATATTGTTTAACTTGTTAGTTGACTTTTCATAGTATTTCTGTATATTGATTATATTAAATCATACTTTTGAAAGCAAGAAAAAAATTGCCAGAACATAACTGGAATATATTTTTTAAAAGGTCTGCGTATATACTGTAAGCTAACTTTTTGATAATTATTTGTTGGTTTTTTTCCCTTAAAAAAAAAATAGATTGTAACAAAAGTCTCCATTTCATCTAGATGTACGTCAAAGGTAACACACCATCTCTTGTCTTCCAAGTAAGGAAATAGTTCTTACTTAGTTGCAAAGTTAAAAAAAGAACACCACCACCACAGTGTCGATCTCCATATATTCACTGGATGCTGTCCATTTGCTTTAAAAAGGGAGTGACATTTTAAACCCTGGGAAATTACACAAATAAATGAGAAAATCGAGGATAAACAATTTGTTACAAAACATATGTACAATTGTTCACATGTTTTTGTGTAGTTGGAACTTAGAGTCACTATTCAAATTCAGTGAAATACTACCAGCTCCTTAGGTCTTGTTTATAACTGATTTGATTTTGTTGGCTTTTTTTTAGTTTTTATTTTTTAAACAAACAAACCCCCAACCTTGGTAGAAAGTAACTCTTCTTCGTATTGTCTGCAGCTGGTAAGTTACAGAATACATAGAAAAGTACTTAAGTCCTAAAACACTAACCAGAAATAATTCATAGTTTTTGCCACTTAAGAGGAAACTGCCTTCTCCTATTTTGTACTGCTGGGGCTGGTATGGTGGTGTCCCCCAGCACACAGGGGATTTTGCTGGGGTTTTGTTAGTAAGTCTGCGTGATGCTCTGCTCTGTGTTTGTTCTACTTCAGAAAATTTGGGGAAAAATAAACTTGTGCTCAAATGTGTCTTTGGTAAGTGGCGAAAGGTGAGTAAGAGTTAATTTTACAGCCGCCTGTAAAATTAGCACAATCCAGGTGGGGTTGAAATGTTTATAGTCAAGATGCCTGTAATGCTAGTTATTCCTACCTCCTATTCAATCAGCTTCACAGCTGTGAGAGTGGAAGAGAAATTCTAAGACGCTGCCAGATACCGAAAGCTTGCTGTATGCCTGATAACATAACCCTTGTACCAAGGCAGGGCTTGGCATTGAGCATGTGTGTGAATTAAGTCATCCTCTGCAATTAAGACCTCAACGATTAGAAAGCTGTAAGATCTAGTAGAAATCCATAATATTTTGAAGCAAAGTTTGATCACAGCACTCCAGCACATGCGATTTGCCTGCAGTGTGCTTTGCTTTTTTTTTTTTTTCTTTTTTTTTTCTTTTTCAAAGGCTGAGGTTTAGCAGAGCATTTTAGCATTCCGTGTGGCATTAGCATGCACGTCTGTGACTTTCCTGGTAAGGCAATACCTACTCTTTTCTGTCAAAGCCATGTAAAGTACGAATAGGATGTTGTAGGGAGTGGAGGCAATGGTTATTTGTTTGGTTTTGGGAAGTAACTCAGAAATAAGAGGTGTTCTGCCTCCTGAGACAGGAGGCTGTGATTCTTTCAAGCCAGCTTGCCGCATGCTTTGGTAAGCTACTGAGTCTCTCAAAGTGCGAACTTTGAAGATGGTACTGCTGAGGGTTGTAGGCAGGGCACCAGCCCTCAGGAAACAGGCTTAAAAAGGAAAGGAATCTTTCCTTGTGTAGAATGAGGAAGGAAAGATAAACAAGATGCTTGATGTTTCACTTTTGGTGGGTGAGAATTAAGTATTTTGGATGCAGATGGTGCAGGAATGTGTGATGGAATCTGGACTGCTCCTGACACTTGACAGCTCAAGTGCCATTAGAGCAGTCATGTGTGGAGGAAAGAGTCAACATACAGTGAAAGGAAGAGGAGCTGTAGCAAAGGTAATGCAAGGTTTGTAAAACTTAGGAACACCTGTATCTGATGTTAAATGTGTGTTGTCTCATCTGTTCTTCAAAATTTCCAATTTCCTTTAATTTGCAAAACTGTTCAGCTGCAGTTCCAGTTTGCATGGCTGTGAACAGGGCATTGTGTTCTCAGCTGAGCCTGCCACAGTAAGAAGGGCAGCTTTTAAAAGGAATCCCTGTTGGTTCCAGCTATTTAAATGGGAAATGTTGCTCAAGTAGATGAAGTAATTCAAATGTATTTTCCCAAATTATTCATGAAATGGCTAGGTCATCTATCATCGCGTGATCAACTTCACATCTATTTCTTAATGATACGTGTTGTCTTTTCAGTTATACACCTTTCAAATAAGAAAGGAAGGAAAACACTGCTTGAATTTCTCAGACTGTCACTGGATGCTTCTGTGTTTGACCACATCGCATCAACCAAGGGGGTATCTGGGCTGAAGAGATTTTTGGCAGTGTTGTGTTCCCACAGAACATTCCCCCACACACACCTTTTTCTTTGCCCCAGCCCTCTGCTTCCATCAGGAGACAGCAGCTGTCTTGTTCGGTTTCTGATGGAATTGTTTGGATTTTCAAAAGATTTTCTCTGTCTGCCGCTGCATATTCAGATTTCCACTGAAACGTGTGCTTTATATTTTCTTTCAGAGCACCTTTCTTCCCTGGTTGTCTGCCGTGTATCACTGAGAAGAAAATAAAACAAATGTGAGTGTTCTAATAGTCTTCCAACCTGTTCTTTTCTGAAGTGAAATTGTTTCTGGTTTAAACACTCCCATTTTGAGTTAATGGAAAAGTTACCTGAACTATTTTGCGCGAGTAGTATCTTGCAGTCAGTCTTAGGATGCTGAAAACTCTAAAAGTGTAATCTTCAAGACTTTATTATTGCACAATAACTTGAAGAGACTCAATAGTTCTTATGAATGTAAAGTTTGGAAAATGTTTAGGTTGGAAAAATCAAGTCTGTGAAATTAATCTCATTATCTTTTTATACTTTTTAAACTCCTGTGTGGGGGCACCAGCAAAATGAAAATTCTTCCTGTTGAGGCGTCATACCTTGTCATGGTGAAAACTTCTGCTGAGCTCTGCTGAATGGAGAAGGTGTTAGGGAAATTCCCAAATCTCAGGCAGAAGAATATAACTCTTGTCATTCCTGAAAACGGAAGAGGGGTTGGCTTGCAGGGTAGGTGGCACGGCAGGTGCCACTCCTGGTGTGTTTTCTGCCTGCATTGAGAGAGTCAGTGGGTGATAGGACCTCTCATGAGTTCCTTTTTAGCTTTTGACATCTTTTCCAGATCTTGCCACCAATGACAGTATGCTGGTGGCTAGGATTGTTTGAGAAACTCCTGTCTTTCTAGGCTGTATTGAAAGTAAAAGGTACCAAAGTGCAAGGTCCATGGTAGACTTGCTCTTTTTTGTTACTCATCTGTGACAGTCAATGACTGATTGCAAGTTTTCTAACTTCCCCTTACGTTTTCTTTTTCTTCATGTATTTTTTCAGTTTCGTCTGATGAAATTCATCTGGATAAATCCAGATCAAAGAAGTGATAGAAGGATGGAAATTGTTATTATTGGTGTATTTTCAGTGGGAATTTTTTTTTTATCTAATTACAAGTAGTTACATAAAATTTAATATTGACTTTGTTAACATCTTCACACCAGTTAAATGTTAGGGTGTGTGTATTGAAAAAATCATTTACTTTTGTGGGTTAATATAATGTGGAAAGTGAAGATAACCTCACCATCATCTACTGGTATGTAATTTACTGTATATCCAAGTTTCATATGAAGATAATACTTGGAATGAAAGTCATAGCCTCTCATAATTAGATCATTACCTTTTCTCCAATTAACAGTGGTATTTGGGAAAAAGTTACTTAAATTCTATTTTTCTTCAACCAGTTAATTTTTGAAAGCATTTCCTTTACATGAGGAAAAAAAAACAACCAACCAACCAACCCACTCAAAACACCTAAAAAACCCCTAATAATTTTGGCACTGTCGAACCTTCAAATGAACATTGACCTAAAATTTTCAAGTGTAATTAAGTGAAATCCTGGAACAGTTTTCTATGGGTAGTGAAGAGGCAGAACGTTGAACTGAAAAGCTTTTGTTTCAGAAACAGTATCTGCTGTCATAATAATAAAAGTCTACTTTCTGTCTAAAAATCCAGTAATATATGAATTTAGTATATTGTTTTATTCTAATATAATAAAAAGGCTTTCCAACTGCAATGCAATGCAAGAATAAATATTACTTTGATGTTGTCTGACTGAACTGCTGAGACGTGATGTAGAAACTTCTATCATGGTTAATATCATACATAGTTCAATGGCAAAAAATGCCTGTCTGAAGAAAATAAAATAATCCCTGTCTCCAACTACCCCAAAATCCCAAATCCTTCCTTTTATACATGACCGCCATGTACAACTGTGAATGTAAAAGGTTTTTATAAGAACTGCAATAAAATAATCAGCATTTAAGATTTGTTCAAGTATAGCTAATCTTGTTCAGTGGCATATATTAAGTGCAAATAAATCTGTGCTCAAGATAAATTGTTCTAGGGCATAGCTGTTTAATACAGACACGACAGGTGATATGGAAATATAAAAATAATTTGTAATGAATTTGAGAAGGGCATACAACATACATAAAATTTGCTTCAATTAACTTTCCAGTGAATTTGTTATCCTTCCAAGAACCAGTTACAATAGTCAACAGAGACTAATTGTTTGATAAGTTATGGCTCCTAATTAATACTCAAATAATTTGGTTAATTTATATAAATCAAATTACAATGCATCAGAATTAAACTTGTGGTGGCGTCTAAGAGGGTTGTGTTTGTGTTTTGGTTTTGTGGAGGTGGGGATTGAATTTTCTCCAGTGTTGTCCACTCTACTGCTCCAGAAGTGTGAAAGTTAGTGTTTTCACAGGCTGAGTTAGGAAATTGATGTTCAGTTTTGTAGAGATTTGATTTTTTAGAATTTTAGGTAGTGTGTTCAGTCATTGGCATGATATTGTGCTTGTAAAACTGTCAATATTTTGTAGTATAGAATATGTGATGTACAATGCAATGCAAGGGAACAAAATAAATACAAAAATAATAGCTATGAGCTCCTGGGAGACGGTAGAAATCGTTTTATAATTTGCTTTTAAAAAAGTCATTTTACTGTTACATATTTTTGCTTTATGCCATAAAATATAGTTTTTAAATGTAAGGAAATTACTTGAAGAGTAACAGTGTTTTAAAAATTGTGATTTCCTTTTAAAAAACTAGTAATTATGCTTTATGATGCTGACACTTGTTCACATGCACACCTACATCGGGACATATGAGTGTGTAGAGGTGGCAGTTCTCTTAGCACTGTAACTCTTAGTTCTGACACTTCTCCCCCTGCTTGCTTTACCCAGCCTGATCATTTACAGCTCAAACTCTCCTGAAGATTTAATCACTCATTTTGGTGTCATTTTTCCCAGCTGCCCTTAGAGCATCGCTGATGTGACTGCTGTATGGGATATTCATATTAAAACCTGCAGTGTTACTTAAGGATAAACTCTATCCCTTCATATTGAAGAGGGAGAAAGGAAATAAGAGTATGAACATCGTTCAGTTGTCATTTGTGGCATCGGGATTCATACAGCCATGTGAAGGGCTCTGGGTTAAATCTTTGCCTGCTTTCAGCAATGTAGTAATGGTTGTTGCCTGACAACTTGAAGTAAGTTATTCTAAAGTTAAAGAGAGCAGATAAAGTATTTGTTTCTAGAAGTCTCTGTAGAAATCTTCCACATACGTATTAGTGCTTGAGGCTTTTCATGATTTAAGGCAGGCATTCTCAGGAGTTGTCATAACAAGAATAAGAATAATATGGCAGAGAAATGAGCCTCCATTTATAGCCGATGCTGGTCATCTGGCTTTGCCTGCCCTGAGTATGACCTGCAACTAACTACTCAGGGTCGCCACAAGCAGCTCACCATTGAAGTAACATGTTGCTGTCCAGGGGCAATGAAGTTATTTCACGTAGCCAATTTACCAAGTGTGAACTGGGATCAATGATTCATTGTCTTTCCCAAAAGAAGATCTGGAGAGGGCGGAAGTGAAAGCAGGAGGAACAGGTTCAAAAGCAGGAAGAGGAGGAGGTGCTTTGTATAGCCCATCTTGAGGTGTGAAGCTCCTTTTCACAGATGTTTTAGATGCTAAGAATGTACACAAGAACATGGTAAGTTCATGTGTTAAAAATACTTGTAGTCTGCTAAATGCAGAGGTGGTGCAGGATGGCAAGGAGGGCATCTGAAGGGCAGATTGTTTACTATTTTCCTATTCTGGTCATATTCCAGATTGGGTTCTAATGGGACAAACATGATACTGAGCTGTGAGGGTCTGGTCTGACTCTATGTTTGTACTTACATTTTTACATTGGGTGAGAAATTGTAAATCTTGAAATCCTGTCTAACAGTTCTTGTTTCTTTATCTTGGGGCCAGTAGGAATTTTAAGTAGGAATTTTAAGGATGAGTACATTCTTGATCATTGTGGAAAGTGTTACTTTTTTTTTTTTTAAAGGAAACATTAAACAGAACAGTAAATGATTTGGCATTTGCAAGGCAAAGGATTGCTCCCAGCTGGAGCACCTAACAAATTTTTCATGAAGCTCTTCTGTACTTTTTTTAGTTTAAAGCCAGTGTTAAAATTAATTCAAGATCTACTTCAAATTCATTCTAGCACTGAAAGGTTTGAAAAACATATCACAGAGAGAGATATTTGTATTTGAACCAACTTTAAATCTGTGTAGTATAAATACTTCAGCATGTAAGAAGAGCAAATCTAAAATTGTCTTCCCTGATGCTTGCCAAATCAGTGCTTCCATGAGCATATTTAAGTGCTCAGAAAATGACAGAAATCTCTGTGTACCAGTTTGTATCAGAAAAAAATCTGACCGGTTTGTCCTTATAAATGATTGGAAGCATACTGACATATTTATTTCATGTTGTATTGTAACTTACATTGTAGGTTGGTTGGTTTGGTTTAAGTTGCAAAGGTGATGAAATAACTAGGAGAAATGAAGAAAAAAGTGGGTGAAATGAGAAAATTGTTCATCTTTCTGTTTTTGTATGCAAGTAAAAAAGAAGAAATTTCTGTAAAGGGATTGGAGGCATCTTGGGCAAAGATGACTATTAACACTGCCTTGCAGGGGTTTTGCCTTTTTTGTGTGTGTTTGTGGCTGAGTTTGATCGTACTACCCATGTAAATAATGTCTAAGCTTCATAATTTGGTGCCTGTATATCTGTTCTTCTCTGAGGCATTTTGTAGCTTGCTTCTGGAGATTTTTCTGAGATTATATTTTGAAAGACAGAAGCAGGGAGTTTTTGTGTGTGGTGGTGGTTTGATTTTTTTTTTTTTTTTCCCCTTTAGTTTTCTTTTAAAGATTACATTGCTGTAGGAGAAAAATAGTGAAGTCTAATTTTTATGTCCTGGATAGTCTTGGAAAGATCAAATACTCAGCTAATGAATGGATTAGTGCTTTTTCTCATTGCTTTATGAGTCTGATATTTCCCAGTGGAAATATATAAATAGATTTTGATAACGAACAAAGGGAAGATGTGTTTTATTCCAAAAGCACTAATGCTGAAGGGCATGTCAAATACTGTAAGATTTTTTTCTCTAGGAGAGAAACTGAAAACCACCAAGGATTTTGACCAAAGATTTTTTTTTAAATGGTGGGAAGTAATTAAAAGAAGTCACTGCATAATGAGTGATTTCCTAACTCTAAAAGTGTATTAGAAGGATCTGAAACACTGGGAGGTATAAGAGAACTTGGGGCCTCCTGCATGTAGAACTATAAATGCTTATGCATCATCTGTTCTCTTTCAATGATGAAATTGAAAATATTTCATATTTGGAACTGAGCCTGTCAAGAGTATTATAAGAAAAATAAATTGGGTATCTTTGTATAGTAAAAGAAGGATTTTTTTCCTTTTTGCTTTACTCTTAAATTCTAATTCAAGAGGGCAGATATTGTGATAATGTGGCAATCAGTTAAGATTCTTGCCTTTCTCTAGGGATCTGTTGGGAACAGATGCTTATTCTTTTGACAGGAGTTGACAGTGTTTGTTTTGGGGGGCTGGGGAAATAAAGGGGGAAAAAAAAGAATCAACATGAATTTTTTCTCCTTTGCAGACCTTTTACATGTTTGAAGTATTAGACTTGAAAAGATACATACTTTAAATAATCATTATGCAGTTGACATGTGGCTTGGGAGGATGACAAGAGCTAAACCCCTTCATGTAGAGTTTATATGTTATTAAAATCTATCATCTATCCTTAGTAGTGAGTAAGATAGTATGTTATTATTTCCTTATATGTTCTTAATAGTAACGCGTACTTTATTTTGGAACTGTATCTTAAAACCTTTTGAGCCAACCTGAAACTTTTCCATGCCTCACACACTGAACCAACTTGCATTTTTCCAGATTTCTTCTTTTCTTAGGTACATGGCAATATCAATTCAGACAATATTTTATTACCTCATAAAATACTTTGACTTGTTATTGTATGTCACACAATTCTCTTAAATGCAGTTATTTGCAGGCATAAAGCATGAAAGTTTAAAAATCAGGACAGAAAAAGGAACTAATTTTCTTCACTTTAAAGGACCAGCATCCTATTTTTCTCTCAGCTTCCAAGAAAGATGAGAAATAGTGGGTCTCTGTTGTCTAGCAGAGATAAGCAGCTACTTATGCCTTTCCTTTATTATTTCTTATTTTTATTAAATTCTTATATTTATTATTTCTACATCCTGTCACTTGGCGGTTGTACAAGAGGAGAAAAACTGTGGTGAATCTCACTCTTTCTGTGCAAAAAAATGGTTGTGTGGCACAACGAAGGATCTACTGGGAGGAAGGAGAGAAGGGCCTCTTCTTGATAGGACCAAAATTTACTTCAAGTTATCTGTAGTAAAAAAACCCAACAGCCCTTAAAGTGATGAGGTTTAACTATTTTTCTCTATATTCTGTATCAGTTTTTAATTCTTGATGCTAATTTTGGCTGAGCTGAGATGTATGTGACCTTGCACAAGTTGTTTAATTTCTGTTAGTGTCAGTAAACTTGGCAGAACAACTGGACAAGAGCAGAAGATCACTGGATAAAACAGATGGGAGAGGAAAACAAACTTTACACAAAGCACTATGCTTTGAGGTGAGTACTTTGAGGGGAAGGGATGAAGCAAGCAATAGACTGGATACAGACTGCAAGGAGATCACCTAACCTCCTTCCTCGGGTTGTTAATCTACGCAAAGGAATAATCCCATGGAGTTCTTTATCTGTCCATTTCTGCGCATATAGTGGTGCACATATATATGACTAAGAGAGAACACGAAGAATTTCAGACAGTTCAAAGGAGCGTTTAAGGTCTTGTGAATGCATTTGTGAACTACTCTCATGTCATCACAAGCAACATGGTAACATGTAGACAAATGATTACTTTGTATGGAAATTTGTATAATCCTGTACGTATATGAATAAACAACTTGAAAGCATAATATGGATCAGTAAAATAGAGTGCATTTCTGCATTGCTTGTATTAATGAGAGATTACTTGGAATTAGATGAATGGACTAATTTCATGTTTGGTTCCATGCTCCAAATGATCTCTGTTTTGTCAGGTAGACTCAGGGCAAGAAACTGCATTTGGAGAGGGAAGCTGGGTAGCTTCCTACCGAAGTTAAAAGTATTGGCTAAATTATATGAAATGCACATTACTTAAAAGATGATTCCCAGAGCTCTGAAAATGAGTGGAGCTTTTTCTGGTTTTCCTTGTAAACTAAATTAACCAATAGTATCTTCTGGGCCTGTGTTTCATGTTCTAACTAAGAAAAAAAAAAAGTGTATTAATGAATTCATGTTCTATGACCACAGCATACTCTTATTCTTTTGCGTTATGTAATTTTATAGCTACTTAATTTGAACCATAAATGTAGACAAGCAGTTCCACTTGACCTTTCTGGCTAGAAAATCAGGAGCAATTCACATAATGACAAATGTTGTTACTAAAAACTACAACTGGCTTTAGCAAGCCAATATAAGCTGCCAAACACTGATGAGACACTGCAGAGTTCAGAGGCTGCTGTTAGTCAAGATTTTGGGGCAATTACACTTCTGTGGATGTTGATAGTAGCTCATCTGTATGTTCTGCTCGAGGGAGAAATTTGTTCAGTATGGACATCGAACTGTAATGGAGATTTTGCTAGGAAATTAATCAAGCCAAATTGGTTTGCCAACCAAACAGAAGTGCTAATTTGTCAGAGGGTATAAGAAACTTCTTGTGTCTGTGTTCTGAGAGGGTGGGGTGGTTTTTTTTTGGTGGTGGTCTGTTTTTAAGTAACATTCCCAGACTGGTTGATACTGACTTGTTTTAGGAAACTTGGATTTACTGAGAAATTTAAATATCAAATTACCCTTTTTTTCATGTTGCTGGGCTTACTTGTCTCTTAGAGAAGTCAGTGCTGACAGAATTTAAGTAGATTGCTAAATATTTTAGTGGTGATCCGAAGGTGAAAAGAAAAGCAATAAAGAACACACTTACTTGTGTGTTTTAAAGTATGAAAATTATGTCTATCATTTTAGCTTTTCCTGTTTGTCGAACAGAAAAAATAAGTAGTATCCTAAAACCAAATAATTAAAACTTCACGGTACAATCTATTTTATTTTTATTATGTAATTTAGCAGCTGGAATAGTTCTGTCATCAAAGGAGGCAGTACCATACGGGCAGGTATTTTAAAAGATTATCAGATCTCTATTGATCAGTAAATACGTGGAATCATTCTTCCAATTTGGAATTAAACTATTAATGCAAAGCTGCTGCTCTCCCAAAGATGTCAGTCATCTGTGTAGCTGTGGAGGGCTCTATTTGGCCTTTGTAGTGTACCAAGACAAATCTCTGTTCAACAACATGGCAATGCTTTTTTATTTATCTATTTGTTTATTCTATTTAATAAAACACAAATGCTGATTCCACACATTAGGATGTTAAAAATATCTTTTAAAAGGAAAACCTTTCAACCAACCTTGGGTCTTCTGTTGAGGAAGGTAGGTAAGTATTTAAAATCAATTTTAAAAGTATGCTAATCATTAACTGTTGCCTGCTGAGAAGCTGGTTTCCACTACTGATACTTGAGGTTTGGTGCAGCTAATACCCAGGGGTATCCCTGAAACACCAACAAGAGGTTTGGACAGGATTCTCCAATGAAGAACAGGTGCTGTTCTGGTGTATCTATCTCCTCCTTTCACTTCTGAAACCATCTTTTGACCCAAAGTCTTGAAATTAATTGCTATAAAAGGTTATTGTCAGGTGAATGCATATTTGTATCATCATCATTTTAATATAGTAAGGATTTTATGGGACAATCACTTCAATTTTAGTAATACTGCTATAATTTTAACATTTAAACGATTTGATTTAATAATCTTTGGCAAATACTGTAGAGCCTGAAAGCAGTATACAATTACCAATTAGTAGAAAGAGCAAAGCAAGAGTATCCATTTAAATATAAGGAAGCTCATAGCATTATAGAATAGTTTTGGTTGGAAGGAACCTTTATGGGTCATCTAGGTCAAGCCCCCCTGCAATGAGCAGGGACATTTTCAACTAGATCAGGTTGCTCAGAGCCCTGGCCAACCTGACCTTGAATGTTTCCAGGGACTGGGCATCTACCACCTCTCTGGGCAACCTGTGCCAGTGTCTCCCCACTCTCATTGTAAAAAAAGTTCTTCCTTGTATCTAGTCTGAATCTACCCTCTTTTAGTTTAAAACCATTACCCATTGACCTATTGCAACAGGCCCTGCTAAAAAGTTTGTCCTCATCTTTCTTACAAGCCTGCTTTAAGTATTGTAAGGCTGCAATAAAGCCTGCCTGGAGCCTTCTCTTCTCTAGGTTGAAGAACCCCAGCTTTCTCAGACTTGTTTGTAGGAGCGGTGTTCCATCCCTCTCATAATTTCTGTGGCCCTCCTCTGAATTCACTCCAATGGGTCCATGTCTTTCCTGTGCTGAGGGCTCCAGGATAGATGTATTTACTAGCATTACCAGATGTTGGTGATACATACTCAGTAAATTGCCATTTGTTATACTTCCTTGTGAGAATGTGACAGTGATACCTTCCCCATTTGACTTACGTTGTGGCTTTCAAATGAGCAATGTCAGGCATACTTCTTTACATTAGCAGTGATTCGAGTTTTCAGAAGGTTTAATATATACCCTTTTAGCTTTTCACGCCTGTGTGCTGTCCTGAGACTCATAAAGCAAGAGGCATTGATAGGTTCAGCATTTTGCTCATGTAACATGGAGAAATCTTTTAGAAGAGTGATTTATGGTGTTGCAGTGAAACAGTTCATAAAGGATAATGTCTTTCTACTTAGAATTCATGTGCTATTACATAGGACAGTCTTTGGCATTTTGAAGGAAAGTCAGCTGTGGTATCATCAATTTATAAAGGCTATTTGAATATAAGTTAGAGGGAAGCACTCCATCAAACATTTTATTTCTGGGAATGTTAGCTTCCCTGATAGTTAATTACTTATGGAGGATACCATTTGACAATTAACCATAGATTTGTGATTGTGGTGAGGAATGGTTGGAAGAGCAAATGAGAGACACAGTAACCTATACAGCATTTCTGTATGTGTAGAAGTAGTAATTTATTCAAGTAAAAGCTTTTAATTCGTCTGTGACGTATTAAGGTGACAAAAAATGGTACAGTTGAGACAGGCTTACCTAGTTTATTCCCACTTCAATATTCAGCAACAATAATAAGATTAGAATATATTTCTTGTTATCAGCTGATCTGATACTTCTCAATACACACAAGAATGAAAGCTATTATAGTGGTCCCCAGATATTCGAGTCTATTCCCATTCCCCTTTGATCTTCCACATTTTTTATTACTAATTCTGATCTAAATCTCAACTCAGTTCTTTGCATTCAGTTTAAGATGAGCCAAACCAGATTCTAATCATCAGCTTGACTGTTCCTTGATTTTGGGAGCTGCTCTGCCTGTGGCTTCTGCTCCTGCCCTGGTGAAAATGGGAAGTAAGCCAGTGCTTGCTGACACGCCAATAACACAAACAGTCCTCTCTGGGGAGAAACAATTTTTTTTACATTTTTTTTGAAAGTTCACAAACATACCTTAAAATAACATTTGAGGTACTACACTGGCATGGGCTGTGGAAGGAAGAGGAGTATCATCAGGCAAGAAGTCAGCTGAAGTGACAGCTAAGGATAATTTGTTATTTTTTTAATGACGTAAGTTCTTCATAGACCGCACAGAAGTAGAATAACAGGCTTAAGGACACACCTAAAGCTTTGTGAAGGGTAGTTGGGGCTAGTCCTGGTTAAGTGGTTGAAAAAGACAATATCTCTCTTGCTAAGTTAACTACAATGAAAAATCAGAGTAAAACTTCCTTTATATCAAAGAGGCAATTAACCCTGCCTCCTTTATCCTTTTTCCCTTAATTATTATCTTCTCTGGATGCTGACAGTACAAATCATGAGACTGATATTCTGACTATTGACTAGCATCATGTGGGAAAGATCTGGCAAATATGCAGCATAAACTTCTGTTTATTCTTAAATCGTCCCTATAAATTTTAGGGGAAAATGTGAAGTGTTCCAAATGTGACTGTATGCAAGTACCAAAAATCTGGGAGAAACAAACAGAAAGAAGGTAAGTTGACTCTGTTCTTTGTAAGAAAAGAATATTTTTATAGCTCAATGTAGCAGGCAAAAATAAAACATTTCAATATCATTATAAGTCATGGCACTAAAATGAAGAAGATTACAAAGTGGTTTATAATTACAGACAAGTATAAAGACTGTCTACAGTAGGTTGAGCTAGATCCACAATGAAAGCAACATTGCAGTACCTACTAGCCGGTGGCTGGGGCATTTACTGGTGACTTGTGGTGGAACCCGAATGAATTATTTATACTTATATATCTGTGTAAGCAAATAAGAACTGTTTAGCCCTTATTGTAGATGAATGTCAGAATTTTCATTTTCTGGTCATGTCTTGTATGTTCCATCCTAAAAACAGTCAGCTTTGTGTTACATCTCAGTTAAAGAACCAACAAGTGAAAATGTAGTTTTCTGACAATTTGGGGGTTCTCGGGTGTTCACTCCCATGTTGATCACATTTAAAAGCAACTAAATGCCTTTTAAGATGACATGCAAGTGTTTTTTCTCTCCTGATATCTAGGATACTGATTTGATCTATCACTATTTTGTGGAGAGATTTTTCATTTTTAGTAATTTTTAATCACTGGAATGTGGATATCTGTTCCTCATATATTAGGCCACTATCCGATGGCTAAACCCTGGAGAAATTAGTATCTCTGGTATCTACACTATAACAGAAATTGAAGTAATACATTTAGGAGGTGTAAAGTCCTTTTACAATGAGGCATCTCTGGGTTTAAAAATTTAGTTTTGATGAAACAATATAATTTTTCAGTGTTTAGAATTCAGGAAAGACTAATTTTGCTGAGATTCTTAATGTTTGTTGAATATTGACTATGTTTCCAGTAGTGGGTATGTCCCATGCGAGGAAAAGAAAATAATACCTGATAAAGTTACGTACTTACCACACAAAATAGTGACAGCCAGTCTGAGAACTACAGGAGTTGCACAGGCAGCCTTTGGGGACATCCTTTTAAGGTGGGCTATGAAGGTAGCACAGCAACTGTTTGACTTCACAGAATCACAGAATGGCCAGGGTTGGAAGGGACCTCTGGAGATCAGCCAGTCCAACCCCCTGCTAAAGCAGGGTCACCTACAGCAGGTTTCAGATGATCACATCCAGGCAGGTATTGAATGAGGGACTCCACACCCTCTCTGGGCAGCCTGTTCCAGTGCTCTGTCATCGACCAGGTAAAGAAGTTCTTCTCATTCATAAAGAACTGTCTGTGTTGCAGTTTGTGCCCATTGCCCCTTGTCCTGTCGCTGGGTGCCACTGAAAAGATCCTGGCCCTGTCCTTCTGACACTCGCCCTGAAGATATCTGTATGCATTGTAAGATCCCCTCTCAGTCTTCTCTTCCCCAGGCTGAATAGGCCCAGCTCTCTCAGCCTTTCCTCATAAGGGAGAAGCTCCAGTCCCCTAATGGTCTTCGTAGCCCTCTGCTAGGCTCTCTTCAGTAGTTCCCTGTCTCTCTCGAACTGGGCAGCCCAGAACTGGACAGAGCACTCCAGGTGCTGCCTCACCAGGGCAGAGCAGAGGGGCAGGATCACCTCTCTCCACCTCTGCTGGCCATGCTCCTCCTAATGCACCCCAGGATCCCATTCCCATGTCCTTCTCCACAGAGCTGCCTCCCAGCAGGTCAGCCCCAGCCTGTGCTGGTGCGTGGGGTTGTCCCTCCCCAGGTGCAATACCCTGCACTTGCCTTTGTTGAAGTTCATGCGGTTCCTCTCTGCCCAGCTCTCCAGCCTGTTCAGGTCTGGCTGAATGGCAGCGCAGCCGCCTGGTGTGTCAGCCACTCCTCCCAGGTTTGTACCATCAGCAAACTCGCTGAGGGCACACTCTGTCCCTTCATCCAGGTGTCACTGATGAATAAGTTGACCAGGACTGGACCCAGTACTGACCCCTGGGGAACACCGCAAGCTACAGGCCTCCAGCTGGACTCTGCGCCGCTGATCACAACCCGCTGAGCTCTGCCATCAGCCAGCTCTCGATCCACCCCACTGCTCGCTCATCTGACCCACGCTGCCTGAGCCGACCTGTGACGGCTATTATATACATATCTCCTGTTATTGGCGACATAAGAAGAATAGCAAATGTTTTTATGTAGCAGAAGTATTGCAGTTATGACAAACTGCATGCTTTATTTTTTGTTAGTAACTGCTGTGATATTTGGTGCTCTGCAAAGTGGCTTACTACTTTCAGTTACTTTCAGAGTTGCTTCTGTACCTGTGGTCACTGGATCTTGGGATCACGCTGGCCTTGTCTGTGCTACTAGGGGCATGTGGTACTACAGCTGTGAATTTCTTTAAACATAGTAAGAGATGTGAAATGACCTGAACGTGCAAGAATTTGCAGCATTGAGATCAAATCTATAAATGGCTTTGGGACGAAAAAGTTGATGCTTAGTTAGGATCACTGGGATGTGAGGGTCAGAGGAGATGAAGGCAGTGCTCTGCCACTGGTGTGCCTGTGAGCTTGAAAACCAAATCTCCTTTGAGAACTAATTGTAATTAACTCTCAGTTTTCAGGGTAATGGAGGATTTTGGTACCCAAGAGAAAAGCACAGATAATACAAATGTATGTAAATGAAGTTTAGAAAATACGGGGTCTGTGCAAAGCCCATGCAGTGCACTGCCACGAACGTAAAATTTTACTACTTCCAGTCCCAAGCTGATCTGTATTAACTTTAACCTGAATGACTGAGAATGTCTACTTCCAAAGATATAAACATGGGCAGACTTTCACTGTAGTAGGGTGGATCTAAGAGGCATTCTAAGATTTTTTTCAAACATGTGACACGATGACATTACTGGATGCCAAAAACCCCCCAAAATCCTGGAAGAATGTCCAGAGTCTTCAATATGGACAGAAGAAGAGGACACATCTGAGGAAACCCAAATAGGTACTAGTAGTTGGGTCTCTTCCAAATGAAAGAGAATCAATGAAATCTTAATGTATCCATGCCCACATAATTAAAAGCAGGATCTTGTCCAGGAGCTCAAAGGAAGTTAAACTGCTTGAAAACTCCAGTCCTGTGCTTTAGGGCACTTTTGGAGTCTTTAAGTTTTGAGCAAAACCTCTGTGCATGAAAATTAACACCTAAGTGCTCAGCAAAACTCAAATGAAGTTTCCTATTTTTTCTTCAACAAAAACTGATGCGGAACAATGCGGTAATTTCAGGTGCCCTCTAAGCAAAGAATTCATTTTCAAGTGCTGCCTTTTAAAGCCTATTGTGTTATGGATTAGTAAGCTTAAGTCTTGAATTACAAAATGAATCACTTATTAATTACTTCTGGGAAGCATGTTACACAGTTCCTGCTGAAATCATGTAGCCTTAAGACAAGAGATACTTATGCATCTGGTGATAAGCCCTGAGATAGTAGTTTTCCGTCAATGGCAAGTTTCCTGAAATCATGAGTGAATGGTAGCAAAACCTGGAACTTATTTTTGTAATTTAAAATATATATGTGATACCTACACGGCTAACCATTTGGTATGAATTTAGTTAAAGGCTGTTTTACTAAAGATGTTATTCTATTGCTCTGTTATTTTCTTCCCCTGCAATTACTCTTTAGAAATTTTACTTATATGAAGAAATATACAGCTCATAACCTGATATGCCTAATATCAAATCAGTGGAATTTCACAATAGTGCCCCTGATGGATTTTGCCATAGTAGCACTTTTGTATTTATATGGAAAGCTCAAATCCAACCTACCTCTTTGAACTTAAAAGTTTAGTAATAAGAGTAAAATTTTAAGGATTAGTGTCTCTGAAAAATTACCTCTTACAGTTTTCATCATTTACCTTAACATCATCTTTGCTGACATAAATTTGTGTAAAGGATGATACCTCAGCAGAGGGGCAAAAACTGAACAGTAAAAGAGTTCTGGATGTATTTTCAATAATTCAGAATCTGGCTTGTAGAAAAACAATCTGAAAAACACTGTGGCAGAGGAGAAGAATTTCAGAATATAAAAATACTTTATGTTGCTCTTCTCCAAATGAAAACTTTCATCATCTCATTTGAAACTTAGTTTGGTATTATTTTGAAAATAGGGTGAATAACATATTCAATGAAATGTTTGGGGAAGCGTTCTTTTTTCAGTCATCCTGAAATAATAAGGATGAACAGGCAGTTTTGGAGTTACGTGAAATTAAATGTAGTCATCAATAATATTAATTATGATGGTTACTGTTGTTATACAAATAACTGATATTTTCAGAAAGCCTATGTTTAATATATTAGGTTATCAAGAACGCAATTCAGAAATGGTGGTAACTTAATCTTACCACCTGTTCTTCAATGTCTTTGGATGACTCCAGATTTTTTCTTGTGCATTTTGTTTTGAGGGCTACTAACACAGAGGAAGTGTAACTGATGTAGTTGTGTCTCTCATATTTACTACATGTTTTTGTATATCTTTTATAAGTACTTCATGGCTGTATGCCATTTACAGGGACTCCCTTGGATATAATGGTCTTCATCTTATTTGCTGTATCTACTAATTTAGTGTTGTAGAGCTTACAAAGCGGTTGTCATAGATAACATATCTCTCTTAATATACATACATATATGATATGTTTTCTGGTTCTTCCATGCATTATTTTAAGTACTTGATATTTAGAGAACAGCTTATCTCATTTCAACTATTGGTTCTCTGTTTTTCAGATGCAAAAGAAAGTTTTAGAATCTCGTAGGACTCATGGGTGGTTTACGTACACGGTTCATTACTGCACCCTTTCTCAGTCATACTTGCATTTATAATGCAATGAAGTGAGTCACTGTCACTGAAAATGCAGTGATAGAGTAGTAACAGATCACTAATTCTGCAGCTTTCATGCCATTAAACTATGTGTAACTAAGCAGTGCAGAGAGTTAGGGGTGGAGTCGAATCTGGCACATATTCAGGAAAATGCATTTCCTTTTTCAAAGTGAAAGGTTGGGTGGCTTTACTTGTACTATTGGTGAGAGGATCCGCCTAGCTGATTGGAGCCCTGTAAGCCCCGCACCATCAGGGGAAGAGCTGGGGTGTGGAGGAAGTTGGTTTGGAGATTTGTCAATGCCTCGATCTAAATACTCTATGAAAGAAGTGACACAGTGCTTGACTAAGAAACAATGGTATCACTTTGCATTTTCCACTGTCTCAAACCCCTTGCAAATACCGTTAGACTTGTAAGCGTTCATTAATAAGAATAAATAGTATTTAATAATTGCAAAACATGCAGTGAAAGAAGTAATCCTATTTTCTATTCTTAATTCACTTTTTGAAATGAAATTCTCATGATAGCATTTTTAGATAGGTTTTAACAGAGTATATGGCTCAAAAGAGGCTCAGTTAACATTATGTAGGAAGTCTACTGTAAAACAGGGAACAGAACCCAGATTTCTTGTTTTGTGTGTCTGTTGTAACAAAACAATCCTCTGTCCTTCATACAACAAATGATTTGGTCCTACAGCCCATCAGTCTTTCATTATTTTTGAGATGGAGTCAGTGGTTTAACGATGCACAAGCGTGTCTCTGAAGTAAAGTGCAAGACTTTACCATAAATAAGGAACAGTTGCACCTAGGCATCATCTAGCTCCTCCTTAGGTGGCCTCTGTCCAGGGTCTTCTAAGACTGTTTTGTATAAAACATGCTTGTTTTCACTGTATACCCTTAGGATGTGGGTATTCATGGTGTTGTATCTCAGTTACTGATGCATCCCTTTTCCTGTGGTTGGTGTTGCCGCACCAGTGCTCACTCAGAACCCCACTGAAATGACAGTGCTGCTAGCATGCTATTTTGGGCTGAGGCAGCCATGCTTTTTACTACCAGGGCTGCATTATATGATACATATATATCCAATATAAACAATATACCTTCAGAAGTGGGTTTCAGCTGGGAGATGATAATGGCTTGCAGAAAGCTTCATTGCTTCAACTGTGGCTAGTTTTGTTGAATTAACGGTGTGGCATCATACGAATAACTAGTGAGGGTCTGATATTCTTTGCCAATTCATTCCCTCCCACAACTGGGAATTTGGACTCTCCAGCAGCTCCTGCCCTGGGACAGTCTGCTGCTGTCAGTGTTATAAACCATCAATGCAATCATATGCTTTCACAAGTCACAGTCAATGAAAGAGCTGTAATTGTCCATTTTTTTCATTTAGGCATGTCATTGTGGTCTCAGAGGGATCAATGGGGCAAAGTCCATCTGGTAGCTGCTTACTAGTTGTATCCTTTGGGGGTCAGTTCTAAGGCTGATTCTGTTCTGTAATATACTTTTAATGAACTGAATGATGAGACAGAGATAGGACATTTGCTGTGTACATGAGAAATTTCCTCTAGGTGTAAGAAATGTGTTTACTTTCAATCATGGGGGTGGCCAGACACTGGAACAAGTTGCCCAAAGCATCTGTGGAAGCTTCATTTTTCAGAGATTGAAAAGTCAACTAAACAAGAACATGTGCAACCTGCTTTAAGTGGACTGAACTTATTTTGAGTAGGGAGTTGATCTGTATGACTTTCAAAGGTCCCTTCCAACCTCAAGGACTCTGTGATTCCTCCTAGCTTTGTGTAGTTGGATCTCATAAACATTACTGTACCCATAGATTTGCAACAGGATGTTAGAAGCTGCTTATCCTGAGAGTTGTTGGGTTTGACCTTAAAAATGTAAGTTATACAGTGACTGAGCAATTATGACCATAGGGTATAGATATATTATCTGTAAAGATGTCACCCCCTTCATGGTTGTTTTAAACTGCAGTCCATACTACCAAAAAACAATAAAAATTCTGTTGTAGAGCTGATGGATGGCAGACGAGACCAATTCCATTTGTTTTCCTCCCTCCCTGATGTAAATTGGACTATATAAGTCTTCATTACAGGAGCTCCTATTTTTACAGTTATGACAACTTTCCTGCAAGGTTTCTCACACTGGTTTGATTCTTGTCCTGTTGAACTGATAAAGTTCTTCTATTCACTTTGGTGGATTTTCTTCCTGTCTCCACCCATTCATGCTTTTTGCTGCTGCCTTCTATAAATGACTGGCTCTGTGGTACTTACTCCAGGATGCTGTGGCTTTCCATCTTCATTTGTCATTTGCGTTCAACATTCATAAAGCAAAGTACACTTCAAATCTTACGGTTTAACACTTGCACCTGCCACTTGCTAATGTTCTGATTATGAATCACATATATTAAAAATGAATCGTTACATTTTTAGGTTTCTTCATTGTTTCAGAAATGTTTGATCTGTGTTATCACAGCAGACACAGCTCTGCTTTTACGAGACAGGAAGCAAGAAACATTAAACAAATGAGAGGGACAAAAGTAGCAGCTCCACTGAGGTAGCATTGCACTTTGCAGCAGAAACTACAAGATGGACTAACAGGTTCAGCATATTCATCAAATAGCTAATAGGTTTATGTCCCAAAGAGCTCCATTTTTAATCTGTGGCCCGAGTCCCCAGAGCATGACAGATCTGTCTGTAATAACTGGTGCGGTATATTCACAGGTATCTGAATCCAAATAGAAAACCCTTCTGTGAAAACATGTTCTAACTGTGCTCATGTAAGAGAGAATCAGAGACTGAGAGCAACCAATGGGAAAGTCTTTTGAAATTTTCATGGTTTATTGGTGACTTCCCCTATACTTGGCAAAATTCAGATCTCTTAATGAGCTATATTTAATATTGTCACAGTAAAATAAAACCAGGCTTAGGTTTGGTTAGGTGTTCTTGGCCTGTTGCTGTGGGCTTGTCTAGGCTGGGAGAATGATGTATAAACAAACGGTACGGAACAAGTTAATAAATACCATCTAGTTGAAAATTGTGCACTGATGTGTAAAAACATGCTGGCTTGAGGGTAGATGACCCCGGGACTCGCTGGCTAGAAGAAAACAGCACTAAAGCAGAAAGTCATACTTAAGTGTGTCACCACATTAAGTACAACCTATATTTACACCCGATAAGGGTAGAAAATGAAAGTAGAAAAGCTGAAAATCTGTTCAGTGTGGAAATGCAGCACTGCCCCAGAACCGTGTATAGGATTAGAAGGGTGTGTCCTTTCTTTGTTCTATTTTGCAAACCAGACAATACATTCAGTAATTCAATCTAATCAGACTTTCACAATCAGGTGCTGGCATAGAACTATAGCAAATGCTTCCTGAATCCTTAGCCAGTGACATTTATAGCAATTGGGAAAAAATATGACATGGTAACCCCTTCATTGCCTGCATTTCTCATGTAAGAAGCAGCAGTTCTGTGGGTGCTCTTTAGGCACTTTGGTCTGATAGGCTATTGTGATTTCTTATGGGAGAAGAAAAATTGCTACTTAAATTTTAACTTTTCTGTCAAGGTTACTCCACAGCCCCCCAGGAGCAGCTCTGCTCACACAGTAACCAAAGTACAGCCTGGTGAGGTCCACCCTAGGTCACTGTCAGTGCCCTTGGAATGTTCCTTCTTAATGTTCATGGGTAAGGGATCTTCCTTTGGGAGCCGTAAGGATATTTATTAGGCATTTGCAGGTACCTGCCCTGTCCTACTGTCAGCTGCAAATTAGTTCTCTAAATTGCATATAAACTAAGGATTTTAACAAGTGTATTGAAAAAAATTATCTGAGGATTCATGTGAGTTTTCTACACCTGCTAGAAATAACAGGCAATAATGCAACATCACAGCTCTCCAAAAGAGGCATAAAAATGCTATGGTACGGGCAGAGTCAAACTAATTAATTAATGAACATAAAGACTCGCATTGTAGAAAGTTCTAATAAACAATGTTAAAAATATCTCAAAATGCATATGCAAACTGCAAAGTGGAACAGCATTGATTGATTCACTAATATTCAGGAATGAAAAGAAAATTCATGTTTCAGTGAATGACAACTTCATAATATCTCTGCAAAAACAGATCAGAATAGTGACACAGTCCCTGTGCCGGAGCCTTTAAACAGTAGAAGTCAAATTTTTTCGTGACTGTGACATGAAAAAATTAATTTCAAAAAGCAAATTCTGGATGCAGCTATGTATGCATGCAAACTTAAAGCTTAAATTCACCTTCCTAGGAAGGTCTTTATTACCCTCAAACCACTCAGAGATGTAAATTTACTACAATTCCTTAGTACTGCTTCTCTTTTCCTGGGAGATTCCCAGTCCCAGCTGCTTTCCTCAACGCTTCTTTGATGATGGGAGCCAGTTAATGGTGAGAAACAGTATTCATGACCCTCTGCAATTAAAAAGATCTCAGGTTTCAGACATTAAATCTAAAATTCTTGCAGCAAAATGTGTGTGGGTGTGCAGCCTAGAGATTAAACGAAATAATTCTTGCCAGCTTCTGTTGAGTAAATTAAAGTAATAAATACATTTAATTAAATGAATATATTCAAGGAATTTAACTGCTTACAGAAACTGTATTAACAAAAGGAGGTTAAATTCATTATTAGAAATACTTCTATATTTTCTCATTACTCTCTTTAAAGGGTTACCAGGTATAAGGACCAAGAAAAGATTTGAGTTGATATTTCCAGTCCTTGACTGCTGGGAAAAACTCTCCATTCATTTCAAAATCCTTAAATCAGAAATTTATGCCTTTTTTTATTCTTAGTTGCATTTTTTCTTCATTTTCAGTTTCAGAAAAAGTCTGTGTTGGATGAGCGTCTAGTCTGTTTTTACCAGTGTAGCCATGGTACTAAAACTCTGCTTAAATGGTGGCCGAGAACCTTATTTCACACTTGAGAACACTCTTTATGTAACTGTGACTCTCTGGCTCTGGCAAGATAGAGCCACGAGTAATAAAATTATTCACATACTGCAAGTGTTTTTTATTCGCTTAAATCTCCAGATGTGATGGTTAAATAAGACACCTGAATTTGGGGTAAATTTAGCAAGTTGGAGAAGGGTGAAAGTTGTAGTGGAATAGGTATAATTTAGGTGTAGTATTCTGAAGCTGTCAGACAGTCAAGGTAAGAGTTCTTTGATTCAAAAATCAAAGAGCCCTTCTTACAAGACCATCACATATGAACAGTAGTTTGAGTGAAAAAGTCTATGTTCTAGGTAAGATACAGTGAATCTGTTGTGAAATTCCATGTATTTACAAGGTCTGGAAGCTGTTATTGGTAGAAGTTTTCCCACTGTTTCATTTTGCCTTCATTTCTGTTAGGATCTTTAGCTTTCACACATGATCTTTAATTCTTTTTCACCCTTTATTTTGAAACTCTGTCCCTAAAATATTCCTTAATTGTTTAGTTAGGCTCATATTAATAAGTTCAAGTAAAAACTTCTCATTATATATCTTAATTTTCTTGTTCTGGCAGACAGTCAGGGATTGTGCTCCCCACTTCAATAGGACTAACTAGAAACCTGATCCTAATCAGAAGGGTCTAAAAGTCCTTCTGAGACTGGGGCTACACACACATCTTGATTCCTTGTTCTCAGGAGAAGGAATTCAATTTCAAAATCTGGAGGGGTCTGTGGTGTGCAGGCATGACTGGGGAAACAGTCTACGTGTATGAACCTAAGTGTGGCCACCTATACCACATTGTTCACTGCTGAGGTCCCAGACAAGATTCTCTTGGGTTGGTTTTGGTTTTTGGTGTTCTCTTCTCTCTTCCCTTCCTTTTTCCTTTTTCCTGATTGTGTGGTTGGTTGTTTTTGTTTGTTTTTTTTTTTTTTTTTTTTTTTTTTGTTTTCTATGTTTGTTAGTTTTGGTTTGTTTTCGTTTTTCTTTTTAGTTTAGTGGGTTTTTTTTTTTGTTTGTTTGTTTTTTAAATAAACGGTGCTCTTTCAGGTATGCTAACTTGCTTTTCTCAAGATGTCTATTTTGCATGTCCCTCTCAGGCAGTTATGGATAATTTAGGTGGGCTGGATCAGGATGATGCTGTGGTTTGGAAATATTTTCAGTGATCTGGCTGCACCTGTGATGGAATTTATTGGTGGAAATCAAGCAGCTCATTTCTGGCTGTATTTTAGCTTACCAAGAAGAAAGGAATTGGAAGAAAGAAAGTCTTTCTCCTGAAAATTGCATTTGCCCTTCTTTGGAGACAGAATATTCTAAGAAAGAGGTTGAAGTCAATATGATATTTTGCTTAGCATGGCCTGAACTGTATGTCCTACCAGGTAAGGAGAATTATCCTTGCTGCCATGTTGCTCCCATATCACTGTTACAGATATATCCAGCCATAGAAGAAAGAATCAGGTACATTCATATGGATATGCATCCTGGAAACTAAATGATGTTACTGTTTAATACGACTGTACAATGAATTGTTATGTATCTAAAATAAAAGAGTCTGCTTTATTTTTGATTGAATTACAGAAAAAATATCACTTATGAGTCTGTTTCATCCTACAAATTTTAAAAAAGTCAAAGAACTAACAGAATATTGAATGAATGGAGACTTGCCTATCTGAGATTGAACAGAGATGTAAGTGGGAAAAACTGGCAGGCTAAAGGAAGCAGCCTAAAAAGATGGTGAATTACACTCTTCCTTAGACGGCTTATGTACGTATTGACAAACAGAATTATGCTAAAGCTATGTCTTTGGAAACCCTTTTTTTTTTTTTTTTTTTTTTTAAAATGGAATGAAGCAAAAGAAATTATGGTTATGATCAGGCCTACTACATATGGAGAAAATGTTTTCTCTTTTAATTTTGCATTTGCCCCCTATACATTCTCAAGAGTGGTACAGATGGGCATAGAGCATAAATTTTATACATGGTAATATATTGGAATGAAAAAAAAAAGAAGATTTGAGTTTCTGAATTTCCTCGTGTGTAGATATGTACAACTGCACTATTATATTGATGCTCAGTATGTAGTTTTACTGTTTCCAATGCAGATTATGCTGAAGAGATGCCAGCATTATTAACGTTGACATTATCAGTACTACTCCGCACAGCATGGCAAAACCCTGTATGTTTTTGTTTCTCTCCAGCGTCCCCTTCCCTTTTCCTCAACCCTGACTGCTGCCAGAGCAGCAGTGTAGAGGAGGAAGCTGTAGGGCTGTATCCCCCTTCATCTCTTCTTTGGCCAACACACTCCTATACTTTACCAAGAAAACCCTGGAGCAGGGTGGAGCAGAACTACAGCACATGTGGGGCCATTGGGAGCCTGCAAATCCCAGTATGGGACAGGGACAGTGCAAGGGACTGTGTCATGGTAAGAGGTTCAAAAACCTAGAGTGATAATGGAGACAATTTGTAGCTGTTGTAATACCTCCCTAATGGGGGCAAAATGGAAAGGGTAGGTTGGAAGAGGAGAGGAAAGAAAGACCTTTGTTGCCACCCACATCAGCTATGAAAAGGTGCATAAGGTATCATTATACTGTTCTGTTATCAGCATTATGAGAAATTCAGGTGTTGTTGCTCATCAGTACAACATCTTAGTTACAGGCTCTATGTTTAGTTTTGATGCACACATATAAATAAGAGTGAGTATGTGTATATGTATATTCTGTATCCTTCTGCATATAAGACATCTAAATTATGTAGCTTTGTTTTGAGCATCCTGAAACAATGCCTAAGTTATGAATAACAACTTCAACCACTGCTGAACTCCAGGCTGTGAATTCAATCAGTTCAATTGATTGTAGCCAAGAGAACCAGTCTGATACAAATCTATATGGTAGCTTTAGAAATGTGCAATATTTTGCATACAGCTCTAGAGCCTCAAGTTCTCTTTCCATAGTAAGTTACAAACATACAAGACAGACTAGCCCAATGTATACTGCCTGCCTTTCATCCTTAAAAGCAACTGTCAAGGAACTCCCAAAAGAGACTTTAGCTTCACAAGACTTATGGAACTGGACTCTTTCTACATACAGTAAAGTGGCCAGATATGAGATACTCGCAAGTGTGTGACTGTACCCCTCAGGATCTGACCTATAAAATATAAATGTCACATCCAAACCATATTGCAACAGGGAAGAGAAACGACTTTAATATTTTAAAAATACTTCATAGTGATTTCTATCCACTGCTATCAAATCACAATAAAAATGGCCAGAGCAAACTGTTTCCACACACCCAAACAATGCAGATCATATATATTCATATAACCCTCATACCAGTTGTTAATAAATCCTCCCTCCCTCTCTCTCCTTTTGCTAAGAAATTATTACTCCCATTTCAGCAGGTGGTGTACCAAGATGCTCAGTGTGGTACAAAGCTGTAAAGTCTAAACCACTACAGTGCTGCCTTTACCTGTTGCTGGAGGGGCTTGTATATAATTAGAACTTTGGCTACCTTCGATGTCTTGCATAATCTTAAAGTGCTGTTGCCTTGCTAATAATCTTATTTTGGCTTGTGTCTCACCACACCATTGTTTTCTTCTGCACACCCGCACTAGGCAGGAGAGCTAATCTGCAGGCCAGTTGTGAGCTCGGCTTTCAGTGTGCCATAAAATGCTCATTCAATTTCAGTGGACAGTTTTTGTGTTTGCAAGGTGAAAGCAATAATTTATAATTAGAAGTTTAAAGTTATTTTCTCTCCTCTTTTTAAGAAGCCATGGAAACACGTAAACCGGCCAAATCACGAGAATTTGCTAGTTCCAGCATCAGCTCAGCACTTCTCAGGACCTGGCTCCAAAGACTATAAACTCCAGTTGAAAACAGCATTGTAGCAGCAAAGATAAATGACTGTAATACTTTAAGATAAATGGGATATAGGTGGTGTTTTGGTTTGGTTTGTTCATTTGTTTTGTTTGTTTTTTTTTTTTTTAAATGCCAAGAAAAATATCTTAATGGTGAAACTGGAAAAAACCTCCCACTCTCTTTCACCAAGGAATAGCCTTTTAAAATTTTTGTCCTTTCCTGAACTCAACACAAATGCGCAAATTATAAAACCACACTGGTGATTAAACGGAAAGTATTTAGCATTTTGATACACATTTTACATCTTGATTCTTGTGGATGAATTTTCATGTTAACAGTAAAACAATATCTTAACTTTATCTCCTGCAGTTACATCGATTATTTAGGTTTTGACCTAATTTTAGTATTAAAGAGCTTCCAAAACTAAAACTGCCAGGAGAAATAAAGCTTACTTTTTCATTTTTTCCCCAAACTGTTTCTGCATTTTTCTTCCTCCTCTGTACATCCCACTCACCAAGATCCTAGAATTAACAGAAGACTTATTTTTCCAGATAACTACGTAAATGTAAATCAGAATTTATGAGCAGCAGTGCTAAATGCATTATATTATACCAGGGCTTAAGAAACTTCTGGGCTGTTATTTACATAAGATCTATTCTTGTAAATGTATAGACTATTGTAATAATTTTTGTTCAGGACTTCAATGACCAAATTTGACCAAATACCTCTGGCCTGTTGTCTTTTGGGATAAAGTTCTAATCTGAAACTGGAGTTTTTGTACAGAAAATAGTAAGACAAAGTGAAAAACAATGCCATCAGGTAAGAAAGTTCTGTTGGTTTACTATCAGCATCCCCTAGCGGTGATAACTTATTATTTTCCTATCAGATTTACACAGAAGAATTCGATAGATTTGTTTATATGAGTTATAAGATCAAGAAACTGGTGATGCCTTAAAAAAGACACAGTCTCTGGGAAAAGAAAATGTTTACAGATCTTGCCTGTTAAATTTTCAAAATTATTTTAGAGGTGAAAATGAGGAAGTGGACAACCCCCGCATTTTTTGAATTATGTATTTGGTTTGCTTAATGAATGTTGGTGGGGAAATTAAAATATAAAGATGGAAATTTAAAAACAGACTCGGTTTTGGTTCTCAGACATGAACGCCTTACTATTATTATTTGTTTTCATGACATTACAGCAGAAAGTTAAATACAAAAATGAGTTAAACTGAAAATCTGTGCCAAACGAACTTTTTCAAAGGTATGTTGATAACGTGCTGCTGTACATTTATATTTAATTTCATTTAAATTTTAGCATCATTACACATTTTAGACAGTAATGTCTAAACCAATTGGTAATTTAATCTTAATTTGTTAGATAGCACATAAAAGCACTTAAAAAAGACTTGAGTGATTCAGGAGGCTGAATTCCACCATTTTGCACTGTTATTCAGGCTTACTCTGCTGGACCTAGCTAATTTTGAATCAAAATGCATTTATGTTTGGAAAACAGACAGTAGAAACCTGCAAAATAATTTAGACAGTCCAAAATAAGAAAGTTAGTATGAATCTCGGTTTCTTTCATTTGACCAAAGGAAGATGTCAAGGACAAGAAAATGATTCTATTAATTGGAGGAAATGAAAATGAAGTTACAATACTTGGTCTCTATCGCTGCTTTGTATGCCATGTTACAGTTTGGCAAGGTCTATACAACCACCCATCTTCTCTCCACCAGAAGACCTGTGGTTATGTGTACCAGCTTTGATGGGTACTAAAGTAGCTGTTCACCTTGTGTGTTCCCTGACACATCCGATATTCATGTATGTGACTGTTTTGTAGACCCTACAGAGAGCTAGAGGCCTGTTTGGGAAGGACCACCCATCTGGGTGTCCTGTGAAGTCTCTGTGCCTGCCATATGATAAAGCTCAACACAGCAGGCCAGTGTCAGCAAGGGTGTACCCTGGGGTCTCATTATAGTCTCAGAGTTCTGCATTGCTCACCTCGTTTCATGCGCTTTCCTCCTCTGCTCTAAGCAAACTATTTTAAACAAATTACTGAGGTGATGGGTAGAGTTCAAATGGAGCTGCTGTATATGTTTCCAGACTAGTACAGAAGAGACTGAATTTGCAAAGGCTGTGTTTCTGGCTCTGTTTGGGACTCTGAATAGCTCCTACTTCTTTCCCCTTTGTTGACATCTCCTCTTTCCCATTTGTTGACGTCTCCTCTGGGGAGGAAATCTTCAGGTTTTGTCAGCTTCAGTATGGTGTGGCACACAAACCCTTCCTGACAATTTGGAGTTAGGCAAATGCCAACCCATTCTACTGACATCTATTTTACTTTTCTGAGTTAAGGTGGATTGACAACCTTATTGTGTGCTGTTGCCATTTATTTGAATATCTTTTAAAAAGGTTTTTATTTCCCTTTCTATTAGCAGTAGATCAAAACCTAAGGCAGTTGAGAAGGCATTTAAGGGTATGCATAACCAGTGTCAAATTGGAGACAGATGATACTGGAGAGCTGATGAAGAAAAGGAATGAGATGGGAAGGAGGAATTTGTATTACAATTTTGACAGGTGTCTTACCTGTTGGCTGACTAATACTGTGCAATCTACCTTTAAGACCTAAAAGACTGCTAGGCTTCGTATTTCTTTTACTTCACAGAGCATAAGGGAGACTAGTTTGCTTGTCACTTTTAGCATTCACTCACCCTTTACCGTCCCAGCACTCCCAGTCATTGTATTAGGAATGTGAGAAGGTACATCCCTGACCTTTCTTTTTAGTATGGTCTTGTGGTCCATGAATCTTCCTACCTGTTTTTGTGTGTGATGATACTATCTCCTTCTCCTGTCTTCCATAAGTTTAAGACACACTGGGTGAAGAAGTATTTTGTTTGTTTTCAGTCAGTTTCCTATTAGTGTTTCAACAAGCGCTACCTGGTTCTCTAATTGCAGGATTCGGTGAACAACATTTCTGTGCTCAGCTTTTCCATGGTTTTCATGGTTTTGTAAGGCCCCATACTGAAAAGACCCAACCTTTCTCAAGTCTCCTCATGAAGCATCTCTCTAGCTCCTTGATCATCTAGTTGCCCTTCTCTGTACCTTCTCTAACTCTATCTCCTTCCTCAGATGCAGAGACCAGAACTGGGCATAGCAGTCCCAGTGCAGGTATGCCAAAGTTTCTTAAAACAGCACAGTGATGGCTTCTGTCCAGATCTCAATACCTTTCTGTTGATGCCTAATATTTTATCGGCTTTTTTGGACTACAGCTGCACAATAATATCAGAGAACTGCAAGTGATGACTCTAAAATCCTTCTTAATTATAACTTCTTTTTTTTTTTTGAGTTTAGCACTGTGTATACAAACTTCAGGGTAGTTTTCCCTAACTGCAGCCTTCTCTGCTAGCTCATCTGCCACCTTCTTACCCACTTAGACAGTTTGTCAAGACTTTGGCATTCCTGGCCAATGACTTGACTTTTGACCACCTGGAAGAGTGGAATTGGTTGCAGGCTCACAGATTGCACAGTACAGTGTTTTCTTCAGATCACTGATAAAGAAGCTGAATGAAGATGTATCCAGTGTCAGTCCCTGGGGAATATGACTGCTGACTCTTCTTGATCCTGAAAAGTGTTCATTAAGCCTTGTATTTTGTTTCATATTGTTTAAGCTGTGAAAGATTTTTCCCCCCCTCCAGTCCTGTGGCAACTCTTTTCTTTAATAAGAAAAGGCTTTTTAAAAACCCAAACAAAGTATATCTGCTGGATTTCTTTAATCCAAGTGCCTATTGATACACTCAAAGATACACTCCAGAAGGCCAACGAGACATGGTTTCCCTGTGCAAAATCCATGTTGTCTTTCCCCAGAGACCGTTTATTTACATGCTTGTTGCTGTTTAGGAACAAAT
Organism: Falco peregrinus; assembly: GCF_023634155.1. Taxonomy (NCBI): domain Eukaryota; kingdom Metazoa; phylum Chordata; class Aves; order Falconiformes; family Falconidae; genus Falco; species Falco peregrinus. The sequence continues at coordinate 67,169,994 of NC_073723.1, forward strand.
GACAGTATGGAGGTTGAACGGATTTGGATACCAAAATGCCTTAATCAACTAGATGCAATTTCATGAGTTACATGACTTTCGTGAGTTTTGTGAGAGATGGTGCAGTTGAGAAGTCAGGGAGGTCAGTGCAGCAGTCCCAGCTGCACCATGCACAGTCCAGGACAGGGCCCTGGGTTTCTCTCTGATTCCCTCTCTGGATCCTCCCCACATACCCAAATAGATTCTCCCCTCATACAACACTGAGATGCCTCTCTACGTAACCTTGGGGTCTCTGCCCCAGGTACCATGAGTGACCCTGACCCCACTGGTTACTGGATCTGGAGGCAATACCCAGCTGGGATTGCCTGCTCAAATCCCCTCTGTGTTGTGCACCTGCCTGTGTCCACGGCCATGGCTGCTTGGGGCACAGTGGTGGCTGATTGCATGTGAAGTGCTTTGCAGTTCTGGTAACGGGGCTGCTCCCCACTACAGCAGGGCTAACTGGGGTTCGCATCCCACCACTGCTGTCAGCCAGGCCCAGCCATGCCAGCTGGCCCTTCATCTACGTACAGTCCTATAGCTGTTCATACAGGTCAGTTCCTTGCATTGCCATTTACCTGTCACACTCATACCAGTTTCAGTGCTGGAGGTGCTAGGGTCAATTATGGCATACTAGGGTCAATATTGGGGCTTAGGCAGAAGATACTGGTAACCGTTTATTGCTTGTCCTTTCCTTAGGCTGTTGTATCGTTATACTCCCACCACAATGCAAATTCTTCTCCTGGTCATTTTCCGGCAATTTGCAAGTGGTGAGCACATGTCGGCACTACACATCATACATAGATGAACTAAATTAAGTCCTGTGTTAAGCTCCCAGTCTAAGTCTGTAGTTGCAGCCAGGACTGCACTGCTCCCCTTGACACACTGACTGGCCCTGTGTTCTCCTGTTCTCCTGCGGCTCAGTTGTTTGCGATGGGTGCCTTCACATGATGAACTTACATGGGTCTTCATTGTATCTGTTGAGCTACCCGTTGCCATACCTCAGCTGCCCTGATGTGTTTACCACCTTTGCTATTTTCCATTGTTTTATCCATTCCCACACAGCCTTGCGGTTATCATTCAGGAATAGGTATAAACATGTCCTGTAGGCCACTTTTCCCCTTCATCCCCTTCTAACACTATCTGCATAGCTCTGGCATCTGCAAACTGACTGGCCACTTCTCTTCCTCTCAGTTTAGACATGCAGTGAGTGAGACGCTTCTGCAGTGCTGCTTTCCACAGCCTGTCCCCTTGGGAGCCTGCAGAAACTGTCAGCGAAAAGAATGTACTTTTGGTGATTATATGAGAGTCCCTCATAGGGTGGTGCTTTAGTAGCTGTGTTTTGGCCAGGGGTTTGGTTCACAGTTCTTCTTCCTTGAAACAACTAATAGTTTATTCTACTGGTGTGGGGTGTACTTTACTTCCCAGAACAATTCACTGTGCAATCAGTGCAGTCCAGTTGCTCCATGTAGGGGCAGTGGTGCAATGGCTGATTTCACTGTTCTCCAGATTGCTAGTGGAGTATTGGCAATCAGGGCACCAATGTAAGTGGTTGTACTGTCCCTAGTATTTCAGGTGCATAGGTGGTAAGCATCTCTTTCTCTTAGGAGATGGGATCAGATTTGCTGGGCCGATGCACCCAAACTGAGTGATAAGTATGGGAACTGTTATAGCAAAGAGACTATTTCCCACAGCTAGTTTAATTTTAATGTTGCAGAGGTTGGGGGTTTAAGTACTGGTCTTCATTTACTACAGCTGTAATAGTCCATCAAGTATTTCCTTCTTATCTTGCCAAAAAGGAAGGGGAAATATCAAGTTGCCCAGGAACAGAGAACTCTTGACACTGTGAATTTGACAGGTGTTGCTAGGAAAGAGTGGGCCAAGTTGGGAAAAGCAGCACACAAAAACACTAAGGCAGAAGGGTATCCCAAAATATGTCAGTTTATCACTCTTGATTACTTTTGATTGATGGTGGCTAAAAGAAGCTCTTAGCTGTGAGCAAGAAAGCTATCTCTTCTAGACTGATGTCTCCTATATTTATGAAGATAAGTTGTTGTAACTTTCTGAGGTGTGGGAGGGGAAAATCCAAATGCTGTTTCATTCAGTATCTAACACCAATTTCTCTTTTGAATTGAAATTATCTACAAGCTCTAAATTTTGTCTAGAAGTGTAGATTAAAGAAAGGTAGGAAATAAACTGAAAACAGCTGTTTCTCACTGAATGTTGTTTGTATCAGAATTAAGCATCAGATAGACAGAAGAAGAATAAAAAAGCTATTTCAGATAGGGCAGAACAGATAAAATACAAACCTTAACTGGAAAAACAAGAAGTTGTTTCTGGATTCCCTTTCCAAAGCATCTGAATTTAGGAAAATGGAAGTTGGTAGAAATTCAGTTAGTGGCATGGTGAAAGAGTACATGTCACTTCTAGGTGTTACCTGGTGTTTCAGTCTCTGCCATAGCCAAATGGCATCTAGACTTCTCAGCTATCATTCACAGGCAACTATGTAAAGAAAAAAAAAAAAAATCTGCATTACTCCTTATCATGAATATCTTCATTTTTCCATGCAGTCCTGCTTAGCGGGACTGCTTCATGCACTGTGATGCAAAGAAGAGTTGTGGAGACACTAGAACAGAACTGGAATTTTAATTTGGATTTTGTTTTGATATGAGTTACTACAGAGTTACAGTCACCAGAGAGACTGGTCTGTGCAAATAACACATTTCTCCATCTGATTGCCAAACAGGAAATAAAGCAAAACAAACCCCAAATATTGGTTTACTGAAATAACCCTTTTATTTATTAAATGTAAAATATTCCATACAAATCTAAGAATTTCATTTTGCTGCCTTCATGTCCTAGGCATTGGTTTACTTTAGCATAATCTCAGATACAATACAGAGCGGTAAGAATACAAAGCATTATAACCCTTGCTTACATGGCTGGAAAATGGTAGAAAAAGATTTAAAGCTTGTCCTTGGAAAAAAGTTCCAAAGAAGCATGAATACCAACCTTTGTCCATTATTTTACTCACATATTAATATCCCCAGAATTTATCAAATTAATTCTAAAATGTTTACTACATTATCATATCAAATCTGTTTGCTTTATAACATATTTAAAATTATGCCAGTTCTGTATTAACATTAATAGGTTACCCCTTTATTGCAACTGAACCAGGTGGCTTATAAAAAAATTCTGATTTTAAACCAGGTCTATACATATACAGTTCTAGGTCTATACATTGATGTCAAACATGTTATCACATTTCTTTGCTATTTCTCAATTAACTAAAGCTTTCTCCTAACAAAGAAATGATAGTATAATTCAGTAACTTTATGCCTTCTAATTAAGTGGACCTCTCAAGGGTCCAATTTCCTGCAAAGTTAAAAATCCCATTTGTGTGAATACAGTGAAAGAAGGTCAACAGCAGGAACTGAGAACATTTTATTTCAGAGTACCTCGTAACATGGACATCTCTGCATTTCCCTCTAATGTAGTTTAACTCTCTCTAGTATAGATGAGATTTCAGCTGGGTTTCCCCTGCGTAAGGAATGATTCAGAGGCCATATCTTTCAGCCAGAAAGATGAAAGTCATCAACCTTAAATGGAACCCTAAAAAATGTATTCAACTAAAACTATATGCTGAATTGCCAAATAACTGAAACAAGCACAGCTTCATTTCTCAACAAGTTTAGCTTCCCTTGAACCCAAATAAAACACATGCTGAAATTATGGTTCCAGGCATAAAGAACTTTTAAAACAACCCTCTTCTGTGTGACATCTGCACAAACTGGTACTATGCACCAGAAGTAACTGGCTTGCTCCAGAAATATCATGTTAGTTGTACTTAGTGACAAAAACTGTAGGAGTTGCAACCTCTGGTTGCAGCTTGCAATTACAGAGAACTCTAAAGGCTGAACTCTCTTCGCTTTTCCTGTGTGTAATGTAGTTTCAAAGGCCCTCAGTCTGTCAGAAGGTACCAGAGAGGTTGTGGCTAGTATCAAATAGGGCCTGTGAAGGAGCCACATGGTTGCCTGATATTGCAAGGGAACTATAAAGTCACTTTTAGTCTAAGCAAAAACTCAGTTTCTTCAAATCCAAGTTCTCAACTCCATAAAACTTTCTAAACTCTTCTAAGTTAAAACGATCAAGAGCAATGTTTGTATTGGTAATAATATTTCTTTGAACTGAAGAGCTCCTCTAGTAATGTGATAGACAGAGTAATGTACAAAGTGTCTTTTAGCAAGTAATGATTGCAGTTTGTTAAATTCATTGTAGAATGTTTTATCATAATGCTGTAACTGCAGGAAAATACAAACTGAGAACTATACTTGGAAACATAGGAAATCAAGCTGGTAAACCAGTGGGTTTTAGTTCTGTAATGAAAGAGCTCCAGCCTCAAAGTTTGAATTTAAATCAATGTAACCTTAACCTGCAGAAATAAAGAACTGTAAAGAACAAACATTGTACCAACTTTGAAAGTAGGACAGGAACTAAATCTAGAATTCAGCATGGTATGATGTTTCTTAAAGGTAAAATTGTGGTCATGCTGAGATGCGTGATTGACAGTGGAAAATATCTTTGGACTACTCAAAGATCAATTTTAATTGGAAGTTAGGTCAGATGTACGAAAGTAACTTTTGATAACCAAAAATTTATGACTGAAACTAACTCAAAATAACGATCCAAATCACAAGATTTGAAGGCTTGAGGTGACCTTAAAAAGTCTTATAATCCATCTGACTACTCTTAGGTAGGACCAACTATAGCTAACCTCTTTCTGATATGTCTAAACTGTTTTTGGACCTTCAGTGACAGAAAATTCACTTTGCCATTGCTAACTGCTTTCCAAACATTATTATTAACTTTAAAAGGCTATGATACTCTTTTCTTTCCTTACTTGCAACTGAAATGTACTTATTCTATCCTTCCCAGATATGGAGAATAATTAATCCTCATTCTTTGCAGTTAATTTATTAAGAATTCAAGAATGTTATCATAAACTTGCTTTGTGTTTCCCTCTACAAACTTGAACAATTTCAGTTTAGTTGTCTTTTTTCTCCTGATAAGAAATGCTTTCTAAACATTGCTGTTAGACCTTTTCAGTTGGTTTATATTGTTATTGTAGTATTGTAATTAAACTGAACACAGAACCTCAGAAGAGGTTTTGTTATTTATGGATAGAGCAGAAATTTTACTTCTTGTGTATTACAAAAGTTTTCTTTTTCTTTTCTTTTTTTAAGGGCATGCTTTTGATTATGTTTAGATATACTGCTTGAGAAAATAACTCATTACTCTAGGGTCTTATCCTCTAGTTTTTTCTAGATATGGCCTCTCACGTAGCTTGCTACAGCTCTCATCTGGTTTGTATACGTAGCTTTTATGCCACATTTGAGCCAGGCAGCATACAGCAACCATGAATAACAAGGGAGTCCCTCAGCTGTGGCAACATAGGTTCTGCAACAAATTCCTGTTCTTATAGGACTCTCAACAAGGTAGATCAATTTTAGTAGAGCACACTGTCCACTGAGCCTTCTGATTTCACTGTCTCAGCACTCTGAGAATCAAGACACAAGGTGAGTCAAATGTGGACTGTTAACCACAGGTCTCTAGAGTGGTCCTTTCAGAAGCTGCAGCGCTACTGAGCATAACTCCTATTAAAAACTCCCTTAAAATCTCAAAACTATCACTATCAGTCATTGCTAGAGCAAAACTAAGAACCGCTTTCATTTTTATCTTTTCCTGCTAGTGCCAATTTGGTTCTTACAAAATTGAGGTATTCACAGGTGACTTCATGATTTATAAAAGGTCAAGCTGTCTTAAAACTTCTGAATTGTGACCACCCCATTTGTCACTTACTTACTCCCCTCCTGAACCAGTCCTGGCTACAGACCAGCTTATAGTGGGAGGCACTTTTTTTTGACAGTGTCAGCAAATATGCATTAAAATAAGAAAGATCTATCAAAGAGGTAATTTTCATAAGATTTTGTGGACAGTAGAGAAAATGTAAGAGGCTTTAAGTATACTCTTAGATAAAGAACTCAGATTCTAGAATAAGCATTATATCACTACTGGTCTCGTTGCTTTTTGTGTTGGGTTGTTTTTTTTTGTTTTGTTTGTTTTTTTTAAATAATTGGATTTTATGTTCAGAAAGAAAGCAATTCTTCAAAGATTTCTGGGGTACTTGAAAAAAAAACTTTCCTGGGAAGCCTGTGAGAAGGGCATTTTATAAACCTGTGCAAAGCATTGTCCTTGCTCAAACCTCTTGTCACAAGTTTAGGATGCACTGATGTCCACAAAAAAAAAAAAAAAAAAAGTTGACAACAGATCAAACTCTCAGTCTGCTGTGATTCTTGCCTGTCATGCTGGCTAATACTTTCTCACTGTTCCCTAATCTCTCCATATTGATCTGCTGTGTCTTGTCTTATAAACAGCTTCTAGGCTGTAATACAAATTAAGTTTTTACACTATGTTTGTGCTTGGGATGTCCCATGAAAAAGATCAATAGGTGTTACAACAATACAAATTATAGAAATCCTGTGGTCTGCTTTCTGTAGCTCCGCTATGTAACCAGAAATGCTTTCAGCATGAGAGATTCATTCAGCTGCATTGCATAGGAGCATATGATGTTTCACAGTAATCTTGTCTACATGTCCTGCAATTTGTTGCAATTGAGCAAGGCAGTTTATTACCAAGACCATAAGCATCCGAGTTTAACTCTGAGTTTCACACTATTTCAGCTGAGGAAGGGACCAGGAAACCTCAGGAGGACCCCCCCCACCCCCCCACCCCCCCCAAATTCTGTAGGAGTCAATGATTGACTTTTTTTTCTTTTAAAATAATTGTTCATCTTTGTTCAAAGAAATTTCACTCAGTGGGTTGATATGTTTTCCTGTTCTATGCAAAGATGTTGTTTTGGTGGTTGGAAGGGTCGCTTCACTATTTTGTCTCTTTTCTAGTCGAAGGAGTGGCACAGTGGTCTAATCTTATGTTTCAAAGACATAAGGCTCCCTAATGGCAGATCCTTAGATTCTTTCATGGCTGACTCAGACTCAGCCCTTCACTCTTTTGAGAAAAGTAAACTGCAGTTTTCTGTGTGTTTCAACTGTCCCCTTAAAACCCAAATGCCTTAACCATTTGGACACTACACACCTTTTTCACTCCATCCTACTACTGCATGGCTTTCTGTATACAGGTTTTACAGTTAGGTGTCAGATTTGGTCCAGCAAAACATATAGAAAAAGACCCCAACCCTCCCAAATGAATACATTTGGTAGCATGCCTGAGTAAGTGGGATAAATAAAAAAATGCTAGTAATATTATTGGAAGCTTTAGAAGAAAGATAAGAGGCAACAGTGACTGACCTTAAAAGAATATTTTTTTTAACAGTCATATATCAGGCAAAATGTCAGAAAAGATTAAAATTAAGAACTTTGATTCATCTGTGCAGGATTTTTAGGGTCTTAAATTCCAAGCTTATTCTGCCTGCCTGGAGTAAAACTAATGAAGGGCTTTCTCAGGACGTTTGCTGTGATTCTTGGGACTACAGAAGAATAGCGAAAAATGAATATTCTACTTGCTCCGGTAGTGATCTTCTGACATTCCTAAAATGTCTTGGCTCAAGCTCCTTTGCAGCCATTGCACAAATTTGACTTGGCAAGACTATTAATGATTTGACCTTCATTTCAAGTTTACTTTGTGCTCACAAGAGCAGTGGGTAGTGATGAGGAATATTATTTTGTTCCTAGTGGCAATTAGGTTGCTCAGCAGCCATAGTGCTACTTACAGGGGGGAAATCCTGGCTAACCATCAGTAAATTTCACTCAGAACATTTATAGCATTTATGGACTGTAATTCTTACTCCCTCTGTGGTCCTCCCTTTGTTCTCAGCAAGTGCTTTAAGTGCTCCAAACTGCCACTAGGTCAAAAATCTCTGTAGTTTGTAGCAGTAAATAGCAAACCTAACATCCTTGTTGTGAAAACTAAGCTAAAAGAGTACATAGAATAGGGCTGTCTATAATGCAGGATATAAAACTGTCACATAATCACCTCATGGCAGCATAATTATCGTTTAGAAGCATGTGCATATTCTGCCGAATCCCTTAGGACTAGCTGCTGCGGAAGAAAAGAAATGAAAAGTAGAAGAAAGCAGAATAAACAGACGGGTGTTTTAAAATGGCCTGGCAATTTCTAATTCTCAAAATAGCAAAAAGATCTCAAAGTGAGAAAATTTTACCCTGCATTTTTTGCACACTGGCAGAAAAGGCACAGGAAGAGGCAGAGCATCTCGGCTGAGTTACTATAAAAGATTGTGAGGCTGCCTTTTTTCTTTTTTTTTTATAGAATTTAATTTTAAAGAAAATCTTCCCAGTTCCTGTTACATACAACTGGTCAGATTGCTCTGGTAGCAGCAACATGAATGCAAACAGTTGCTCTGAGGAGCACTTAATGTGGTCGGGCGCTTGCCCCAGTTGAACCCCCTTTCTTAAGCTGTGTCTTACTGGTGTGCAGCATTCCTGCATTAAGCTATTTAGCAGTTTCAGCTTCTGCAAGGTGCAGAGTATACTGGTGAAGTATTTAACTCTTCTCTTTGTTTTATAATATGTGTATGCAGGCACATATCTATATAGCTGTATATGTATCTATATTGATATAACGATACCTGCATATATGTGTATACACTTACATATGTATGTACATTTTTGTATATTCATACATGTACACTTCAGACATACATATATAGATACAAATTTAAAGGCTTTAGAGGTTAATATTTATTTTGTCTGTTTTTTATTCTACTGCAGAGATCTAGCTTCTTTTGGAAAATTCTTCCATAATATTACTCTGCTTTGAAAATAACAGTATGCTACCACATTGCAAAGCTTAGAGAAAATGGACATTGAATGAAATACAGTCAGGAGTGGCAGATAGAATTTTAATCTGCTCTGTGAGAACGTAAGGATGTTTCAGATGAGAAAAATAATTTGATTTTCCTGTGCCAATGGCTGTCTTTCAGATGAGGTTTTTAATGATTTCTCTCTGCTTTATATAAGCTTGGCCCTTGGTTAAAATTTGCGGTTCCTCTTTTGTACCTAATATATACCTCAGTCCTTTACTGGATCTGGAGCACTGTGTGATGGTACTCAGGAGAACTTTCTCTGATCTCCAGCCTTCTGCCCTAGAGCTTCCCACTCAGCCTTTCTGGAAGGTGGTTTCAAATAACTTCCTTACACTGAAGGTGTTTGTGATTATTCTTTAATTTTGAATATCTCTCTCCTGTCTTTAAATTAAACCCTTTTAATTTGATCTCCCTTTTATAGAGGATTACTTTTAACTTTTCCATTTTGTCTGAGTGACACAGTGAAAGAATACATAAATATTGCAGTTTATATAACTAAAAATAATATGATATGGGCATTGGGGAATGTCTAATGCAGATAGTACAGTATATAACTGCAGATAAGCTGTGTAACTATTTTGCTAGTGTAGAAGGAAAGGCTTAGTGTAGTTAGATTTAATTTCCTTATTTTTAGCTCATATTTTCCAAGGAGAGGTCATGAATCTGAGAACAAATGTGGTACATGAGGAAAAACGATGGGTTTACATCTTAACAGCTTTAAAATTATCTAACTTTGACTGTATAAGACACCCTGTATCTGTCCATGTTATGATGGTTTCTAGTAAGTCCCTGTCATGCAGTGGATGGGTTCAGTTACATTATAGTCCTGCCCTGGGTATGGGCTGCTGCTGTCGCTGCTGGGACTGCAGTCCAAGAAACTAGGCTCTCCATCTGCTTAGAGATGAACAAGTGGTGGTTGCTGGCTGATGTCTGTTTCCTTTCCCATTTTCTTGCTCACCTACTGTAGTCTAGCACTGCCTTTGACTCTCCTGAGCCTGGTTCCCAGCCCCAGCCACGCCAGCCCTATGGGTGGTACTACGCCTCTAGGGAGAAGCACATCTGCCAGCAGCTCTTCCCAAGCCACCATGGCTTCCCTCTAGCAGGCTTAGTGTTTTGCAGTGAAGCCTTTATTTCATGATGCAGTGGAAGTGCATGGTGACAAAGAAACTATCAAAAACCTCAGAAGTGAGGTACAGACACTGTGACAAGGGAGCATGTAGTGGGGGCCAATTTGTGGCTAGTATTTGAAGTGTGCCAGCGTCACACAAGTGTGACTCTTGGCAGTGTCATCTGGAGAGATTTTTTTTCTTCATCTCAATAAAAAATTGTTACAATATTGATAAGTGATTTCTAGTGATCTGATAGCTGGTTTGTATGCTTGAGAAAGAAAAGTGTCCTTCCCTGCAAAAGAAAATAAAACCACACCCTGAAACCAAAATCCCAAACAACAAAAAAAAAGAAAAGCCCACAGATGTGAGAAATCCATGTATAAAGAGGGAAAAAAGACCACACTGCATTCTGTGGTATACTTTTCTAACAAGTTTTTTTTGCGTGTTGTCTGCCATTTCCAAACATTTTGGTGGTATTGTGTTGCATTGTTTGAATTGCAAGGAGAAATGAAATTGCAAGGAGAAATGATATGTAGGGGAAGTCCTGCACTTTCTGGGGAGGTTTTCTAGATCAGTTCTCTCCTTAAATAAGCATGTATGTACCACACATCATGGTGTAGACCTGGAGTGAGGCGTTGTAGATCTTAAAAGGTCTCCCTCTTCACCTCCCATGTTTCCAAGTGCCAACAACTCCCTCAGCTTTCCTTTAACACTTGCACTTTTCCCTGCCTGTCAGCAGTTTTCCGGCACGTATTTTCCCCTGAAAGATTGCAAAAGGGTGGCTGTGACCTGTGGTCTTTCTGGAATTTTTGCAGTAGTGTAGAGCACTTAAAAAATGTACATATAATCCATGGCACACCAATGTATCAGGCAATGGCTTCGTTGCTAGTGAGGAAAAAATCCTAGCGTAACAGCTGAAATTTGTCATAGTTATCATGTCATATATGTGTGTCATGTATTGACATATGCACCCAAATTGTCTCTGCCTAAATACATTGGAAAACTGGTTCTGAGACCTTGGTAGCCAAGGTTGTGAAATTTATGCCCATCCTTATTAATTGAACTTGTTTACAGTTTTCATTTCAAATACAGAACATTAGCAAAAAAATGGTCATGAATGATCCTCATGCCAAGATTTTGCAGCAGAATAATTCAGCCTGTGAAGAAATGAAAAATAAAGTACATCTTTTAAAGCCAAACTGCTGCAAAATTCCCTAAGCCCATAAAAAAATAGGTTTCCTTTTTCCCTTCTCATTGCTAAACAAATTAGTCATATTTGTTTTGTGATCATTGAAATTAAAGTTTGGGTTTTTTTAAATGGGGGGATTGTAGCAACTTGATCTGAACTTGTCTCTTTTTAAGGGTTCAGTAAGCTCTGTAAAGTTATTCTAATGAATGTCTAATTTTCTTTAGAGTGGCAGAGACTTAAATGAATCAGGAAATCTCAGCTTGCTGCTATTAAATAGAATTTATTTAATGAATAGAGAGCTATCTGTCTGTCTGAAATGAGTAAAAAATATAAGTATCATTCTGTATTAACACAATGGTTTCTCCTCTTAAAAACAGTAATTTTTTGAAAATGGAAAATAACAAGAAAATAAGACTTCTTTCTCATAAACATAAGTGTCTAGATCTTTTAGGATGTAATTAGATCACTTGATCCCTGATATTTTTCACAGTGACAGTTTTTCTTGGAATCAGAAGGTGAAACAGCTAATTTTAATGAGTTTGTGTTGTTAAAAGTCTGCACACACACGAAAAATCTCCAACTGTCACAGCAGCCAGTAATTGGCAGAGAGATGCTTTGATAAAGGCGGGAAGAGAACCCTGCTGGTTCAAGACAGGTGGACATCAACTTGAATACAATTTACATCTTAAAATGCACAGTAGAAAAGATTTGCATTACATTGCCTAGATGAAAGGGAGCTCTTAGTCTGAGCTCCTCATTTACTTTCCCCTCTTCCTTTTTTTTCTTGCCCAAGGCACTCAAACTATCCGTAGCTAAGTTTTAATGAAGATACCTTCTTCAGCTGCTGTTTGAGGCAGCTATTTACTTGACTAAGACTCAAATCAGAACCCATGCTGGGCTAAAAAAGAAAACTCAAACTGATAATTGGACAGACCTGAAATTGGATAGCCTTCTTTGCCCACAGCTTGAGTCAGGTGAGTGTATCTTCAATGTCAAGTTATTTTTGTTTGGTTGCCTGGTTGAGGTCCCTTGCAGCTCTTACTGGAGCTTAACAAGGAAGCTGCAGTGGGACACGCCTGCTCTGAAAGGTACAAGAAAGGGCTCCTGATGGGCATTTTTTGACCATCTAAGTGATCCTAGTTGCATCTTTAAATGGTTGATATATATTTAAACTGTTAATTCAGATCCAAACTTTTACGGCATCCTAAAGTTTTCTGATTAAGAGTCCAACACTGTATTGAGTTTCAGTGAGGGATAAGTAGGCTTATTCTTGTTCCAGAATGGATGCTGAAGGAAGGCATACAGGGAGTAGGTGAGTAGTCTGAATTTTTATTCCCCTGTAGTTCCTTCCTCTGTGTTTGAGTCAGGACTGATGGAAACCAAAAGCTTGCTTACAGAAGCCTAGGAATATTTTCTGTGTATGTTTTCAGGTACAAATTCCAATCTTGTAATCAGCAATGTACAGTCTGTGAAGTCTATTTCCAATTTATATGTGTACCTGAGTTAGATTCACACTGACATTCCACTATTTGTTAAATATTTGATTCTGAGTTAGCATTCTTTTTTAAAAATAATTCTTTCTTTACAGATAAGAATATCAATCACTTAAAACACGAAGCAGTAAATCACCAATGTAGATACGGTCCCTTGTTTTTAAATGGAACTTTCCTTACATAATGCATGCAATTCCCTATTTTGTGAAGTTTCTTAAACTGTGGCTATGTGTGATATCAAAAAAATAATCTACTAATGTGCAATACTGCGTGTTTTATCTCTTTCAAATTTTAGGGAACTTTTATTGAACTTCAGCATGCATGTGAGATTGAGGGTTGACATGAATGGAGCTACTGAGTACTTTGGTTGAAATATTAGGCCACTTGGGTGTCTGAGTACAGGCTATTTTTGAAAATCTTTCAGAATCCTTTGTTTCTCAGGTGAAAATGTCTTCACCTTTGCTAATTGGTACACCCTAAGATTTATTCTACAGGCTCTTATTTTTAAACATTGAAATGTATGTTCAAATATTCTTACTAGGCAACTGAATCAGGCTACCTAGAAAGACTGACAGGAGTGCCTGGCTCCATCAGGCCTATCCACATGGATCTCCCTTCAGAGGAAACTAGAGTTTGAAGGCAGAGGTGGATGGGGCATTTTTTTGTTTTGATGAAGACACTGCAGGAAAACACTCCTGAAGATGGGAGCATGATTGTGATTCAAGTAGTTGAGTCTGGCCTCTGACAAACAAGTGAAGAATGATGGAGGCACTGTAACTGGATATATGGTACCTTATGTATGGATTACTCCACATAAACCATGGCCAATCCCTTTTTCACGTGCTGAAGGAAAGGACCTGGTCCACATTCCACATGAGTCTGGAAGAAGCTGCCCATTTTCTAAGCCCATAGCTTTTATTCTTGTATTTTCTGCAGTGGACATGCTTTGAGGCACAATTACTGCCCTCCTATCAAATATTTTACCTCTGAAAACTTGCTGGTGACTTCTTATCCAGAGAAGAATGATCAAGATCCAGGATAATGAAGCTGCCTCTCATTGTCAGATTTGAACCTTATCAATGATGCTGAAGGAGGGCAGAGTAATGAGGATACATTATCTTCACTCTTCCCCAGGGCCCCTTCACACATGCTGTATGTGAAAATCAAATACGGCCTTATATGAATGTGGTGGGTTGACCCTGGCAAGATGCCAGGTGCCCACCAAGCCATTCTATCACTCCTGCTCCTCTACAGGACAGGGGAGAGAAAGTACAATGAGCAGCTCATGGGTTGAGATAAGGACAGGGAGGTCACTCAACAGGTACTGTCAGGGGCAAAACAGACTCAAATTGGGGAAATTATTAATAGATTACCAATGAAAATCAGAGTAGGGTAATAAGAAATAAACCCAAATCTTAAAACACCTTCCCTGTACCCCTCGCTTCTTCCCGGGCTCAACTTCACTTCTGATTTTTCTCTACCTCCTACGCTTGAGTGGCATGGGGGGACAGGGAATGGGGGTTGTGGTCAGTTCATCACACGTTGTCTCTGCTGCTCCTTCCTCCTCACACTCTTCCCTTGCCCCAGCATGGGGTCCCTCCCACGGGAGACAGCTCTCCATGAACTTTTCCAGCGTGAGTCCTTCCCACAGGCTGCAGTTTTCCACATGCTGCTCCAGCATGGGTCCCCCATGGAGTCACAAGTTCTGCCACGGGATGCAGGGGAACCTCTGCCCTGATGTCTGAAGCCCCTCCTGTCCCTCTCTCTTCACTGACCTTGGTGTCTGCAGAGTTGCTACTCATGTGTTCTCAATCCTTTCTTGTAACTGCAGCTGGTGTTGCTGCAGGTTTTTTCCCTTCTTCTTAAATATGTTACCCCAGAGGCACTACCTCTGTCACTGATGGGCTCAGCCTTGGCCAGAGTCAGGTCTGTCTTGGAGCTGGCTGGCATTGGCTCTATCAGACATGGAGGAAGCTTCTAGCAGCTTCTTACAGAAGCCACTCCAGTAGCCAGTGCTGCTGCCAAAACCTGGCTGTGCAAACCTGATACAATGAACTTGTTGAAGGATTCGGTTACACTTCCTGGACACTCTTTTACTTTGTTTGCATAATTTGTCAGGTGAACCTCGGCAGTGAAGCATTAAAGACTAGGAAAAGCATGATTACATGCCAAAATTATATTGTGTAGTTAATACTTTATATTTTGTTTAGTACTTAGAATTTACCTGAGATTGTTAGACCAACAGGCTGTGCCTTTTTGCATTGGATAGAGATGTACAGCACTAAGAAAAGAAACAAGTTGAAGGTATTTTCTAATACATTTGCTGTATCTCTGCATGGTAATCTGTCTATGGGTGCCCTCCCTGTTCTGGAATATAATCTCTAGTTGCTTTTGGAGGCTGAAGTAGAAAAAGAAAAAAGAAAAGGCTTACTGCTGTAATTTCTGATTTTATAAGGTTACAGGCTACAACCTTGGGAGCTTTTACACTAAATTTGATTTTTATTGTTTCACAAAATGGGACCTGTTTTCTGACAGTCAATAAAACTGTAGGTGATACTTCTCTTATAATAGATGTGAATGGACTATTACTGTTTGCTATAGCAGTTTAACTGCAGGGCAAGTTTATAAGGGTTTTTGTTGGAGAAAACACAATCTTTTTTTAGCCACAGGACTATTTCTCTATTTTCATCAAGTTCCCTGGTAATATTGGTATATACTCATATGAGCAGGTCTGAAATAAATAAAACTTTCTTTGCTTCTGAAGTTCCAAACTGAAAATTGAAAATCTGTATTGGTAGGCTAAAATGAAAGTAGTTGTAACACAATATAAACAGGTAATCCCAAGATTTAAAATAATTTATCAAAGAAAATGTTATATCAGTAGCATGTAAGTAACAGCAATGTAGAAGTCACCTTCATCCCTACATGCTTTATCTTAAGTCACAATAAAATTTTCTGGTTCTGAGAATAAGCACACGGTGTTTATACTTTGAATTACAGAATTATTGAGGTTAGAAGGGGGTTTTGGGTATGGTCTAGCCCAATGTTGCTACTCAAATCAGGGTTAACCACAGGTAGTTGCTAAAGCCTGTCTGGTTGGGTTTTCAATATCTCCAAGAATGGAGACTCTACAATCTCTCTGACCAACCTACGCCAGCATTCCAAAACTCTCAGTGAAAAGCCTTTCTTATGTTTTAATGGAATTTCCTGTATTTCAGTTTATGTCCGTTGACATTTGTCCTGTCACTGGGCACCACCAAGAAGAGTCTGACTTCCTCTCCCATCAAAGACAGATAGATATATACACATGGATCAGAATGCTGAAGCCTTCTCTTAACCACCTTTGTGGCCCTTTGCTGGACTCTCCCCAGTATGTCCACATCTCTCTTGGACAGGGGAGCCCATAACTGGACTCACAGTCCTGAGGTGGTCTCATCAATGTCAAGTAGAGAGGAAAGATTTTGTCCCTCGATCTGCTGGCAACGCTTTTCCTAATGTAGCTAAGGACATTTCTGGCCTTTTTTACCGTAAAGGTGCACTGTTGTCTTGTGGTCAGCTTGTGGTGAGGAAGGACCCACTGCTACTTCTCTACAAAGCTGCTTGGCAGCTGGTCAGCCCCTAACCTGTTCTGGTCCATGAGGTTATTCTGACCCAGGTACAGGACTTGATGTTTTCCTTTGTTGAACTTCATGAGTTTCCTGTCATCCCATTTTGCCACCCTGTTAAGGTCCCTCTGAATGGCAACATGACTCTGGTGTACCAGCCACTCCTCCCAGTTTTGTATCAACTGCGCAGCTGCTGAGGGTACGCTCTGCCCCATCATCCAGATCATTAGTGAAGCAGTGAAACAGTATTGGACCACTATTCCTGGGGTACACCACCAGTAACTGGCCCCCAGGTGAATTTTGTGTTTCTGGTCCCAACCCTTTGAGTCCAACAGCTCAGCCAGTTTTCAGTCCCCCTCATTGTCCACCATCTAATCTGTACTTCCTGTAAGGCTTGATAGTCCTAATGCAAACCTTCATGATTTTTGCTGAGGGTATATTCTGCCCCACCCTTTAGATATTAATTGAACAGGATTGGACCCAGTATTGACCCATGGGACACACTGCTGGTTACTGCCCTCCAACTAGACTCTCTCTGGGCCTGGCCATTCAGCTGGTTTTCCATCCATCTTATTGTCTGCCCATCCAAGGCATACCTCATCAACTTCTCTATGAGAATCTTATGGGACACGGCATCAAAAGCTTTTCTGAAATCAAAGTACACAATATCCACTGCTCTACCCTCATCTACCAAGCCAGCCATTTGATCATAAAAGGTGATCAGTAGGTTGGTCAAGCATGACTTCCCATTGATGGATCCATAATGACTTCCTCTGGTGACTGTCTTGTAGTTCATGTGCCTGAAAATAGTTTCCAACGTTATTTGCTCCATAACCTTTCAAGGGATTGAGATGAGGCTCAAAGGTCTCTGGGTCTACCTTCTTGAAGATAGGAGTGCCATTCACTTTCTTCCAGCCCTCAGGCACCTTTCTCAATCACCATGACTCCTCAAAAATCAAGTACCCTTGCAATGATCTCAGCCAGAAGGCACTTGTGGGTGCATTCTATCAGAGCCCGTGGACTTAGGTATGTCCAGTTTGCTTACGTATTCCCTAAACTGATCACATTCCATCAATGGTATGCTTTCCCTGTTCCAGACTTTCTCCTTGGGACCTGGGATTCCCGAAGGCTAGTCTTGCTAGTAAAGTCAGAGGTGAAAAGACATTCAGGACCTCAGCCTTTTCCATGTTCTGTGTCACTGGAGCCCCTGCCCCATTCAGCAGCAAGCCCACATTTTCCCTAGTCTTCCTTTTGTCACCTATGTACTTATAGATGCCCTTCTTGTTGCCTTTGATGTCCCTCACCAGATTCAATTCCAGGGAGGCTTTTGGCTTTCTTAACTGCATGCTTGGGCAGCGTCTCTGTATTACTCCTAAGTTACTTGTTGCTATTTTCACCCTCTGTCAGCTTCCTTCTTGTGTTTGAGTTTTGCCAGGAGCTCCTTGTTCACTTATGCAGGCCTCCTGACATTTTTGCCTGATCTCCTGCTCAATGGCATGGACCACTCTTGAGCTTGAAGGCAGAGATCATTGAATATTAACCAGCTCTCTTGGACCTGTCTTCCCTCCAGGGCCTGTTCCCATTAGACTCTACCAAGAAGGTCTTTGAAGAGGCTGAAGTCTGCTCTCCTAAAATCCAGTTCTGTGAACTTGCTTTATGCCCTTCTCCCCGCAAGAACACAACTGTGCAACTGCATGCAGATCTTTAACTCATCATGTATGTTCCCCATGTTGTATGCATTTGTGTACAGGCACGTCAGAGAGGCGCCCCAGCACGCTGATTTCCCAGAAAGGGGTTTAGCTTTTTTCCCTGTAGTGAAGCCTTGTAGGCCCTTTCTTGCTTACAAGCCAGTGCTGGAGGTGATCTTTTTTAAGCCCTGTTTTGCTGATTTTATTCATCACAAGCATGTCACATTTATAAAGGGAGAGTTTATATCATTATTTTATTTCCACTGGTGTCTAGGCCCCTATTGCTTTGGGCAAGCCAATTTCTCCTCACTCATTCCGTTTATAGATCACAGTATTACTGTCTTTGACATCCTTTCTATCTTAGCATGAACTACACGCTCCCTCCCAATCCTCCTTCAGACTCTTATCCAACTGCAGTGCTCATGGTAGTTGTGAAGGATAGGCAAAAAAGTTTAGTAAAAATACAGAACACATACATCAACACGTTTTTTTAGTCTTTTCCATCTTTCAGTTAGTTTTCAATCCTAAACTGTTAATGTTTCTAGAAAATGTCATTGGTGTATATCTGTATAATGTCAAAGTACATCTTCTGCTGTTTTACAGGATGTTAAATTGCTGTGACTTCAACAGTGAGTCTGTCAAGATTATATAACCTTCAGGAAACAGAAAACCAGATGTGAAGTCTGTCCTCTGAAGTCTTGGAAAATTTTCTGGTATCTAATTCTGTAGAGTTTAATGCATTAACATACCAGCGACAAAATGATTCGCTCCACTTTTTTAGTTTGAGTTAAAATACAGATGTAGTAAAGAAAATCAGCATCTTTATGAAGCTCTGTATCCACACAAACACTTTGCCTAATTTGAGTAAATGTAAGTGAATAAAATAGCCATGGATGTTCATTTTATGGTGTAGATATTTCCAGCATTTAACAATTTTTCCTAGTAATTTTAGTTAATGTGTTCCTATTTCTAGTTATATTTTTTGTAAAGTTCTTTTGATCATTAATAGTTTTCCTGTACATATTTTTTTCCTTTTTCCTTTTTTTAAGTACATATCTATACTTATTTTATAAATGTTTATAAAATGCATTGGTTACTGGGCGGAATGGGAATCATCAGAGAGGAGAAATGGAGAGAAGAAAAAAATAAGAAAATATAAAAGACATTCAGTGTGTGAAAGAATCAGATTTTGGAGTCTGAGATCAGAAAGCTCAGTAAAGTGTGTAAATACCAGTAAATGTCAGCTGGCATTGACTTATATTTGTGAATCTCATACGATGAGCTCATCATAACAAATGTTTAACATCTCTCTGGTGGCTTGGTCTTCACACCTGCAGCTTTCTGATGTTTCACCTCCTTTATCCTTCTTTTCATTTTTTTGTAGACTTTTTGTTCACCATGTGGGATATTATGATATCTTACTTTGGGCATAACGTGAGGATCTGAGCTTTAAACTGCAACCACAGCACTCTTCTGTCTGCAAGCTACCCTGGTTTGTGTCCCCCGTAGCACATTTTGTCCTCTCTGGTAATTATAGAGGACAGGGAACTCTGTAATCCTTCCACCCTTGATGTCTCATTTCTTTATCAAACTCAGTAACTTCTTGTGGTGTTGATCTGGCAATCACCTCTTGAAAATTCTCTTTATTCTTTTTCTGCTGCTAAGTACTTGCCATGTTTTAATAGAACAGGCCCTCTGGCTGGGGAAAAGTTGCCAGTTAAAACTTGTGAGACTGATCCACTGTTTTATTATTATTTCTTTCAGCAGCTCTTCAGTGTCTTTGATGTTACCCATGCATTTGCATTAAAAGCTGTCAGTGATTTATTTAAATAAAATCCAATTTTCCTTTTTAGTTTCTTGTGAAAAATTAATGGCTATTTCCAGTTTAATTGTGAATATAAGCTCATGGAAGGAAACGCACCAGTCACTAATGGAAATGTGGCATTAATAGTGCCAGCAGCAGCAATGAAGGTTAACAAATACCTTATGCTATGCAGACTTAACTTCAGTAACTTGTGCAGAACTGTTTGGATCCAAAGAGAAAAGCAGCTGTTTTCAAGGAGCTATGCTAGGATAGTGCTACAATACACACAGTTCAGTATCTCTGCACCATTCTAGTGCTATGTAGACATGGGAAAAGAAATGACACTTCCAGGAGGCTTCCTCTTCTGCTTTCTAGGGTGTTCTTGTTGAACCTGATCTTTACAACTTCATTTTTTCTGTAGTTTCACAATGAACAAAAATGGGAACTTCAGTCTCCTGAACTGTTAAATCATCATGGTCTCAGCTGTGCATTTGTAAAGTGAGCTTCCTCTCCTCCAGCAGATCCTCAATTTCCCCATATTGCTAACAGCAGGAGGCTATGCTTCCACCTTTTCCTTTCGCTGAATAGGTATAGATAGGATTGGTTTCTTAGTACCATTGAAATTTTCCTATTGGTGCAGCCAAAGAGAAAGGAAGGGGTGAGTATCTCTCTGTTGCCTACAATTTGGTCTGGTATGGACCTGAATAGCATTGTAAAGTTATTTGCACCAGCCAACCACCTTTCCAGGCTAGTTGTGTTATCTATAAATTAATCTGGTTGGCTTAGTGCCGAAAAAGGCTGGTTACAAGCAGCAGTGAGATGACACCAGTTTTATGTAGGACACACTAATAACTGAGAGTTGAGACCGTTCAGTGATTGTCACCTATGCCAGCTAAGACCCATTTGTGTCTCCATTTGAACACAGCAGGAGTAAGCTGAGAAGCCCATCAGGCCTAAGTACAAAATCTATGTGCAATGTCAATCTGTTATGTCTCAGTGGTACAGATGACAACCCCCTGCCCACACCCCACACTCCCACCCCCATTTAGCACCCCCACTGTTGTTTAGTTTTTGCAAAAAATCTTGCAGTGGATCTCAGCGTTTTTTCATTAACTCCTCTCCCGTAAAACCGGCACACAACCTGATAACTAATTTGTAAAACAAGCCTCTGTTCTTATTTCAACGTATCAGTAAAGTCTCAAAATGGAAAACAAAAATTAAGGATTATCACTCAGGAAGTACATTAAGGATGGGCTCAGGAGTGGCCTTCAGCATCACAGGAAGAAAGAGGTGTGGGAAAAGAGACCTTAATTAAACATTTACAGGGAAGATGATCCACAAGACCTATTTTAATATCTTTAATTGACTGATCTCTGATCTGCTAAAATTAATTATAAAAGAAAAAGCCCCAAATACAACACAGGAGAAAATATCAAAGAAGAGAAAATATTGACTTTGATTTCATATGGGTAACACAATACCCTCTTCCTTTATCAGATTTGCAGTTGGTTCAGTCCACATTATTGTCTGTCCATCACACAATTTTGTACAGAATCATAGAATCATATCATGGTTTGGGTTGGAAGGGACCTTTATAGGTCATCTAGTCCACCCACCCCGCAATAAGTAGGGACATCTTCAACCAGATCAGGTTGCTCAGAGTTCTGTCCCATCTGACCTTGAATATAACGTCATATATCTCATTGTATAATTAAAAAACTGAGGGTACTGTTCAACATCTATCCTGTATTCCTTCAGCTAAATCATCTTTTCTACCTTGCCAGTCTCTCTCTCCCTCCCTCCGTGCCACCCCCACCCCCCCACCCCCCCCACCCCCCTACTGTTTTCATACAGTACTGGTTGCCTTTGCATCAATAAATGTAAATTATAGATGATGATATGCAAAATGTTATTTAGATTTGCTCCTTTCTTCCATTGAAATAATAACTTTTTACAGAACTGGCCCCAAATGGATAATGCTTAATACCAGTTTAGTGAAAGGATCCTATTGAAAAGATTCCATAAAATATTAAACATTTTATAAGTCTGGTTTGCTTATCAAACAGTGTCAAGAACTTCATCAGTGATTTGACTGGTGGTCTACGTTAAACCGAGCTCCTGGGAATACACATCGCATACGAGTTAAAATGATTTGTTTCAAGACAGCAAATTTAATCCACATTTTTAAGATGTCAGGATGTACACCCGCCCTTCAGCTAAAAATTAGCAGCAGAAACCTTCCTTTGTGTTTACAGCAGTAGTGTAAAACTCTTTGCTAAGTAAATGATAAAGTACATACAAGTAGCACATAGCAGGCCTTTTCCAGGGTCAGTAGGACTTCTAACTAGCATAAAATCTCAGTGAGGAATTATTCATAGAAAATTAATTTCAAAACCTTGGATAGCTTTGTTGACCTTTTTCTTCCTTGTTAGCTAGACTTTGTTTTGTAACTATTATCGCAAAATTACATGCTGGCAAATCTTGCAGCCCTGTTCTTTCTGTTAGCCACAGCACTGAAAACCAACAGAGATGCTGCAGGGGAGCAGCTGAGCCTTTACATTCACACCAGCATTCCCACAGCCTGCCCAGGAATGACTTCTCTGAACCCAGGGAAATTCCCACCTTCTGCAGCCTTGTCTGAAGTAGGTAAAATATGTCAGTAGAGGTTTAAAATTAACTATTGTTAGGAAAAAAAAAAGCTATTTATTTGTAGGTGGGCTTAAACAAAGCAGAACTTCTCACAGTACTCATCAGGTTACGGTATAGTTCTAAAGACTGGCTATGATCCAGCTTTATGTTTGTTGTGTTAAAATATTTATAGTATATATTAAGGCCTATGGCAATGATTGTTCTGAAAATATACAAACCAAATGTACTTTGGAAATGTTTAGTTAAAACTGCTAACTTTTAAAGTATATACAGGAATAATTCAAACAACAAAAGTAAGGGGCAGGAGTCTGGACATAAGCATATAATAATTAATATTTATAATTGATGTGAGAGAAAACATTTATATAGATTAGTAAGAACAATCAAAATTGCAATACACTGATGTATTAAAGTTATATTTTTGCAAAGTAGGCAATCATTACCCTTGTAAGAAATTTCAGACTTTTATTTTAAGATATCTACGAAGTCAGTATTTGAGAGCATGTCATTACCTGTGATAGAGTATTATGAATGATGTAAGTATAATTCTAACTGCTAGAAAGAAATGTCAGTGTGTTGAGTATGTTGAGTATCTAACCAATGCACTTATTTTTACATTTGGGATAAAAGAAAAAAAATTTTTTCAAATGAGTATCTGTATATCTTAGATGAGAACTTAGATGTAACCGGCCTTTTGCTTCTGCTCAGATGGGACAATAAGCATTACAGCTATGGTTGAGCCCTGGCTATCTTGTAACAATTGCTTAATCTTAGGAATACACATTATTTATGGTGCTAGCATATAATATTTCTTATAAGAACTTCAGATAGTCATGAGAAAATCATGGTTTTGTAAAATTAGTTCAATTATTTATGGGAAAGCAATTAAAGATCAGATACTTAAAATATCTTAGTGCCAGAGTAAGTAGATTAAAGGAGACTCTGTAAGTGAGCAAAATGGAAGTAGCTATGCATTGTGCAGTAAAAAAGATGAGATATATCTCAGACATCAGACACATAACAATTTCAGTTGTTTAGAATAGGCATTGCTAACTTTATTGCATAGATTTCTCAAAAATGTTAATTAGTCATTACAAGTAAAAGTTGTTAGTGGAAAATCATTTGCTCATTGGATTGTTAACTTTCAATGAAACAGTTTGGTGATGCAGCCATTTCACATATTCTTTAGTGATCCACATATTCTGGCCTATAAGGGTTTGAATTTTGCCCATATTAATGCACGTGAAGGAAGCAAGATGAAAACTGATATTTGCCCTTCAGTATTTTGCTTATAAAGCAAAGGAAAAGACACTCAGTTAACACAATCTGGAAATGAAGCAAAAATCTGTCCAAATTATTTTGAAAATAATTACTGTTTTTAAGAAGGAAAAAAATAGATGTAAGATTGAGAAGTATCTATTTTTCCTCCACCTGAAAATGAAACAAATACAATACAGCCAGAAAGATACAACGTTATAATAAAACTAGTGTGCACTTTGGAGTTGTGTTTTGGTAGTTCATGAGTAGTGGATACCATGCCTAAGCTGAACCACATGGAAGTGAAAAGCAACGTCCCTTCCACCTGTTCTGCAGGACAGATTGCCTGTTGCTGGGTTTCAGGCATTTGCTTTTTCCTCATGGTGTCATGCCTCTTTTACAACAGAAGTCTGAGCTCTCAGAAAATTATTTTGCATTGTATGTTCTTTATGTTGTCTCAAGAAGGCAACTTATATTTTTCAGCACTTTAGACTGCATTTTCTTTTCTCACTTCATTCTAAGTGCTTATCACTCTACACTGATAATGATTTCAACCCTTGTGAGAGGTTTAAAACTTCAGACTCAGTGCTAAAGTGTGGGTATTTTTATTTTCCTCACAGAAGCAGGTGCTACAATGCCTGAGAAGACAAGAAATCCATAAAAAGTATCTGGTATTCTTTCCGTGAAGTGAAAATAACATAATATAAAATGAATAATCAAAGTTAGGAAATAAAAATGGTGAGTCATGAAAAATCCTGTGATTAAAAAATGATAATGCATTAGCATTTGGAAGATTGAGCTTATTACTATAAATGTTATTTCAAATATCAAAGCCAAATAAGCACCAAGTACCTCAGTGAATATTTAACTTACATCATCAATCTGTTGAAAATAACAAAGATACACTTCAAAATTAGTAGCATAGTGAGTGTTGAACGAATGGCTGAAAATAATTAGTGGGATTATGCCCAATGAACACTGAAATTTGCTCTCTATGATCAGCTGGTTGAAACTGGCTCACCAGTGGTGGCGTTCGTCATTGCTTTTGTTGGAGATGAAGGTCTGACATTTAGCTTTAGTGGTTAAAATGCAGTCAATACAGCAGCGTCATGTTCTGAAATTTCTGATGAAATGTATTATGACAAATCCCATTATCTGTAGTGCTCAAAATGACTTTAAGCACCATTGCCTCTGTGCCATTATATGCTGCTATGAGTGTGAGAGGCAGTGACCCGCCTTTGCATGCATCTCTGATTGATGTCTTTGTAACCCTGTTCTGTACAACTGTGCTCACTTGTGCTTTTCTGCCTCCTGAAGGATGTTCAGATGAATGTCTGGATCATCAGTGTGAATGTCCAAATTGGCAGCAAATGAGATATAATTTAAATAGCAATGGTGGTATGGAGCACTATGCATTGAAAGAAGTCACAATTGTAAGCAACGCTTGAACGTCACACCTAAAATGCCTAACCAAGCTGTGAAGGAAAAAACGTGTTGTATTATTATCTCCCCAGTTTGCTTCTGAAGATGCTGAAAGGAGCTACTTTTCTAACAGGAAGGAATAACGTTTCTGTCCTGGGAAAAGGGAGCATGTAATGAGAACATTTAATCACTGCATTGACTTGAAATTGATTTGGAGAAAAAAAAATGACATTTAAATGAATCCAACCACTACCTGATCCAGCATCTAAATCAAGATAGTTCCCTTAAGGGGAATGATGGAAGCATTTTTTCCCCATTATCATGAGAAAAGGCTTATCAAAACAGTTGTCAGAACTGAGAGGTCTTTCTTCATATGAATGTGTACATTGGCTGTGATCCAGTTGGTAGAGAAGTATGCTGTGATGTGCCAAAAGTGCAGGTGATTCTCCATCAGCAATAGCATTTCTGCAACTTCTGATTGACACATCTTTGAAATATAACAGCAGGTAGTCTCACAAATCTTTGCTACGTAGAAGTAACCTTGTGTCAAATGATCTAGTCAATTTTATCTTTTCTCCCACACATTTTTAGTAATTTCTAAAAATACATTACAGCACCCATCTGACTCTCCGATGTGGAAACCCACTGGACTGAATTATACTTCTCAGCATCTTAGAAATCATGTTGACTTCAGAATTTGACCAGTAATATCCCAAGGAAATGTAATTTTCACAGCTGAGGAAAAAGGAAGCAGAAAGCAAATGGTATTATTTGCTGTATTTCTGTTTGGAAAGTCACAGATAGCCTGGAATTTATCCAGTACATCTATACTGACACCAAGTACTAACTGCAATAGACCAGAATTATAACTCTTCTGCAGAATTATCATGGTCAGAATTTTTTTCTATGGTAGGAAAAAGAGCATTTTAAAATAAAATAACCATCTGCCTTAAGAGGAGTGATTTTGTATTGACCATAATTCTTTTTCTCTCTCATACCATAATTCTCTTTTATCTGTTGCTGTCTTTTTTTTTTTTTTTTTTTTTCTAGCAGAAAAGAAGTCCCTCTGAACAGAACTTTCTGAAGTGGCATTCCAAGTATGAGAAGATGGAGAAGAAAGCACTTGAGCCTTGACTGTATGGTAATGGTTTCACCAAACTGCATGCAGGAGTGCAGTCCTGCTGGGTTCATCACTGGGATTCGGGTATAACTGTAACTAACAAGGCAAAATCTGTTATGTTTATTTTACATTCTTTCTTCTGTTTGCATAGGCTAAAGATGTCCCAGGATGCTGTACTCTTGCCACACCTATGGCAAAATGACAACAGGTTTGGCTTATTGATGGGAAGCTGCCCAAGCCTGAGTACATCTATCATCTGTCCCTTCCCCTCAGGCTGCACTTGTTTTGTTACTTTTAAACTCTTTGATTTTAGACAATTCATCATTTTGGCTAGATTTCTGTTAGCTTTTGGAAACAATGAGAAAAATCAAAAGTGGCAGATGACACATTTTGCTTCTGACAGCTTAGTGGCACGGCAGAGTTTTCTGTGAAAATTTGACTATTCCAATCATGCTCACCACGCTCAACACTATTAGAATGATCATAGTCTCTTATTACTGGGGTAAACTGGGCCAGTTTGTTCACACTTGTGTTTAGAGAGTCTTTGTTTTACTAATTCTAGAAATATCTGTTTTATTAACAATCTCACACAAAGCATACAATTGCATACTTCAGCCCAGAGAAATGACAGTCACATTAAATAACATATTTAGTCTGCATAGTGTTCTAATACACAGATCTGAAAAAAAATCTCCATTTTTATCTTAACTCTTTTCTGTGATGGGTGAAATTTAAAATATGGTCTATCTGCTTGGAAAGGACTGTTTAGAAAAGGGGCAGAATTCCACCTTCTGTACTAGACTGCTGGAATCCACTGCATGCCTGCAACTGCACTGATAGAGAATATAATCAGATCTGATTTGGAATCGTTGATGATATTTTATCTTCAAATATGCTAAGTTTTATTGAATAATCCCCCTCTCCCCCCGAAATATTGCTGGGTTATTAAACATTTCTTCCAGAAGACTTTTCAGATCTGATATTAAATTTCTCTTCAGACATGAGAGGTAGCCTGTGCAAAGTAGCCAGTTATGCAGGAGTTAAGCCAGTAGTGGGAATAAAAAATGTTTTAGTCAACGCAACATTTTGAATCACATATTATATTGCAAATGAAAGACCTTAAAGATGTATGACAAAGCATGACGCATTTCTCTTTGTTTACTTTCCCCCCCTAAAAATAATTGCCTGTCAGAGTTTGAACTTGTTTGGCAAAGTGTTCTGCACTGTTTTGCTGTAACATAAAGCAGAAATAAACAAAAATACTCATCTTATCACTCTAAGTTTAAACACAAATTGGGCCCATGCCAGAGCATGCAAGACCTCATTTGCTTCAGCACGGGATGTGAGTTTTCATGGGGGAGTGGTGGAAAGAAGCAGGGACTGCAACTCTATAAATTGTCTTATCAAGAATCTTTTGAGATCTTCCACACAGTCTTAGAGCCCAGTCACTTAACATTTGTTTTCAGTGCGCAAGTTGCAGTTAATATAGGCATCTCCCTTTCTGGTCTGTTGACTAACCAAGAGAAGCAGACAGGTTTTTTGTCAGGAAATAACACCAGGTGTCTTACCTTCTTCTGACAGAAGTTATCTGTAAAGCCAAGATAATGCTTGATCATCTTCCTTAGCAGGACCTGTTGGGGGTGAAGAAATGTCTTTTTACAGTGGTCTCCTTTCTTTGCTGGAGCATATATCACTGGAGTGGGTGCCAGTTTTGAAAAGGTCAGTGAAAAGGAATGTGTTTCTTTATGTTCTTCGTGAACATACATGTAAAATACAGATTGCACAGACGATATTTCTAGTGGTTAGGGGAATATGGAGATGCCTTTGATAGTTTTTCCTGCTTTCAGCCAGCTGCTTGTGACCTATGGGTTTTGCACCTGATCTCTGGATGACTTCCTGGGTTGCTGTCAATCCCTTTTTGAGAACGCTTACTTCTTAAGCAAACCAACACACATATTTAGCAAATCTGTGTAGCTGAAGAAATTAGTCTCAGGAGATAATGTGTTTACTATTACTATTCTGACATCTTCAAGGCTTTACAAGGGAAGTGGGCATCCATACCTCATTAATGGTTGTGGCAATCAACATTGGCATTTATAAACTAAAGCTTTGTAGTTTTAGTTATAAGCTGAATAGTCTTTTAAGAGTTCAGTATGCTTGTTGTGTTGTGCAATGTATATCTCTTTTTGGTCATTTGGTGAATAAATTTGTCATACCCAGCAGCAGAAGTCTCCAGAGGAAACTGCAAGAAGAACTTCCTTTTTAAGCACCTTCCTAGAGAAAGCATTAGTATGTAGTATAAGGGAAAATCACAGGACAAAGATTACAAATACTTACTCATAATAAATGTAACAGGACTGAACTTCCATTTACACTCAGATTAATTATGAGGATTTTAAGATAACTGGAAAAGTTGCATGAATGAGCAACAATGGTGCAGTGTGTACCAAAATTATGAATCATAATTGAAGAGCTGGACTTCTCATCTTCAACTTTAAATAAACTTAAAAATATATTCTAGAAAATGAAGTATATAGAGTGATTTCAGGATGCTTCTTCCATTTTGGGAATTACGAAATAATGGACTTCACAAGTTCATTAATTCATATAATGTATTACTTTTATCTTTAAAAAGATATGTCATACCAAAAAAATATTTTAAAATATTTGTAGAATCTGGTATATATATTTTAAAAGGATGAACACGTTATACAGATGGAGTGCTTGGATGCATTTTCTATCACAGCAATCAAAACTGTGACATTTCCTCTTTGTCCTGTAACAGCAGTGTAAATACTAGGTTTCATATACTTGTCCTTATTATAAGCCTTCGTATATACTTCTACTCTAAGTACTCAATGGTTGATATAACATGACACTACGTAGAATTTGTGGTTTTTGAGGATACTGCACTGATTTGTATGCTCAATAAATGAGGAATGGTGGAGAAACTTACTTTTTCAAACAGGCATTTTATCTGTTCTGTAAAACTTTACTACTGAAAACAATGATGAATTGTGTCTGATTTTGGTGCTACTGGTATTTCACTCCACACAGCCTGTAGGAAGGTTGTGGCTAGCCTACCTCATACTCTGCATGAAGCAGCAGTCTTCAGATCAGTGCAATTTGAGAAGTGCTGGTGACCTCTGTGGTTGTAGCAACGGGTAAAACTCATGGTTTCTCCTCACTTACATACCAGAACTGCTTGTCTTCATGGAGAGGAGCAGGTGTCTGAATTCTGTTCTAGTGGATGTTACCATTGCACTACAGTGACAAATACTGCCTGTGGAAACTAACAGCAAGGCTTTTCAAAAGAGGCCACACACAGATCTGGGATGTCCTATATAGCTCTGGTTTTATTCTCTCTCCTAAAACGAGTGCCTAATTTACATTTCTGTACTACTTTGCACTAGTAATTAAGGGCAAAGTGTATGTAGTAAAAGCAGAGATAGCAGGGTAAACAAACAATGTGGAGCAGCAAAATACGCAAAAAAGGGACTCTGCAGAGCTTTTCAGGCAGGCTGTTCAATTGTGGTTGTTTGGTTTGTTTTTTGTGTGGGTTTTTTTTTTTTTTTTAATTTTATTTTATTAATTCTGTATACCCAATGCAAAATGAATGACTTTGTATATTTTTTCCTCCTGTGTCAGAGAGATCCAACTCCCTTTGAAAACCTGAGTACGTTTGCCATTTGTTTGCTGTTTTGCTCACGTCAGCATCAAGGCAGGCAGACAGCGTGGTTATTGGAGCTGAATCCCTTCAGAGTTCATCACTGCTGTCACTGAACAAAGTAGATCTAAATACAGCTGGACCAGAAATAAGCTTCTTTCACCAGAGTAAAAGGAAGAGCGTAGTTAGTGTGAGACTCTTGAAAACTGGAGTGGTCTTGTCTTTTTCGCTTGATCTTGTTTAAAGAAGTCCCTGAGACTGATTTCAAGAGGTTCTTCCACAGCTGAGGATGTGGTATGTCCTGAGCACACCCTTTCCTTCCCAGTCAGGGAGTCTGCAGCTGCCCTGTAAGTAGACCCTTACCAGAATTTGATTTAAATAGATATATTAGTTTGAAATAAATGGCCCTTTTGTGTATTTATGCATTTTTCAGTTGTGGGGCTGTCTCATTAATTCAAGTAATGATCCAGAGCTGTGACTGAATCTATGTTCTCTGTTGCATAACAAAGTGAGGCCAAAGAAGAGGCTGTGAGGAACCATAAACCCCAGCAATGCCCTGACCACCTGCCTGCCTGCAGCCACCAGGCACTTTGCCCTTGCTTCACCTATCCCTCCCTGAAAGTAGCATTGCCCTGCTGATTCAGAGCACTGCAGGAAGCTTTTTTCTGCTAACTTCCCCCTAATAGCATGCCCTATGTATTATTTCTTAGTAAAAAATCTTTTTCTTGTAATAAACAGGAGAAGTAAAAATGTTTCTGTCATATACTGGGGCTGTTAATCAGATTTATCAAGAAGAATGATTTTTAGGACATAACAAAGCATTATTTTGGCAGGTTTGGGGTAATTATATACAGTTTGCATTTTGTGTTAATATACAGTGAAATAGCATAAGAAACTTGTACTAATAAGCACTGGCTTTATGTTTTTAGTGCTTCTTTCTTATATTAATGCCTCTTTAAGGATGGGAAAAACAGAGGCTTGATATTATAGGCTAGTGGCTGATGTTACCAGAGGGGTTTTGCCTTTACTGTTTTCTGGTATACAGTTTGAGCTCTCTAATTTATCTGTGTTTATCTGCCTTTTTTTTTGCACATGCTTTGGGATAGAACGATGTGGTGTCTGAAATTAGAGTTGCTGACTCTTGTAAATGATCATTGCCGGCATCTTTTTTTCTACTCTTATCAAGAAACACGAAGTATGACAAGCGGTGCAGTCTTTGTACCATTTCACGACCCGATCACTAGAGGGCACTGCATACTGACAGTAACTCTTCACTTTCCAATTTGCAAAGCTTTGTCAGCGTACAGTCATTTGAAAATCTGCTCTGATTTCAGACTGGAGACTATTAGCTCTATTTACCTTATCTATAGCAAGATATTTCAGATTAGAATAGGAGAAAGAGTAACAAAACCAACCGCTGAATAATATGAAAAATACACTCTATTATAGTAATGACTACAGATATTAACAACATTAAAAATGTAGTAGTATGCTTTGTTGCAAAGATATCTTTAAAGTATATAATTTTTATTCATAGGATAGCCTAATACACACCGTAACCTCGCAGCTGTATACTTCTGTAATGCTGATACATATATAAAAACTATTTGCTGCTTGCTTGTTTCACTGCTTTCCCGCCCCTGCCAGACACCCCCAAATCCAAACCTCTTAACTGGTTTTAAAAATGAAGTCTCTGGGAAACTTCTTTGGACCTGCTAAAGTGTTTTATAGTCTTACCTGACAGAGGTGGGAATATATGCTTTTACTCACACAGATTTGCTTGCCTATTGTCAAGAAAGATAAGTTCAGAGGACTTTAGCAGCAGACAGATTGCCTAGGGAGTATAAATGCTCTACATTTACCAGGAAAGGATTACAGACAGTACAGATCAGGAATGAAATATTACCAGGTAAAGTAATTCACTATTTATTGACTTTGGCCCACGGGATACCCTCTGAAACCATCCTTACATACTTAGTTTGCCCTAACCTGTAGGATAAGCTCTCCAAATATCTACTGAGGAGGAAGAGATGTTCAGTGTAACTGGATGGTGTGCCCAGTGTCATCTTGCAGCTGCAAAGTTTCAATTAGATAGGGTTGACTTTCGGGGGACTTACATAGCTTCAATTTAAGTAAATTGAATAATTTTAAATAAGTACTTTATCTCACTGGTCATTAGAATTCTTAAAATGTAACACTTCGTAGGAATTGTTAACAAAGGGATACAGATAAATGGAGGACATATCCTCCATCATTAGTCCGATGCTATAATAATGAATTAGCATCCTGGTAATTAAAAAAAAAAGAAAAAAGTCTTTCAGATGCATGAAATTTTAAATGCAGTTTCAATGAGGGTATCTAGAACATTTCTAGAAGTTGAATCACTGAACAGTAGGCAATCTTAGCACTTACACTTTTTTTCTATTGCTATTCATTCTTTTGTAAGTGTAACTTTATTTTGCCCTTGAAAGTCATGAAATGCCATTCTTACCATCAGCTGATGTCTGCTTATTACTAATACCCAAAGAAAAAATTCTGAATGCTGAAAAGTATTTTAATAGTAGTTATAAAATATATTATTCTGATTACTGGAGTTGCTGTTTGTCTTATTACGGTATTTTTCCATTGTGACTTAAAAACACTGAGTTTATTTTTTTCCTTTTCTTTTCTTTTTCTTATTCTCTTCTTTCCTCTCACACACAAACCCAAGGTTATTTAGGTCTATAGGTAAAGGTTCTATATAACATCTCAAGTTCGTTGTGTTGGTTTGGATCTCATGAGAAACAGCCCATCTTCACAGATTTCACAGAATCATAGAAGTGGTTGAGGTGGGAAGGGACCTCTGGAGGTCATCTGGTCTAACCCCCTGCTCAAGCAGGGTCACCTACAGCTGGTTGTCCAAGGCCATGTCCAGATGGCTTTTGAATATCTCCAGGGTGGGAGACTTCACAACCTCCCTGGGCAACCTGTGCCAGCACTCGGTCACTCTCACAGTGAAAAAGCGTTTTCTGATGTTCAAAGGGAATGTCCTGTGTTTCAGTCCTGTCACTGAGCACCACTGAGAAGAGCCTCGCTCCATTCTCTTTACACCTTCCCTTCAGGTATTTGTGCACATTGATCAGATTCCCCTGAGCTTTCTCTTCTTCAGGTTGAACACTCTCAGCTCTCTCAGCCTTTCCTCACAGGAGAGGTGACCTGGTACAAATGCTTCCAGAAATACTGCAATGCCAATGTCTCTGCAGCTACTATTTCTTGATCCAGGGCATAGTGGCAAAAACTAGAAAAAGCACTTGCAAACAAGTAAAATCTGAATTTTTCTAAAATTTCTTGACAAAAAAAAAAAGGGGGGGGGGGGGCGGGGAAGTGCTTGGTTGCATAGAGTCTGGTTGAACCAGGAGAAAATCCATTTATTATTTTACTCTTGATCCCCTGCTAGACCAAGGTAAATGTCATACAAGGTACTGACATTTCAATTTATATTAGACTATGAACTAGTAGAAGAAAACACACTGAACTGTGTCAGAATACAGTCTTCAATCGAATCCTTTGTGTACATATTTTGAAAATGTCTGCCAGACTGTGCATTTTTAGTATACAGTGAGTTATGTCTAAAGAACAACTCATATGCAACAATAAACTAAGATATGCTATGACTATTTTCCAGATTTGACATGCAAAACTGTCGTGAAGATGATGAAAGTTGTATCTGGCAACACATTAAATCTGTCAAAGACAAATCAACAAATAGTATCATATGACTATTAAAGGTTGAAGCTCACTGTCAGTAAAATTGTAATTTTCATTTGTAACTGTAATTGCACAGTATGTTTCTGAGACCAACTGTGTATCCAGACATGTTTTAAAGGTAATGAACTACTGTTTTGAGCATCCTTGTCCTGTTGCTGCTGTTGTGTTACCCAGACACACCTTTCTGCAGGAAATATAACTGGGACTGGGAGAACCATACAAAACCATACAATTTTCCTAAACTGAACTGTTTTTCAGGATTATCATCGATACCAAATGTTATATTTCTTTCAATAATCTTTTCTGGACAAGAGTATATATATATATATACTGTAGACTATGCATTCTGTACCATTTTTGAGAGGCAGGCACAAAATTGTTATTGCCACTCATTACTCTGCTCTGTTGACTTGTATCAAGGGTGAGGCCCAAATTTCATAGGATATTGAAGTGTGGGACCATTACTGCTGTGGATTTTGATGTATTTGTACAGCTTTAAGTGATGGCAGAGACTTCAACTAAACACATCAATAAGCCAGGACCTTTGTGAATAAACCTTTCTTTTCTCTACAGGCAGGGACTAGAGTGCTGCTTTTTCACAATGTTGGGTGCAGGTGCAGTCCACATCAACACACTCAGCTTATTTGGGCTGTGCAGTTGGCTGGTACAGTTGTTCCCCTCTCCTTAAGGACATATATCTATAAAGCACATTGTCAGCTTTTGTTTTAAACAAGAATCTCTAATCCTTTTCTTTGTGAGGAATAATCTTTAACCAGTAAAATGTTGTAAGCCTGGTTACTAGGGTTGAGCTTCTTGCTCTAATGTCATTCTCTCAAATTCAAGGCTTAGTCATGCTCTACAGGATGCTTCAGAGCTCTTTTTGGGACACTGTCAAACTTTCACGGCATCCATAGATGTCGGAAAGGAACATCAGTTAACTTCACTGTTACAGGGAGTTTAAAGTATCTGGCAATAAGCCCACAAGAGTCTTTTTGTTTGCTAGCAGACTAATTTTTGATCGCTTTTAAACATTACTGCAATCTATTAATGACTTTATATTCTCTCTGTATGTTAAATTAGTAATTTTACTGTCTTTATTTCTCCCATTGTAAAGTGAATGTAAAATCCTGTCTTATGTCCTGGACAGAATATACCAAACAATCACTGTCACAGTAACTTAAGCAACATCATTTCACTTTGTAGTTGGGGCAGCTAAGAAATCATGAGCCATACCTTTGGCTTTGATCTCATGTCCTTTAAAATACATCAGAATTTGCTTCCAGTTCTATGGACAAAAGAGATACAATTTGAGATCCATTGCAGGAAATTAAGCATTACAGTTGCACAGACTGAAGAAAATTACTGACTTGATCAGATTCCTGTGTATAATGAAGGATCTGGGATATCTTAAAAAAATCATACTGACATTCATTCCAGAAAGGGGAAGGCAGACCTTTGAATAGCTTTGAACAACTATATTAGCAAAGATGAGGGAAGTGAAAATTTTTCATTGAGGTCAGTCTGCATATGAAAAACGTGCTCTGTTTGTTATGAAACAGGAAAGGTAGATAAAGATACACACATAGCTTTACCTTCATGTCCTTACTTAAAAAAGAGTAACATTTCATGTTATAGAACAGATTATTTTAAAAGTAATTTGGAATAAAATTTTGCTGCGGTGTTACTGCTATGTGCAGCTACTAAATTTGTGTGTGCTTCCATACGCACCCAAAATTCAATGCAATTAAAATAATAGACATGTCAATCAAATTGTTAGTTTGCAAGTCATCGTATTCATACTTGCATTCTTTTCTTTTACAAAGCTATTTTTGAGTTCTATCTATCTCGGTTCCCCCCTTCCATCCTCCCTATATCACTGACTCTTTTAATGCTTTATTGTTTTCACTGGCCCTCTTGTTTTCTTTTGCTATTTTTGGTGTATCATTTTGGGCCCTTCTAATGCTTTCTTTTCAAAATATATCACACACGGCTTTTAATTTAGCACAGGGGAACTACTCGGAAGCCTGATGAAATGCTTGCTAATGCTTAGGATATGGCATACAAATACTGTGAAAGTCCATTTAGTTCTGCAAGACTGTACTTATCAAATTCCCTTTTGTGAAATCTTTTTGAGACATTCAAATGTGTGAAGATATAGTGGTCATGAGGGACAAGGGCCAGGCTAAGGTAGCACAGAATAACACCCTTAGGGTTTTTTTGGAAAATCAAACAGAAATTGAATTGCTCTAACTGTCCTTCATTCTCCTCTGTTTCTCTCCTTCAAGAGTCAAACTGACATTTGAAGCTCGGAAACGGCATCTGGTATTTGGTTACTCATACAGTGTTGCCAGAAAGTCATCCTTTCTTAAAATGAATAAAGCTAAGTTATAGAAACCAGTTCCGTAACTAGTAAATGGCAAACGTAAAAGGGTGTTGCAGATAATGTGGAACCTGAAGATTGTAATCTAAATTGACATGCAATTCCTGAAGTATAGAAATTAAAGCAATATCAATAAGGTCCCTATGTGCATTACATACAGATAATTCAGGTGTGATAAACAAGGAAACATTAGCAAGATAACACTTCCGATGGCAGAAGATGAATGGTGATATTGGCAGCCATTTAAATAGTTGTAAAATGTGCCTATCAAACAGAATTGTTCCAGCCCTGGGATGATTTTACCTGCAAAAGTGGGCAAGTAAATCACATGTGACAGATTCCATTGACTTTGCAGGAAAAGGAAAGACAAGCCTTTTTTATTGCTATTGATGTTTGCTCTTATTGACTAAGTGTTTGCCACAGACTCAAGTACCACTAGACACATAAATACAAGGAGAACCTTGTGTGTGTCCTTTACCTGACTGGGGGAAACAATTTGCAATTTACATCCAAGGGTTCTGCAGTGTTCTTCCAATACACAGAACAGTTTGGTAGGAGTGTGCTAAAAATTGGTTCAAATAATCCTGTCCTACAAAGTCCTTGCTGAGTTCAAAGAGAATGTTTTTCTTTATAGTGCAGAAGAAAACATTTGACACTCTGTCACTGTGATTTCACTGCCTGAATTATCTCTGGACTTTGCCAAGTCACAGCCTGGCTTAGTTTGCTAATGTTATATTTTACGAAGATGCTAAGGCATAGGGTCACCTTAGAAAAGACTGATGCAGGAATTCCCTTTCTCATATCTTTTTTTGGGGGGAAAAACAACCCTAATAAAAAGTGTGCAACAGGAGAAGAAAATGGAAAAAAAGTAACGGCCTGGGTGATTAAGAAGAATCTTTCTGAATGATCAAGATACAAGTTAAAATCCATTAAGGTAATATAACTCTCAGATGTCATATCCCTCTCTAGAAACCACAGAGGAACTCATGGTTGCACAAGAGATAACTGGCTTCAGCTGTTACATCTAATGAAGTCACTAATTTAGCTCTGGAGGTAGAAATCTATGATTTGTTACTAGGGGTTCCCTGTCCAGACATGTCAGGATGGTTGTTACAATGGGACCAATTGGGGATTGACTAATTAAATAGAGAAGAATAAACAGAGAAGGTAGGCTTTTGGCCAGGATGACAGCTGAAGATCTGGGAATAGAAAGTATGTGTGTTTTTGAAATTAATAGACAACTTTATTAGTCATTATTTTACACAGGTGTCAGCTTCGCCAGTCTTTACAAGCATAAACACTTCCTGTGCTATATGTAGTAAAGCGGTTATCATATATCACATATATATAGGTAGATAGATATAATACAGGAATGCACACATAATTTATATAGAAAGGTAAATTTTGGACTTTTTTATGATTTATTCACTGTCAAAGATTAAGCACTTGAAAGAAATGAAAACTGAAAGGAAATTCTAAGTCTACTTTCATTGCTGTTGAAATACGGTATGCTTTATGATGGCATACAGTGAATCGTTACAAAGCATAATGTAAGTCAAGGTTTGCTAGCACTGTTAGGCACACAATACATGTCTTTTGGGTAAATAAAAATAAATGTAACATAAACCCATCTACAGCAGTGCAATGAATGTGAGTAGGTGATTCCCCTGCCCGCCCCCCCCCTTTTTTTTTTAAACACTCGCTGTTGGTCTAACAAAAATAATGCTATAGCAAGAATAACTATTCCAGTCTAACCCAGTAAAACCATGAGTCACTGTGAGAAAAAGAACATGCAGGCTTAGGGTTGAGTTACCTGGGCTAAAGTGGTCTTGTCTTCTACAGAGGCACCAGGCAAGCAAACCTTTGCGCTTAAAAAGAGAATGGGTAAATTTCAGAGTGAAGGTGATTTTGTTGCTGCAAGAATTACAAAGACAAACCTTGAAATATGGATCTGTATCTATTCCTGCAAGGTGACACTTCATTGACTTCACTTGATACTTGCTTTACTGAGAGTTGGTCCAATAGATTTTAATACAGACTGTAACAGAGCAAAAATTGCTTTCTGTAAAGCTGACGATATAACATTTTAAACAGGTAAGATGAATTGAAACACTTCCTCCCCCCCTCCCTCCCTCCCTCTCTTTCTTTTTGCCTGAAAATGCTTAAATGACACTGGTCTTTGCCATATTTGATCAGCTCATAGCTGCAAGTTAAGTGGCTATTCTTAAGTCACTTTTATTTTTGTCAACCTGTTTGCTTGCCTATTGCTGGTAGGAGAGCTTTCCAGTCATGCCATTCTGATCTGAAGAAAATCTGTGAAAGCCATAAATAAGAGATGGCTCAAATCACCTTGTAGCTAGTGTTTGTCCCAGATAGAACCGTCTCTGAGGTATTTGTCATTATAACTAGAAAAGGTTTACGGCTTGAAGAGCAAAGGTCAGAGACCGTATACACTTCTGCATTGCACATAACCATCATTTACAATCGCACTGGAGTGTGAAATGGTGGTCAGATTTTGTTGGCTTTGTTTTACTTGGCCTCTTCTCATTTAATAAAGTTTATGTACCAATACAAAGACTGCAATGAAACTTTCAGATTCTCTTTTAAGTGATGGGTCACTATGCTGTTCTGCAAAGGTGGAATGCTCAATGATTTGCACTGTTCTGTCTTGGGGTGGGGGTGGAGTGGGGGGTGGGGGGTAGGGGGTGGGGGTGGGGGTGGCAAGGGACTGGAATAATCAGAATTCTAAGTTGTTAGACTGAGTTTTTGTGAGCCTCCAGGTATGTCAATGTTTCAAATTTAACACACAGTTCCCAAAGAAATAGCTGTTAAACGTTCACCTGATAAAGTCAAAGAGAAGGAGATACTGATTGAGCAAATGAGTTAGAGCAGCCTGGGGTTTAGGATTTCAGTGCTGCTATTCTGTGAGCTGTTTAAGCTAATGATGTTTGTGCAGGTAATTCTGGGTTTGACTCAGTATTCACTGAAGACAGTAGGAGCCCTTCTGTCAACTTTAGCGGCATTTCAGATAGGCTTATAACTGAGACAGGGGAAAATGCCAGCTGGGAGAAATACTCTCACCAGATGTCTTCATTGCTTACATGTGTGTCTGTTTATGTATGTTGAAATATGAAAAAAATATCTGTCTTTATTGCTTGTAAGGAATCAGTTGCCTGATCCCCAAAAGTATATGCATTATTCTTTCTTGCCCCAACTTGCTTTTTTGGTGTATGGGATTTTCACTAATTGGAGCAACAGCAAGTCTTAACACACTGAAACCAAATACATACCTGCTTCTTTGGAATGTTTTCAGCATCATAGCAGTGAGGACTTATGGCTATACATACTTGACATTTCATAAAGGGGTTGCTTGGACCATTCCATTCTCACATAGGTTAATTAGGAGTCTGAATATATATGTAGAGATGACAGTTCCTACAAGTAGAAGACTTGTAACTGTGCAGTACCTATTGCTTGGTAACCGAAAAACTTAACATAAATATTTGCATTTTAGCCCTTAGCCAGTACTTGAATTTTACAGCCTTGCTTGTCACACCAGCAGAGCCATGGACTGAAATTAGCATAACCTTGAAAGCTCCAGCTGGGCTTGTAACAGAGATTTACAAATGCCATTTGAGTAAGCAGTGGCTAGAATCCCACCAAAGTTTTTCTAAAAAACCAAAAACCTTAAATCCAACCCCCTTCCACAGTAACTCAGAAGGTACATAGTGAGATGACCTAAAAACTCCCTTGAGAAGTGTGTTGAAAAGGAAAATTTTGTATTCTGAACAGGGTGGATACAGCTCCAACAAATATTCTATGGGAGAAAACAAACTAATTAGGAATTGTGTAGTAAGGAGCTACAGTACCTGGCAGACCCCTGGTATTGAACTGCATAATGCTTTGCCACATAGATCTTCCCCCTAATTGTGATGATTTATTTTTATCCAAGAACAGTCAAACCTCATTGTTATGCTGCCTGCTCAGCACTGCCTTTGCCTGGAGACTGCTATGGCTTAAACCTCAAGTATGTTAAACAAGAAATTGTAAATAGTGGCATGGAGCCTTGGAAGAACTAATGGGAGTGTAAAAGAAGCATTATAGTTTAAAAGTGGAAACTGTAGACGTGAGCACAGGTAACCTCTGGAACAGAAAGGTGTGTGGGAGAATGGAGTCCGTGGGGTCAGTTTGTTACTCTTTAACAATGTAATGATGAAACCCAGAAAATCATGTCCACTTGAAAATATTTGGAAAGTTCTTTATTCCCTGAATACCTCATACTCCCTTTTAGTGACAGAAATTTTTTTTTTCCTACAAGACAAAAAAGCCTTCCTCCAGCCTCTCCCCAAAGCCCCAAAGAATAGAGCAAAACCTCCTGGTAAGTCCTACAGAGCCCTCACAGGCTTTGTATGTGCCTTGACATTGCAAAAAGGTCAGCTAGTTATGCCTTCTGTGGAATTCAGCTCAATTAGTGCATGCAGGTTTGTTGATGGTCTATCAATTTTTTTGTCATTGCAACAGCTTCACAATCAAAAAGATTACACAGAGGATGTCCTGTAAAACCGTTGTTATAATCCAACCTGGAATTTCATCTCGTCTGGAGTGAGAAAGGATGACTAAATGTTTATTCATGAGGAACGATGCCAATGCAGGTTGTGCAAAATTACACAGCTGCTTTTGGGTGTTGCTGATAGTTGTTATGTGCTAGGTACTTTAGGACTAATCAAACTTCACACGTACTTCATATTTCATAGCTGTCTCAAGCTGTCTCAAGACTAGCTAATGGAACTGGAGGTTAATTCTGTGGCATTCTGTGAGAGCCGTCCCACA
Source organism: Falco peregrinus (assembly GCF_023634155.1). Taxonomy (NCBI): domain Eukaryota; kingdom Metazoa; phylum Chordata; class Aves; order Falconiformes; family Falconidae; genus Falco; species Falco peregrinus. The sequence goes on from NC_073723.1 coordinate 67,210,874, forward strand.
CCCAAGAAGGGTCCTTCAGGCAGACAGGCTCCCGCTCCGGCTGTTACTTTGCCCTCAGTGTATGACACAGTGCAGCAGAAAAAGGCAGGCTGATTCTTGATACTGTCCTGACTCTTTAGGTGGCTACAGAGAAGACCATTGTCACTTCTCCCCTGTCCTGCCTTATTCATTTGTAGCTTGGATTTAAGGAAAGATGAGTTCATGACAAGTGGAAAAGTTAACCTGAGATCGTGATGCCATAAAATTGCCTATGAAGCTATAGCTTTCCATTGTAGCAAGATTGCGGCTACGAGATAAAACTGTTAGGCATAAACTGTGATCTCTTATATGTAAAGGCTGACTCAAAATTATCCTGTGAATGTAATGAATGTAATAGATGTAATAAAATACAAATATATTTTACAGAGTATTTCAGACTGCAGAAATGAGCAGTTCTTAGTTTATCATTGATTAACACAAAAATGAGCCTCAGTAACACTGAAATGGGAAATAATCCTGTGACATAAGTATATAAGACCCAAATGTGCTCAAATACAACATTAAAGTTGGGGATAGTTAAACAGAAGGTAAAACAAAGATAGTAAATACAAAACAAACTCTTAACCTACACAAGAGGAGCCAGAGGCAGTGGTAAGAGGAAAAACAACACACACAAAAAAGTGGCCACAATGCTAAGTAAGAATGTGCTTGAGAGACTGAAAATGGTACTTGAAGATAAAGAGAGAAGAATTAAAAAGAGTAATATTAATGCATCAAGGGAAAAACATAGGTAATCTGTGGTCAAAATGAAGTTTAGAAAAGTTTTAAACACCAGATAAGAAGAGGGCTGTTGAGGCTAGGCAATGGAACAGGAATCGAAGGTGAAGACTGATGCCAGGGTTTCACATGAGTTTAGTACTGTAGTTAGACATTTTTTAATTATGTCAGGTAAAAAAAATTGTGAGGCAACAAATAATAAATGACCAGCATTGTTTATTCATAGAGGACAAAGCCAATGGAAAGAAGAAAATATTAATATAATTTTTCAGTTCAAGATTCCCAGTAGAGTATGTAGAATGGATTCTAAAGGCAAACAAATCTCTTTCATTGCAATTGGAATTTACCATAGACAATAATAGTTATAAAAGAGAAGTAATATAAAATCCTGAGTAGAAGTCATACAAACTCATGCTCCAGGTGATAAAGCAATCTGTAATTCCAGTTTTTACTGCAAAGTAGGGATTATTTTATCAGTATTTATTTTGTAATAGTCCCATGTACAAACTTCTGAACAGACATTTGAGGTCTTTGTCCAAATCTTATTATCTCAGGATTTGTGATATATCTCTGAAACAGTGTTTCTGAAGCTTTCTGGAATGAAGCGTGATTCTGCTATATCTTCTCCCTACCTCCTCTCACTGGATGCCATTCCCTGATCTCCTCTCCAATTTCAACTTTTACCCCTCTCTCCCTCCTGGAGTTCTGCTGCTTCCATCTTGCTTACCTTTATCCAGAAGCAAAAGCCCAAAAAGATTAAGTAAAACACACAAAAAATTTGCACCCTACATGGCTATATATGTCTCATCTGAAATCTACTCCCCAGCATCCTTTACCAACCTGTGTAGTGGCATCGCCCAGAAGCTTTATTCAGTAGACAATATCATTGACTGATTTAAACTGGAAGCTGAACAAATTGTGAGAAACTAATCTTTAAACCTGTATATTTATCACCATCCTGTCCAGAACTGAAGGTGAGAAAATGATTGGAAAAATATTTGAGAGAGGGTTTTTTTTAGAAGTTTTTCAGAAGTTTTAGAAGCTTCTAAAAATTAAAAAGGAAATTTTCATTATTTACATAGATATCCATCTGAAAACAGCAGTAGCTGGTGGAGTTGATGGAAGCTTGGGATCAAGTCCCGAGTATCATATGGTAAATATAGCATTTGATTCCACTATAGGAATCAGCATTTCAGAAAACAGGAACTGCTCAATATGCAAGTTTTTTGGATCCTGCTGCAGAGGGTACAAACAACAAAGAATTAGATTTTTCACCTGCAGACTCCTTCCTGATGAATAGGAAGCGCTTACATATGAACCACTGTTGAAATGTGTTTTGCAAATGATTCCCTTGATAACAATGATTTGAGAGCTGGTAAAAATTATTAGATAATAAATCAAAATAACATCTGCTACACAGAAAGTCAGATAATCAATAGAAGCTCAGACAAACAGACATCAGCCAGACATCCAGAGTAGAAGATAGATCCCACCTATTTCAAAATTGTACCTTGCCCTCTTCATTTGAGTTCATTCCACTTAGTGGCATTCCACAAATGTCAGCTGTGCCTAAAAATAGAGTTTGAATGTTCATGGAGTCATTAATTGCGTAGTAGACATCATCAATTACTGATTATTCTCAGGCACAGAAGAGGAAGAATTTCTTCACTGTAGATGTTCTACAAATTCTGATTTCAAAGGACCAAAGCATCTTTTGTGCTGTTCTTAATGAAATAGTACCCATTTTACCTGGAACAATAAATGAATCGTTCACAATAATTCGTTTATTATCAAAACCACTAAAGCACTCTAGTATTTGGAGATTTTTTCTGGAATAAGGGGTGTGAAAAATTCACAATTTTACTGCCATAGCTTTATTGCTCCAGAACAAACTTTACAAAAGAAAGAAAGAAAGAATAGCTTTAAATAACACATATGATGCAATTTGAAAACTAAAACTTCACCGAGAAAGAAGTCTGTAAGACAGGGTTTTATATAAGTTTTAGAAACTTGTTCAAGTTCCTAATTTAACTGTAGCCTTTCTTCAGCAGTGAAATCAAGTTCAAAGAGGACCTTAGAAACCTAGCTCAATTTTCTTCTCAGCAAAACCTGGAGGAGGTTGAAGAAACATTTTTCTTTAGTCAGATCTTTAAGAACAAATCACAGTGTAATGGAAAGACGTTTAACAGGGAAGAGCATTCACTAAAACTTTACACATACCTTAAATATAATAAAAAGAATAAGGTTTTAACAGGAACCTGACATATTTTGCACCTCAGAAGGGATGACAACAACAGACAGCAGACCAATTTTGAAGGTACCATAAAACAAAGATTTTCAAAGTGATCTAGGTATTTTAGACTCAGTTCTGTCAGAAAGCCCATCCATCCACCTCTATGCCTCTTTTTACAGATCTGTGAGTCCTAGAAATTGATCAAATTTCTCAGGAAAAAAAATGCTGCTCATTATCTTTTTCTCCTTTATTACAATTTATTTTGGTTTTGGTTATCTTTTTCTCCTTTCCCTTAGAGTACCTTCTCCTTATCATTTACAAGATAAAATGTGAGCAAGTAGGTCTAGCAAACATAAATATATTTTAGAATTGTCAAACAGCCTCCTTGTTACCTTTTAATTTACTCTTCAGCACCACCTTTTTGATATATTTTTATTACTAAACTATTGACTTAACTGACTAAACTTAAATTGTTGGTAAGTTACTATTTAGTTTATATGTAAAGTATGCTCACTTCTTAATGGTTCCTTTATTTCTCTTCCAATTTTCAGTTGCTTAATGAAATACTGTTTTGGCTATTTGTTCTTTAGATTTCCATTCAGCCTCTGCAATTGCTCTATTACTTACACACAGTATAGTGTTTCTACTGTTCTCATTTTTGGTAGGATATGTGAACATGTACTTGCTTCAAGAAAATTAGGAGGGCTATTGTGTTTCAAACGCATGAATGTTTTAACTGTTTCAAACAAAAAAAGGGGATTTTTTTTCCCCCTTCATAACTTCTGCTATTATCAGTGAAGTTTAAAGAAGTAAATTTATACTGTGGAAAACAGAAGTTCTTACTTGTGTGGGCATACTTGTTGGAATGAATTCCTGCATAGTTCTCACCAGGAATGATCAGACCTCAACGGCACTATCAGAATGGCAGTAGCCGAGCCAGTTGACTGTCAATGACCAGATGCCAACTCTTCTCAGCTGACAGCTGAAAGAAGAACTAACAGGTAGAAAGCCATGTGCAACTAACTTGAAATGGAGGTCTGATGTGCCAAACAAGATATTGAAAACTGGCCACTGAACAGAGGTGAAAAATCTGGAATACAGAGAAACAAATAATGCTGCTAACATACAAGGCTTGTTTTTCTATGGTAAATTATAGCTCTTAAAGGTTTCTAGCTGATTAACAGTTGCTAGTGAGTTCTGGAAAGATGTCCAGTAATGCTGCAAACACCATTCATTGATTACTTGCCTGGGAAGCATATTTCTTTTTTGCTTCTTCTTAGTGATAGCCTACTTGCTGGGAGGGATCTATTTTTGATTTTTTAAACCAATCCCTTGTATAGTTCTCACCATACCCAGTAGCATTGCAACCATACTCCTTGTCTCAGAGAAATAGGGTTGAGGGTAGGACTGGTATCCTGGAGGTAAGACAGACAGCCATCTCAGAAAGATTATATCAAATATTAGTTTCTTCAGTTCTTGAGGTCTCAAAGAATATCAGCTCTCTAGCAAGGGAAGATTCTTAGACATTCATACAGAATATCAACCAAATATTTGAGAATTGCTAAATGATTTTAGTGAAAGGAATTTGATGTGACTTTGAGGTTTGCCATCAGACTACAGAGACACTTTCATATCAGGCAGAGGCTGCAGAACCTCCTGTGTATAGCTTGAGGGACACCAGCTGTGCCCTACATAGAACTCATGTCACCAGGCTACTCGGGGACACTGTAATGTGCTCACAAATGGCTGTATTTGTGGAGCTAGTGAAAATCTTCTACAGATCGACTCACTGCTGAAGATGCCCAGAATTTATTTAGTATCACAGAAGCTCAGCACTTCCCATGTCAGCTGACACAGTAACTTTCAGAGCCTGGTCTGGCTCACTTTGAGGGAAGCGTCAGCATGTCTGAACCCCGCTTGCTATTGACTAAGCAGTGGAGCAGTCAGCTGACCACCATCAGCTGCTCCCGAGACATGCTGAAGAATGCAAATGTCACCTCTGTGGGTGTCGGCACTTCGTAAGACCCCCTCTCATCAACAGAGTCGAGATAACTGCCACTGTATATGACAGCACATCAGAGCTTTTCTGGTCTAAACCGGCACGAGTCCTGCCACCCGACCAGACAAAACTCCATCTGTTGTTCAAGCAAGCAGAGGGTGCTGTGTTTAGCAATGAAAAGACAGCAGAAATCCTTACACAAACAGTGTACGCTGTACTTTGTGATCCTTCCAAAAGGTCACCCGCCACCTCCAATGGTAGCCTTTGCTTGTGATTCTCTGCACACTGCCCATTATCTGGGTTTGGCTCCACCTAATTTTCAGACTCTTTCTAGCGGTATACTTGTCAGCATTGTCTGCGTGCATCTGAGGGGAAGGGGCAGATGAAGAGGGGAAGCACCCAGGGAAAAGGCCATTGGTTTGCAGAAGTCTAATATCCTCAGGACGATCACTGGGGGAACTGGATAAACTAAAAGCATTTCCCAGCCAGCATTCACCTGGAGGGGCTGCCCATGCCTGCCCCGCTCCTGCTGCTCCTCACACTCTACTTTTGCAAGCAGTGGACAGCCCTGAGATGCGTTTCTCTGTGGAGGTCTGTCGAAAGGACTCATTCTTTCCAGTGCGGTGGCATGTTGTTTATTTATGGTGCTGCTGCTGCAGCAGGCATGGGGCCTCTGCAAAAGAACACATGGCTTTCTTAAGATAATAAAACAGCCAGAAGGCTTTCTGTGTGTTTGCGTCACAAAAGGCTCTTCAGAGAGAAACAGTTTTAGTGTCTGAAGAATGAAGTGCTATTTCAGAATTGGGAGGCTGAAGGTTTTTTTAACTCTACAATTGAATGATTTGTCCATATTTTTTTATGTAATAAAAAGAGCAGCACAATATGCCTTCTTGCTTGCTTACAGACCATTTAAAATTTTTAATACTTAAAACAAAAAGGTTGCATGGAGCTCATTGCTACACTGACATGAACACAGAAATATTTTTTTCACTTATCTGGGGACTGAAAGGGGTGATAGAAAAAACTTTCCAAAGGAGTGTGAGAAGCAGGATGAACTGGGGGGTTGATAGTTAAGATCTAGCTTAAGGGTGGGCTGCAGTTTCAGACACCAGATTACTGTGGCATGGTTTTACCTCCTACTTTACTTCAGTTTAAAGGTCTTTATGATCTTATTCCTAAATCTGAGAAATTGATTTCAAATACTGCTTTTTAAAAAACAAATTACTTTGGTCCAAACCTCATTAGACTTCCTTTTGTAGCAGCCAGCTGAGATTCCTGATTTTTTATAGAAAAAGAGATGAAAACATTTGTATTATAATATTGCACAATCTTTTTATTCAGATATTTAGGAGTGACTGTGCAGCAAAATCGTAGAGGAAGCAAGTCAATTGTTGAACAGACAGCAGAGAATTTCCCACAGAAGAGAAATTATACATTTTTAGAACTAAATTTTATTTTGAATGACCTGAAGGCACAATCAAAAATCTCAAAAACTACTTCCTGAAGCTGTGTTTAGAAACATTGAATTTTTACTGAAATATAATACAAAAGTTTAAACAATACTCTGTTCTGATGAAGACATTGCAAATCCTTATAAAAAACCCATGAAGTAGAGACATTATTTTTCAACATTAAACTGTTCTATTAATTTTAACAGTTAATACTAATAATTGTTTATTGTTAATTATTGGTATTTACTAATTACAAGTAAACAAATTTCCACATTGAATGCTCATGAATGTTGGACAGTTTTCTGTGCAAACATGGGCCACTGGAGCTTACCCATTTTGCACAGTCTAACATTTCCAGTTTCTAAATCAATTCACATGGCAGGTCAGAGAGGTTCAGATACGTTTTGGTAAAGAGGGTGATTGTTGTTCCTTATCAGCATCCTGGTTTTAAGGCTTGTTGTATGCTGTGAACAAAATACTTTTGTTTCCATTTACAGAGTTAGACGTTTAGAGTAAGAGTTTACTGCTAAAACCCCAAGTTTATATGAAGACATATGTTTTGCAATAATGCAGCAAAGGTACAAAAATAGATTAAAAAAGCAGTATATATTATTACAGTGATACTTAAGTATGACGATTTTCCTTACCTACACTAACCTCTTAGCTTCTAAGGTACAGTATCAAGACCCCACACCCTGCATCATTGGTAGCCAGCTTTAGAGAAGAGTACTTTTCCCCTCCAGCTGCCTAGTCACACAGTGCAGATGCCTAGAGAGCTTCCATCCTCTCAAGGAGGATTAACCCCTTCTTTTCTTTGTCTTTCTGTTTATATGACTCAGATTTGTTATGATTTGATGCTAGGGCGTCACACGATTTTGTGAGGTATTATATTACGTCTCCCTTCCATGAATATTAATATTACTATTACTATCAGGTACCTCAATGAGTTAATTACTGGTTGCAGACTGCTTTCTACTGATCAATGTCTGCCTAAAGTGCGTAACTTTGTCAGTTGTCTGTGAAGAACAATATTAATGTACTACTTCATTACAAAATGTGTGCTTTTTCTCCAAATACATACTTTTCTAGTTTATTTGTATTTCTTAATCACGATGTATCTGAGACATTTTTGTTTCAATTATTTTCAAAAGGATTTTGTTCTAGAGATTTATCAGTTTATACCATTTACAATTAGAAATTCAGAGGAAGTGCTGTTTGTGAAGTCAACGGCCATGAATTTGATCAGTTTATTTTATGCATAAAACTGGGGACTGAATTTTGAATAAGCTTCCTGGTGAAACTATCACAATACCTAGAAGGGCATAAGCCACTTTTATTTTTCCAAAATAAGCTCATATTTTTAACAAACCTCCATATTATTAAAACATCAAGTAATGTGGAATAGGAAAAGACTAAGAAAAAAAAAGGTATTTTAATGTTAAAAACATTATTATAACTATTCCAGATCATGAACTGGAGGGAGAAAGGCAGTTCTTTTTGAATGTAGCGCTAAGGAAGAGATACTGTATTGATAATGCAGGTGAATGGAGTCCAGTGCTATATGGGGAATGATTGTCCAAGTCTCTGCAGCTTCCTCTGAACTATGTTTGTCACCTCAGGCTGTGAAGTTTTATCTTTGAATAGTTTATTCACTTTGACACCTATTCAGCTTATGGAGTACCTGGGGCAACCATGAGGCAGAACTGGTCAAATTATTTCCAGTGAGTAATACTGGATATGAATTTTCTCTGCTTTGTGAAGCAGTCCTGCTTCCCTTTATGGAAAAGTTCTTTAAATGGTAACATGACGTGCATTTGAGGCACCCTGTTCCTCTCTGTTTCTGTTATATAGCATATAGATTTTATATGTGAACAATGCAAAAGGTTGTTATATTCTCTTATATTCTACAAAATCCTGTTCTAGTTCATCACCAGCATATCTGCTTGTAAGGAACTGATATATTGATAATTGCCTTAAATGTTGCTTAATGCACAAATTCAATGGAGCCGGTGCAAAGCTGTTCTACTCAAATTGGAGAGGAACAAAAACAAGGTGTAGCTGCCAAGTGAGCCACTGTTGCTTAACTTGGTAACCACGAGGTGGTACAGGATGGAATGGCTTTAGGTCTCGTGAAGGCAAGATCTAGCTAGCGCTTCCTCATACTAAATTCTGTCATACCATAAGGCTCATGTGCACTCATGTGCACACCAGGAGTTGCCTAAAACCCCTCACGACACCTGATGGGGACCCCCTGCAACCACTGCTCACACATTGAGCTTGCAGTCACAGACTACACCCCGCCTCACTTTGTATGTGAATGAGGTGTTCTCTCCAGAGCATCAAACTTGAATCGATGAAAGCTCGGGTGGGACCTCCACCACCAAGACACCCAGGGTGCAGAGGACCAACGGGATCCATGATAGGTGATACCTCTTCTCTTTCTCTCTCTCCTCTTCTCTTCTATTCTCCTCTCTTTTTATTGAATAGTGACCAGATCTAAGTAACAACATGTGGCACGGGACTTGCTTATTTAGTTAAAGTAATGGTTATTGAGCTATTGTATCTAACCACACCTTGTATTTTCTATTCATAAATCATAAAACTGGTTGGTTGGTGTTTTCTCACCTTAATTCAGTCCAGGGGAATCATGAACTTGGTCGTTCTAAATAACTCCTTTTGGGTCACGACACTGCTTCATTGCTTCCGTTGTACAAAAAATTTCCACAAGGCAATATTATACACTACTGGTATGTGTTCACAAAAGCACGGAAAAACAATTTCCCAAACAAGCTTTTTACTGTACAGCTGGTCACCTAAGGCATATGAAAATGTTTTTTTTTCCTGAAGAGGATCATTAAAAAGTTTAATGAAGAGAACTATGAACTACTGTTAGAACTATAATGATTGATATATAATCAAAAGAAATAGCAAAAGAAATAGGTCAAAAAGTTTCCAGCTACATATGTGTTTAGAAATTTTAGAATATTTGAAATGGACAGAATGGCTGTCTTATGAATCCTGGTGAACTGAGTTTATGTCTTACCACATTATTTCTGTGTCATAATTTTCAGATTGTTTTTTCACCTCTATCAATAACATTAACAAATTTGGTAGTCTCCTTGATCTGGGAAATGGAGTAGTAACTCATTTTACTAAAAGCATAAAAGTATTGGAAAGATACTATATAAAACCTATACAAGGACAAGGAGGAAGTCATCATCCTTGTCACAGGTCTAATGGAAAGGTGTGCTCCTCCCTATCCTTTTGCATCTTTAAAATATTTTCTCATTAAATTTTGCATTTTTTACTTGAACTGCTGGTAGCTGAACTGCTGCAAAAATACCTGAAACGATCCAAGCTTTGATCTCTGTGGTCTGGCTGTCAGTGTCTAAAGGACTGCCTGGTAATTGCAAAGGCAGACTTGAAAGAAAAAGGCATTGCAGTCTTAAGCTGAAGCACAACAGTTTTCTAATACTGATTTAGAAGATATGTTGTGCATCGTAAGTTGTATTCCGTTCCTTTCACCTCTCAGAAACATTATGAAATCCTGTTTACTTTATTTATAAATTGTGTTTTCAGTCTTTGAAACCAGTTCCCAGAGAGGATGAGCTCTTCGACTAGCTGCAAGGCAAAGAGATTTTAAGGAGACAACTGCAAAATTGTGAATATAGTAGACTTTTAAGGAAAGTTGTCTGGATTTTAGGGTAACCGGAGACACTATAAAATATTTTCCAGACAAGCGTTACAAAAGCTGTAGAAATCTATAGAAGCCTCAGTTTCTCTAGTAGCAAAGCTCTGCACCAACTCTCTGAATAAAAAACCTCTTTACCAACATTTGACTCATGCTGTGCGATACTAAAAACTAGGCTTTTAAAGTTAAGTTTAAAGAATTCCTAGAAGTGACCTATAGTTTATTTCTTTAAGTTATGCAAAATTCTCAGATAATTTCTATCACTGATTTATTGCAATAAGATTTAAAGGAAGTAAAATATAGGAATAAGGGGCTTATACAGAATTTACAACCTTTATTTGTAAAAATGACATGAATTGAACAAAATTTAATCCAGCAAGCCAAATCTGTCTATAGCACCCACTAACTTCTTCATATGTTTTACTGTTGCAGAGAACAATAGTCTGTGGCTGTGAAAGCAAAAAAGCAGCTCTGTTAACTCATTAGCAGGTCTAGGTAACATGCTTATATATGATCAGTCTACATTAGTACTCCCTGGAAGTAAATCAGAAAGAGTACTCTCTGTAGTACACCAGATATTAGTTGGCAGAGAAAAAGGTGTTTGGGTTTTAAGATAAACATCTTTATAGCATATCTAACAGAGTCTGTGTCTTAAAGAAGTAGGAGTTGAAGAAATCAAGAGGAATGCTTCTCCACTCTTTAAAACTCATTGCACTGGGTACAGCTTTTCTTCTTGATAGAGTAGTAAGAGTATTTCTTCCAGTTTCAATGTACTTCAACATGCATTGAAACCTAGGGGAGCTCCTTCATCATCCCTCTTTCTCTCTACATCTTTCCCATATCTGCAGGTGAAAATTTTGTGTATAATATACTCATTTCCTGCTGGTTGTTATGGGCAGTCATATAATTTTTTTCTATATTAAATAACTATACTGAAGTGTGGCTTTTTCCTGAAGCACCAGCTCTGGGTAATTACACATTAAGATTCATCTGATAATTCCCAGGTTGGCAGTCAGCATGGAAAGTAATGCATCCTCAGTATAATGACAGTTGGTCTTTTTTATTTTTGTCAGCAGATGTAATTTCTCTTGCTAAAAATCTATGATCAGGCAATGGGATTCCTTATTTTCAGTTTTGTCCTGGTTTCAGCTGGGATAGAGTTAATCTTCTTAGTAGCTGGTACAGTGCTGTGCTTTGGATTTAGTATGAGGATAATGTTAATAATGCTGTAAGTCAAGGACTTTTTAAGTTTCCCATGCTCTGTCAGTGAGCAGGGGCCAGGAGGGAGCACGGTCAGGACAGCTAACCTGAACTAGCCAAAGGAATATTCCATACCATAGAACGTCATGCTCAGTATATAAACTCAGGGGGTTGGCTGGGAGGTGCTGATCACTGCTCAGGGACTAGATGGGCATTGGTCAGCGTGTAGTGAGCAATTGCATTGCAAATCACTTGTTTGTCTTGAGTTTGACTCCTTTTTTTTTGTTTGTTTGTTTTTGTTATCTCTCTTTTCATTATAATTATTATTAGTATTATACTTTATTTCAATTATTAAACTGTTTTTACCTTAACCCACAGGTTATACCTTTTTTCAGTTCTCCTCCCCATCCCACCGTGGGCAGGGAGAGGTGAGCGAGTGGCTGTGTGGTACTTAGTTGCTGGCTGGGGTCAAACTATGACAGTTCATGACCCCAACATGGGGCACAATGGGTTGAGATAATGACAAATCAGGCTGGAACGCATTAGAGCAAATTTGTTATAAGCATTCATTATATTAGTTTAGTAGTCACTCGTCACAATGTTGATTTATTTGCTCTCAGAGTTGGCGTGCTTGTTCTTAAAGTTGTTTCAGGTAACACCTTACTTGCAGTATATGCTCCCTGTTTTGCTGTTTATCAGCCATGGGAGAAGGGCTGAAATTATTGTGTTGTACTTTGTAACACTGGCTTATTATATGATAGAATTGTTACTCATGAGACTAATCTGGTATTTGTACTCAGGCTTGCCTTCGGGACTCACCTATTAGTAATTACACCTTTAACCTTTTCTCCTTGGAGAGCCAGCTTACGGAGGACATATCTTCCCAAATCTTCCCCTTCCTCACCAGGCTAATTACAGTAAAGTTTGAGAATTTTGAAAATTGTACATGTCCTTGGGATGTTAAAACCAGCATGTTGTTGAATAAGCTCTAGATCTTCTTTAAACAACTATTTAAGAATACTACCCAGAGATCTTCCCCAAAGCTGCATAGTTATGAGTGGCAGGGCGTTTGAGATAGTATGGGCAAGTGCCTAGGACAGTGGGCACCTCCAGTGTTTTGGAACTTCACCCCTGAACGAGTGCAGAATCTGGAAGAACTAGTTAAATATTTTGAAAAAGTATGCTGTCACCCTGGCAATTCCAGAGAGACACAAATCACTGCAATGTGCTGGGGCCCGGCCCATGCCTACCGAGACCTGTTCAACACTATTCAGTTTGCTAAAGGGGAAAAAAAGGTCTCTGCATCTGATGACAAAGTGACACTGTCCCGTTCCACTCAGTGGGAGGAGGGAAAGGTTGTTTTTAATTCTCTGTGGGGCAACTAGGAATAACTACAGTTACTGAGAGACTTAGCATAACACAGTGACTTTTACCAGTTGATTTGCTTATTGTAATTGATACATGGAAAAAAAAATAGAGATTTGTAAACTCAAATTCTTAAACGTAAGGTACGAGAAAACAGAGTAATTGATAAACTCAGATTCTCAAAATTCAGACATAGGGCTACTGCAGAGGAAAATAGAGAGGAAAAAGGAAAGAAGAAGAAGAAGAAGAAAGAAAGGATTCACCACCCTTGGATACCATGTTGTCTTCATCGCTATTGCGGGTAGTCTGCAGGTAGAAGGTAAGTGCATGTGCCTATGGGTGGTGCACTTTTATACCCTCGGTCTCTGTCTAATTCCTCCCCTGAGGCAGGCCCTTGGGTATCGATGCACATGTGCGTTAGGCCTTGTGGAAAATTCTTGAAATCAGCTGGGGGGTGGTATCAGGGTCTGAGGTATCTCCAGACCCCTGCCAGAATCACCTTCAGTCAACATTGCCTTCAGCGCACAGGTGCTTTGCCTCAGCCTGTGTGACTCCTGGGCTGGGCTGTGGGCATGGGGACGCGCTTGCCTACGCTGAGCGTACCTCTCTGTACTTTTCGATTCTTAGTATGCTTGGGCAAGGCAGATGTTTAAGACATTCTGAGACTATGGTCAATTCTGAATAGTCCCTCACACTGACACCGTGGCTACTCCAACCCCAGTGACAGACCCTGTGGCTACTCTAGCTCTACTGCAGCTGAACCAGAGGACCAACCCATGCCAGTATTGGTCACCCCTATACACAAGAAGAAAAGGACACAAAAATCACATTTAGTAAAGGAGGAGAAAGCAGAGCCATCACAAGAACAGGTGGAAGAGGCAGAACAACAGGTAACCACTTGATCCCTATCCCTGAGTGAGCTGCAGGATATGTGAAAAGATTTCAGCTGTCATCCAGGTGAGTACATAATCACCTGGCTGCTTTGGTGATGGGAGAATGGGGCTAGTAACCTGGAATTAAAAGGCAGGGAAGCCAAGCAGCTGGGATCATTTTCTAGGGCAGGGGCCGTTGTCAGGGTGTTTGGAAGAGAGGCACAAGCCCTCAGCCTCTGGAGACCACTCCTGTTAAGCATGTAAGAAAGGTATTCCTTCAAGGAAGACATTATATGTCACCCAAGCAAGTGGACCACTGTGGAAAGAGGTATCCAGTACTGAGGGAATTAGCTGTGCTAGAGATGATTTATTATGACCTGAAAAACACATAGTTATCCACAGATCCAGATGAAGTCCAAGAGACATGACCCATGTGGTGGAAATTTGTATGGAGTACACCATCATCGCATGTCAACTCATCGGCAGTAATGAGCTGGAGAGACAACGAGGCATCAATGGTGGATGCAATAGCTCGCCAACTCTGGCAATACAAAGAAAATCTCTCCTCCTCCCTTCAGGGTTGTGTTTCAGCTGTGGAAATCTGTCCAAAAGGTGTGGAAAACTGTTCCAGCAGTTCCAGCAACAAAAAGAAAGTAGATCCTACTCCCCAACTCTACAGACTCACATCTTAGCTATTAATAGTAAGTGTTCTTTTGCTCAAGAGAGAAGATATAGAGGGTACGCACCATGGGGTACTCTGTGGTTTTACCTGCAGCACCACAGAGACAACATGAGAAAGTGGGATAGAAAAGCTACCTTGACACTAGACGCATGGGTATGTGAATTGCGAGGAAAAACAATCACTAAGGCTCTAGTAGATACCGGTGCACAGAGTACCTCAATGTCATCAAGCTATAAAGGAACAGAACCCATTGGTATTTCTGGATTGACTGGGGGATCGTAACAGCTAACTATTGGAGGCTGAAATAAGCCTGACTCGGAATGAGTGGCAGAAGTACTCCATTGTGACTGGCCCAGAGGCTATAATAATAATAATTACAATATTAACAATAATAGTAATAATTATTGTTAATATTATATTTTACTTTATTTCAGTTATTAAACTATTCTTATCTCAACCCACGGGTTTTACCTTTTTCTGATTCTCCTCCCCATCCCACTGGGGGCGGGAGCAAGTAAGCGAGCAGCTGCGTGGTATTTAGTTGCTGGCTGGGGTCAAACCATGTTGGTTGCTTTTCATGTTTCAAAGACTCAAAGCTAAAATTGGTTATTAGTTTTAAACAGGAATATTTAAAATGTGAGGAAGTTATGTAATTCACATATGAATATATAACTCAATATGGACCTTGTTTTTAAGTAGCTCTAAGTGGTACTTAGAGTACTTCAGCTCATATGCATATTCTGAAGTAAAAGTCAAACCTCTGGTGAAAAAAACTTCCAGCCAGAAATTTTATTTCTTTACAGTATGCTATCATCCTAATCCCACTCATTTTCTAAATAGCACTGTGGTGAAAGTTCAGCTTCTTAAATCCTCCTAAGGGGCATATCAACCTGGCTGCTGTGATGGGTATGACTGTGACAGCATGTACCCATGTCCGGGCATGTCTCTCTCAAGCATTGTTTTGACACTGGTATTTAGTCTGCTTTGCATTTGTCTAAAACTCAGATTCACTATTTGGCCTACTGAGTCTAGTCCAGTAAGGTGAGAAAATTACAGAAGCTCACATAACAGACTAACGTGATATTGTCTGCTTTCTAAAACATAAATCTGCATTCCTTTTAGATGTGAACAGGTCCAGACAAAAATTTCTTAGGTACTGCATATGTAAGTACAAAATCAGAAGCCTGTGGGATTTTTTTCATCTTTAAAGCAAGTCATGAAATGTTAAGTCTATTAACATTTGTTTGATTATATATGTTATGAATACTTTGTAGATTTTGCTCTTAATGAGACAATACCTGGAGCTGCTTGTCTACTAACTCTGTACAAGTATATATGGCTTTGTCACATATTGTTACTCTTAAATGATGAGAATCCTGATCTAAAATGGGGAAGCTCCCTTACTTGTCTAAGATGTAATTAGATCTACCAGTTGATGTCTTTAGACTTACTGCTTTGTCGTGGATTTGCATTGCTCTTCCGTTGGAAAGTACTACTGCTTTCTCATTTTAAGTGGAGTTATATTTGTCCCCATTGACTTAGGGACTAATTGCACAACAGTTGGTTTGGCACTGGGTACAATGTGGTGCATAAATGGAAATAAATTGTGGCAAGGGGAATTCTTAAACTGGCAAATGACAACAACAAAAATAAATATTAAATAGCTGATCCCAGACTACCTCATCCATCTTCAATCGTGTGGTGCACTACTCTTTGGAGGATTTATCACCCATAGCTGGACTACCTACAGGTCTTTCTGGTTTTGTTGTACTTCAGCCCAGTCTTTTTACTGGAATAACAATGTATTTCATCATTATCAGTTCTGATGGTACAGTACCCTAATGTTTAATTCTATTTCTATGCAACTGCCTTTAGTATCTTATGCTGAGTGAATCAATATTATTTTCAATATTAACAGAGCATTAAATATATGGGGATAAGATGAAACAGCATAGTACCTTTTCTTTCTTTTTCTTTCTTTTTTTTTTTTTTTTAAGGGAATTTCTCTGGTTACTCACAGGAAGATATTTGCAAAGATACAGTTTTGTACATGCTTCTCTAAATTCACTTACTATCTTGCAAAGAAAATTTGGTCAAAGATAGTTTAGAATAATCAGGTTTATTTTTATTAAAGGTCATATTTAACTCTAAGCACAATTAATAGCTATACTTGGTTTATCATTGAAGAAATGCCAGGTATTCTGTGGCAATCTAAGAATGAATATCAGAACAGTTTGATACTCAAATACTTTTTGTTAAAGAGAAGAAATAAATGCATATAAGTCTAGAGCAGCAGGTATAAACTTGAGGACAGAGAAAAACAGAATAAACAGCAACTTAAGAGCAGTTTAAGAGTTTGTGAAGATGCCTAAGTTCACAGCCTTGAACGGTATTATATCAGCCAAAGTCCAATTCTTCAACAATTAAATCATTATCTGGCAGGTAATTTCACAAAATAATTGTTGCAAACTAAGACCTCAGAAACTTTATTCATATTTTGGATGTCAAACTTACAGAAAAGAATGTTGAAACATATTTCATCTGAAATGAAAATGGCCTAGCAATAAGGAAGCAGCCTCAGCCTCAAAGCAATGTGCACGTCTGTTTGCATAATTTAATTTCTCGCAGTTACATATCATTCACAAAAGGAAATAACTAGAATGACAGATTTGATATGTAAAAGCTTTCAAATGGATTGGTCTGAAAAAGTTTTCAAAAAGCTTGTATTATGCCTTCATTTTAAATTAGTTGTCCTACAAGTCCCCTCCTCAAGCACGGTCTTTAGAACGTGGCTAGAGGTGTTCCTTCTTAAAGCTCCTGCTGACGTTTCCCTGACATGTGCTGTTCCAGTTTTATAAATTAGAAATCTGGTCATTTCAGATTAGTCTTTAAGAAATGCCAGCTGCCTCCCTTTCTAACACTTCCAAGGTGCTTTGAAGCTTTTCCTGAATTGTATCGGTAACATTACTGCAGAAAGATATGAAAAATATAATAGCTGGAAAAGGTTACACAAGCACACATAATTGACTATGGCAATAAAAATATTGCCTACTCTTTTCTAACAAAGTAGATATTGCTTTCCTTTAGATTAAAAAAAATCATACTTCTTTAGACTCAAAAAGAAACAAAGTAAAGCTAAAATACCTTTGCTGCTAACTTTCTAAGTTAAAAGCAGAAAATCTATGCTGTGAAGTGTCTCTTCTGTGGCTGTGTACAGTATTTTCCATAACACAGAGCTTAAAATAAAATACCATCTTTGAGCTTCAAGTAGTTTGCAGCTGCTTCTCCTAATTATGAAGGGAAAATCGGTGTTGTAGAAAAAAAAATGCCAATATGGGAGAAAAATTAAACTTCTGGGGCATGTTTGTTTACTTCATACTGATGTTGATATTCTTCATGCACATTTTTCAAAGCATTAATCTGAATTATTTGCTCAAAATGAGCACTAACATGGAAAATATAATCACAAAGAGAACCACTGGATGGAGCTATTTGTTGTTACTTTTATTTTACTCTGTGATAATGGAGACCTATAGGTACAAACAAACTAATCTTGAAAAAAAAAAAAAAAAGACAATGAGGTACAAATGATAGGGGAAATATACATAAATTTGATCAGAATCCAGGACCTAATTAGATAAACTATTGAATCAAGAGAGCTTGGCTGAAGGGGACAGGGTAGAGTTTCCAAGTATTCTGCAAATAAAGCTGAGAAGTAAAGTAGGAGCAGGGGGAAAAAAAAAATCTGTAAAAATTTCCCTCAGTCATTGCAGTAGTATACTGTTCTGTTCAGGTCTCTGGTTGTTCGGTGCTTAAGAGATTCTATTTGCATGTCTTTTGCCTTGCCTTCTTTAACAAATGTAACACTTGCAACATAGTGAAACACACTTTTTATTGACAAGCAAGAAATGAATGATAGGAACAATAATGAATTATACATTTTCAAAATAGCACTAAACCCCTCCAAAAGCACTTAACTAGGCTTGCCCACATTTTCTTCAGATGCAGGTTTAACAGCTGTAGTGTGTTTAAAATAAAAAGGCAAAATCTGAGCAATGGAGCAATAAACTCTTAATCATATTCTCATTAGTACTCAGGGAAGTTTGGTTTTTGTTTTTGTGAGGCAAATGATTTCTAAGTTCATGAAGGTGGTGGTGGTGGGTGAGCTAATTCCTTTACTAATTTGTTTCATCTGTCTCAGAGCAGTGTGGGAAGGTAATTGTTGTGAAAAATAAAGGGAAAACCCTAGCAGAACCTCTACACAAATTCAGTTTTATTGAATCTTTCCTAGAGTTATTCAAATAAAACAAGAATGTAATGAGGAATTTAACAGAATCATTCTTGAAGTGGTGTGTTAATTCCTGCCACAATCACTACCGCAGCTTTAAAAAAGATGTGAAAAAGCAAGTCTTGAATAATAAAACTATTAGAGGGATAGTTCAGAGAGGTGGTAATGGCTATTAAGGGCAAAAAAAAACCCCAAACCCTAAAAACAGAGAGCCTTCTACTGAAAACATCTGAATGCTTTTTTTCAGGAAAACTAGAAATAAAACAAAAGGAACCTTGTCAAGGTGTTAGTGTCAAGCTACAGAACCTCAAAAAATATCCTGAAACATATGATAGTCTTTGTCTATATGACTATTGTACCCTTTGGTAAAAGGAGGAGGGTCATAAGACACAAGATGGCAAAAGTGAGAGATATGCCTTTGAAGAGATCCATAAAATATTTATTGAAATCTTTTCTGTGTACTCAAGAAGCACACTAGGCTGGTGACTGAGATTAAATGTTCAGCATCTACATTGAGATATGCTGAGGTTTTAATGTACTGAATATTGATTGTATGATGAATCCTAGCAGTTTGCTTCCTGCAGTTGCTCACAAGAGAATGGAGAAACTAAAACGCCACAGAAGATTCATGTATGCAAAATAGGGTGTTAATGGCTTTGTTGAAAGGAGAACCTTCTCTTCAGTCTGTGCGTGTCACCAATAATGTCTAAAAGCCCATCAGACTTGCTGAACTTTTTTGCTCATGAGGGTTGAGAAGTCTGAATAGTCAATTTATGGTTACTTTTAGGATGGGATCCTCCAAATAAAATACTGGTCTTTAAAGATGTCTCTTAAGACAAGGATTTTTCTTTTGTTTTAAGTCATCTTTCAGCACTTGGGAAATAAAAATTCTGTTTCAGTAAGAATATACAGCTCAACAAAATTAATCATTGGCATTGCTTTGCAAATAATAAAAGTATAAGAATGTAAGAAAATCATAGTTCATCTTCTCAGGCAGTTATTCCTGGTACTGTCTCAGAGCTTTACCAACATAATTCCCTTCCACCAATGAACCTTTCAAACAAAAATATCTCCCAAGATCCACGATCTTCTTGACTTTTTCTCAAGTTTAATAATAGAAATGATGTGGGGATAGATGGCCAGCCTCTTCAGTTTCAAGAAGTATTTATATCTGATAAATCCATTGCAAAGAACTCTGCCCAGCAAGCTGTTGCTCTCAAAAGCTGCAAGTTGAATTTGGCCTGCATGAGTGCTTCAGGCCACCTGCACTTTCTACACACTGAATCTCGTCTCATCTTCCAGGAATTGCTGGGATTTTGCAAAGTCATCTTATAGGGCTGGATAGATGTCAGGCCTCACAGCACTGTCACAGTTAGGAAACCAAGGAGGCAGCCCTGTGCAATAGGAGGGGGAGCTCCCTTGTAATGGTCATTCATTGTTCGCCATCTTCAGCATCCTGTTGGTCCATTTGTGGCAAGACGCTTCTATAGGACAGTGTTGTCCTAAATAATCATTCCGGAAGTGATGCTACATACTTCTGGGTGGTTTAAGATGATAAATCTTACTTCCTTTATGCGGCTGGAGGGAGCAATCCTATGAACAAAAATGAGACAGAAAGTATCTGCTGACTAATTCAATAAAGTAGGGAACTTACAAAGATCATAGCTTACTGGAACGCCATTATCTATTGTTTTTACTAGAAAAAGTGGAATCATTTGTACTTATATTCTTCCAATATTTTTAAACTAAAAATTTAAAATTCTTCCAAATGGTGGTGTGACAATAATGACACTTACCAGTACATAGTAATATGCTTGTAAGTATCAACAATCCTTCCTGTGCTGACATAAGCAAGGTTTTGGGAGGTAAGAAAGTGATCTTTTCACTTACACACCTGTTTCAAAACATAATTTTGAAAAACCATGGTGTTATTGAAAATCTATTTTCAACATGAAAATTAACCTAAAATATTTTTTTTTAATGGAAAAACTTCTACAGTAAATAATTTTTATTGCTTCTAGCAATGAAGGACATCACTAGGCTAGCTGTTTGTTCTCTTTGGCCAAAGTTAATCTGGAACAATAATTACAGTAAGTCCTGCTGATTTTTCTACAGAAAATGCCCTCACCTATTTCAACTGAGATTTCTGGTGACTAATAGTCAAAAAACAGCAAAGAAACAGTGAAAAGTTTCTTACAAACATCACAGGAAAAAGATATGCATGTAGATTCTGTGATGGAGTATTCCTATAAGCTGGCGGATCACAGTCTACACAGTCTGTAAGGTTGTGTTCAGAAGCCCTCTTCATGGGTGGAGGGACTTTCAAAGCTGAAGAATTTACAACTCACTGAATGATCTTCTCACTGGAGATATTCATGCAGTCTAGTCTACCAGCTGAGCTGTTCTCTAATCTGTTTCAGCCGCAATGAGCTGACTGATTAGCTTAAATGATATGCCTTTATCCAACTGGCTTATTTTGACTAAGTGTCTAATGAGCTATTAAGTAAACAGTTGAGCTTTCAAACCTTCAAACCAAATTGAATACCGAGGTCAGCAAAAATAGCTTCAATCCCTTTCCCCAAGAGATGCATTCATTTATGCCAGGAGCTGAATGCAGTTCTCAGTAAAACAATAAAGTGGTGTAAAGTTATAGGATTTAGTAACTCCATCAGTCACACCTGCACTGAAATGGCCCATTGCTTACCCATCCAGAGATCTAAATACCTACTATTACTGTCACTTGTTTTTTGAAAAGTCCTCCTGGCAGCCAGGAAAAGGTCATGTTTATAGATCATTCCTTTATTCCACAGGCTACAATTTACTTTTCTTTATAAGCAGGAAAATGGGAGAAACAAATAGTAACTAGCTCATGTTGGCTGCTGAAGACTTGAAATATTGGTGCTTTCTTTACTCAAGATGTTCAGCCTGCAAAAAGAGACTTGTGTGTTTTATTCACATTCCTACATTCAACTCCTCTGTGATGCTCATTAAAAAAAAAAAAAAAAAGTTGAATGAGATTAAAAAAAGATAAAATCCAGCAGGCAGAAATAATGGTTTTTAATCGGGTTTCTGTAGGCATACATAAAGGAAGGAAAGGCAGAAAAAGTGAGATTTCCTTCTGTCTCTCTTCATAATGTCACCTAGAAATCTAATGAGCCTAGACATTTTTTTCATTCCTTTTCTCCCGATTTTTATGTTCTAGAGCATTGTTTAAAACATAAAACTTTATATTTTTTATTATTTCTTTACAAGTCAAGATATATATTTTATAAGTAGTCTGCAGCATGTCAGACACTATTAAGGCCAAAAATATTTTAAATAATCCAAATGGCATCTGTTCCTTCTTCACAGACTAAGGATTTTTCAAAAATGTCTGTGTTCACACAAAACATAAAAACTTACAGTATAAAGTTAAGAGTCACTTCACACTGGACAAATACAGTGTATGAAAACTGATTTTTTTTCTGGCTCTGTGCAGCGTAGTTTTGCAAATTTTGTAGCCATTTCCTAAGCTACACACCGTCAGCCTATATTTACTAGAGGCTGTGTACATATTCTTAAATGATCTGGAAAAAACCTTAACAGCTATGTGACACGATTTATTGATGATACTAAGCTATTCAGTACAACATTCGTATTTATAGTAAAACTGACTATGAAGGATTACAGAAGAATTTTACAAATAAATGATTGGGTGGTAGTATGGAATATAAAAGTCAACATATATGAAGGTAAAATAATACAGGCGGGGGAAACCTACTCACATGTCCAATTGTACTTTTATGCATGCAATGGTGATCTTCCTGGTTTTCCTCTGTAAAGACATTCTGGTGTTATTACATACAGTTTCATATAAGCACTGGCTCAAGAATGGTTATAAAAGTAAGAATAAGTTTCAGTGATTCAGAAAGCAATAGGTAACAAACAGAAAACCTATCTGAGCTGGGCTTCATCTTGAAAACTGTATGCTATTTGTTTCCCTTTTAAGAAAAGACATATGCTACATCTTAAAAAGGCACAGAAAAGAGCATCAAGGTTGACATTGTAATGTTAAAATCAATTGTGAAATGAGGTAATTCTTCCAATTCATCCTTTGGAAAAGGACATCTGAAATTTACATTTCTGGGAAAAGTTTTACTGCTTTTCCAATACCACTCATGGAGTTAATTCTTAGAGAAACATTTTGATTTTGAAGTTCTTATTTCTTTCTCTTTTAAAGAAACTAGGACACCAGATGATTCATTTTGCTGAGTCTTAGCAAAAGTCCTTTGTATATAACCTGAAAGGAGGTTGTAGACACATGGGGGTTGGTCTCTTCTCCCAGATAACAAGTGAAAGAACAAGAAGAAATGACATCAAGTTGCACCAGAGGAGGTTTAGATTGCATATTATGAAAAAATTCTTCACTGAAAGGGTGATGAGGCATTGGAACAGGCTGCCCAGGGAGGTGGTGGAACCACCATCCCTGGAAGTGTTCAAAAAATGTATAGGTGTGGTGGTTAGGGACATGGTTTATTGATGGACTTGGCAGTCCTGGGTTAACAATTGGACTTGGTGATGTTAAAGGTCTTTTTTAACCTAAGTGGTTCTATGATTCTATGTATAAGCTAGTTAAAAGTTAACGTGACATTCCTGATATTTTTAAAGTAAAAATTAGTAGAAAAGAGTTAAGTAAGATTAATCAAATACTAGAGATTTCAAGAAGAGAGGTAGGAATGCAAAATCAATTTAAAAAATATTCTAGCAAATTTTCATTGGTGTAAGCTATACCATCCATTTCTATTTCAGAAAGGACAGAGTCAAACACTAAGGATTCTGGAATACAAACTGAAACCCTCCATGCTCCCAAATTAAAAAAAAAAAAAAAAAAGAAGTTAAAAAAGCAGTCAACCATTACTGTTACACTTACAGAGATAACTCCTTAGACAATACAGGCCTGTTTTCAGCTTTGCTGTTATCATTATAGAAAAAAAACCAAATCAAAAGCAACAGAAAAACAACCAAACCAGAAGAAAAAAGGAGTGAAAAATGCAGTTCTAAACTTTCTGATTTCCTTTGTGCAGTTGTATTAAAAATTTGTTAACCATTCTATTCCAGCCTAACACACCTGGAGTCTAGGTTTTTTAAGAGTATTGGACAAATACATGAGCTATACTCTGGGAATTGCATGACAACAGAATCTGTTATTTAAAGTTCCACAGGTGAAAGTCATTTTACATTTTAATTCTTACATATGAAAAAGAAAGATCTTAATAGGAATTTTAGTTTTCTTTAGTATTTAAAACATGACTATGTTCACAACAAATAATTTTTTGGAAGACTTGGTGAAGTAACCTGACATTATTGTGAAAAGAATAGGATGATTCTGCCTTGAGTATGAATATGTGTTTTCTGGTGTTGTGAAGAGCTCTGGCTGCATATCTAAAGACAGGATGTGTCCCATAGCATTTCAATCAAAACAGAATAACCAGTCCTGTTCTTTTGTAATGTATTTGAGTTGCTATAATTATATATAAGGAAGAGTAAATAATGACAAACCATTTTTGTTCTCAAATATAATACCTATACCAGAAATACCTATCAAACAAAAATGTACTGATATGAAGCTAAAGTACAGCTATCTGGAGTTGTTCTCAGTCAAAATTTTTGCAACATCTACAGTCCAAGGATAGAGAAGTTCACATGAGAGAAAAGTAAACATGACAGAAAAATACTTATGTATTTTATATACTTTTTAAATACTTTGTTTTTATACTAATTTATTTTATACTGTAATAAATGATGATATGTTATAAAAGAAAAAGCAATAAAGTTCATACAATCACATTAAAACTTCAAAATATGACTGACTATTTGTACTATCACATTCTTGTACTTATAGTCAATTTAGTGCTAATTCATATTTATGTAACTGTTTTACTCTTTGTCATGAAAACAGGCTGATTTTATGTCATCTTTGTTTCTTATATGGAAATAAGGCATTAATTTCTTCCAGTTTTAATATATGAAAAGGTTATTTTGACATCTCTGAATGATGAACAGTAGCTTCACACAGAGCAGTTCTAATTCCTCTGCTGAAATTATCTATTCAGGGCCTCCTCCAGCTACCTGGCACTGCTACAAAGAGAACATACTGTTTTCTTTTGTGTCTGGACAGCTGTGGGTATTGCTGATGGTCTCCAGTCTTTCTGCTTGTTTGTCATAACGATATACATACTTAAATTACTACATGTACATAAACAAGCATCAAAAATTCCCATTTAAATTTCAGTGATTTATTAATTGGAAAAAAAATTAATATAGAGAATCTAAAACTATGTATGTTTTTACATAGAATCTAAAACTATGTATGTTTTTACATAGATTTTTTTTTCTTCAGAATATCACCTTGTCCCATTTTATGTTTGTTTTCCTCTTGACAGGTCTGTACTTTAAAAATTTATACTAATTTGAATTCTTAATTCCTAGGTACAGCGTGGAGTTAGAAATGCCATTTTGTCTGTCATTTTATGTGTTTTATCTTAGTGCTGGTTTATCCATTAGCTAATCCATTGTGTGCATTTCTATGCAGTATCATTACTTTGAGCTAAAACAATGCTTTTAGAGTCTGAAAATACCCAGGGTATATACTGATTGAACAAATGAACCATTCCTGTTTTCTGTATGTGGGCAGTGAATGAACAGTGATTTTAGCTGCGGTTTGTTACTTCTGCATAGTATTGTTACTGTGCTGCTTTAAGCCTCACTTAGCAGAAAATATTCCCACTGGCAACCTAACAGACTTTCATGGTCCTGAAATGAAGGTTAGTTTCCACTTTCAGCAGCAAGGCACACAGTGTCAGTCCTTATGGCATATTTTTTTTCTTTTTCTGCAATACCCCTGTTCTAAATCCTTGCGCTTTTTTTCTTTTTTTTTTTTCTTTTTTTTTCTTTTTTCTTTTCTCCCCTGAATAGGCATTTTATGGTGGCTCATAGCCATCTTCAGCATTCATGGGCCAGGCTGATTAGTGTCCAGATGCAGGATTGGAATGACCTCGCGTATTCCATTTCCAGAGCTGATTAAGAGAAATAGCTACAACCGAGGACCACTTACAGATTGTGACAATCGAACATGTCAGCTGTCACCAGGATCTCCTGAGGCTAAGAGAAGGAATTCCTGAGAAATTTGCCCTGGAGTGATTAAAATACAATGTTTGCAGACAATTGCTTGCTTAGTGAAAAGGTAGGTTTTCTGGTAATAGAGCTTGACAGACACTTGCTTTCACTGGTGATTATGAACCTGCAGCATATGGTCAGATATATTGACTTTGCAATCACTTGCAGCAATGAATGCAAAATTAATTTTGAAATTGAAAGACCTGCAGCTGACGGCTTTCTAATGATGAGTGATGTGGTTACACCAATTTGTCCAAAACCTTTTTTCTTAAATTCCAGACTTCTTTGTGTCTTTATGTTTCCTTTCAAAATAATTTTTGTCTCTAAAATTTCCTGAAATATTGCTGCTTGCAGTGTCATTCTGTATATTGAAAAAAAAATCTGATCCTGTTCACCAAATCTGTGGGTTTATGCTTATAATTAGTATAAACTGTATTGTATCCTACTGGAATTTACACAGGGGTGTCAGAGAGCTAAGTATTTTGAGTAATGATACTTAGTACTTAGGCAGTCTATAGCAAAAGTATGTAGAGAACTTTGTTCCCTAATTTTACAAACCAGTTGCTAATCACCAAAGCTATTTGGTTTTCATGATTTCTTCATGTTTTTCCAAAAGCCCTTTTAATGTTTCCACTTATTTCTTATTTCAGTTCTATTTCTCTCTGTGAAGAGAACAGTGAATATGATCTAAAGATCTTATTCACTCACAATGGTCTTGAAAATTCAGAGTTATTACAGGTGCTATTGACAGGCTTGGCAAGACCTAGGAATTATATTCTTTTTGTCATTGACTCTTCCTTGGAGTAAGATAGCTTCATATGTTGAATTGAAAATAAACAAACATGAATATTGCCTATACTTCAAACATAATGCATGCTTGTCATGGTCTGGTAGCGGAAAATAAAGAATTTTCCTAACATGAATGTACATAATCAGGTAAGATTAATAACCTGAATTTTTATGCTGAAAAGTCAAAGCACCACTGTAGCATCATCATCTCCTGCCCCAGGTTCCCTAGAGGACTACTGATGAGTTATGCCATCCCTGAATGATGCGAGGAAAGGCAGCAGCATGTTAGTAATCTGTTCTTTAGAAAAGGGTAGAGAGACTACACTGTATGGCAATCCAGAGCCTGAGTCAATATGATACTGTTGCAGAGAAGGGAAAATAATCCACTGCTTTAGGAAGCACTGGCAGTGCCTGACCTGGAGTGCTTTGTCCTGTTCAGGCAGTGAGAGTGGTCAGAGCTCTAAGAAATCTGACGTACAAAGAGAGAACAAATAAATCAGGGTTGTTTAGTTTGGAGCAGGAAGGAACACATGAATACTGTTTCCTGAAACCAGGAATCTACAGAAATCCAGCATTACTCTGATATTTTTGGCCCAAGGTCCTAATTTTTCTTTTTGTTTTGTTATTTCCTAATGGATGTGAAACATATATACCTATACAAGAGCTTACTGGTAAGCACAGAGATGTTGTTATATATGCATATATCTGTGAATGTATTCCTGCCATGTGAAGAAAATATTTCGTATACACACATCAAAAAGTAATATTTATTTATTTATTTTATAATAAATAGTTTTATTTATTCAGAGATCTTAGTCCCCTTCTTTTCTGACTAAACAACTCTAAATACAGATACTAATAAAGATTAGAATTTTTAAAAATATTTTGGCTGTTCACTGGAAATTAGTCATTATGAAGGTGAATGTGTGAAGACAAAGAAAGAAGGAGAGAATATGTGAGGTTCAGCAGTGTTGTGACAAGAAATTGATTGTGTAGGTGGACTTCCAAAGACTTGTCAGAATATAGCTGTACAGTGGGCTCCTGATGGGAGTGACAGAATTCAGTTCAGCATCTATCATGAGAAGGGTAAGGAAAAAAATAATGAGAGGAGAAAAAAGAGAAAAAGGTTTCTTTCATTAACCAACTTGTTAAACAAGAGGAACTGTTCTACAATGAGCTGTCTATGGCACCTACGGACAGCAGTAGAAATAGTTTTATTAGAGAAGAATGATAGCTTAAAGTGAAACACAGAACATTGGGCATATTTTTGCTAATATGCCAGATTTTGGTAGGCATTCGTAATAAGAGATTTTTTTTTGGTGTTATAGTGTTGTATGAAACAATCATGATACAGCAGATTTTTTCAGAAAGCAACTAGTAGAATTAAATAGAAGGTGATTTGGTTGATACTTAAGTCTACACTTCACACTCTTGAGAAGTTAGAGATGAAGGTATATACACTCCCTTATGTGTGGGCATTCTGAGCTCTGATTTACTCTCCTGCTATATGCATGGAGTCTTAGAGATAAAGACTAGAGTTATCTTAAGGGTGCTCTGTAAAACTGAAAATGTCATTTAATTAAATAAATGTAGATATATATATCTGTAGCACATAAATTGACTCTTATGAAAGTTATCCACATGACAAACACTATATATTTGTAACTGAAAATGCACAACAATTTTTCATTACAAAGGCTAACAAGAAAATTTTACAATAATGTTTTCTTTATTTTTATTTTTTATTAATAACATAGACTATATGATTTGAACTGATCTTTGTGACTAAAGAGGTATGATTATGCAATTTTGTTTCTGGTGTACAAGGAAATTGCTAGTCTGGTATCAAAACTTCATGAGCAATGTTAAATGTGTGGGAATAAAAAGGATTTTTCAATGCAGCTAGCAAATATGGAAAGCATAGCTTTGATTTAGATGAAGTGAAATTACAAATACGGAAAGGTACTGAAGGGTTGCATTTTATAAAGGTAGAAGCAGCCTGGAAAATATTGTCACATTGGTGAAAAAATACTAGCACATCTTACCATCGCAAAAAATTTATTTTGTGGTATACATTCATTTGATCTAGAGAACTTTGACAAGTTGTCATAAACTAGACAAGTATGTTAATGAGGGAACTGCAACAGTGAAATGTTTGCATCTACATCTTCCTATTTAAAGATTTCTCTTTTATGCCATACTGGAATTTTTATCTATTTATCTATTATACTCTATGTATAATTCTTATTTAGAAAAACAATTCAAATGCACAGATAAAGTTGTTAATACATGGTTTAGCTATACACCCAGAACAAAAAAATTGCATTCTCAATAAAACCTGTTGAAACACTTCTGTGCCATGAGAAGGTCATTTGGGGATGTAGCCTTTTTCATTATTAAATACCAGAATCTACATTTGTGGCATTTTTTTCCTCCCCTCTCCCCTTATGCATTGCAGTATTGGCTTTTTCTTCCCCCGTTTAGCTTTTCACCAGATTTCAATGCAGAAGAACGGAACTATAAATGCTGAGGCTGCAAGAGAAAATGGTATTGGGGTTTACACAGCAAGGTTTTGGTAGCAGAGGGGCTATAGGGGTGGCTTCCTTAAGTAGCTGCTAGAAGCTTCCCCCATGTATGACAGAGCCAGTGCCAGCCAGCTCCAAGACAGACCTGACTCTGGCCAAGGCTGAGCCCATCAGTGACAGAGGTAGTGCCTCTGGGGTAACATATTTAAGAAGAAGGGAAAAAAACCTGCAGCAACACCAGCAGCAGTTACAAGAGAGGATTGAGAACATGTGGGAGTAGCAACTCTGCAGACACTGAGGTCAATGAGGAGGGAAGGGGAAAAGGTGCTCCAGGCACCAGAACAGAAGTTCCCCTGCAGCTCGTGGAGAAGACCATGGTGAGGGAGGCTGTGCCCCTGCAGCCCATGGAGGTCCACAATGGAGCAGATATCCACCTGCAGCCCATGGAGGATGCCATGCTAGAGCAGCTGGATGCCCAAAAGAGGCTGTGACAAGTGGGAAGCCCATGCTGGAGCAGGCTCCTGGCAGGACCCGTGGACCCATGGAGAGAGGAGCCCAGGCTGGAGCAGGTTTGCTAACAGGGCTTGTGACCCCACGGGGCACCCACGCTGGAGCAGTTCATGAAGAACTGCAGCCCATGGGAAGGATTCAGTTTGGAGCAGTTCATGGAGGTGTGTGTCCCATGGGAGGGACCCCACACTGGAGCAGGGGGAGAGTGTGAGGAAGAAGCAGTGGCAGAAAAATGCAAAGAACTGACCACAACCCCCATTCCCTATCCCTCTGTGCCACTGGGGTACAGAGGAGGTAAAGAATTTGGGAGTGATGTTGTGCCTGGGAAGAAGAGAGGTGGAGGGCAGGTGTTTTAAGATTTAGTTTTTATTTTTTATTACCCTACTCTGGTTTGATTGGCAATAAATTGATTTCCCCAAGTCGAGTCTGTTTGGACCCTGACACTAGTTGCTGAGTGATCTCCTTGTCCTTATCTCAGCTCATGAGCCTTTTGTTATGTTTTCTCTCCCCTGTCCAGCTGAGAAGGGGAGTGACAGAGCAGCTTTGGGGGACACCTGGCATCCAGCCAGGGTCAACCAACCACAAGAAGCTGTAGTTTTCTTGATCTTTTTTTTATCATTACCTCAAATGATTCTTCATTTTTATTTTAACTTTACATGAGCATACACAAAAGTTCATCTTACTACCAACAGCCTCTTTAACCTTGGCTGGTATAATTTTATGGCAAAATAATGGAGCATTGCACACTGGTTCTTATAATAAGAAATACTAATTAAGATTACAGTGACTGTAACTACTAGTACTGATTAAAATAAAAGAAGTAAATTTCAGGCAACTGTTTGAAATTTTTGCCTGAACATTTGTCTGGGAAAAAAAAGTCTGCATATTTGGTGACAAAGAGGATGACACAATTGCTTTATAAATTGTACTTGGTTTATGAGACTATTTCTGTAAGGCAAGTGTCAAAAGGAATTTAAAAAATGTGACATTACTAACCATATGACTGAAACCAGCTACAGTGTAAAGGCAAGCCGTATGTCAATGATGGAATGTGCCACTACCTAGAAATTGACCTCTCTCATTTTAGATCACCTTTGAAAGGAGAGCTGCAAGAATGCTTTCAATTAAAAAAGAAAACCAAATGACTTTAATAAAAATTGAGTCTATTTTTTCCATAATGCTATTATTAGATAATTCAGATTATAATTATTAACAGTGTGATTCCTTTCAGCTATCCTTATAAATTGAAATAGAATAGGAAAACTGAAAAGCATCAATCTTATTTCCAGCTGAGATATTGAGTTCAAGTGCTTAGTTGTTTCCTGTTTCATTTCTCTTTACATTTATTTACATGGATAGAAATATTACAATATTCCAAAGAAAATCCTGAGGTATTTTTTCTCATAAAAAAAAAAATATGCACATCATTGGTGGAATTAAATACTTGCTGTTATCACCTCAGTAAACATTAGTCATTGAAATACCACATATGTGATGGAGATTACTAATAAAAATTTCAGAACTGATTATCTCTTCCACATGTATTTTTTAGGAATACTTGTTCCTATCAAACTCCATGGAAATTAAGGACAATTAAAGGCTTCTTACACTTGCGACAATAAGACTCCTTTTTATAAAGGAGATAAATTATTTTAATAATCTCATTTTTAAAGGGATATTTTCACCTTTTACAAAAAAATTATGGACCTTATGTTGTCTATCCCCATTCTTCATTGTCATTTTTGACTACTAGGAATTTCAGGATTTGGTCCTAAATTGTTACGAAGTGTGAATAGCTTGAGAAGGTCAGATGTTGTTTATGGAATAATGACCTTACTCCACAGAAAAAAACCCTACTTACATCAGCTTTTTTTTTTTTTTTTAAATGATCAGTTAAGCAAGTATAGAAAGGCACCTTTCTTCATCTGTAAAATATCATTCCATAGTTCTCATTACTCAAACTACCAAATTAACACTCTGTCATAGGAGAATTAGTGATATGATACTTTAACCAAAGTAGATACACTTGCCCATTTTTTGCCTATTGTTGTATATTTAAGTCATATAAATAATTATTTGTGCAGTGCAAGCAGTGGACTATTTAGTAAGCATGTACGGCTCGCTTTTTTAAAAGGTAGTTTAGTTTTTATATTGTTAAAGGTTTTATACATGCACAAGAGAAGTTCTAATAATTCTAACATGTACAAATTTTTCAGTCTTTCATTTATCTCACATACAAATGCTACCATCTACCCATGTTATGTGAAAATTAATATGAGTCTTGAGGAAGCATGAACTTTCATCCACACTGGTCTACACACTTCTCAAAGTTGCATCCTTAACCTGCTGTGTCCAGGTTCACAAACCACTGGCAGACTTGACCTATTTCAGCATATTCACCTCAGAACACGAAGAAACACAAATAATAACAAAGAATTAGGTTTTTCTGATGCAGTGGTGGGCAAATAAAATTCAGATTAACTTTCACTGCAATCACACTGAGAGTTAGCTCATCCTTTACAGAGCATATTTGTTTTCACTTTGCATCATCCTCGCCAGCCTTGAGCTGCCTGGTCACCGTACCTACCGCACTACAGCTCTCTGGGTGCTATTGACAAGGGAATGTTGGGCACAGAGCTTTAGGAACATATAGAGACCATGAGGCCTCTGTGAACCATGGAGAACATGACGAAGTTACAAAGGAGGATTGCATGGAGTCAGCGTCACATTTAATAGGACTTCTTTGTAATCAGCTTAGTGTTAGGCGCTCTGGATGACACTGGCTGAAATCCATGTGTGCTGTGCCTTGTACATCACAGAGCACCATACTAGTCCCCATCATCCTAGTTGAGAGAGTAACAGTCAATGGAGAGGTGACTGTAGTGCATTGCTGATGTGTTTTAAACCATTACTGAATCCTTCTACCCATAGCTATAGCACTGCTCTGCCAGTCAATCTATAGGATACTGTCACTGTGATAAACCTTATTGGACAGCTGTGTCTCAGTATGAAAGTGTTTCCTGAAAGAAGATAATCTTTTTTACAAAACAGAGACTGAATGCAAGCTCTTGCTGTTCAGCAATACAAAGCAGAACAGACTGATGGCAAAGAGGTCTCATATCTATTGACTGTACACAGCAGCACTGAGTTAAGGTGACCCACACTGACTTCTTACTGGTATAGTTTAGTGCCCACAAGTAAAACTGCTTTCTAAAAACAAAGTATGTTTTTCTTGTGTAGAAGTATCACCCATATATAGAACATACATACAAATGTACATTTTGATTTGGCAGATCCACTTCCCATATGCTCAAGGAAGCTTGAAAATGATCTTTCCCACAGGGTTTCTGGCCATCTAGGTTGTGCTGGGAGAAGCAGTTCACAAAGAGCAGCTGTGGAAGAGCTTTTGAACTGTCAAAGCAACACAACCAATATGCAGAAATCACTAGAACTGCCTTGTCAGTAGAAAGAAACTTCCTCAGCTCCTTCAAAATACCAAACAGCTCTTATCTTGGCTTGTCAGAATTTTTCATTAAATCAGTCTGTTAAGAGGACTATTTTTAGTATGGCTTACAGGATCTTGGAAAGTTAGGTATAGAACAATTAATTCTCCCCAGCCTAAAATTTGAATTCCTTGCCATCAAGGAACTTGGAAAATGATTTTTTGTAATTTTTTGTTTCTCTCAATTCTCTATTTTCTGCTCTTCTAAAGAAGACATATAACCCCACTTTTTAAATTTATTTTATTTTAAAATATCTTGTCAAATGCAGGTATCAGATAAACACTTTGATAAGAATTGATAAAATCAAATTTTATTTATATTGGAAGTGGAAGAAACCTTTATTGGTTCAGTCTCGGCTGAGATGAGTTTTACTTCTGTAAAACAGAACACTGGCATGACAAATACAAGAAAAACATACACCTGTTCCACTTACACAAGAAAAAAGTATATGGACTTCAGCGCATGTTGATATAAATTATACTAATTCATCATTCAGTGGGATAATTTGTTTGTGTGATCATGTTTTCAAAACTTCAGTTGATGCAGCATCCAAAGATGCATAAATATACTATTATGTACTGCAGATGTCCCTTGTGTCTGACACTGGTGTAAAAACCAACAAAGAGCAATTATCTAAGCAGATGCATTTTATGAATACAGTGTAGGCCTTCAATTTTGAAAGCATAATGGCATCCTCAGTAGTTTTCACAGTGTTTTCCTAATTTTCTTCTTTTGACAGCATCGTGGTAGGAAATGCTAAATTCTATACCATGGTTGCTAATTACACATCAGAAACATAGTATTGCACATATTATTTTAGGCTGTGTTTTGCAGGGGACACCTGTTTGGAAGCATAGGTTAAACTATAAAAATCTTAACACTCACTGAGATGAGGGCAGCAGTTTCAAAGATAATGCACATTTGAATAAGATAGTGTTCCACATTCAAACACCATTATTAGAGATCCCTCTAAGGTTTAAGGACACACAGGAAAGGCAGAACTTAATTAGAAATCAAGCTGGACTGAATAGTAAGTGAAATACGTAAATCCCTTTTTATTAATCCACTCTGCTAATTTACCCTCTTGAGTCTAGGTCTTAAATTGACATATAAAAATACAGCTATAATCAGTAAAATATCAATATGCATATTTAACACTAAGTACAAGTTCTTAGATTTTAATCAACTTTAGCATAAATGTCTCCAGCATTTAATTTAAATTTAAGAAGACAACTCCTCTGCTAATTAGAAACCAATAGATTGCTAGAAGTGTAGCTATCAAACATCAGTATAGCACTTATAAATGACAAGTTCAGCTACCATGTGGTCAGTTCTAAGTTATATAAACAATAAATGTAAGATCATGTACTCAGGAATTTAGTAAAATTTATTTGTACTTATGTACTTGTGTTTTCCATGAAAGTTTCTGCAAAGCTTGAGGACTATATATTAAACAGTGGAAGAACATAGAGAACGTACTCGTCCTTAAGAATATCAGTATTTGGATAAAGGCAGTACAATATATGACATATACTAAATGCACAACAATTAACCATCAGTACCTTTATGTTTCTTTCAACACATTAATCTGGGATCTGCTCATTCAACACATTAATCTGCTCCTTAATCTTGGATCATTAGTTTATATCTTCTTATTTTTATTATATCTATTTATTTATCTTTTTTATTAGTATATATCTTTGTCTGTTTGTGTGCTTAGTTTAGATTCAACTTTATTTTTCCATTATGTACATAATGTTCTTTCATAGACCTGCAATGAAAAATTTCAGCTCCAAGCTTCATAAAAAGAAAAGAAAGAAAAGACAGAGAGAGGGGGAAAAAAAAAGAAGCGTATTATGAGGTGTTGTCATAGGCAGGAAACAGGGAGATATCTGCTCCTCCCTCATTTCCCATCATTTTTCCTGTAGGAAAGCAGCATAGATGTGGAGCACAATAACATGTTAGAACTGACTCTCAAGCACACTGTGTTACAGACTGCAGTTGAATTTAGCACAGTTTAAAAAGCACAGAATGTTTATCTATGAATATGCAGAAGATTTTGTGAGGTAGGCCATGGTTTAGTGGTAAATGCAGTACACAAATGGAATGTAGGAATGACAGTGTTTGTAAATAACTTTCCTTTAATGAAGATATCCATAATATGTTTTGCAGGGTCCATAATGGGAAACATTGACTCAGTTCCATTTACTATTAAGCTTCCAGATGCAGTTACATTTCATGGTTATACAGGGAGTATGCCAAACATACATGCATAGACATATATATACACATACAGGGGTTGGGGAGGCCCTAGGAGAACTGGACAGGGGCAGTCAGGCCTGGTGCATCAGTGCCTGGTAGGCCTCTGGGCCGTGGCAACATATCTGTCTGAATATCTTAAAAAAACTGTAAGTGTAAGACTGAATTTTAGATTGCACACAGTTGAGTAATTCCATCTGAAATTAAATATTTCTTTGTTTATGTTCTAGCACTTCCTGCTTTGTTTTAGGTATACTGCAAAGCATAACTTTCTTGATTGTCATGGTTTTACCTCAACCATCAACTAAGGACCAGGCAGCCACTGGCTCATTCCCCATCTCCCCAGTGGGATGGAGAGGAGTACTGGAAAAATGTCAACCCCAGGGGATTAGATAAGAACAGTTTAATAACTGAAATGAAGTAAAATAATAATAACCCCAACAACAATAATAATTGTATGAAGAGGAGAGGGAGAGAGACAAACATAACCTAAGGGAAAACAAAAACAGGTGATGCATGACACAGCCTCTCACCATCTGCTGACTGATGCCCATCCAGCCCCAGATCTATGGCCAGCACCTCCCAGCCAGCTCCCCCCAGCTTTATATACTGAGCATGACATTCTATAGTATGGAATATCTCTTTGGTCAGTTGGGGTCAGCTGTCCTGGCCATGGTCCCTCCTGGCTTCTTGTGACCCTGGCCACTGGCAGAGCATGGGAAATTGAAAAGTCCTTGACTTTTAGGGTAAGCACTGCTTAGCAACAACTAAAACATCAGTGTGTTACCAACATCATTCTTATACTAAATCCAAAACACAGCACTGTACCAGCTATTAGAAAGAACATTAACTCTTTCCCAACTGAAACCAGGGCACTGATCATAAGTAGAACTGAATTATTCTTGAAGGGTAATTTAAACCTGAAATTATCTTTTCTCCTAAAAGAGTCAGCAGAACTGGTAACGTAATATACAAAAGGTGAGTACTGTTAAATTTGCACTGGGAAGTATTCTGAAGTTAGTCTAGGACTGAATGTTGACTTTACACAGAGAGAAAACTCACACATTCCTTTTAATTTCTCAATAACAGCATTGGAAACTGTTAAAAGAGGATCTGCAAGATGTCTGTGACCTGTTTATGTTGTCTTTTGAGAAAGAAAGAAATAGGGCAGAAAAAAGATTTTTCTTTCCTTCCCATTTCCTCACACTGGGCAGCAACACTGAACTAGTAAACGAGTGGTAATGAATGTGCTAAGGCAGATTTTACTACAGCTAGTTCCCTTACAGAGGAAAAGGAAACAGGGACAGAACTGAGTGTCGGTCTTCTGGTCCCAAGACTGTGAAATTATGACCAATGTTGTAATAACAATATATTAAAAAAAGTCTATAATTTGCATTTTAGCATTTGATTATACAATGATTGTATAACCAGAGAGAGCTTTCTGATCTCCCTTTAGCCCTGTGCTTTTATGAGCTTGTGACCTTAGAATGAATTGCCTGTTTTCATTGTGTTTGACGCAGCTAGGACACTTTAGTCCAGGGGTCCTCAAACTATGGCCTGCAGCCCGCCCCCCAGGGTCCTCAATCCCGCCCCCAGTATTTACAGACACCCCCCCCCCCCCCACCACACACCCCCCGCTGGGGGTTGAGGGGGGGAAACCAAGCAGCTGCAGATGACTGCCTGCCACTTAATCCACGCACCGGCCCCCTGTTTAAAAAGTTTTAGGACCCCTGCTTTAGTCTTTCGAGATATATGCAATACAGGTATTATAACATAATTTTTTTAGGTGAGATAGATTATTGTTTGGACCTACTTTGTTCATCAGTTAATTTATTTTCCTACACAGATCATCCAAAGGCTTATTTTTTTCTTAGGCAGTTATGATTTGCACTCATAGAAAAGTATAAATAAAATGTATCTCTAAAATATTAGAGGTAAACACTGCTATTTTCCTTGCAACAACTAGTGAATAAAAGCAATTAGATTGTGTTATGATACTTCCCATAGGAACACCAAATGGTGGCTTGTGAATGTCATTAATAACATATGCAAATGATCTGTTTGGTTTTTTATCCTCTGTTTGGGTTAACCTAGTCAATCGTTCAGTTGTTACTAATGAGAAAGTTGATGAAAGCTTATCCAGCTGCTGAGAAGGTCAATGAAATGATAGACCTGTCTCTCTCTTGCCCATCATCTACAATATTGCATGTAGCACTGTTTTGACTGATTAACTGAAGTCACCTGTGTATTAATAAGGAAATATGAAACAAGTGGGTACATTTCCTAAACCATACATTTATCATAATATCAGCTATTATGATAGGATTTAGCTTTACTATATTTGTATTATTAAGGAGTTTTCAAAATAAAATAAAGATTCTTTACTGTGAGGGCGATGAGACACTAGAACAAGTTGCCCAGATGCCCCATCCTTGGAAGTGTTCAAGGCCAGGTTGGATGGGGCTTTGAACAACCTGGTCTGGTGGAAGGTGTCCCTGCCCATGGAAGAGAGGTTGGAACCTGATGAACTTTATGGTCCATTTCAACCCAAACCATTCTATGATTCTATGATAACAAATTATGAAGGCTTCTCACAATTAGAAAATGCATTTAATCATAAAGACAGCTTTCTAGATAAAAAATGAAATATCAAACAGTTCCTTCAAGAAAGGTTGTTTACTTTTCATTCTTCTTTTTCAGTTCAGTTTTCTTCCAATATTTTTTTCAAGTCACTTTTTCAGAGGAACAGAAGTGAAATTTAAGTTTTAAGAATTAAGAAATTCACCTTTTCCTAATTAAACTCTATACTGCTGTGTAGAAATGGACAGAAACTCCCTCTAAGTTTTTGGGATCTTTGCATAAGACAATGCTCACACAGGGGATCAAATCTCTCAAAAAGAATGGTTGGTTGCTGTCTGGATAGTAATTGAAATTTCTGTTGCAAGGGTCCTGATAAAAGCACCTTCAGATGAATTGGGATAGAGTCCCTGAATCACTTTTCTACTTGGTTCCTATACTCCAGCTGCCCATGGTCCTATAGAACCACTCCAGCGACACTTCTAATCTCTCATTATTGATTGCCTTAATCTAAATAAAAAAATATACCCTAATTATCTTATCTATGTATAAAAGAATATCTTATTTTATGATTTCTGCACCTTCAATAGCTGTTTGTACTTACAGTTACACACAATTTGGTCAGTTCTACAATTATGAACCTCCTGAGGTTCCCTGAGACAGTCCGAGTCTCCACCCAGGATATTAATATGCATATATAAACATAAAAATTGGTTCACACACAGAAGATGCTGCCTAAGGGAATCTCTAGACCATTCCAAAATTCCCAACTGGAGAGTTCCTATAGTAATTAGTCAAATATTTTGTCATGAAAGAGGCTGGGAGGTAAATCAGTCACCTTGTCTCATGTGGGTCCCTTAGCCAGTCCGTTATATCTATGCAGTCTCTATGCAGAGAGTCCATCTGGGGAGTTCCTGAACCAGGGAAATAATGGCTCAGTGCACTGGGTGTGTACACAGGCCCTGCTCTGAGACCAAATTACATCATATTTATAACCACAGGGCAAAACAGAATTTGAACTTTATGACTTAAATTCCAAAGTTCTTATCATTGTATGCTTTCCACTTAAATTTATGGCTTGATACAAAAATGTCTTAAGAGAGAAATTTCAAAACAATGCTATAAACTTTGCTTAGAGTAGTTGGGAAAAGGAAGTAGTTTTAAATGTTGAAACTATGAAAAAAATGTCACACCAAAAAAAGAGAATTAATTTGATCAGTGTTGCTTTGCACTGAGAATGTAGTTGAGAATGCAGGAACATCATGTTGTTTCTAAGCTTTGGATTGCAGTATAATTTTATACTAAAAATCCATCTTAGATAATTGGATTATACAGAAATATCACCAAATGATGAATGTGTTTTAGGAGCTTTTATTCCCGGAAAGCTTGAGTATTATGACTTTAGTCAAATGTAGATGGCTTAAAGATAGCTCGGCAGAGAAGAGATCTAAGCCGAGAAAGTATGTGTGGGCCTGGAAGCTTCATTTTCTGATTAAATATAATTCCTGTGAAATCTAACTCAATAATTGAATATTTTTAATATTAGATTTCAGTATTATATTTTAGCGGCTTTTTTAATGGGAGAACTACTTCTCCTGAAGGCCTGAACCAGGACTGTAACATACAGGAAGTATGTCTCCTTGTCTGCATAGCTTTTCCAAATTTATCTTAACTTCTGTAAGGAATTTCTGGGATACAGCCTTGAATATATAGTCTGAAATTTCCTTTACTATTCAAAGGAAATATGGCAATGATGATAATCTTTCCTATGGAAGCAATCATCTGTTGGGCAGTACGATGCAGCTGTCATTGTTTAACCCTGGTAGGCAGCTAAGCACCACTCAGCCACTTGCTCACCCCTGCACCTCTTGGGACGGGGGAGAGAATCAGAAGGGTGAAAGTGAGAAAACTCATGACTTGAGTTAAAGACAGCTAAATAATTAAAAATGATTAAACCACCAAACTCCACAACAAATTATAAAGAGGGAAGTAAATGAAACCAAGAAAAACAAGTGATGCAACCCCCCCATTTGCTTATCACCAGCTGACTGATACCCGACCGATCCCTGAACAACGGCAGCCCCAGCCAACTTCCCTCACCTGCCGGTTTTATTGCTAAGCATCACATTATATGCTGTGAGATATTCATGTGGTCACTTGGGGTCAGCTGTCCCAGCTGCGTCCTCTCCCAGTTTTCTGTACATTCTCAGAAGCTTATTCACTGGCAGGACAGTATGAGAAGCAGAAAAAGCCTTGACCCTGTGTAAGCACTGCTCAGTAATAGGTAAAAGATCCCTGTGTTCTCAACATTGTTTTGGTCACAAACCCTAAACACAGCTCATACAATCTACTATGAAGAAAATTAACTCTATCCCAGCCAAAACCACTATAGGAGCTTATAAAATTCCTTATCAAGTTCAGTTTAAGATGGAGGGAACTTCACTAAGAGACCTGACCCAGCATGACTCCTGGAATCCATCTTGTCTCTACATCTTATGATCAGCTGCAGTAAACCCTTTCTAAAATGCCTACAATCTCAGTAACCTATTTGCTCCAAGGACTTTTACTTCTGTCTTTAGAAGAGACTCGGCATTCCAGTTTTTGTTGTACCTCTCAAATTGTTATGAATGGCCAATTCCAAACTGTTAATTTCACACAAACAAATGCTTAATTTCCTCACAAAAAGAGTTTAACCCATTCAGCTTTAGTGGAGCCATAAGAATGGAACACTTCTGTGTGTGTGTTGAGTTATAGCACATTGCTATCCATAGATACATAGCAACAAATGCATCCCAATATTCCCACCTTGTTCAAGTCACCCAATTATCTCTGAACTAAATATTGTGAACTTACGTAGTAGTAGACTTCAGGGCAGTAACAGATCCACCTTTAAGGTAAGAAAAGCTTGTTTTAAAATCGATTGAAGTAATTGTGAAATATGTTCCTTAGATTTTGATGGCCTTTGTGTTATGCCACAAAAAGAACAGATGAAAATATGATTACTTATTTTACAAACATTGCAATTTATTTGCTTTATTAAGTGATTTATTATGAACTATATTAATTTTTAGTTTTCACAAAGCTTCAAAAATTAGTGTAAATATTGTCTTTCAAATATCTTTATTTTAAGCATATTTGAAATATTAGCACATTTGTTACTGAAGAGAAACAATAGAATTTTTCTGTAGTAATAGAAACAGACGATTAATTTATTGTAACAACACCATTACAGAGACAGTTTGCTTATGCTGTCAAAAATGAAATAAAGGTATTCAAAGCAGTAAATGTCAAGCCTCATTTTGATTTGACAAGGAAAATCAACAGGCATAAAAGAAGCCCAACTTTCTTTTGACAGAGTTGTGTTTGGTTTTTTGTTTGTTTGTTTTTACCTGTGCTCTAGTGTCCTTCCAAACTTCTGTTCTTCCTTAATACTGTTGCTATTGTTTTTGG
The DNA here is from genome assembly GCF_023634155.1 of Falco peregrinus. Lineage (NCBI taxonomy): Eukaryota > Metazoa > Chordata > Aves > Falconiformes > Falconidae > Falco > Falco peregrinus. The sequence goes on from NC_073723.1 coordinate 67,252,179, forward strand.
AAAAAGAGCAATGATACACCAGTCTGCTCTCCCCAGGCTGGTAACATTCAGAAGGGCCAGTTCCAGGAGCTGTCCTCCGAGCTGTGGTGTTGATATTCCCTCTCTTCTCTCCTGCTCTAACACTACTTATTCCAGGAAAAGAGCCGAAAAAAGATTTACCTTAAAAAGGCTGAATATCTTGTGTAATGATGAGTGGCTTCTTGTCTGACGCTGCCTGCCAATAGATGATGAGTGCTGCCCTTACAAGTAGGCATCACTACTGAAATCTTCAGGTAACATGAAAACAGCTCTCAGCAATTCAAAAAATAATTGTCACTTCCTTCCTTTTTGCAAAGAAGCAGAAGGAAAAAAGGAAACCTCACTGGAGAAAAAAAAAATACTGATAGATTGATTTAGCAAGTAACACAATGTATTAATAATAATGTCAATGAGATTGCTTTCATTTCCAATTAATTCAAGGTCACTTTTCCGAAATCCGTTTTGGATAAAATAAATTTTTCTAGGAAAAATTGTGAGATAGCCTGTCTTCTATTAAAGTGAATGATTCTAAGTTTCTTCTCTGTCGACAAATTATGGTTATATTGGTGTGTCACGCCACATAACTGATAGTGAAATAATAATGTCACGTGATTTTATAAAAAGCATGATTGGAAGATGCCTAACTGGCTCATAGCATTGCAGGTGGGCTCAAACCTAGGTGTTTGGTGAAAGTCTAGTCCAGACTGTAAGGTCATTTCCAGGGAAAATTAAAAGTTCCTGGATGCTTTTTTGCCAGTTCCTGTTCTTATCTATTGGTGCTACACAGCACTAGGAGCCTTCTGCTGAGACATCAGTACCATTGGTGCTGGTAAGCGGTACATGATCAACATGTGCATGTAGCCAGAGTGCTGCTAGCCTCAACACATTATTAAACATAAGTTTTATGATTTATCTGGCAAGACATATTTCTTCTGCTAGTCATATTTTTAAAGTTATATACTTAAGCAACAGAAAATGGAAGTATTATGGCTATCTTTCATCTAAAAATTATTATTAGTTTCTATTATCTGATTATTTTAATGTATCGTAAAACACTCAAGCTAAACATAGAAGCTAGCTTTTGGAAATTTCAATAATCCATACCCTTGGAGAGAGAGGAAAGGGACACATGCTGTGTGACTATGAGCAATTTTAGACACATACAAGGAACGTGCACCTTGTAAGTGCAGTTGCAGGTGCAGCAGGGGAAGCAGCTGTGGCCAGCATGTATTTCAGTGCTGCCACCATGCTGGGCAGAACCAAGTAGGCCGTGCCTGAAAGAGTAAAATACCTGGCTTTGGCAGGTAGCCTGGAAAGTGAGTCTTCTGACTGAGAATGGGTCTGCGGGGCATTTGTATGGGTCCTCACATATTGTGGAAGTCGTTCCAACCCTCTTCCACTACAAGGCAACAGACATACTGCCACTTCCAGGAAGGCTTCCTTCCATCCCCGCCAGACAAACCCTTTAATTTGCACATTTTTTAAGAATTCACAAACTCTAATGACAAAAATAGAATTTATTTGACCTACATGGGCCTCACTCAGGCTAAACAGCAATCACAAAATCTTCCCCATCTCTCTCATTTTTATTCATTGCAGGCCATACTTAGCCTCAGTCGTGTGGAATCCCCAAGGCAGAAGACTTCCCTTTCTTTCATAAAAGCCACATTGTGAAATCATCCCATATTCTCTAACAGTGCTCCATGTTTTTCATGCTCCCATATTTGCCATTCTCCATAGGCAGATTATTCTGGTCTTGGCAAAATAAATGCATAGCTGGAAAACTGTAGAGGGAAGATCTATCTGGTCACAGTCTAAATATGCAACCCCTGAATTCCTCTGAAATTCAGGACTAAAGGATTCAAAGAGAAGTGAGGGCTTTACAGCAGATGCACAGCAGACACTGCTCCTCTGTAAGGCTGCCTACATCCTTGGATAACTCCCGACATGCCTGATCCCCTCTCAGCAGATGCAAAAGGCAGCAGGGAAGCAGCTGCCTTTCCTGTTACCTTTTCAAAAAATTCAGTCTCCTCCTGTCCTTCCTCCTCTTGCGCACCTCTATTATCTCCTGCCTTTTGTGCAGGATGAGCAGAGATTTTTTGCAATGATTTGCACACCTTGAGGCATGAGCCGAGCACAATCTCATTGACACTGGTTTGGGGGACACTATTTGCCTATTTGGTAAGCCACTTTCTTCAGAGATCCTGTGCATGATGTCCTTGAGGGTTAGTGGCTAAAAGAAATGATGGTAAATTAGCCTTCTTCATGAAGTACCACAAAAAGTACATGCAGAGGAATGAAGCTGGGTTAATTACCATTGATAATATGCAGCTGTGGGTTGGCTTCAGGGGTGGCGGGTTGGCAAATGTAGATAAGGTGCAGGTGTGGCTGGTTCTGTTAAGGGGTTGGGCAGCCAATGAAGAGAGAGCAGCCAAGGAAGAGAGAGGAGGAAGAAGAAGCAGAAAGAATGTGTGCCCTCGGTGAGGAGAGACTAGGAGAAGACAGTAGAGGGACTGGCATGAATAGTATACTGGCATGAGATGATAAAAGACCTTGTTGTATCTTGATAGTTTGGAGAGTCCTGTGACAAGTACACACCCAGAGAAGCTGTGAATGCCCCATCCCTGGAAGTGTTCAAGGTCAGGTTGGATGGAGCTTTGAGGAATCTGGTCAAGTGAAAGGTGTCTTTGACCACGGCAGGGAGGTTGGAACTGAATGATCTTTATGGTCCCTTCCAACCCAAACCATTCTATGATCTGTGCTGTGGGGTTCAGGTGTCTCTGAGGATGATATATAAATATTTATAGACAACAATATAATACTGGTCTTGTACTTCTGATTGTGCATATCTAGACAATGCTGATGAACAGGATATCTCCCTGATTAATTTTCCACCCTATACGCTTATGAAGGGAGAGCAATAGTTGGAATAGCTGTAGCTAAATCAACAGTCGTTCAGATGGTCTCATGGACCAGACACAGAGATCACACACGAAGTCAAAGAATACCTTCATATTGTGCCATTTCAAGCGCCTGTAACAATCTGTAGAGTCAGGTTTTGTAGGGACCACAAACACAGGTTTTGTAGGTCCCTGTGTGGGAAGTCAATAGAGTGAGGTAAGGAGTCAGGTCTAAGTGCACATGGATGGACCTAGTATAAGTAACAACGAAGTTCCAGGGCAAAGCAATACATGTCTTGCCCTATGGATATTTAAACTCATGTAGATGAATGTGACTGAATCGGCATGTATACATCTCGTGTGATGAGCTTGTTGCCATAAGCAGAGGTTATCTGCATAGAGTGAGAGGAGATAATTTTTGGGCAGCAGGGACAAGACAATGTTTTTACTGTTGTCAGGGCAAAGACAGATGCCTCAGTGGAGTGCTGTTCCAGTGTTTGTGAAAGGTATGCTGGAAATGGCCTGAAGGCACATTCTTACATTATGCTGTTTTCATTGGATGTTGGTACAGTGGCAGTGGTTATATCAGGCAAAGCAGTGGAAAAGGTGATCATATTCTGATGCAACATTTCTGCACTGTACAGTCCAGCCATGATCTCACACAGGGTGCGCAATGCTGCATTTGGTAGACAAATGCAGACCCCAGGAAGTCCCTCTGGGTGTTAAAACTCAATGGAAGTGTCCTGTGGCTTGAGGTCTGCTTACAATGGCTGCATTCAGAGCAGATAATTCTCATTTGCTGCGAACTAGGGCAGTGCTCAGACCCCTTTCAGGTTGACTCCATGGCTGGGAAGTTACACATTGACATAAAGATTATGCTTCTGAATGCTACACATTGTGGAAATAGATGAGACTTGCCTGAAGCAGCTTAGCCTCTACCAGCTGACCCTGCATGCAAGGTTCTTTCCCCATAGTGACAAGATAGAGAAAGGTATAGCTTGCGATGGCTAGGTGTATGCTGAAAACATTATGTTGTGGTTTTGACTGAAATACATCTATTCGTGACTGGGCCATTTATGTAAATGCAGAAGCATTTACATCAAAATTATCATTTGTTTTCTCCATCATCTTTACATCCCTCCTAAGAAGTGGGAATAGTAAACGAACTTCAAAGAGCATTTTTCCAGGAAAGAGTTACAATGCCAGAAAGGCACATTTCATTTGAGAAGAAAAAAAAATTCCATAATTTTCTGCATTAATTTTAATTCCATTAGCCCTTTATGATACCCTGTCTCATATATATATATATATATATATATATATAGCATAGTGGTTGCTTTTAGAATGATTGTACCTTGTTTTTGAGATTCTGTACATGTTATAGGAAGCAACTCTTTTGATTAAGGTCTTTAGACAAAGGCAAATTATTTGAATTACAGTTACTTACATTCTTCAGCCTTTAAAATTGTAAGCAGTAATTCTTATAATTAAGATGTACTTCATTTCATAAGAATTCCAAATAAAAGAACTTCCACTGTATGAAGATAATTTTTATTAAGTCTTTAGTATTTATTTTTTAACTTATGTATTTCCCCTTTCTGGATTTCAGCTTCTAACAAGCCTAGATAAGAGCTAGACACACTATTTATTTTCTGGTGCAATCTGCTGTTTTTTCTTTACCGAAAAATACCCAGACATTCATATTTTTTAACTCTCTACAACATACTTAAGAACCGGTGTTCTTTCTCTATTTCCCCATATTTTCCTGCACTCTTCCTTAGATAATTACTTTATTGCTTAAACCTCACTGAATAATAGATACTACTTATCTTGTAATTATTTTTTATTATTTAATTCTATACGTAACCTGGATTGAAAAATTCTTTATTGTAATGATACATGTAACTGCCTTCATAATTCTTGGTGCACACAAATGCCAGAAAAACAAACCCATTTTAATGACTCACAAAACTATATTGTAAGTTCAGGACTAACATATTCTATTTTATTGTGATGATGTAGTTTTAAGATAGTAGTGGCCATTCATGTACTAAATAACCAAAGTTACTTGTCTTATTTAATGCTATTTATCTTATGTAATCCTATGTTATCATACTCTGCGTGCATCAATTGCCTAAATGTTGGAATTATATCAGTGATATTTTTTTAATGCTACTTGTTGTTTGGCTGCTCATGCCTTGGACCCGTGCACTCTATGCTGGGTAAAAAGCTGCCTGGATGGCTGAGCCCGAAGAGTGGTGGTGAAGGGAGTTAGATCCAGCTGGTGGCCAGTCACAGATGGTGTTCCCCGGGGCTCAGTATTGGAGTCAGTTCTATTTAATATCTGTATCAACGATCTGGATGAGGAGATTGAGCACATCCTCAGTAATTTTGCAGACAACACTAAGTTGGGTGGGAGTGTTGATCTGCTGGAGGGCGGGAAGGCTCTTCAGAGGGGTCTGGACAGGCTGGCTGGATGGGCTGGGGCCAATTGTATGATGTTCAACAAGAAGTGCTGGGTCCTGCACTTGAGTCACAGCAACCCCACACAGTGCTAATGACTTGGGAAAGGGTGGCTGGAAACTGCCTGATAGAAAAAGACCTGGGGGTGGGGGTTGACAGATGCCTGAACCTGAGCCAGCAGTGTGCCCAGATGGCCAAGAAGGCCAACAGCATCCTGGCTTGTATCCAAAACTTTGTGGCCAGCAGGACAAAGGAATATCACTTGGCACTGGTGAGGCCGCACCTTGAATACTGTGTTCAGTTTTGGGCCCCTTGCTTCAAGAGACACATTGAGGTCCTGGAGCATGTCCACAGAAGGGCAATGAAGCTGGTGAAAGGTCTGGAGCACAAGTCTTGTGAGGAGCAGCTGAGGGAACTGGGATGGTTTAGCCTGGAGAAAAGGAGACTCAAGGGGAACCTTGTAATTCACAACTACTTGAAAGGAGGTTGCAGGCAGGCAAGGGTAGGTCCCTTCTCCAAAATAAGGAGTGACAAGACAAGAGGAAACAGCCTCAAGTTGTGCCACAGGAGGTTTAGATTGGACATTAGGAACAATTTCTTCACTGAAAGGGTGGCCAAGCATTGGCATAGGCTGCCCAGGAAGGTGGTGGAATCACCATCCCTGGAAGTATTTTAAAAAGTGCATAGATGTGGTGCTTAGGGACATGGTTTATTGGTAAACTTGGAAGTCCTGGGTTAACAGTTGGACTTGATGAACTTAAAAGTCTTTTCTAACCTAAATGATTTTGTGATTCTATGTATATGCTAGTTGAAAGCTAATGTGACATTCCTGATAATTTTTAGGTAAAAAGTTTAAAGTAAAATTTTTACATGGTTGGGTTTTTTTTTCCTTTTATTTATTTATAAAGCATTTAATGTCGCAACAAAAGCAGTAAAAAAAAAAGGTAAATCTGAAACTGGTACACCTCAGACATCATGACTGAGAGAAGAAAGAGGTTTTGTCTAAATAGCTTAGTAAGTTTACATCAGATCAAGTTTTATCTATATCTTCTTTCAGGTAGAAAGAGAAATCTTAATGCAGGCACATTAATGGATAGTGTAATGAAATGGAAAAACACAGATCATATAATAGGCTTAGGTGGCAAGGTCTTAGAAACACAATTCTTTACTGTTTCTGAAGGAAGATTTGGCTCCGTTACTCTAGCATTTAAAAGTAAGAATTATATTTTCTTCTGCTTAACTCATATACCCTCTAATGTCAACAAAGATGCAGGGGCTTAAAGGAGGAACTTGGTTCTAGCTTTTATCTAGAAGTAATGGAGAAATAAATAATGAAACCTCTATTCATTGTGTTCACTCTGTCTCAGCTAATGAGGAAATAAAAGCTTTGATGAAGAACAGTAAGTTCTTTTTGAATGAGAGTAGTTTGCATTGTACTTGTGACCTGGTTTCAGCTGGGATAGAGTTAAATTTCTTAGTAGCTAGTACAGTTTGTGTTTTGGCTATGATGTGAGAACAATGTTGATAGGACACTGATGTTTCTAGTTGTTGCTGGGTGATGTTTATACTAAATCAAGGGCTTTTCAGTTCCTTGGGCCCTGCCAGCAAGAAGGCTGGAGGGGAACAGAAAATTGGGAGGGGTCACAGCTAGGACAGGTGACCCAAGCTAGCAAAAGAGATATTCCATACCATATGATGTCACGCTGAGTATATAAACTGGGGGAAGAAGGAAGGAAGGAAGGGGGGGACATTTGGCATTAGTCTTCCTGAGTAACTGTTACACGTCATGGAGCCCTGCTGTCCTGGGGATGGCCGAACACCTGCCTGCCCATGGGAAGTGGTGAATGAATTCCTCGCTTTGCTTTGCTTGCGTGTGCAGCTTTTGCTTTATCTATTAAATTGTTCTTATCTCAACTTTTGAGTTTCACATTCCTTTCCGATCCTTCTTCCCATCCTTCGGGGGGGGGGGGGGGGGGGGGGGAGTGAGCAAGCAGCTGTGTGGTGCTTGGTTGCCGGCCGGGGTTAAACAACGACAACTTGTTCATGGATGACTTGAGAATATTCCCATGTGCTGATGTAGAAAATATACAGAGCAATGCTGTGTGTTGGAAAAAACTGTTTGCCCATATTTTGCAATTCATTTCAAGGATAATTGGCACTGTTGGATTTAAACACAATCAATACTTTAGGTCTACATTTTCACTGTAACATCTATTTTAGTGATTTATATTTGTGATGATAAACAGTCACTACAAGGAATGCCTTTGTAATTTGCTCAGTTACAATAGGTTTTCTGTATTATCCTTAAAACATAACCAAAAGGTTAATTAAAATGCAATTAATTCTATCTACTTTGGTTATAGAAAATTCTCCCATAATTCGGAGTTCTTGCCTGAAGTGAAATACCTCAAATTTCTCACTTCAAATGGAAGTAAAAAACAATCATAAAATGAAGAAAAGAGATTTAATCTAAACTTGATGAACCTCATATCCTGCTACAAATTTTTCTTTGCCTTCAACTCCGCCTAAATGGTGCACTTGATGAAGAATGGGTTGTGACCTGTAGTTGTTAGCCTATTACTAATAACCTTACTATTATTATATGATTTCCTGCTTATTTGGTGTAACTTTCTGTTATTTTTCTCCTGATACTTAAATCAGTAGACCTTTTAATCCAGCATGTTAGAGTCTTAGTCTTTGCTTTAATTTTGTAAATTTATTATTTTGTAAAATTATGTAAATTCAACTGGTTACTAGAATTTCAATTAATATGAAACAGAAGTATTATTTCACCTTATGCTGGTAAAAGAACCATAATGGCAGACTATACACAAGTAAGCAAACAAAACATGTCTCTGGGAAATCATTTCACTCAAGTAAACTGTCAAAAGTGAAGTAAGAACTTCAATAGGACTTAGATGACTAGCTACTCTTATGCTTTTGACCATTTACCTCAATGAAACTAATTTCTGCACCATTAAACAAGATTCTCCAAGAGGCAAAATATTCAAAGCAGAACAGCAAAGGAAATTTAAAACTTGCTGGCAATAAGCATTAACATTTCCTTTTGAATTTTCATCACTAGGCTCACATGCCAAGGCCTTCTTACAGGTGTTCTATCCTGCCTTTGAGGTGGTCCAATTTATAAACCATGTAGATTACTTTCTGCCTTCCAAATAAGTAACAATGAAGTGTGTTTTCCCCTTTATAAGTCAATGGGGATGGGATGTATACACTCCTGGGGACAAAGAAATAATTCTAAATACGGTGGCTGATTATCCTTCTATGTTCTGTACATAGCTAAATTGACCATAGCTAATTTCGTTTTCACATGGCTGGCAAGAGTGTAAGGGTTTTGAACCAATACATTAAATGTTCCACTTCTTGAATTGGAAACATGCCTGGTGCAGCTGATTGTGCCAGCTGGCTGATCTTCACTATAGGGCATGTGTTCACTCTTTGTCTCATGGCATTGAATTAGCCAACTGTCTGTTGTCCTCTTTCAAGGCAAAACTAATAAGAAGTGTGATTAAAGGAACTGTGTTATTTCACTGATCTTTCCCTTAAAACCAGACAGAAATCCCACACCAAAGGAAAGATTTCTGCCCTCAGTTATCCTGTAGGTTACCAGTTCAATTAAAAACTGAATTATGAAGAAATACTCTAAGTTTTGGTGACCCAATGCATTTGTCTTTCATTTCTGCAAGTGAGAATTTGAATCTGCATGTATGTCACAAATGAAAATGAGTACCATAATTTGAGTACTCAACTACTTATTTAATAACACTGAAATTCAGGAAATTCTGCTTAAACATAAGAGAACATCCCCCCCCCCCCCCCCCCCCCCTTTTTTTTTTTTATAGTGTGAGAGTGTTCCAATAGCAGAATAAGTTTCTCAGAGACTTTATGGAGTCTTCATTCTGTCCTTGGAGACACTCAAAACCTGACTGGACATGACTGAGCAACCTGCTGAACCTGCTGTAGTTGACTGTGTTTGAGCAGAGGTATTGAACTGAACAGTCTCCAGAGATCTTGTTCAATCTCCAATCACAAAAGCCATACTGTGCTTCTGTGGTTCTGTGATATTGAACAAGACTTCAGTAAGGAGAAAGGGCGTTACCAATTTTAATTGGCACGTGAACTATGATTTTGTTATTTTTGTTATTTTTCTGTCTCAAAAAATGTTAGTAGCTGAAATCTGAGCTGCACAGGGCAAGGTTTGTGTCCCTAAAATAGATTGCTGTGCCTCATGTTTAGGTAGATTTTATTTGCCCCCCTATGGACCATCTTCATAGTAGACTTGCTGTATAGCAGGGATTCTACAGAATTTTAGCAAAACAGAAATATTATTTGCTATTTACCTTTACAAGTATTTGAGATCTACATTTTAGAATCTCACTAGATGTTCTCTAAAGAATTGAATTTACTAGGAAAATAACATGCAGGTGGCAATAATTTTTTAAATATGCCTTAAAATGCCTTTTTAAAAATGCCTTAAAAACTAGTATTCTTTATACCACTTGATCAGAGCTTTCCATGAATTCAATACACAAATCATGGTGCAGGAAGACTGGCCTATGAGAGGTAGGCTAATCAAGTTCCCCAGAGGATTGTTTTGCGTCTTAATAAAAGCCACTTCTAATTGTGTTTTCTCTGTATCAAAATTTTCATACAGGCTGAAAAAAGTGTTTATGCCTGTACAGAAGTGGCAAAAGATAAGAATGAAGTGAGAAGACAGAGAGTGCTCAAGTAGGCATGAATAATAGTTATCAAGAGACTAAGTGGCATCATCAGATATGGGCATGTATGAGGCACCAACTGTTTAACAGCATGCTCTGATTAGGTGCTTTCATCACAAGCTCTTACACAAATAGATGCTAAGGAAAGTGGAATCACTTGGCAATCCTGCCCTTGGTGTTAGCCAGCAATGACGGAACCAGTGCTCCAGCTACTGGTGCAGGCTGTTTCTGAAAAGGCATGAAGCTAAGGTCAGAGGTAGGATAGTTGACAGGGCTACTTCTGTAATTGTTCTGATCCACAACTGAGACTTTCCAATCAACACTGCAAGGGTGACGCAGCTTTTGGTTCTGGATTGGCTCTGGTGAAGGATGCCTATGCTAGGGTGCAAGAATCGCTCTTCATAACAGGTACCCTCTTGTTCCTTCACACCATTAATGTCATGCTAAGTGTCATTAATGTCAAACCAACAACGCAAAAATTTGATAGCTTTACTTTAATGAGGACTAGTAGAAAAAGGCTGGAATTTGTGAAGGTGTACAGTCTATGGGTCATGACCTCAAGCAGCTGCGATGTGCCAGGATGCCTTCTGAGATATGTACTGACAAACTGAATCAGCCCTTGGCTTGGAGATGGTCTTGGATTGCTGCAAAAACTAGGGACTTGTAAGTTTTTCCTGTTTGAGATTGCTTGCAGGTCATCCATGAGCCAGCTCTGGGGCCAAAGTGTAGTCATTTAGGAAATTAGGAAGTGAAGGGTCCTGGAACCGTGCAGGGAGCCACCTTACGGTCACCCCCTCCTACAAAAATTTCACTGTGAACATTGCAATTTGGGCAATGCTGATAATATTTAAGCAGCTTTAAATATGTAATTTCAGAGCTCATTTTTTTAATATCCTTTAAAGATGAGAAAAGCTATACAAAAGGAATGTTTTATTCATTTGCCCCCCTGTTTTCAAGAGTAATTAGACTGGAGTTAGAGTTTTTGGGAGTCTGTTGATGAAACATCCCTTATTTCAAGAAAACAATGAATCCATGCTTTTGAACTACAACAGCTCAGAGTAAAAAAGGAACATTAAGAATGTACTTGTGAAGTTTAAAATTCAAGATGTTCCTGGGAAACTGCTCCATACATTTTTTTCCTATGTTAATGGAGGAAGGATGACTGGTAGCAGCCAGCTTATACATAAATTGATGATATATATTAGTGTTGATGTCAACACATCACACCGTTGCAAGATTTCACTGACTAGATGATTAGCATGTTGCACATTTTGCTTGCCGCAGGTTTATTGGAGAGAAACAGAAGAAGAGAGATTCACTCTGAAAAATCAGTACACCAGTTTTGAGGAGGAACATTAAACAATTTAAACCAGCACTGCCTTCTAGCAATTTAGTTGCTTCCCTGCTGCAATCTCTCCCAGCATTTCCTAAATATTGTATGAGGTACTTAAAGGTGAGGACACAGCTGTTGTGAATATCCATATCCATGAATCATTATTAATGACATTGCTTACTGACAGAGTTCTCTGGGTGACTATTGTGCCTGCCTCAAATGGGACTGACAATCCCTTTAAAAATGCATCAGTTCTTTTCACTCTTTACATTGCATAGGCTTATCAAACATTATTAACCCTGTTATTTCTTGGACAGACTGTAATAAATGCTCTAGCACTTTTTCTCTCTCCTGGGGCTGCTGCAAAATCTGCTTTTACAAAGAGTGACTGAAACATATCTTTCAAATTAGAAGGCTAGGAAAGTAAGAAAGATAGCTGGAAATTTAGCTTGTCCTGAGCTTCAAAGTAAACACCTTTATAGCACCCTTTACAGTTGGCAGTGCTCTATAATACCTTTGCATTTACTTCCTGATATCCTCATAAGCCACATAACGCTGTCACAGACTAGATTTCTCAAGAAAAGATGTTGTAAGATTGACACTAAGAATATGTCTCACCAAGCCTGTGGAAGCTAATAGAATCTGGGTATTTTCCAGGAAAGACTTCCTGGGTGGGTTATATGGAAGCTCCCCAAGAAAATGAAAAAAAAAAAAAAAAAAAAGAAAAAAAGAAGTTCATAAGAAGTATTTCCCCTTTGTTACTGAAATTTCATTTCTTTGGAGGTTTTCAGGCCTGCCCTTATTAGATTATATAGGATAAAATATTTGGTAGTTTATTGTTTGCTGTCTGGAGTGATGTTATGGCTGTCATAGGTCACAATACATTCACGTAGCTCACTGGCATTTCTTGTTTGCTTTAGGTTATTGCACATTTACGTTTCCTTTTTTTCCTGCATTTTTTTCTTTATTCAAAGAATTAAGCTGACATTTTATTGAACCAAATTAAGCTCTTGTTGCTGTTTCTATTTCAGGCTCTGATTTATATTTGAAAGATTACACTCCTTAAATTTTTATGGTGCTCAAAAAGGGTTTTGCCATGAAAATTATTTTCAGTAATACTGGGGTGTACAGAGAATTGATCTGATGCCAGAGAAATTATTGCAGGCTAAGCAAAAGATATTTGGGTTGAAAATGAGGAAACACTAATTATTCACCTTCCACTATTTTAAGTCTCCCTTAAACTCCCACCTTTTAATTAACATTTTACATTTTTAGAGTCTGGTTCAGACTGTTAGTTTAATGCTTAGGTATGCCTGACTTTTCATATTTAGAAGTCACTCTTTTTTTTCAAATGTGATCTTTTACAGTGGCTTGAGTAGCTTTGTTGCTTGTGATTTTACAAAGAATTGAACTTGTTTCCCGGAGCTAGTAATTTCTTTTAATTTCTCTTCTAAAGGAGGATAAAAGGTCTTCATGCAATTAACTAATTGTTTGCATCATTACAAAATGTGGTCCCAAGGGTTATTTACTGAGCAAGAAGAATTTATCTCTCAGTCTCAACCAGATGCTCTGTTATGGACATTTTAAGCTACATTAACCCAGTGGAACATGCTTTTTCTTGTCAGGAAGGTTTTGAAGGAGTAAGTATTGATGACCATAATGTCAAAATCTTATGGGGAAATAAAGCATGATCCAATTAAGAACTGGGACCTAGCATCACATACAAACAACAAAAAAAGATGAATAATTTGTAGAAACAGAGGACTCTGTATCACTTATTAAATATACTGAGTAGCTATTCAGTGTGAAATACTGAACTAAAAAGACAGATGCATACTGAAATGTACATAGTGGTATAGGAGTTTGATAGAAAGTACTTTGACACTGACAGGGAAAGCATAAGGATCTGAGCACGGATATGAGTACCATGAGTACTCTATGCCCCTTATAACAGCCAGAAAAAACCCCTACAAAACTCCAAAAAATGAAACCAAAAAAACCCCAAATGCTTGTTTTTCAAATTGTTTCCAAATAATTGTTCTCATAATCAAGGAGCTGGGTTCTCAAGAATATTGTTTCCTTGCACATAGAAATTTCCCTGTCATCTTTTCTAATAGTACTAGAGAATTATCTTAAAAACAAAAGCTTAGTTTTAACAAATCAGCATTTCAAACAAGGTCTTCAAGTGTCTTCATTCTGGAGGAATATTACAGAAGTAATATTTCATATGTTTAAAAGACTGCTATTTTTTAAAATGATGAATTTAAAACTTTGTAGAAGACCAGCTCCTAACATAATGTAACATTGCATAACATAATATAATGAATTAAGTGTAGATGCTTTGCATTTAAAGGCAGCTACCTAAACCAGCTGGATTTGACTGGACAAGAAAATCACATTTTTGTGTTTTATTTTTAGATTTTTTTCCAGATTAATAGTTTTTAAAAATAAAACTACAGGTGTTATACTTTGAACTGGAGGAAAAGAACCCAAATTCCTACCTTGAAAATATACATGTGAAAGAACCCCACATCTTATGCCATTTACGCCACTTCATGTAGCATCATATGCATTTTTATATTTTGAAAAACTAAATAATACTTCGTGTTTTTAAAAAAATTGTATGATTATTTATCAATTTTAAACAAAAATATGTAGCAGTACATATTGTTCTGTCTTCTTTGTGGATCTTTCTTTTGTATACTGACAAAAAAGACTTCTATTTTTTCTACTGGAGTGGGATTTTCTCAGAAAGTTGTATTTGCTTAGCATCAAAAAGAATTTCAAATTTTGCTAATGCTGGAGTGTACAAACAGTTTTAATTGAAAACTTAAACACTCCTACTATCAGGGTTTTTTTGTTCTACAGAACATGAAGGAAACATTATATCTTTTCATTAAAGATATTTTTGATGCATTGAATGTTTCAGTTATGAGAAGGTTTATGTTACCTTTAAGCTTCTTCATTTGAAATGAGATCTAAAGTCCATTGAGTTTGCTGACATTATACTTACACGTTGGCAATGTGCATACAGGCCAAATTAGAGACTTACCATGTTCCAACAGATTCCTATGCTGGATGATCCAAAACACATCTGAAGATTCCATGAGATTTGTATATGGTCACGCACAGTCAAAGAAAAGAATGTTCTACAGATCTTTTAGAAACCTATCAAATATTTTAGGAACCAAGGAGTTTCCACAGACATGCAGGAAGCTTTTCATTACACACCTTGTCTTTCAAGTGTTTTGGCATGCTACGGACATGAAGCAAGCTTGCTTGCTATGATTCCAAAAATGGTGAATAGTGTTTGTGCTCCTGAGGCCCATGAGAACTTTAAAACCCTTTTACATTGAATTAAATGGGTATATTTACAAATGTTGACTGTGGCTAGTTTTTGTTCTTTTTCCTCATGATATACTTGTAGCTCTCCCCTTGTCCCCAAACACATACACAAGCCGTCACCAGTGAAAATTACGAAACCCCCCATTTTTCACAAGTGTATTAGACGGTCTCACTGTTGTGACTGAGGACTGTGTTATGACCCTATAAGTTTTGGTTAATACAAAGAGGTCTTAATTAATTCTATTGGTTTGGAAATATAATAGGAATTAAAGAGGTTGGAAACTTTTCAGTTTTTGATTTTTAATCCTTTGCAGGTGAAAGGTTATAAATCAAAGTCAGAGTGCAAGGTTTCTTGAGAGCTGTAAAGTAAAATTATAACCTGCTCTATGTACGGTTTTCCCAAATAGCTAATACATATATGATTGCTTAATGGTTGGAAGAAATTAATATTTAATACTTTAACCTTTTACCTGTAACAGAATTTAAAACACTTCATGAATTCCTATGGAAGGGAGCACTATCACTTTAGAAATCATATCTTTAGGATATTTCTATTCATTTGACTCTGTGCTGGCATTTGTTTCCACATTTGTATTATCTGCATGAAACTTAAGAAAATAGCTCTTTATATTAGAGATGTCCATCTGGAAAAGGATGCTGTGTTACCTTGGATAGACAACAAGGAGAGACTATAGGGAGGACTGAGTGGGGCTACTGCTGGTGGCATAGGACTGCAAAAGCCATTTTCCAGTCTCTCACGGGGACTTACACTTGCCACATTTTCAGAGTCAAAGATTCTTCTTCCTGTCTGCCTAAAATTGTAACTTTTTAAAGTGGATTTTACAGAAAAGACCACATTATAGCAAAGAAACTAGGCGATTAGTTGTGTTTTCCCATTTCTGCTCAGATGTTTTTCTGTAACTGTGGATGTCAGTTAGTGCAGGGCACCAGCTGTTCCAGAAATCTGGAAACCCTCGTGCCCATGACCCTAAGCTGTCCAACTGGCAGATCTTTCCAGAGGAGCGGTTCATAAAAGCACCATGTCCCTGGCCCCATGGCAGGGCCAAGCTCAGACCAACAGACCTTGGGAGGCCGGGCACTGTGTGAGCTGGCACAAAAGCTGGCATCAGCCCATCTGAGCTTTTCCTGTTCATCAAGAGAGACATCAGCAATGAAACAGCCAAATTCTGCTGATTCAGTGTTTCTTGGTGAAAACCACTGCTCAAAAGTTCCTGACTAATTTACCTTCAGCTTTACTGATGTACTTCAGTTTTAGTCCAGGAACTTAGCTTGATGTCTCTAATTTTTTTTATTTTTCTTTTTTTTTGTGGACTGCCAATTAAATCAAGTTGGAAGTTGTTAATATGTTTTTATTAGGAACTGGAAATAATCTAACATGTTTAAAGTTAATTTTTTCCTAGTCTTATTTTAATCCAGGTAACCTGTATTCCTCCACTTCTTCCCATGTGTATATTATCTTCTTGAATGATTATTCTTTTTTTTTTTCCCTTAGTATATACTATCAGATAGGATTACATGTCTTGACAGTAATTTTTCTCCTTCTTTTCTGTGTTACATTATGAAAGCTAAAATTCTAAATGACAAGGTTTTTGCAGAACAAGTGGAAAAAAGTGAATAGTATTTGCACAGGTTCCCACATCCCTGTCGGAAGTCATTATTAATGTCACCATGTGTAAGGACTGTCAGTATTCACCCCTTTCGTAAATTGTTTACGTGTTTGTGATGACTTTTTTTATGACTTAGCCTGGGCTTAATGGTTGATTAATTTTTTTTCTATGGGGGGACACGTTAAAGCTTGTGCATCCACCTCACACAAATACATCAATAATAATGCCTGAATAACATAAACTTGTGGGGTTTTCCCCACATTTATTTTTAATAGTGACTCAGTTTCCTTCTTCTTTTGTCCAATTCAAGACTGTGGATTCTGTTTTTAAGACAGAATACTATTTTATTTCAGACATTATTATGATTCTGTGTATATGTAGAAAACATTTTCAATTCCTAAACTTTGTGGTATTCAGATTTTTGTGGTTTATGGGCCCTGTTATATTTGACAGTGGAGCATATGACAACAGTTTATTGAACTTAAAATGTCTGATAACAGGCTAGTTCTTTTTAGATTCAGAAATATCTAGAAAAGTCCCTTGAAAAAGCTCTGAGAAATTTGTGGGACACTGAACTACTATGTTAGAAGCAATCCAGACAGAAGAACCCACCAAAGAATTCTTATTCTTCCTTTGAGACCTGTAAAAGACAAACTGCCTTTTGGGTTCCCATTATGGCCCTAGGTGAAAAAAAGGAATTAGTTAAAACTTTTGTAGGTAGGTGAGGCAGAATAGAGCAGTGAGAGGATATGAACTATAGTGGGAATATTAAGTTCCTGATGGTATGGATGAGGAGAAAAATCACTTGATAATGAAAGGGGAGGTAGAAGAAGGGAGAGTTGTTAACTGATTTGATTTTAGCATTTCTTAAAAGTGCTCAAATATTTTAATTATATAAAAATCTGTAGTGTTATTTTGTAACATGTTCATGCAGAGAAAAGGAATCTGTAAAGGTCCCAACATAAAAACAAACCCGTATTTTTACTTTCACTGTGTCATAGTTCTAAGGCCATCTCTTTCGTAACAGGAGGCAAAAGCTGGACAGGCTTTGGAAGCCCTCAGACTGACTAGATTAATGTAGAGAATTGCTTCTGTAGTTTTTTCTGGACTCACAAAATCCTGCGAAACTTAGTGCAAAGGTCTTATGTGCTCCTTAACTCCTTTTCAGATGAAGGTCTGTTGCCCTTCAGCAATCCTGGAGGATCACTTCACTTGATCAAGCATATTTTCACTTCTTATGCAGAGCAGCATGAGCCAACAGGGTGTGAGAAGCCACACAGGAAAGCAGCAAACAGACTGAAAAGCAGGCAGACTGTGCAAAGGCTGCCCAGCCATCCCTGGAAAGTACAGGTGAGGCAATGACAAAAATTTGAAGAAATAATATGTGGTTCGGTGACTAGAAGTAACAAGAAAAAAAAAAAGATCAAAACATGGTAGAGTCCTACTGAAATAATCATGAAAAGACAGACAGCTGAAAGAAACAATGAACAGAACCCATAAAGCTAAACTACCTTCAAAACAGAGAAAATGAAAGAAAAATAAGGGAAATAAGTGATACAGTGATATAGTAAAATATACGTAATAGAGAATCAGAAGAAAAGCATACCTAACAGAAATCACATGTAAGTACCTGTAAAATTACGTAATAAACACAGGATAGGATAAGCTGTTTATACCTCTTTATCTTGCTTTATTACATAATTTTTATAGATAAAAGTTTTAAGTTGTAAACTATACTTCTTCAATTGACATATACATATACCTATTGACCTTACTAAGTTACTTCAGCATCCAGAATCTACTCACATTTATATCTACTACGTAAATTTTGGAGAATATAATCAATGTATTTATTTTATAATTTGATTATGTTTTGAAGTTTTTCTTCCCAAATGAGCATTGGTAATACAAATATTCAGCATATGAAAAAGGAAGTACAGGAAACAGGAATAGATGATGATCAGGAAGATGTCAAATTTGGATGAACTTGTCCTTGTCAAGGTAATGATACATCATGTGTGACTCAGCCAGTAAAAAATGTTGAACAACCGAGAGTTGGAACATGAAATGCATCCTTAATAATATTATTAATAATAAAAAGAATAACAATGGTAACATCTGTTTTCCAATGGAGGGTACTTACATGAGTGCTTGTAAGTATATATAAATATACAGATACCTCACTCACCCATAACACACATTTCAATTAAGAGACAGAATTTTTAGGTATTAGAGAGTTTTTGTGACCTATATGAAATATTTTTTTCACCTAATCTTTTTTTTTTTTTCTTCCCATTTTTCTAAGGTGACTTTGCTCTTTGCAAAGAGAGGAGCAGTTCCCCAAGTATGCAAAAAGCTAGTTGTTCTGCTGCATTTTGTTCTCTTTGTTCATATTAGAAATACATCCATATTGATCCATTTTTGAAAAAGGACCGGTATTTCACAGAAAATGAAGAATTCCTTAAAATTCAGCTTCTAAGTCAGTTCAATTAAAGTGATCCAACTTCTTTATAAGTGGCAGAATATTTTCAGTTACCTTGGAAGAGAAGGATATCTCTAAATCAACCTCATGACAGAATTTGAACAAATTAAATCTGTGAAAATGTGATATAAACCCCAAGCAAAAATTCTTCACAGACATCAGAGTATAATTTCAGAGAACATTTATTACAAAACCAAATTCTTGTTTCATTTCCTATAAATAGACATAAATATAAATTAAGTCCACTAATTCAGTATGAAACCAAGAACAGAATCTGGCCCATAATGTTAATATTACCTCACTGCAAATGAAATATTTAAACATAAAGCAACCATTGCACAAACATAAAGGCTGATCTGGACCTAAGAGTAAAAATAAATGCGTAATTCAATATACCACTAAGAATTTCACAATGATTAGCCTGAATGTTGAACCTTATAATCAGCTTATTCTCCTTGTCTTTAAAAATGGGAATATTGCAAACACAATTTTTAAAATTTTATACATTTACAGAGAAAGGTTAATACTGGGCCATGAGAGTTTAAGTCTGTATTTCTCATGCAGAGGCTTTTCCTTTGTTGTGGAGGCACAAACTCACCACCTTCCTACCACAATCAGAACGCATTTCCTAATATCTATCTTTTGGGAAGCTCAGAGTTTATTTGCACAGACCTGATTTTTAAGCTAGATGCTCAGCACTTCTGGAGTTAAAGCAGTAATGGCTTTACTAATTTTCAGCTTTTGAAAATTAATGTAAGTTCCTTAACATTCCGATTGTATAATTTCTCATGTTTAGTACCTGCTGTAGAGCAGATCGTACAGATGCAGCTAGGATTATTGTAGGTATGCCCTCAGGCTGACTAGTTAATCTAGTTAAGAACCTGTTTCAAAAGATGTGTCTGAATCCTGATGTATACAGTAGGAAAATAGCTCTTTTTTATTGTGCTACTCTTGGGTGTATCATACTGGGAAGACTCTGGGTGATATTTTGAGACCAGTGCTTGATGAATCATAAAAATTGGGCTGAAATGCTTTAAAAGAATGGTGCATTCAATATATTTTATCTCTTTTTATAACTTACACTGTCTGCAGGCATATTTGCACATTAAACTAACATTTAATGACCCTGGAAGCAGAAGTCCTGATTTGTTTCAGTAAATAACTGTTTTAATATACCTGACAGCTAATCTCTACATTCTTTACTTCTCTCCCTCAACTTTCTGCTGCAATGGACCTTCAAAGTAGAAAGGCCCTTGTTCAGTAGCTTTGAAAATTTGCCCGATAGCCCACACTCAGTGCAAATCAGTGCAGGACACTTCCACAAAATAATTTATTACCTCATGGATAGAAACAGTTCTACTCCCATTAATTTAAATACAGTCCTTAGATTCCATCTTTTGATTTTAAAAAGATTAAGTTTAGTTTTTATCTGTTTTGGCACATAGTGGAAAATTTAATACTGTCTTCCAGTTAATGTGTCTGAATGGTGTTCAATGGATTAAGAAGCAATGAGCTGAATTTCTGAGTACCATTCATGTTGAAACCAGCTTTCTGCCCCTGGTTTCAATTTAAATCATTGCCGGTAAGATTAGGTGGCATGGTCCCATGTGGGTTTTATCTGAGTGAGCTTTAGAGATGTTCAGCTAAATGTATTTCTGATAATTAAAATAAAACCCATCAGCATAGTTCCATGGTTGACTGTAAAAATTATTACAGAATCACTAATGTCTGAAATGCTTTTTTCTCCTTCCAGCCCCTAGTAATTCATACTAAGGCTGTGCAAAGCAGCACGTTCTTAGGAAAAAAAAAAACAAACCAGAAAAAAGAAAAAAGAAAAAAAAAAAACCCACAACAAAAAACCTTGTTGAATGTCTGGGTGGTCAAATATAAGTTTGGGGAATTTAGTGCCAATGGCATTTTATGCTTCCAGACTAGCATAAGATGACAACAACCCAAATGAGAAGCTTGACAGTTTTCAAAGGATAAATGCTGCCATCTTTCAAAAATATTTTATATCACTTATGCTGTATATGAATATATGGACATAGGAACATTGGTGTTCTCTCTATAATACAAGATGAGAACTACAGAAAAAATACCCAACAGTCATATCTTTTTAGAATTAAAAAAAAATCAAGAGTATATTTGGTATTGTCAGATGCAGTAATTTGAACATTTTACTCCATGCAGAGTTATATCTAAACACAAAGTACTTTATTTTTCACATTAATATTAAGGATAAAGAATCCTCAGTGCTGTTTTTGTTAGCGTGTACAAGGAATTTCGTGATATGCACTGATTTCTAAAAAAACCTTGAAAGTATACTAATTTGCAATAGATTTTTCGAGTTGTAGTTATTTTTAAAGTTACTTATAGCTGGGATACAAGCCATACATCATAAATAAATAAATACAGCCCAAACAAAAAACAACAAAACACTTAAACAAATCCAGCCCCTTAAACTCAAAACACCTTTTGCAAGACAGATATAACTCCTAGAGCCATTGGCAGTCCAAATAGTCCACACCTATTTGTGTGTGATTTGACATGATTTTGAAACAAATCTTTGGGAGCAGTTGGGGTATATCTTGCAGAGATGATAAAGGGTCTTCTGAAAATGTACCACTTGAAATTCAAATTCATGGCAGCATGAAGTTTAAGCTCTACTAATTAGAAGCATTTAAAATAATTAAAATTATTAAAATAATAGATAAGCACTTTTATAGAATCATAGAATAGTTTGGGTTAGAAGGGACCTTTAAAGATCACCTAGTCCACTCCGCGCCCCGGAATAAGCTGGAATATCTTCAACTAGATCAGGTTGCTCAGAGCTTCGTCCAGCCTGACCTTGAATGTTTCCAGGGATGAAGCATCTACCACCTCTCTGGGCAACCTGTGCCAGTGTTCACCACCCTCATTGTAAAAAATTTCTTCCTTATACCTAGTCAGAATCTACGCTCTTTTAGTTTAGAACCATTACCCCTTGTCCTATTGGAATAGGCCCTGCTAAAAAGTTGGTCCCCATCTTTCTTATAAACCCCCTTTAAATACTGTAAGGCCACAGTCAGATCTTCCGGGACCTTCTCTTCTCCAAGCTGAACTACCCTAACTCAGCCTTTCTTCATAGGAGAGGTGTTCCATCCCTCTGATAACTTTTGTTCTTAAAATTTCTTTGATTAAAATTCAATTTGATTCAGTAATCTGAAATTTAAGTAATTTGATCAAATAAGTTATATGAACTTTTTTGGTTTAGAGATCGCAAAAAATTCTTGTTAGATTTCAACAATTCACCACTTCACAGGGCAAAATAGCTATAACAATCATCTAGACTAAGTTTTTAATGGGGCACCGAAAACAGCATGTCTTTCAAATACAGTAATTCACAGTTTTTGTGACATGCATGAAAAGTGGTTTTTTTTATAAAGACATGCAATCTTGATTTAGTTTTTTACTACTATGGGTTATTTTTGGCTTAGATACTTTTCAGGATCTCTTCATATATCACTGTATTTATACCTATCAAAACAAATATAATCAGTGAAACAGTCATCACAAGACAAGATCAATCAATGATACGTTTTTGCCACAGTAACTAGGCTATTCAATTCAAGTAGCTATGGTTTCCTGTCTGTGCATCAAGAACTCTTATGAACATTGTCTAATGAAAACTTTGAATCATGTCAGTGGAATTTGGATAGGAGTTACACTCAATGCTCATGTTGGTATTGGAAATTCAATTCTTTTGCTCAGAAGGTTATCTCTCTCACAGGATCAGTTTAAGAAAGGTCTTTAGGAATGATTATTTTATAGCATTTACCTGTTAGTCTCATGTATTTACTTTCTGGTGGTTAGCCATGTGTGACTGATAAATGGCTTAGTGCATGTGAAGTTTTTATGAGTAAAGAAAGATACTTGGCCATGCTTTAATTTTTCCCTATAGACAGTGTTTGTAACTGAACTCCATCTTTTTAACCATGCTCATTCTTATACTTTTGATGAAGCCAGCTATGAAAACCTTAGTATTTTAGACATAATAAGATAATTTCTACCAAAATATATACACAAGATATAACTGTCATAAATCATGCCAAATATTTTATATCTCAGAATTAAGGTAGCCTCTGTGGCTTTAAATTTCACATCTCATTGTATACATTATTACAATATTTTATAGCTTTTTATATTACTTTAGCTGCTTTCAGAGCTAGGAGGGAATATAGCTCAGCAAATTAATTAGGACAGGTCCTTTTACTTCAATGTAGCAAAACTGTGTAGAGGATTGTAAAGTTATTAATATTTTCAAGCCCTTTTTGTGGTATTTCACACCACGCTGGTTGTCCTTATATGCTGGTATTGTGGAACATGTGTAAAATAGTATCCCCATTTTTTTTCAAGAGAAACCGACAAACATAAGAAGGGCAAATTTTGCAAAATCTTAGTTGCTTCTGAAAAAATGCGAATCTTCTTTTTCAAAATCTGTGCCCAATGTGCCCTATTGCTTTTTGTATGTAAATTTTCTTATGCTCATTTTCAGCTAAGAAGACAAACAGAATCCAGAGGATCTAGTGAAGTCCCAGTTAAACAGAAGAAGAGACATTTTAGCTATAATTAGACTACACCAACAAGACATTTTGCTGTTACAAATATTTTTCACTCAGTTGTCCAAGCCACTATTGTAATGCGCCATTCAGGTACATTTACTTAAAGAGGTTTATTAGACAAGGTAATATAAAGTGAAAAGAATATGGGCAATTTATAACTCCTTTTTTTGCCTAAAGTCTTTGGTAAAAACTTGATCTATTGACAAAGTGTGATTGAAACTTTTTTATGACTAAGATGCTTCCAAACTCAAAAAAAAGCTTTTATGAATAGAGAACATTGTTTAATTTTTATATAGCATCCATATATCATGTATTTAAACCAAACATAGGGAAACTGGTTCTTGCATGAAATAGAAGTGGACAGAAATGTTTCAAGGAAATATAGGTATTTTTTTCTTATTTGTTTTTTCTGTTTCTGAGTTTTGATTATCTTATATAATATTCCTGTCTTTAAAAAATATGAATATGTTGCGCTGCCCTCAGAGTTTCTCCAAGCTGTTCTATTTGCTTATGTATTTTGTACTTTTATGTATTAAAAGCAGTTCTGTAATCCTGGATGTACTTTGAATACATTACTGATTTAAGAAAGGTGTACTCTATTTCTTCTCAGTACTCTTCTGGTATTACAATATTATAACTTGCAAAAAAATGTTTTGTTTTATACATTGGTAGTCAATTCTGGTCACAAATGCTATACCAAAAGTGAACACAGTTCAAATTGTGCTAAAACAACCTTTCCCAGTTCAGTTGGTGTGATAAAACATAATATTTCTTGTGTTTTTTGAAACACATATAAGATATATAATTTACAGTGTGGGTGGGATTTGTTAAGCAAAGTAGTTATTGACATAGTTATAATATTTTTACATTTTGAAAGCAATATTTTATATGTTTCTCAGTTAGTTCCCAGACTGAGACATAGTAACAGGATTATTCAAGATACCAAACCGAAAGTCTTGAAAGAAAGAAACAGAGAAAATAACAAGATTGATATTAAATGTATTCAATGTATATGTTACAGTCTAATTTCAGTTCTTCATGTAAATATTTTTAGCAAGGGCTTTTTGTAAAAAAGATCTGTAGTCCCTGATTTTAATTCACCCCCAAAAATACAAATCTTATAAAAATAAAATTAGAAGAACCTACATACCTTCTTCGATATTCATATGAATGCCACTATGCTATGTACCACATGCTGCAGGAAAGAAAGGCACAATAAGTGCTAAGCATGGTCCTTAACTTCCCATGAACATTAATAATACATGAAGGAGAGTGCTTAGCCAGACATTCAAAGAGAATTGCAGTCATGGCCTTGCACTGCTCTTACAGACTAATGTATCAGAATGACAGCTGCTACTTATTCCCTGCAGCATAGGCTTTATTCATGTTGTAACCATGCAACAAAGGTAGGATCCCTGCTTTCCAAGTCTACTTTAGGGAGAAAATTCATTCTTGGAGAACATTTTTTTAGTTCTGATTTTGATTTAAAAAGCACAGGTTTTCATGCCAAGAATAACATAATTATGAAGAGATTTCATTATAGTAACAACTATGGTAGTTTATTTTATGAAGTGTTTATGCATTCTTTTTGCATGGGTGCAAAACAAAATGTGAACTAGACTTGTGCATTATGAAAGACTTATGAAAAATAAAGTTATTTTTAAAAACCTTCAACTTTAAAGGATTTATAGGATAAAGCTGACTGTCTGGGATTCTGGTAATCAGTTCTATTATTAATAATGAAACAACTACCATGACTCCAGTTTTCAAGAATTATTATGAACATGTGAATGTGCTTGTATGAATTCATTCCTGGATATATCCATTGGTATTTAAGGGAGACAGAACACAAATGGCAAACTGTTCCACGCTGATTGCCCAAGACATTGAAAAACTGCAAACCTCTGTTGAATTAATGGCATTGGTTCTTTCAGGACTCAAATCTGTGTCATAATGGAAAAAAAAAAAATCTGTCAATTTTTCAAGACACCTGTGGAAAGAGAGATTACTCCCAGCTTCCATGGGGTTTTCCAATTGGAGCATTTTACATAAGAAGTAAGGCAGTAATATTTTTAAATATTTATTCACTACTGTTTCCAGTTGCCCTAATTTTTAAAAAACACAGTGAACAGTAATGCATAAAATCAAGAAACATTATAATAAAGTATATAATGGAATAACATGACTCAGTCTAGCATGACATGCTTGGTATCATTGTCAAAGAGTAAACTCCATTTTTTGTTAATACTGTAATGATTTGACACTAGACTTTAATTCAGAAAGTATAAAAACTCTCTAAGTATTGTAAATGTTTAATACAGAAATGCTAGTGGATTTTGTTTAAAAGCATTGATGCTTTTTAAATAATATCACAATGTAATGTGCATTTTGCAATCATCATATTGGTTTACAAATTACATACTTGTTGCCCCATTACACTTGAAAATCACAGCTCTCATCTGGAGGGATAAAACATTTTTAACACTTATTAATGTAACAGATTAAAAATGTGCATTAGAAGCTCAGTAGTGTGCAAAAAGCCTGTCAGATTTATAGTGACTTAGACTATTTCATTCATAGATATTGATGGCATCGTCAGGGAATTTGATATTTCTTAGTATTTCAAAGGATGCAAAAAAAATATTGCTGCAAGAGGCACTCATTCCACCTTATTTATGCGTTACGAGAAGCAGATGCTTCATTCAGATAGAATGAAATCTGTACGGTCAGTCTTCATTGCCCACTGACAAGATTTTCAAATACTTGGGTATATTCTTCAACTCTGTTGCTCATGCCCTGGAAGAGGTCCCAGCAGATGTTCACAAAGCTATGGCTTCATCATCAAAGTCTGTTCTTAGAATATGCTTTTGCCATCACAGCTACAGGAAGAAGTTGATATCTGTGGAGAGCCTTTCTGTTCCGTGGGTACTTTCTGTCATATAGCCCCAGGGTGTTCAGGTTCATGAGTGTAAGCCCCTACCCCCCATTTTCACAGAATTTGCCTGAACCTGCCCGTTGCTCTGCATTTTTCTCCAAGATAGGGATTTTCTTTGCAGATGTCTTCAATAGTTATGGAAACAAACACGAAAGAAGACAAAGACCAGGAAGCTATGTCACAGCCAGGAAGTTCAGGAAAAGAAAGACTACTGTGGAAGAGAACAGCAGCAGGGGATATGAGAAGGTGGACTGATGACTGGACTAGTGCTCCAGTTCTCAAGCATTCTTGAAAAGAAGTAAGGAGATTCTGAATTGCCTGATTGGAGTCTGTTGTAACTGCTGAACTCCAGACAGAGCAACCCACAAGAAATAATTGTGCTGAAACTGTACAGCAATGTGTATTTTCAATTGTAAATTATAATAATGCAGATAGGAGAGAGAGAGAGAGAGAGAGATAGAAGACATTCTTGAAGACAATGTAAATAAATATTGTCACAGAATCTAGTGGTGTTTCCTTGAGTTTTGTGTTATGGAAGGCATAAAGCCATTATCATACTAACCTGTGAATTTTGTCAGAAGAAAATCCTTAAAACGGAAGTTTATGTCAATGGGATTTAGATAAGGACTGTAATTTCATATTTTACATTCTGCAAGGATTGTCTATTCTACCTCTGTCTCAGCAATCCAGGTCTTAAAAAAATACTTTTAACATATGAATTAATTTTCTTTGGAGACATATGTTTTTTAGTATATTAAATATGTAAAATTAAATAATGAAAAAACAGCAGTTGGTCACAAGCTTAGCCTTGCTTGCCTCCTGTGTGTCTTTCAGGTAACTGCCTTCTTGTTTCTCAGCAGCAGCAGTGGCTGTGTGGTGTTCCATATGTTTCTTCATTGTGCAGACAAGTTGCAAACTATATGGAGAATAATATTCTTCCCAAGGCTGAAGGCTTTGCCCATTTGCAGCAGCTGTGTCCCATCTCTGATTCCTCATAAGACTGTTTGACTGTCCCCTGCCTGTCACTTTTTCACATACTGCTACTTCATGCGAGGCTAATTTGCTAATTGTATTCTTCTTTCTTTCCTTTTGCTTTTATGTACGCTTGGATTTGGATGTTGGTTTTTTTTCATTTTGGTTAATGTCTTCCACATGACACACTTCAGTCCATTACTTTTGCTCTCTGTCTTCAGCTGTACCATTCCAGATGAACCCTTCAGGTGACATCAGGAAAAACATTCTGTTTTAATACTGTCTTACATTACAGATCACACCGATTAGCCATCAGAACTGTAAGTCACCAGTTACTTAATCCTATGCCATTCCAGTGTTTTTAACAACAAAGTGCTCCTGAAAAGTTTGGTTTCTGGAGAGTGAAAACCTGGGAAACAATCTTTTGTGCATAATTTAAAATCAAGTTGTAGTGGTGCAGATCTGATTTGGCTATCAGATATAAATCAAAGTATCAAGACATTTTGGCTTCAGGAGCTGAAAACAAAGTGTGTTAAATTCTGCCTCTAGAATAGTTCATAAGTCTTACTAGCCCCAAAATATAAAAGAACATATTCCTGTGGTACTAATGGTACCAATTAGTGCACTTGCCCCTGTGGTATGCCTTTTTCACCCATTTTAAGACAATTTTAAGATGGGCATGCCTTTGCAATGTTTATTAATAGCACTGTTTAAAAAAAGAGACTGATTTTCTTTTAAAGAAAGAAGGGTAAAAGGTAAGTAGAAAGGTGTGAAGTTTTTTGTTTTCAGTTTTTGAATCAAAGGTGCTGTATGTTTGAAATTGAGCAGTGTGGCAGTCAGTGCACTGAAGGGAGTAGAGGAACCCTCAGCGAGCAGAAGTAATTACTGCAGGCAGGAATTGAGGAAAAGCAGAAAAAAATGTATGAAGAAGAGAACAGAGAAAAGTGGGATATAAAAGCTAGTTTTGCATAGCAAATATGTACTATGATGTAAAGGTTTTGCATTGAAATTAGAGAGTGCAACTTCAGGAAGTGATCCATTCATCACCACAAGACTTTCTTCAGTCAACATATAACTATATGGTTGTTGCAAGACAGGCTGCGGGACACATGCTTTACAATAAGAAATAAGACGGCATTGAGGAGGCTTTATAACCAAGTATTTTATCTAAAATGACAATGTATGGACAAATTGTGCAGAATTTTAACATGGAATTTTAAAAGTAAGGATTTCAAGTTAAAAGATTCTGAAAGGGTAGATTGCTGATTTATTTTGCAGGATTTGTAAACTGATTTATTTAATTAACCCACCTCCTGTGGAAGGCATTCACTAAACAATTAATTTTGAATATGGGGAACAAAAGCATAACATTAATGGCTTATAAATGAGAAGCCTCACCATGGCAACGTAGAAAAGATCCAGTTCTTCAGAACTGTCAGAGCTCCTACAGCTGCTGCTGTTGCTCAAGAGAAACCTGCTGTCTCAACTTACTGTGCTTTTGGACTTATTTCTGAAGGTCAGACCACAGTTTTGAGGGTCACAGTCAAGGTTTTTGCTCTTAAGAACAAGGGAACTAATTGCTACCCCTGGGAGGAGGTTAAAAAAAAAAAAAAAAAAAAGCCAGTATTTCTTGCTCCTATTGGAGTTGGAGTTATAATATGAAAAATAATTAGAGTATAGATTTCAATACCTTGGGAGATGGCAAAGATGTGGCAAAATTTCAGCAAGTACTTGGAAAAATTAAAACTTTTTGTCATATGTTTCTTCTTTGCAACATAAACAGTTTACCAGCTGTGATCTAGCAGACAGGTAGCGTTAATAGGTCTAAATGCAAGTAAAAAGGGATCTGGTTCATTAAGAAACTGTACAGGTATGTGACACATTACCATGCATGCTGGATGGTGGACACAGCTTGTAGAACTCAAACTGAACATGCTGAATGACAAGAAAAACATATGAAAACATTTAATTTTTTTTTTCTGTAATGGATATTGGTACTAGTCATTGAGCTTTAGAAGAAAATGGACTACAGAAATGTCACCATAAATCTCTGCTCAAAAAAGAACCTAAAATAGTCACTCAAACAAAAATAATTGCATTTGCCCAAATGAAGTATTAGATGCTTTTTTTTTTTTTTTTTTTTTTCCCTACCAGAATTGCACAGAGTGTTCACACACAGGAAGTCAAGGTTCCCAAACTGGTAACTGGGTACCTTAGATGTACTTAGATGTAGTGAGTGGAAGCCAGCTTGAAAAAGGACATATTTGGAAAAAAAAAATCCAAGTGACTTACGTTGCTTGGGTGATTTATCACTGGTGAATCCAGAGATGTCAGGTGATAGTCAATATATAAATCTGTAAAGAAAAAAAGTCAACACAAAAGTAAATGAAAAATTGTTTTTCTCACTTTATTTATAGATATCTAAAATATCTACCTGTGGAAAAAAAAATCTCTGTTTAATGTCAGAAATGAAACCTGTGGCATTTGCAGAGATGGAATCTTGATTTTAAGTGTCATACCAGAGCTTTAAAAAAAGACCTGTAAAGTTCTGTTAATATGGGAACTCTCCAATACCCAAAGGACTTTCAGGTTTTAGTATTTTTAAAGACAATTAGGCTTAGAAACAGGGAAAAGAACACCATTGTTAACAAGGTCAGTTGCAAAAATCAGCTGATTTACCCATTTCTTCAGGAATGGCCAAGAATATATGCTGTACAAGAACTGCAAGTTACAACAGTCTATGGACATTTTTCTTCATGTCACTCAAAATTCCTCATGCCACAACTCACCCCCATACCCCACCTTTTCATTTTGCTTTACATCCTGCAATAGCAGCTAGGGAGGGAAATGAACTTCCACATTTATCTGACTTTGTAGTTGCATTAGATCCAAATGACTCTAGTGATTTTATGTGGCACATCGATTACAATCACATCAAAAGGAGAACGAGATGCAAAGGGAAAAATGCTTCTTTCACAGACTCTATGTAATTAAATAGTGTATAAATCAGAAATATACATAGAGAAGTTGGTTTCAGTGTTAGCTACTGCTTATGTAATTATATTGCATTGCTATTAGATATGTTTGACAAAGGCTGGAAATACACTGGGATCATAACAAATGGTTTCAGTGAAATAACAATAGTAACTACTTTATTTCACCTTCTCTGAAATAGAATAAACTCTGAGGGTAGTACAGCCACAATCCATGATTCTATGGGAGTTTCAGAATAATTTGCCCAGCAAGAGCTCAGAAACCCCGCTTTTTTACATATTTTCTTTTGCAATATTGTAGAGAAGAGACAAATGTATTTATTGCCTAAAACATTCATAATAGGCATCTTGGAATATGTTGGTAGGTCACCAAGGATGTAAAACAACAAGAGTTTTGATATGGTAAGAATTTTTTTTTTAGTTAACTAACAATGTCCACCTGTATGATAGCTTTGAGAAGGGAGAGAAGAGGTGCTACAACATGGCACATGCAAAATGCTGTGACACTTCTAGATTTTGGGAAGCTGCTATTCAAGGCTAGATTAAAAAAGACCCACTCTGTTTACACTTCATTGTAACAGGGCCAAAACAGTATCCAGCAGTCACTGGAATCACCATAATGAAGTCACTATTTACACTAGTATTTTTCTATTTCCAGAAGTAAAATCCATACTCTCACAAAGTAATATCCTAGTCTGTAAGGCCTTTTTGTAACTGAAGAGGTGAAGACAAATCTTTGTGACTTTCAGACATCTTGACATGTATAGGTTGAAAAATCTTTCTTATTTCCTGTTTCGAATTACAAGGCGTTGCAAATCAAGATCTATGAGCTATTCTCAAAAAGCGTCTGAAGAAATACATGACTATGTCAAGATGTTACTTCATCAAGATAAGTTACATTTTTAGAATTAACATATAGTTCAACAAGTGCAGTTAATGCATATCTCATTGAAAACTGGTTCTTTCGCTGTGTCTTTAAAACATTAGTGAATTGATAGCACAAGGAGAGCTGGCTCTGTCCAAATATCATGGCATGGTATGCCATGCTTGGTATATTATATATTCTAAGTTTGTAGAACCCTTATTATGTCCTTTTCACAATGACTATAGAAGACAAGATGTGTAACTGCACTTGATTTGGCATACGATGAGAAAATTGTTTCCCATTACTGTGGAGATGATTCAAGTCTTCCATTGTATTTCCATTGTATTTGTTTATGTCTTTTCCAACTTTTCAGTTTTATTTCCCTCTTGCTCTCTCTATATATGCATATATATATATGAAGAAATAATTATACCTGCTGCTCCTCCCCTCCCCACTCCTGAAATATCTAGGAATTATTTTAGTATGGACTTATACTAGCTTCACTTTATTCAATTAACTTCTAGCTTTGCATTCCAGGATAGGTATTCTTTGACTTAAGGTAATTTCTACATAGTATTTCTCTCCTTACTTCTTGAAAATTATCTGCCTTCAAGACTGATTTTTTCACCACAGATATGCTTCATATGAATGTTTAGGTAGTAAATCTTAATTATTGCGGTGCCACAAATACGAAGACAGAACACAGGTATTATGAGAAAAGAAATATATTGTGGTAATCTCAAGGATTTTGTTATATGACTGTATGATCTTGTTTATTCATCAGAATACATGGATAATATATGTAGTTTCCAGATGTGAGATAGCTTGTAAATCAGTGCTATCAAGTCTGCAAATTTTGATGGAGATTGTTGGGAAAATATAACATCTTTGAGTCGTAAAAGAGCAATAAAATTTAATACACATTGAAAGTCTTCACTGTTTTCAAAATATCAATACTCATTTCACCTATGCTGCCCCATTTCTTACTTTCATTTCAGCTAGGAGCTGGTATATGAACAAAGAAGTGGGTGTGAAAACATGCATATGTGATCATGCAATGTTCCATGACAGTATGTAACATACTGTCTGGTTTTAAATCAGCTTCATTCTCTGCATAAATTCATACCTGATGGCATATATTCGATTCCCTTTTTAAAACACAGGACAAGATAATAGATCCATGAACAAACCTTTTACTAGCTATTTTGCCATTTGATGTTTTTCTCAGTGTTCAGCAGTATCCATTCCCTGAAAAACTGAGTTTCTTTGAACGAGAAGGTATTTTCACATGTGGTCAGACTGCTCAGAACTGCAGTAATACAGCCTCCTGGTCAGGTGATGTGGTCACATGTCGCAGAATCCAGCTAATGCAAGTAATTCCCGGTCACACTTTCCAATTTACCCATTCTACTCTCTTCTGCGTAATGGATCTATAATGGATATGCATGTTAGAGTTCACAATATGGTTTTAAAATTTGGATTAAAATTATTAGAATTAGAAGTAGAAGAGGATAACACCATGTATCTTATGTCTGTTTTCTGGAAAAAGAAAACAATGGTAACTAGTAGACCATACCTATCTATAGCCAGAGAGGAGAGAGGGGGGTCGTGATGGAAAGCTAGTTTACGTTAACTACATCAAAATACAGCACTTCTCTACACTTTGTTCTAAGAGTAGGTATGTTGTGATTCATAAATGGCCCAGAATTGCTGCCTAAATAATCTCTACTGTGAAACACTGCAGCTGTGGATTCCATTCTTTGATTTAGGAAAAGTAAAAGAAGAAACACAGAAGGGCCAGGATGTGAACATAGACCTTTGGTCTGACCTCACCTTAACATTTTTATATGTTTTATATTGTGAAATATGCATTCTTAATTCACCAAATCTGGAATTCATGGATCTTGACAGCACTGTGTTCATTATTTCTAAAAGGAAATAATGTTTCCTTTTAACAGCTTTAACTGAGTCGAGTTTCTAGACAGCATTGACAACATGTCTTGGAGACATCCTTCCAACATTACCTCCTCTTCTTCTTGCCAAACAGAAAGTACCTGCAGTCTTGTTTATACATTCTAAAATAAATAATATTACTTCAAAAAATGTCTATTAAGAGTGTTCAGTGAATCAACGTGCCCTAAGTATTCTGCTGTCAGGGACTCCAGGGGCTTTAGGCCCTTTGAGTTACTCCTTCCATCATAAAGCCCTGGTATCGCATATTTCTGGGATAAAGAAACTACCCCAGTACTTACTGAGTTAGAGATGATACATGACACTTCAGCATGCAATTAATCTTCCATGGCCTTACTGCAGCACTCCCAATGCATACATTTCAGGACTTCCTCTGTGGTGGGGGACTTCAGGCGGGACAAACTCATTCTACCACAAATCAGATGTCACTGTTGTCAGACAGATGGACCCTTTCCTGATCTCAACACGTTGCTGCATAGCTTATTTGAAGTATGTTTGAATGACAGAGATCACCTTCAGTTGAACACCAAAGGGGCAAAAACCCTGCATGGGATGGGATCCATGCTATTCTGCTGACCCTGGTAGACAGATATTTTTAGACTACCACCTATGTCACTGGGGCTGCGTTCCTTCTTCCATTGTTCTTGCTTGGCTGTAAACTTGCTTGTGTCTCTATAGCTTGCTCATGGAAAATGTGGACAGAGGTGGCTGGGGCTCCCTTCCTCTCCTCATGCCCATCAGGGAGTGCAGTCACAGGGCAGCTGTGTGCCTAGAGACTGCTGTCTAATTAACTCTAGTGAACCTCAGTTTTTAATAGCATCACATAAGGGGAACAAGCTTTTGCTGGCACTTTGATAAGCGTTTTATACCAGCATTTTCTTCTTGGTAAAGCGTACTGTGGGGAAACAGTTTGTACTGATGTGCACTGATGATGTGGCACACCATCATGCTTTTCCATTTTACAGTCCAGTGCCTTTCCCAGAAGATGATGGCTGAAAAAAGGCTACAACATTCACCAGGCTTTCAATTCACGTAACAATATAAACCTTCATTCTGCTGCATTTTCTCCACAGCCTCATATTAATGCTCATCTTATTCTTCCTCTTTTCCTTTTCCTCCTTTTTCCCAGTCTGAGCATTTATGTTCTGCTTATTAAACATAAAACACCTTTATTAAAGTTGGTTCTAACAACAGTTTTTTATTAAATCACTGTCAGCTCCTGAAAACAAACAATGCAATGCTGACACTATCTGATCCAGTCCCAACTACAAAGTAGAGAACCTGTGTGCCTCTGTATGTCTATTTAAAGTACAGTGTGTGCATATACAGACAGATTGATAGATAGATATGGGTATATGTTTTTCATGGCTGTGAAGTTACTGATTCACAATGAAAATTTTACATATTGAGAAATGCTATTTTAAATATTTACATTTCACTGAGAAAGTAGACAAAGAACTCTGCATCTTTAAATTTCTTACACTTGTTTTGGTCTAACCTTTTTGAGTTTTACACGACATACACAGAAGAGATTTTTTTTTCTCAAGTGTTTTAAATAATTTTATCAAAAAGCTAGCCTTAACTTTTAAGAATTTAGAAATCAGCAGTTTTGCTAAATTGCTTTAATTCTTTAGAGATCCTCCAGCTCTACCTTTTCCCCCTCCTTCTTGCTGTCTTTGTTATCTCCCATTTAACTGAATGATAGCTTTAATAAACACTGAACTCGGTCACAGGTTGAAATTGCACATGGAAAGGAAAAGGCATTAGTGAACTTCATTCTAAATGCCAGCCTTCAAATCATGGATCACACAGATTCCTTTAATATTTCAATGCCTTTCTATATCTAAATATCTATCAGTCTGCACTTTGCTGCCAATGACCTTCTGTTCAAACAGTGATTTGTCAAATAAGCCTTCCATAGAATCCTGTAAAAGCTCTGCCAGAGGTACGTATAATGCTCTCTAAAATGCAGACCAGTCAATGACTTCATGACAGAAGGACTGACTTTAGACAGAAAAAAAAAATAATCAAGAAGAGGATGTGGATTAATTCTGTGATGCATAGTCAGAATGGCCACAGTACTTAGACAAAGAGAATAATACTATTTAACTTTATTATTTCTGGACTGGCCACCAGCTTTGACTGAACAAGGTAACAAAGGGTATAATATGCTCCTCTCTACCTAACAAAGCAAGAAGTGTTTTATTTCTGGCCTATTAATTTGGGAACCCATTGAATTTTTTCTAAGATAAATACCTACACAACAAATTATACCAAAGAGCACTTCAGAAGAGCTCTCAGAGCACATGAATCCTTTTCTCTATTCAGGATATGGTCTCCTCTGACCTCCCAGATGTTCACATTTCTTAAGTAGTCATAACAGCAAAGCACTGAATTATTTGACCACACCAAAAACTGGAAACACTGCTAAAAAAACAATTACCTGGAATTAACATTTTGATGTGAAAGGAAGAGGCAGCTTTCAAAACCTCTAACAATTAGGGTTTTCCTCTGGTTTTGTTAGTAATACATTTCAAGAACTGTCTGAAGATGCATATATAGAAGAAGAAATATTTCACCAAGGAAAACTCCTTTCCCTGAAGTTTTTTCTTTCTCTTAATTACTATGCACATTATATTTATGGAATAAGGCATGCAAGCACTAGCAGTAAGAGCCCATGGAGCAGGCTGCAATAAAATGGAGCATATTTTCTTTGTTAGTGTTATTAGCTAAGATATCAGCAAGATCAGAACAAAAGTAAAAGGTTTAATTTTAAAATTTTTGTAAAGAGATTTCAGAAATTTCCTCTAAAAGACAATAACTGTTTCTTTTAACAAAGTAAGTAAGATGTACAAAGATATTGCTTTACCTGAGACATTTAAAGATGCAGTGTTTGTGTCTTAATTGTGGTATTTCTGAGTGCTTTTCAACTTTTGTCTTTAACTTCCCACCAGAACAAAACTGAAATTTGAACCATCCCTTCCCTTGCCATTGTACTTTTTGCCATAGGAAGGACCTGTATCTACTTCTGTTTCAGTTAAAAAAAAAGGCTCAGTTGCATGGGAAGGTAGGAAAAAATAGTGTGCTACGTCATGTTCTCAGCCTGGATAAGTGGTAAACCAGACTGAGGGCTGTGTGGTGCAGAACACTTAACCCCTCCACTTTAGTGTAGCAAATGTATCTATCCTTTGCAAATCATACTTTTAAAATTCAACATCAAACCTACTATTAAAAAATAGTACTTATATGTGCAATATATATATTATATATATAATAATGCAAATACTAAAAACATACTTTGGTATCCAGCACACTAAGGCACCATGAACTTTTGCATTTACGTTTCATTAACAATTCAGTAACTCAGATCAATAACAATTCTTTTAATTGTTTTTCTATATTTTTCCACATGGATCTATCACAATTTTTTGCACATACATCAACACTTTTTCCTAAACTTGCAAAGTAGTTGATGGCTTTTATGAATTAGTATTACTTCTTTCTCTGCAATATTAACCTTCTTTTATGTATAACTCATGGATTAAGGAGATAATTATAAAAATTCTGTTCCCTGTCACATGAATTTCATCATCCTGATGTCACATATAATTGCACAGAAAATAAAATTACAAAACTGTGACACATGACTGTACATTACAGTAGAAAATGTTGATATTTTGTTCTTGCTATAATCAGTAAAAGAAAGTCTACAAATTTACAGTTTCCCTCATTTTAGTAGAGAAAGTAAAAAATGAAAAGAAAATAACATTTAGATGTGACATTTTCCCAATTGCCATTTTTTTCCTAGGGCACCACATAACTGCTTCTTAAACACATGATCAATTTCAAAAACAATTTGTCACTCACCAAGTAAGTTGTTGCATTTCAGTCAGTTAAAAAAACAACACAGTCTCCCCACATGGGTGTTTAATCAATTTAACCAGTCAGCCCTCTTGCTCAACCAGCAGGTGTTTGGCAGGCAAGAGCACAAAACAAGTCCCATTAATGCAGGGCACGGTTTATCTTCCTTGAGTGCAGAGGGGGTTTCATTTGCATGTGGAACACTTTTACAGTCAATCTAATTATTTCTAGTACCATTTTGTTTTCTTTACAGGCACAAATAATATTTCTGTTTTGTTAAAACAATATACCATATCTGGATCAAGTTACAAATGGTACAAAACCCTCAAAAGACTTGTTTCTTGTTGGCTTAAAATTAGTTTTTCTCAGTGGGATTTTTCTGTGGTCATAAAATTTGCAATTTTTGAATACTCAGAACTCTTTTTCTCTAATCTGAATCTAAATTTCTAGTACCAAAAAAAAAAAAAAATAATATCCCTGATGTTAACAGTTTATGAAGAACAATTTTAAGATTATTTTTTTTTTGAGGGTGAGTTTAGGATATAAATCAAATTAAGAAAGTGTCACCTTTTGTTTTTTAAAATGTGCATTAATGAAAGATTAAGATGCAGTACTTCTCAAAGATTCCATATGCATACCAAATTTTTCATCATTTTCTAAGAACAATGATTCAGCCCTATATCTTCACATTAAGTCAGGTAATTATCAACCGTACATTCTGGGCTGCTCTCATTTCCTGTGGCATATGTAGCTGCAATTTTGGACACTCAAGTCTACTTTTTCTTTTCATTCACTTCTACTCTATGCAATTAGTAAAAGAAAGATTTAATTGTCAAAAGATATTTTCAGAGAATGTAGATTTGATCTTACGTACACAGGAAAATTTCTCCAGTACCACCTAAGATTCGGATATAAATAAATGTAAAAATATTGGCATATGAATATGTACTGTG
Source organism: Falco peregrinus (assembly GCF_023634155.1). NCBI lineage: Eukaryota > Metazoa > Chordata > Aves > Falconiformes > Falconidae > Falco > Falco peregrinus. The sequence continues at coordinate 67,290,238 of NC_073723.1, forward strand.
CCACCTGTATTTGAATGGAGGAGACCTGAGGAGTAGCGGGTGGTTCAGGATGCTTTTGGAAGTTTTATACAATGCTAGATAGCTGTAGCTAAGCTGACACACGTAGAAAATCTTTTCTATGTAAACAGATTTTCTTCCAAAAATCCTGATAAACACATATTCTGAAAGCTTTAGGTACTGTAGAAATTGTTTCAAACGTCTTGTTTTGCCCAAGTTTATTGTGGCAGTCCACAGTATACCATGTCTTCTACATTCTTTGTGTCTGTCACATGGAACAAAACCATCATTCTTGTATTTTATATGCTTGTTTCCTTATGATGACTTTGTGCTGTCCAGTGACAATGGTTAGTTTTACAGCATTTTGCAGCATCGTAGCTAATTCTAAGCTACATGTACTCACAGATCAAGTGGGGTAACAGCTCCTCCATATCCTTTAAAGTCCCCAGTAGACTTTTCAGGTTCTCCTTTGCAAACAGCTTAAATTCTCCAGATTCAGAAAAATCTAAAGCTTTCCTAAAGCTTGGAAAGTTCATCTATTTGAAATTTTACAGTAGGTTAAGGAAATCCTACTGCTATTTGTACAGCAGATTGTCTGCTATTTTTGCATACTTCATAATATTTTGTCTATTTTTTCATTTTAACCCCTGGTAAATATCTTGAAAATCTTTGTAAAACACTACCTCCTACTGCTGGTAACACATTTCTATTCTAGATGCTTTTACTATTATTGTACCCAGGCAAATCCAACTCTATTTGTTTTAGTCTTCCTCTATACTGGTAAAAAACCTTCCAAAACCACTATTCCTCTTTTACCTGCAGTGATTCTGACTGCTTCCCACATTTCCTATTTTGTGGACATACCCAAGCCTCAAGGACAGATGGCTCATCTCCTCCTGTAGAAGAATTATAGAGGAATGAAGGAAGGTTAATTAATATACAGCTGTGGGCTTGCTTCAGGGGCAGTGGGATGGCTGACGTGGATAATGTGCAGCTGTGGCTGGTTCCTACTAAGTAGTTAAATAGCTCTAAAGCAGGGGTCCTCAAACTATAGCCTGTGGGCTGCATATGGCTCTCCAGTGTCCTCAATCTGCCCCCCTGGTATTTGTAGAATGCCCCCCCCCCCCCCCCCCCCCCCCCCGTTGGGGGGGAGGGGGGTGGGGTGGAAACCAAGCAGCCGCAGATGACTGCCTGCCGCTTCATCTGCACGCTGGTTCCCTGTTTAAAAAGTTTGAGGACCCCTGCTTTAATGGGTATAGAAGAGGAAGAGTGTATGAAGAGGAGCACTGGATGAAGAGAGACCCAGAAGAAGCAGAGGGAGGAGAGAGAGCGCCCTGGATGTAGGAGAGACCCTGGGAGAAGAAGGGAGCCTGGGTGAGGACAGGTTGGTTGGAAGAGGAGCCTGGAGAAGAAAGAATCTGGATGCAGCAGAGGCAAGAAGCAGGGTAGACTAGCCTGAAGAGGATGAAGAAACAGCATAGACAGTAGATGAACTTTTGAAGACTTGTGGGGGATTGGTGGCTGTGCTGGGGCAAGGCATGGGAACTACTCATTGAAGTTAACCTGGTATGGGATGGTAAAAGCCTTGTTGCAGCTGGCTAGTTTTGATAGTGTTGTGACATACTCCTGCATCAGACACATCAACAGTACAACAGAATTGTCTGGCTTTCATGGTTGTGACCAATAAAGACAGGGGACCCAGGTTTTTTGCTGCCCAGTTCTTTCCAATAAGCAATACAAATAGCATGGGGGACTTCAAACAGTTTGAGAAGGATTTTTCAGTCCTGCAGGGACCATGTTGTCAGTCAGGGTAGTTTGAGTATGATTTTTCAGTCCCCTCTCTTTCATTTAGAAAGAAAGGAATGGTCTGACCATGCTTTTGCTGCTACTGTGTTCCCTCCATTTTTCAGGACCTAGAAAAGTTTTGATCTAAAGACGTTCTAGTAACATGAGATCCAGTTAAAGACTGTGGTTCCTAAGAGTCCATTTTGATTTTGTGCTGCCAAAGCAACAAGATGTACCCTGTTTTCTTTGTAGTCAAGCTAATGTGCTTTGCAAGAAAAGAGGAATTAAACACATTTCCCCTTTTTCTTCATCTTAAACCTAAATTTATTGGACATATCGTACTTGTAATATAAACTGATTGTTAAAAATGATCATTTTATTTCTGGAGCTATCCAACCTTTTAAGTTGCTGCTGACAGGCTTAGGTTCTCCCTCCTTTTCCCATGGTTTCTCCCTCCCTTTCCAATTGTTTAATTATATATTATATACTTCTAGGCAATTTATTTGATGCTTAGGAAATATGAATGTTTTGTTACTTGGATATCTGCTAATTAGACAATCTGTTTGGAAGCCAAGATAAATTAACTATACTCTATAAATAGCCTGAATATAAAGTAAAATATTATCAAATTTATGCTGGCTAAAATATTTTAAGTTTGTCCATCAGTATCATAGGCATCTCAGGAGTGTGGATCACACTGGCCACACTCACTAGCGTATGCATGTATCTGAAGCTTTAAGTTCTGTACTTTCCTGCAGGAAAGGAATATACTTTTCTGGGGAAACCTCTAATTTTAGAGGCACTCAACTGTGCAAGAAATACATCCTTCTCCATTATTTCTAGAGAAGAAATTTCACTCATTAATATTTTTTCTTACTTAATGAAAAAATCTGAAATATCCCAATGCAAAGCAGACTTGCAACTAATTATTCTCTTTGAGAGCTGTAGGGAGAACATTCTTTGGTCAGGCTCAGACCTATTGTAACCTTGTGCAAATTATTTATTATTAATATACAATTTTATTTACTGTAAATTATCTATCTCAGAGATTTTTCTCTTAGGTGTGATCTGAATGGTATTAAAATAGCATTGTGTTCATTGTCTGAACAGCAAAAATACACAAAATAAAATATTAATCACTCTTGGCATGTATTTCCATACAGTCCTTTCTTCATGATTTGGTGAACTTACTTGTTCTGGTTGTTGTGTATTTGAAAAAAATATTTGAAGAGAATGAGATCAACAGTTCTGTGATATATTTGATTTTAAAAGAAAGTTCTGTTTCTTCTTGAGCTTAACTTGCTTCGGTGTAATTAAATTCTTCCATTTAAGAAATATAGTGGGTATGCCTAAAGGGCAGCTAGCAAATATTTAAATCATACTAACATTTTCTAAAACAAGCTCAATTTGGACCATATTAAAAATTATTTTTTTTTTCCTTATATTCCCTTAAAAAAAAAAAAATACCTGGTATTTTCTTTTCTACATCTGACTGTTTATAGATAGTCAAAGCCCTATAGTGGTAAACAAGAGTCTTCTAATAATGGTAAGTTATTCAGGTTACTAGAAGACAGATGAATATGTATTCATTACAAGTTGAATGGTACCACAAGGTAAAATTTAAATAGTTTAGTTTATCCTAGAATAACTGTACCTTCTCCTCTGAGGTGGTTTAACCCCAGCTGACAGCTAAGTACCACTCAGCCACTCACTCCCTCCCCTCCCTGTGGGAGGGAATTGGGGAAAAAGGTAAAATGCATGTTGAGATAAGAACAATATAATAATTGAAATACAATAATAACAATTGTCATGAAAAAGAGAGGGAGAGGCATAAAATCCAAAAAAAAAAATAAATCAACCACCAACTGATGCACAGTATAATTGCTCACCAGCCACTGACCGATGCCCATCCAGTCCCTGGGCAGCGATCGGCAGGCCCCAGCAAACTTCCCCCCCCGGTTTATATACAGAGCTTGATGTTCTGCAGTATGGAATATCCCTTTGGCTAGTTTGGGTTAGCTGTCCTGGCTGTGTCCCATGCCCATTTCTTGTGCCCCTCCAGCCTTCTGTCATAACCTGTGTCATGTTTTGTCACAATTTCCTAGGTAAGGAAGCCCATCAGATAGAGATGCTGTGGCCTGTTTCCATGTCCAAGCAATCTACTTCATTTCAGGAGGGGATTCCCAGAATACTGGGAAAAATTAAATGATCACTTTACTGCTTTGGTTTTGCCTATGGAGACTATCTTCTTTTTTTCCCATAAGAGAGCATTTTTTATTTTCATTTTTTCTTTTTTTTTTTTCAAAATATAGGATTTTTTTGAATAATATGTAACAAGATATTAAATATCAGAACAAAAAGTGTCTTTCTTCTTAGTATCAAATCTCTTCACCTGAAACAGAACAAGGTCTTAAAAAAAAATAAAATTAGTCAGGATGAATTGGGTACAATGCTCTGGTTGATGCTCTGTTTGTGTTAAGAAAGGAATGTACTCTGAATATTTAGAAAAGGTTCCACTGAATGTATTCTGAATAATTAGAAAAGATAAGGTGGGCACCTGAAGGAGATAAGACCATCAAGTCAGGAAATCGTTGAACAAAGAAAATTGAAAGTTCTACTCCACCTAGATCCCACCTATCCTGAATGTAATGATTAGGTGTCAAAATCAAATGAATATGTATGTAAAGATGGAAAACTGTATAAAATACCTAACTTTTCACTGAAAACTTTGGAGCTAGTTTGTCCGGTGCGAACTGGCTAGCTCCCCAACATTGCATGAAATAAATACCTTTGCCACTTAAAGACAAAATTAGTCTCTGAGCAGTTACTCTGCCATTTGGGCATCACACCAAAACAAATTTGTGTTTTTCCTTTTCTTGGATAGTGTCATATTTCACTTTTTTATTATTTTTAATGTTTTAAGCAACAAAATTTCTAAAAAATTGGTGGTGGAAAGGTATTGTCTGCTAAGCATGTGGCAGACATTCTTGACTGATACATTGAAAATAAAGCTAGTATTGTGGACACACAGGCATTTATGTATTGTCAAATGTTTTTTTGAATGCCATTTAGCATAAATTTCAGGTCCTATTTGCCTGTCATCAGAAGAATCCCACATGCCTTTCATAACATTGGTTATCTCACTCACTGTCCAAAATCAGCACCTTATTTCAGGCTGAAATGTGTCAAGCTCTTTGATCAAGCTACTCTGCTAGATCTGCTGTTAGGACCTACAGGTTCATCTTTCTTGATGTGTTTGTACACTCTAATCAAGCAATGTTTCACTTCTTTTTTTGATCCACAGAACACATTGAAAACTTAGCAATTCACTGATAAATTTTCTTCTCTAAAATCATGTGATTACTAAAGGACCGTACTGTAAAATTGCTCTAGCAATAGCTTTAAATATTGCAGAAAAAGTTCTCTAGGCCAATTGAATGCTACATTTTCTGTGGCTATTAGATCTGACAGAATAATTCCACTAATTTATGTTATCACCCGTTGTGATATCAACATTGTTGAATGTGCTGTTAGTTACAAATCAATATCAATTAACCCAAGTATAGATTTTGGTCCTCAAATTCAATAAATCCTTCATTATATGTCCTTTAATATTAGACCTAAACAAATGTATCTGATGCATACAAAATGCAAGTGTAAGGCTTTTATAGTAATACAGACTGATTTGGTTAGTTGAGAGATATATTCCCTATGTTATTTGATTTTGGTGCAGTTTAGAATACACATACACTCCTATTTCTTAGATAAGGTAAATGGCTACCAAAATAATTTGAGATACACAGAAATATAATTATCATTGCAGAAGTCTAAACTTGCCCAGAAGCTCTTCTGCATCACATAGAATCAATATTGTACAGGGGCGGAACTTAATTCAGTAAACTTGTAGACAGTGTTAAATTAAGACAGAAACACGAATGTTCAAAAATATATTCCCCATCATGCAGTGTGAAAATACAGACCTTTCCCTTCCAGTTATTCTGATTTTCTATTTCCTAAAGGGAAAGTTACATTTAAGAAGTTTGCATTACTTTCCAAATACCTTCAAGCAACTCTTTCTTGGCTAATGTGCTTAAGACAATGCAAATACAGGAATTCTGAAATACTGTTATATGCATTGCCTATGAGCACTGCTAACAGGAATGGGGAAGCTTTGGCAACTTCAGGTCCTGTTAAAGATTGTGTTCTTTTTTTTTCTTTTTTTTTTTTCTTTTCTTTCTCTTTCTCATTTGTTACAGATACTTACCCAGCATAAGTTTGAAAAAAAACCCACCCCAAACCAATTGCAGGTTGTAGGGAATGCAGTATATAGGAGCAGTTTAGTAGCACCTGTGTACTGGCTGGTAAGGTTCAATACTCCTGCTTATTGTACACCTCTGTGAACAGCTTACTATGCTGTCCTCTTGTAAGAGTGAGGATATATTTAAGGTTTAGTAATGGGTCTTTTATGTCAGTGGTAGATTAGTCAACAATGCTGGTTAGTTCAGTTTATTTTGGTCTCTTACCTTATTTTTCTCTTTACTTTCAGAAGCTTGGAAACATGATAGCTAGGTCCCATAAGATCTTGCTACTACAGATTGAGAACTGATCAATGTTAAAGAGGTATGGGGATCATATTGGAGAAAAGACTTCCTTCAAGGAAGTAGAAACTCCTCATTTCTGCTATGGCTAGGAAACAAGATTTTCCAGTTTGCAGCTGCAAGATATGCACAAGGCTGAGTGGAAAAAAACCTGCACTAAGGGAAGTTTTCTATCTGATGGTAAAGGACATGAAAGGAAGAGTAAACTAAACTAGGTCAGCTGCCTTATATTGAAACCAGGTATTTTAATTTCATCCAGTCAAGATCTATCTTGGCTATGTTTTAACCATTTTAGCTTTCCTTCTGGGGAGTAAAAGCAAATGTTTCTCCAAAAACATTGCTTAAATTTTCTCTATATATATTAATCACTAAGCAAATACTCAGAATGGTCTCAGGCATATGTCCCAGTAAAGATCTAGCTATATAGGATGTTTTCTAGATAACAGGATCTATCTTATTTGCTACTTTATTCAGAATGGGTAAACTAGGACTTTCTCTGACTTCTTCCCCCAGTAAATTTAAACTAGTAGTGTGTTCATTACTGTAGGCTTGAATATGTCCCAGCTGTAGATGTAACTGAGTCTAGATCTCCCTTTTCCTTGTTAAATTTGAGAAAAATCACCTGCTGCTTCATTTTTAAGAGGGCCATGTCCTTAGCTGTTATGAGGAATTCCAGATTGGATTGTGACGTGCCACTGGTCTGCATGGAAATGCATGGCCTGAAGATTAAGGGTGGGAGGGAGTTAAGTTACAATGTCTCTTCATTAATTCCTCCTGACTTGGGGTATTATTACTGGCCTGCTTTGTGTACTAGCAGTCATGAATTTTACTATCAAACACTTAACTCTTCCCATGTAGTGTATAAGGAGTTCTGATACTTGATGCAGGTTGCTACAGGAACTGCAGATTCAGAAACTGGTTTCAGTGATGATGAATGGATTAACATAAGCCTTTACTGAGTTGGTCCTAACTTGTTAAGTCCACTGGCTGCCTTGTGTTCACCAAGATTTTATTTCATGTTAACCTACTCAAGATACAACTCTTTCTTTCAAATGGCCACACAGCCCTTTGGAACACAAGGAAATAAAAGCTTTTGAGAATCTCAGATAACATGTTGTCTAGGACTTGTCATTTTTTAACAGAGAAATAAACTAGAAAGGAGAACTGGAAAGGATAGACCTATTGAGTGTCAATTAGGTTTAAGGTTCCGTGACAGGATGTAATGTAAGTCACTTCATGTACAAATGTTGCCATTGATTTTCTGTTTAACAGAATTGTCTTCATCCTCCAGCAATTACTGTGACTGCTGCTAGAATTTTTCCTTTTAATGCTATCTATAGATAGGGTTTTTTAAAAAAACTGCCTTTCTGTGCTTATATGCCTGATTTTCCTACAGAAGTATTGTGATCTGTCACCTCACTTTAGATTAACTGTTTAAATTCCTCATGTTTCAATAAATTAAAGGGCTAAGGTCATAAATCAAGAATGTCATGGGACCACATCCTTGTATTTCAGGAAAATACCTAACTTGAGTACAGTGAAAGATAATCTTCAGTCTATCAAAGAAAATGTTACATTTTATTCTAGTGTTTATATAGACAGTTATTAAAACAATCTACAAGGGATAATTTTTATTTAGACTTCTTGATGAACTTTGCCAGGAAGTATCTCTGTTCCTCTTTCCCACACAAGTACAATCCGGGCTTTTTTTAGCACAAATACTTTGAAGCATATGGAAAGTTTAAAACACCTAAAAAGTATTTGAAGTTAAAGTGAGTTTGCCGTGTTTAGTCATATGTACTTCCCTACATACAGCTGTACAAATTTCACCTTGTAATGAGGAAATATGCATGCATTAGATACTGTGTCCTGAAAAACTTTTATGTAAAAAACTCAAAGATGACTGTAGGATTGATGGAGGTACACTAGAGACTGAAATAATCAATCTTGTGAACATTATAGCTCAAGAAGCCTTCCCATGAAAAAATATTCGAACTTTGCACTCCTTGCACTCTACAAATTTCAATCATGAAATGGTAATTTCATAAAATTTATCTTCCTGCCCTAAAATAGAATTCAAAGACACAGACACAAAAGTGGCTTCTCTTTTATCTCTTTCCCATTTTCCTTTTTAATATATGCGATTGTTAAACACCAAACTGTTCTCTACGGGTTTTGTATTTTGAAGCTCTGTAAGGCTCAAGAGATGCACAGTGTGCTCAGTGGTCTTCTGATGCTTCCTGGAAATATTCTAATTACGTACAGTTGTCTTCATGTCATGTAGGCAGGACAGTAACCAATAACACTCTGTGTCCCTGTTGAGCTTTAAAATTGAAACCACACTTTCAGAATGCTGCCCTAAATTAGCTTTCACACCAGTCAAATTGCACCACACAGGCGACCTCAGGTCTGCTGCCTGAGCTATATCTAATAACGCATACATCATAAAATGCCCATAATTGTCCACAATCTGCTTTTCAGCTAACTCTTTCATATCTGAAAAATCAGCAATCTTCATAAAACTTACATGTTAGTTATTTCTGAGCTTTTGTAGCATACTAAGCTCAATGAAAATGTCATTATTCTGTTGAGACTACTATATATAATTTTAAAATATTTTAACCATCAGTGTGTTGCTCTGAGATGAAATTAAAATTGTATGTATGTACAATGCGACAGTTACAGTGGAGTTAGAAATTGTGATGAAAGAGTTCCCTAATAGTTTGTGGATGCATTAATATCTTCACTTCACTTGCTTTAAAGCCACTATGATTAAGAAGCCTTAAAACATTATTTCCTCTGAATATATTTCCATCCTTGAAGTATATTCTATTACATTTGTTTTGTGTGTAGGATTATGTGAAATCATGGAGTCACAAATCCTTATATTCCTGCCATCTCTCCCTCTCCCTTGCCCCCTCTCCCTGTGTCATTCCCATCCTGCTGCCCCCCACCTCTCTCCATTCTGTAGGGAAGGTTTCTTTTCAGCCCTTTGTCTTCAGAGGAATTTGAAGCAGCGTTAATGAATGACAATGAAATATACTAGCCTGCCATCACAGGCTGCTGTGTCCCAGAGAAGGAGCCATTAGAACCTTCCAGAACATTTCCAAGTCTTGTGACCCTTTTGCCAGTGCCTCATTGTCTCACCTTGTTTTCTTCACCAGCCCATCTGAAATCGGCTGTTCCCTGGAACTTACCATGTGATTCATATCTACTGCTTCATTGAGACCTCCCTTTTAACAGGTTTCCTCATCCACATCCTCTCTGCCTGCAATGTAGATGTCCAAGCCTTAGAAGTGTCCTGCTTTCTCATATCCTCCTTTCAGGCAAAGAAGCCAGAGAAGCTCCTCCAGAGCTCAGCTGTGCCTTTTGAGGCAGATCCAACCTGTCCCTGTTGCTGGCTTCTTTGGTCTCCCTCAGTCTTGAGAAAGGAAGAAAATTATCCTGGTTTCAAGAAAGAAAAATATCCTCCTTTAGAAATTATTTAAAACAAAATTTTAAATACATGGATGATATTTTTTTTATTTATTTTATGCTTCTCTATTAGTGATGAAGGATACATTTTTAAGACTCTGAGCCGTAGGAGTGCTTTTGAAAATGAGGCAGGCTTGTGTTCTTTAATGATTACTACCTTTAAGAATTTAATCTGTTGGGTTGCCCAGCAGTCATTATACAATACCCAGTGTCATTAATAAATACTCATTTAAGAGTATTTATCTCCAACAGAATAAAAATATTTATTTTTTTCACAGATATTAAGTATTTCTCAGTTTTCAGTGTCAGCTTGAAAACAAAGTACAGAAAAGGAAGACACTATGATCTTTAGCGAGCGCATTTCATATTTGAAAGAGCTACTCAAAGTTAATGGATATTTTCCTCTAATTATTTCTTTAATATATTCTTGGAATTATTTGTGGAAGCACATTTTCCTTTTATAACCCATGACTAAAGTTCATGACTAGAGTTCTGGAAGCTCTTTTATTTTCTTTGTTTGTTTGATGCTATATTACATACTCTCCAATCCATGAAATCACAACATGAAAACAATTGATGAACTTGCATTCCCTGCATGTTGCATTTGTTATCCAGACAGGTAAGATATAAGTCATGCTGTCAGCAGGTAATGAGAGTCTTTCTTTCTATCTTCAGATTCCACAGAACACTTTAGTCATGTTTTGTATTTTGTACCTTAACAATTCATTACATAAGACATCTTTCCCTTCACAGTTCCCTTCTCTCCCATTCCTTGGTACCTAAGATAGCTATTGAAATCTTCAATTAATAAGAAAATAGAGCCACAACTCATTCACTCAGAAGCGCAATAATGGCTGTAAATGACAAACCTTGCTTTGATGTATTATTTAGAAGTGTAGTGTAGCTGCCATGCAGCTATTCTCTTGAGAGATGACAGTCTATGACAGTATGTGGTAATAAAGGGGGGGGAGGAGGGGCTCTTTAAACATACTATTTGCTGACAAGCTTTTGTGTGTGTTTTTAAATGCTGAAAGAAAAGATCACCAGCATAATTTATAATCATTAGCTCTGCTCCTGCTAATTATAGCTAGTTGGAGAGAGACAGTTAATTATTGCTTTGTCTATATATCAGAAAGCTTTCACTTTGTGCTTCTTAACCTTTTTCCAGTCTTTGTCTGAACTGGTGTTTTACTATAGTTCAGTTATATTGGTCTACTGCCATTTCACTCAGATTACAAGCATGTAAATAATCTGTTCCACCAACAAGGATAATTCAGGATCAAGAGTAGTAGATGGACTAAAAGACAGAGAAGCAATCTCCTCACTAGTATTAATGCATGAAAGAAGAGACTACAGAGGATCTGCTAGCTGGTAGGAAAGGATAAATCCAACTGACTGTTGTTGAAGTTCTGCATCATGAGAAAAGGTTCAGCTGAATGTGCAGCTGAAAGTGAGTGTGGTTTGAATGAAAGCATCACCAAGGGAAACTTCAGTCCACATATTTCGCCAAGACAGACTGAACTCCTGAGGAGATTGGGCTAAATCTAGATAAGGAACAGAAGGCTGGTTTCTGATAAGCATAAGATCATAGAATGGTTTGGGTTGGAAGGGACCTTAAAGATCATCTAATTTCAACCCCACTGCCATGGGCAGGGACACTCTCCACTAGACCAGGTTGCTCAGAGCCCCATTCAACCTGGCCTTGAATACATCCGTAAGATAAGAACAGGAATGATAGAGTTGCAAGACCTGGGCTTGTCCTCCAGATTTTATTTTTTTCCTAATCATTTTAGGGAGATCATTTAATCTTGGTTAAAGCACAGAAGTCAATGAGTTGGAGACATACTCTTTGAAAGAGAAAGGGAAAAACTACTGTCTATCTGAAGACAAATGATTCATTCTCTTCAGTCTTTGTGTTGGATAATTGTGAATCAGATACTGAAGGTTTTTTGCAATCTAATAACCCTGTTCAACATGCACATTAATAAATCAGATTAGTTGGTAATTTAGATTAGTGCATTTATCAGCACATTAGATTAAGACAAAAACGTCCTGGGTTTGTATCCTCTAATTCATCTTACAGCAAGAAAATAATTCAGTTCTAAATCCACTGATCTGAAGTTTCAGGAAATAATTATGACATAGCTTCTGATACTTTGGTTGGTTTCTTAAAAACCTGATGATTTATTCAGCTTCTAGTTCTCTGTATAGGACTAGGTCCTACCTTCTTTCTGGTTTTGCTTATACAGGAATTGATAGTTTCACCACACAGAAATGCTTTGACTGAGCTTGAACTCATTGATTTCATAGTTCATGAATACATTGATTTCATAGTTTTGTATTTTAGATTGCTTTCACACATGGTCATATTTTAGATTTCTTTTCAGTAAAAATTATCTTCAGATTTTGCAATTAAATTGTATAAAGAGAATAACACAGAATAGCAAATATCTAAAAAATGTTAAATCAGTACTGCCATATTACCAAAAAGTCTCCAGTAGGATTTAACTCTCATTTTGCTGGTGGGATTTCCCATATATTTGCCTTTTGAGATAGCTAGCAATTTAATTATTACCCAGATACTTTTCAGTTTTCAGGAATGACATTTTATTCTGAACATTTTATGCAAAATGTGGACATTCTCACATGTATTCCCTTTCACGGTATACCTACAGCATGCACACTTTTTGGAGAAAGCAGAAATAAGCATTCTGAATTCTCCAGATCACAAGGGATATGAAAAAAGGGACTATTGAGTACTTCTGCTAACCTATACAAGAATCAAAAGAACGTTCCTATATGTATCGCTATACTTGAGAATTCTTAGACAAACTCAGAAAGATGGGATGATTCAGAGAAACAAGAGTTAAGAATAAAATCCATAATAGTAGAAGTCCATGATATTCCCCAAGAATGCTGGAACAATGCCCAGAAAGTGAGAACCTGGTGATCTTATTGAACAAGGTGGCTCAACAGATGTTCTAGCAGTAACATAACTATTCTAAGGATGTTTTTTTTCTAATTATAATAATATCAAATTTTAATTTATTTTTATCTGGCATCATTAACTGGTATCTGAGATTTGCAGAATAATTATAGTTCAAAATAACTCTTTAGCTCTTTCTCAAGGTTACAGCTCTCCTGTATTGACTAAAATTCTTATAATTATGACTGATTCATTAGCTTCAACATTCCTCTGAAAATATATATTTTGGTTGGAAAACTGCTTTTTTTCCATCTCAGTAATAATAGAAAAATAAGTACCGTTAAGCTTCTTCAGTTATCTTGCTTCCAGCATCTTACTAAGGGTGGGAAGCTTGATAAATATATAATGATTGTCCTGTGGAGATCATGGAGAAAGTAAGTAGCTAATAACAAAAATAAAGTGTATCAACGAGTCATTAAAAATTATATTTTAAAATCTGTAGGGCATAGGTACAACTATATCATCTGAGGTGCCCAGAGCTCATAGGTTTGGAAGCTATAATCAGAGGCCTTATACCTGACTGCTATGTTCAGTTGAAGAGTTTTGTTATCTTAGAAAAACCATAGACTTTTTTCTAAACGTAAGGCTCCTAAAGGAGAGAACAGTAAGAGTTACCACCACGATATGGAAATATATTCATGTATCTAAACTGAATTAGCACAGTTAAACAAATGAGACAAAACATACAATTATATTAATAACCACCAGGACTCATGTTTTTTTTATGAAACGTAGTTGTCTCTCTCTGCTGTTCTGGGACCTGGATTTGTCTATGTGTTTACATGATGTCTTTAATAATGAAACAGAATCTAACTAGATTGATGATATATTCTCTAGTGGTGAAGACTATGCCGTGTTACAGTCATCTTGCTGTGAAGACAGAGAATGTCTTTGAAATTGTGATATTGCTATCTTATCACAAACTAGATCATATAAACCCCACAGGTTTTGCACCTTGTACCGTAGCCACTCACTTCTTAAAGACAAAGATATCACATCACTTTCAAGAAAATTGTGGATATATCCAGAACAAAATGGGACAGTTCCTTTAGTCTTCCCAGAATTGTCTTCAGAGGCCTCCTCTACTAATGAAGTGCCTTATATGTCTGTTTTTATTACAGAAGAAGTCTTGAGAACTGATTGAGTGCCACTGTAGTTAATTTGCTTTTATTTATAGTTTGATAATATAGTGTGATAGACAATTTCTAGCAGTTTGTAATGTAAAAATACTTGTGTTCTAAAACTACATTTCTTCATAAATTGATTTGATTGACCTTAACTCTGACAGTTTCACCTTCCTTCAGACCCCTAAAAATACCTATAAAAGTAGGTTTTAGTTTGCTCTGTCCAGGCATGAACCAGCTCCAAATTAGAAGCCACATTTGCATTCGTTACATGGAATTCAGACTAACACACCTAGCGAAGTTTAGTAGGTAAGGGTCAAAGTTACATTAACAACAATCAAGTGATTTCTTATTTCTAGTTTGAATGTGGACACCTCAGGGCGTCATCACAGTTCACTGCCCCTGCCTCCAAATTTCATGTTGTCATATTTTTATTTACATGACCACTGATGAGCATTAAACAGTTGATGAACATTAAAGAGTTATCATAAATTAGTAAAAGGAAGATTGCTCTCGAAACCCTTTAAAATGGAACTGCCACAACTTCAGTCATTGATTGTCTGGATGACAAATCAGCCAGGTGCTGGAGGAGCATAGCAACTACCTGATGCTCCCTCGGCTATCCTCTTTAGTGGTATCTTCTGCTGCAGCTATAGTTATGCACAAACTGTTACACAGTAATGGACTCTAAGCAATCTAGCCGGAGATGAAGTACATAACCTGCACCAGATTTGTTGGCTCTGAATAATATAAAGGTACATCCAATTGGAACTACATAAATCTGTGTATTATTAATAACATGTACACTATGAATATGTCAGGTAATGTAATATTACACACAATATGTATATTAATGCATTTTATGTATTACAGGATGCAATCAAGAAAAAGATGAAGCTAGCACTGAAAAATCACCTAATGCAACATACTTTTCTCAAACATTTCCATCAGAGTATATGTACACATGCAGAATATATGTGTGTACATATATGATATATATACACACATATACATATATATGTGATATATAGGATATATACACACATTAAAAAAAAACCCAACAACCCAACAACAGGAAACCAGAGGTATAGTGTAATACAAAGAGATTTTTCTGTTTCAGTCCCTCACCAGATGTGTGTTACAGACTTGACAAGAAGAAAGCCAGTGCACTACCACTTTCTCACAGTCCCTGGATGCTCTGCAAGACTGATGAGAGCTCTCTCAGCCAGTCTCCAACAGTGTGGAAGCTGATATAGAAGTACACATGGAGTCTGTAAGCACTAAAAATTCTTATGCAATGAGAAACAAGGACAGTTCTTTTCCTCTGCTATATTTAGTTGGCATAAAATTAAACTGAATCTACCAGTTTAGAAATAAAGTATATTCTAACACTTTCAAATATCACAGGGAGGTTTATTCACAGGTTTGGTGGTTTTGCCAGAGTAAGTCTACTCTAATAAGATATGCTAATATTGTCTGGGAAGTGGGATGCTGTGAACTTAGTAATACTGCATCTACAAATGGAGAAAGCGAGATAGTTTCATAAACACTTGGATGTATCAACTCCTATAGTGAGAAAAAGGGAAAATTTAATTAGAGCCAAAAACTTCTGACTGATGAATGAAAAAGGTGGATATTTGATATTCAGTTGATACTACATGAAAAATCACCACTGAAGTCACTACGTGATCCTTGAGTTTTGTCCTTTTTTGGGTTTTGATTTCAAAAATATTTTAGCAAGCTTTTTTTTTTTTTCCGCTTTTTTTTTTTTTTAACCCCAGTAGAAATGTACATGGAAAGAAGATATCTTAACTAAGTGTTTAGTTATAATCCCAAAATATTAAACAAAACTCTAAATCTGTGCACTTAACATTTTAGGAGAGGCAATGTCTATGCTTTCGAACTAATGCTGATTTTAAACTGTATATTTAAGATTTATATCAGTGCATCAACTGAGTATTACACACCACTTGACATACAGTGTTGTTCAATACCAGAGAGATTGCTGCTCCACTTTTCCTGTACTGAGATATAATGCTTTTTTTCATATAATTGTAGAATGACAGCAGAAGTAGAAGCTCTCAGCAAGAGAGCTCTGCTAATGCTGCAAAAAATCTATGAGATTGATTTGGAAAATGAATTTATTTTAATTTTTTTTACACTAATTTTGTGTTTGCTTTCTGAATGTGAATAAATGCTCTATAAAGGTCTTTATGTAAATCACTGATGCAGACTCATTTGGAATCCTGCTTGCAATATGGATTACCTTGCTTTGAAAAGGGTACAGAAAAACCAGACAGGTTTAGGGACAGGCAATGAGAAAGATGATGAGTATAAAAAAAATACAATCAAATCTTTTTATAATAAAACAGTTTTTAAAAATATTTGGGTTACTTAATTTAAAATGGAAAAAGGCATAAAGATGACAAGCATATTTCTTACACAGATGAGAATATCAGAGTATTGCAGCTATAAAAAAATACCAATTTATCAAGGAGTTGTCATCCATTCTCAACATAAGAACCTATCCTACAAAATGAAAAGTTAAGGAATTCAACAGTAAATACCTCTTCATAGAATGTATATAATTGGATCAATTGGATACTACATTTGGGAAAGATGAGCACTAATTGTTTTCAGAGGGGTGATACTCTATTAGATGGATCTGCAGCCTGATTTTTGTATAGCAGTGCTTAGTCCTCATAGTAAAATAAAATAACTAAATTTGAGCACACCACATTTTAAGTGAAAAGCAATTTGAACATTAAAAATATAAACTCCTCACGTGCCAGAAAACTTAAAAATAGGCATCTGTCCAGCTGATATAAAATAATAATTTCCAGATTACTCTACACTTTTTTTTTTGAGAAGAAGCTTAACTGTTTATATTTACTATGCCTAAGAAAAAATAAATAATTTAGAAAAATGGTTGCCCCTGCATTCAGAATCAGATCCTCAGTCTCTATGAAGTTTCTATTTAATAAATGTTGCAACAAAGACCTTTACGATATCTATATTAGTATTTTTTTCATTAGTATTAAAGTATATTCACAAAAATACAGATTTGATTTTGGGTCAGCCTACTGCAAAGAATATTCAGATTTTTGTTTTATTTAAAATTTTGGCACGTGTTCCTTTCTTTTCTGTATTGCATGGCTATTTGATTTTGCTAGATTCTTACATATATCAATGGCCTTTTATCTTCAACAAGGAACATGCCATCCACATCCTAAAAAGCTAAGTTTGCTGACACTTCTGAGGGACAGGTTGTGGTGTAAGAAAGGTGACTGCAAGTCGAGGGGGAAGTGACCTGTAAGAGCATCATCACAAAAAAAAAAAAAAAAAAAAAAAAAAAAAAAAAAAAAAGACAGATAGTGTAGGTTTCTCTCTGCCATCTCCCTTTTCACTCATCCACCAACTTCATCTTCTGTAGCAGGGACAACTCAATCCCACTCCCCCTTCCTACAGCAGCAAAATTTCATTTTGCATATACTGATGGGAATGTTGGAGTTAGCTCTGAAAGCTCTTGTGGACGGAAGAGTAACACTGAGCAGTTACAGAAATTTTTAGCTTGTTGCAAATTGCAACCAGTGTCTTTTCAGGGTATTAAAGTGTTTATTAAGGTGAAATAGCCAGTAAAAGAGACTTCAGATTTTGTTGATGGGTACAATATTTATGTGAAATATAAAGACATAGGAAAATTTCCATTTTAGTGCTATCTTACCATTTCAGCATTCACTAAGATTGAACTAGGATTGATCTGAATCTTTGAATAGGCTGAAGAAAATTATATGATTTTAAATTGTTTCCCCCATGTTATTCCTAAATTTAAAATTGAGTTACATTTCTCTAGATTAAGCAATATATTGAAATATCCCACTAGGAAATACTTTTTTGTCACAATGACAGAATTGTTTATTCATGGGACTAAAAAACTCCCGTAGAAACTTCTTATTCATATGAAGATATGATTTTCAGCACTGAAGCTCTCTGCTTGAAGAATGTTGACTAGTTTTACTCTTATAGAATATTTTAAAAGGGAAAAAAAATTCACGAGTTTACTCTGACATTAAGTTTCTGATGCTTTTTTGTCCTTTTAGATGTAAACAGTCTCCAACACCAAGGAAAACTTTTAATTGATATTTAGGGATTACTGATTTAAAATAAGATATTAACACTTGTCATATAATTAATTTACTCATTTTGCTTTGTGAGCAGTCCTCACAGTTTGCTGTCTGTAATGAGTTGAAGGTACACCCATGAGAAAACTGTATCTAGTTTTCTGAAGTGTTTGTGAAACGTGAGCAATACCATGCTGAGGCCAATTTCTTGTTTCTTTTGCAGCTCTCTGGCAGAATTCTGCAAGGAATTTCAAAGGTCAGGTTTTGATGCTGCTGCACCAGAAAAGACCAATCTTTTTTTTTTTTTTTTTCTTTTCTTTTCTTCTTTTTTTCCTAGGTGAAATTGAATTAATATATTTGGAGCTTCTCTTGGAAGAAAAGAGTTTGGGGCTATCCTGCTGACAGGAGAATTAATTATTTTCATTTGAGAAGGTACTAGGAACTCAGTGACTAAAAATCTACAGATTTAGTAAGGTCAAAAGTAGGGAACCTGTCTGTACTTGGTAATTATTTATTTTTATATTTTTAAAATTGTACTAAGATCTCATTATTTAGAAATTAGGTAGCAAATACAATTCTGTTCTGGTTTAGAGATAGATGCTTAACAGTAGCAGAGAAGATTGTTTCACCAACTTGTCCCTTATCAGTGAACAATTATTTGAAGGAGTCAAACCCATCTGTAAATATAGTCATAACCTTTTTTAAATTTTGAAGTTCCCAGTTACAGTGATGAAGATCAGTGCAAATTGCATACAAACAATAGCCTTAACTGGATTTAACCACAGTTCTGGGGATCACTGCACAATGATTTTCACAGAATTCTTCACACCGTACACCACCTTTCCATTTAATAAGCATGTACTGCACATATATATGTCCATACCAAACACCTTGTCTTGGTGTGCTGATTTTATAGTAACTTTATGTCAGTGTCTCACTTTTTTCTTCTGAGTGTTAGAAGTGAACCAGACTATTTCATGGATTGTGCTGGTTTGGGCTGGGATAGAGATAATTTTCTTCATACTAGCTAGTATGAGGCTATGATTTGGATTTGTGCTGGAAACAGTGTTGATAACACAGAGATGCTTTAGCTACTGCTGAGCAGCGCTTACCCAGAGCCAAGGTCTTTTCTGCTCCTCACCCCACCCCACCAGCGAGCAGGCTGGGGGTGCACAAGAAGCTGGGAGGGGACACAGCCAGGACAGCTGGCCACAACTGAATGAAGGGATATCGCACACCACATGACACCATGATCAGCACATAAACCTGGGGGAAGAAGAAGTGGGGGGAGATGTTTGGAGCGATGGCATTTGTTTTCCCAAGTAACCACAACACATGATGGAGCCTTGCTTTCCAGGGGATGGCTGAACACCTGCCTGCCGGTGGGAAGGAGTGAATAAATTCCTTGTTTTGCTTTGCTTGCGTGTGTGGCTTTTGCTTTACCTATTAAACTGTCTTCATCTCAACCCATGGGTTTTCTCACTTTTACTCTTCCAGTTCTCTCCCCCATCCCACTGGGGCAGGGGGGAGAGACCAAGTGACTATGTGGGGTTGAGCTGCCAGCTGGGGTTAAACCACAACAAATATGAAGAAAAGGTTAATGGTCTAGTTATCTAATCCAGTCCCCTTAATCATACTGTATTCTGTCTTCACAAAATACGTAAGTGCTCTAAAACCAGTGGAATTATCACAGGAGTCTGCAGTAAGAGCAGAAGGAAACTGTTTCAGTGTGCTTGTTTGATGTGTTATAACATTGCTTAATTTCAAATTTTCTTCCAGACTTCTTCATGTAAGACAAAGTGAAAGTTCTTAGCTAAAAGCTTGCTACACACACACAAACACACATGCATGTGTAATATATGTTGCACAAGCATTTATCAAAACTTCTGCTAAGAACTTACCGAACTGTCATACCATCATCAGCTTGATCTGGTTTCAAGGTAGAAGAGCTTATATTGCTATAACCACTTCCAGTGTTTTTCAGCTGGTGGAAAGCTATGGAAACTAATGGGGGCATCTAGATGTTTACAAGACCATCTATAATGGCAGAAGTCCAATCCAGTTTTGATAAAAAGGTCAGGTTGAGGGATCAGTCTGCAGTGATAAATCTTGCATGTCAACACTCATCTTGTTCAGGGAAGCACTTTTTAATGTAATTTTATGGAATATTTGTTGATATTTATTTTCTGAGTAAGTGGAAATCTATTTGTTCAGAAAACAAGAAGAAACTAACTGTACCAAAAAATAGACTACTGCTGTTAAAATTTGTATGTTTTAAAGTTTTTATTCTGACTAGACCCCCAATTTATTTTCAACACAATTCCAACATGAATATCAAATATTATCACTAGATGAGTGGAAAATTATGATTTTTGTTGTCTTTTATTCCAACTCTGTGTTCCATTTGCATGGATCAAAGAGATTATGCAGGAGGAATTTATTTTTTCCCAACTAGTTCAGACTGCAAATTATACAAACGTAGAGTTCTATTTTATTCTACATTCAATACACACAATTTCTAACACAACACCTTCCCACCCATGCATCAAACAGCTACCGAAGAAACTAAACATGAGCTTTGATATGAGGTCTGGAGTATCTGCAAAAGCAACTTATTGTTATAATTGTTTACTTAGGTTATTTCCATTGTGGTTTGTTCATGATCATCACCATAAACACTGAAGCTACTTCATGTAACTACAGAATGAATGGCAAGTTACCTTATAGCCTACATCCCTCCCTCTTTGCAACTTTTGGCCCTCACACGCTTGGTCAGAGTTTGCAACAGCATGTATGAAGAGTATTGATTATGGTCTTTTATAGTCCTGAGCAGCCATGAGCCTACATAACTACACATTATGCAGAATGAGAAGAAATTCATTCTGCACATGTAAGCCCAGATGGCTACAAAGATAAATAGGCTTTTTGAGAAAATATAACAAAAGGTTTTAGCTGTTCTTCTTCTCATCCTGCACAAATGTGATTAATGCAAGTGCTCATGCAGCCAGGAGGTAAACATTATCATGGAACTGATCCATTTACAAGTCGTTTTCTGGGTAACTTTTGACTGGATGGATTTCTTTTATCTGATAGTCTGTTTGCACTGCTACATGACGCTTGGGCCAGTTGGCAATGTGAGGACAGAAACAAGTGGCCAGGGTATTTTGGGAGCAGGTGGCCATTAAAGGAACTAGATTAAAACCTGCTGATACTGACTGAATCACTATGACTTTGGCTGCCAGCAAAGTCTTAACATTCACCATCTTTTGTCTATGCAGAGTAGTTACCTCACTTGTTATGTTCAGATAGCAGCTAAGCCTTAATTTAAAACCAAAGAAAGACTTCAGGTTTTTTTACTTATTTAGCTTGCCATTTGCTTTTCCCTGAAGTAGCCAAAGAGAGAGGCTGAGTTATGATGAGGGCATTGGACAAAGGTAAGTTTTCCTTAGGGTGAGATGAAGGGAGAGTCTGCATCAAAAGAAACATTGAATAACCAAAGAACATTGCTACATGAAATAAACTAGTCTTTAAGGTGTCTGTGTGATGCACAGTTAATGTGATTTACTAGCTCCCATGCTCTGCCCCTGAGCTTTTCCATGCCTTTTTTCCTTGCTTTTTTTCCCTGTCCTCTCTTACTCCTGGGCTGGTGGTTTTGCCACCTTTCTTGTGGTGCTTGTTAGACACTTAACCTCATGAAGCACTCCATTGCTGTGGAAAAGCCATAAAATGTATCCTTTATGAATATCTAACTATATCACTGAGTCAGCTATTGAGTCCTGTAGTACAGCCATCTACTTGAAAGGACTTTCAGACTCAGGGCAGTGCTGAAAATTAAGCCCCATACTCAGAGGCTACACAGGAGAAAACAGTAGCCTTGATTCCAAGTTACCTGTGTACATCTAAAGAACCGAGTCACTTTAATTCCACTGAGGTAGAGAGGAAGAGGAATACCATGGCCTCTGCCAGTATTTGTGCTTCATTCTACATCACAGCTTGCAAATCAAAGCTAAACCTCTTGCCTCAACTGCAATGAAAGTGAAATATATGTATTTTTATACTGTGTTCTAAGGGTCCTATTCTCTTGAAAGATACTAATTTTGGTGGAATTTTCTATTGGGTGAATAAGACTAAAATGCTTCATTTTTCGTTGATGTCAATATCCTCATTTGGCTAACCTATGATTGTGAGAATTCTTGCTCCAGGTTCTATATCTTCACCACAGATGTATTTTCTGCATGCACTGCTGTGCTTGCAGCAGATACATGATTCTGCCAGCATCAATAGATCAGGAAAATGTAGAAAGTGTGGTTTGTATGAGAAAACCACCCCTTCTTATCACCTTCAGCTCCTACTACATCATTCACTCTGAAACTTTCCTACACTTTGTTACTTTCTAACTAAAAATTTTCAAACACTGAGATTTTCTGCATCAGGTATTTTCTTAGCTCTATTAGTTATCAGCCCTTTAAGATAAATTTTATTTTTATTCTTAGCTCTCCCCAATGTGAGACAGAAAGTGAAGGGACCTGGAAGCATGTCTTCGGATGTCTAGATTCTCTAATGCCATCTGAGTTAGTATCAAATGCCATTTATCATAAATGGAGAGGAATACCAGATTCTGGGTGATTTATATGACCTGTTTAAAAACCCATCTTTAGATGAGGTGAAGTGGTTCATGGTGTCTTTGAAGTGTAGTATTTCTGAGAGCTGTAATCTGCAAAGGGAAAAATACATATTTAGAAATGGATTCTTCTGTCACCTAGGTAGAATACAAGGGAAATAAAAATAATTTTTCTTGAAAGTTACATTTTGATTTATGGCTATAAATAAGTGGTCAGTGTGCGAGTCATAGGAAAGCCTTTACGGAGGAAGAAAGAAAGAAACCTGCAACAATTGTTTTTAGGCAAACCAAAATAGATTTTATCTTGTGACAGCCTCCAATATTTTTTTTTTTGATTGATGCTGATGTTATTAGACACAATGTTAATGTTGTCCCCCTTTTCTAAATGCTTTAGATCTGAGTTTCTGTCTTGCTTGGGATAGATAGATTTTTCTTCAAGTCCACACATTAGGAAGTTAGTTTTCTGAAGACAGAAGAGGTGGCTGAAGAGTTTGTACCATGGTCCTCTAAGATTAAATGTTTTCCTGATCATCTAATCTATTTTGGTTTTCGGACTTGCTGTCCTTACATTCCACACTGCAAAATCAATCATTTTGTTTTTAATGTTTGATCCATATCTGTGAAGAGACAGATAATTTGGAGAGAAGAGAAAATAATTTGGAGCTAGCTGTATCAGAGAAACTTGATTAGATTTGTACAAAACATTCTATAGTCAGAAATATTTCAATAAGGAAACTGTCTTATGAATCATTTCTTCTCCAATACCAGCTTTAAGAACTATGTTATCTTTCATGATTATCCAGAGAGCTTTATGAGGAGTTAGAAGTAAAAAAATTGATGTATATCATCTTCTTTAAATGAGCATGTGGAAATGAGGGAAAGAATGCAGAGTATAATAATAATAAAAAAAAATTCTTCATGGATTAAAATACATTTTGTTAAAATTTGTCATTTTAATTGACCTTACTCAAAATGTCAGCTTTCTATAGGAGCAAGGTTTTCCTCATGCAGAGGTAATGTATTGATTGTAATCCTGGCATTAATCTTTCTCACTGTAAAAAAATAATATCAGCTTATTAAAAAGTGCTTTCTTAATAACAGTATTGAATATGAAGTATTATTTATCTCATGTATAGTTAGCATCATCATTGCTAAAAAATATGTCAAGACTTGTATTTGCTGTCCAACTAGCTAATTAAGAGTTTTACAGGTCAGAATCATACAGTACCTCATCCAGAACCCATTTACACTGATTGTCTTGGTCTCTGGATTGGTCCTTAAATAAAATAAATAAAATAAATAAATTTTAAAAAATAAATTAGGGTTAATAATGTTCTTTATTTGTGAGATTTCATTTAATGTTCAACTGACTTCCAAAATGGGACTGCTTATTGTATTCTTATTTCCAAAATGGGAGTGTTTATTGTACTATAGGACTGAATAGACCTAAATATGCAAAATGAGTTGGAAATCCAGGGCCTTATAGGTAAATAGAAAGTAATAACTAATGCAGTTATTACTAAATGCAACATAACTTCATTATTTCAATGTATCCAAGGGAACAGTATTTGCTACATGTCTAAGCTGTAAAAAGGAATCATAAATGTGCAAGCACAAAAATGATACTTTTTCTAAAGCCAAGAATAAAAATATTTCTTTAATTTGAAATATTTAAAGATGCTCTAAATTTATTATGCCTTTTGGCCCTTGATAGCTCCTTCAGTGGGATTTTATGTGAGATAATGTTAGATTTAGTGTTAAGAGAGAAAATAAGAAGGTATTTTGATGAAAGATCATGAAACTCTGGACTTTTAATCTTTGAAGAGTCATCTAAAAAGATATATTCTTTTAAATCCACATGAATTTGGTTATTCTATATTTGTGATAGTCCTGAATGATACTGAAAACCCCTTGTAAATACTTTTCAGTAACTAATATTTATTTTGTAGCAAGAAAATTAAAGACACATACAAATGAGTACTCAGATTTGAGAAGTCAGTGTACTGGTAATCTATGGCTAAGATTCACCCTGGGATGAATTTACTCTGTTCTGAAGAAAAAAAAAAAAGTGCATACTTTGATGACTCATTCTCAAGAAAAGAAAAAAAAATCACACCAAATATTTTTGTGTTTAGAAATTGAAAGTGTATTTTTCCTGCTGCTGGTAAAGCCAATTTGCAATTAGAAAAACAAGCTGTCTTTTCCTTTGTTATGTGGCAGCCTTAGAAAAACATCAAAGCAAGGAAAAATCACACTTTTTGCCACATTAATGTTTTTGAGCAGAGGTGGATTCATGTATTCTAAGGGAGAAGTGAATACTGAAGATGTTTCAGTATTCAGCAGCCTTTCATTTCTGTATTTTACAGAATTCATCACCAGCCATCTCCATTTCTGCTTTATCTATCATTGTTTAAAGCAAACAAACAACACAAAACAGTTTCTGAAAGACTAATTTAGCCAATATTTTGTTGGAAAGCTTGACGAAACGCAAAGCAGATATAGGCCTGTTAGGAGATATATAGCATTCATAGCCCTGTTAGGATATTAAGCAGCAAAAATCAAATTATTTTTTTACTGTAGAGAGGTAGATAAGTAAAAACAATTCACAAACTACAAGTGATAATGTGGAGAGAAGTTGTGTTCAATTTACTTCTGTGTTCTATGTCATGGGCAAAATATTTTTCCCCTACAGTGTATTTTCAGATAGATTTCCCATTCTTTGACTATGAGTGACCTGATCATTGAACCCTCTATAATTTCTTTTGGGATAACAATATTACAATCAGCTTGCTTTTACAGAGTACTTTAAATCCTTTTCTTTGCTTAAATTCCATTTTCCCTATTTTATCATACTTCACTTAAATTTTAAAAAGTTTTTATATGTTAATATTTATTCTTTAATGTAGCATCCATAGTATTTCTTAAACTCTTATGAGCAGTTATTTTTTTGTTATAGGAAAGAAAAACTGTAATGCAGTAAAAGTAAATACCTTCTGTTGTGAGAGATAAGGAGTCACTGTCACAGAAGAGAATAGTTTGCAGTGAAGAATTTATTCAGTGATTTTTGCCATTTTTTGAGATATTCCTGAAAATAGAGAATTTGGGGTTTCTTTATTATTTGAAGCTGTTTGCTGAATACTGCCTGTGAAGAAATGTAACTTATTCATAAGCACATTGTCGTAAATATTTAGTAACCAAAACCTGCATTTTAAGCTTTTTTTTGGTAGGCTATTACACTGTGTGCTGCCTGCTGAAATTGGTAGGAACCATTTCGCTGGCATTTGTGGGCCCTGGAGTGTGTGTAGGTTGTGTGGCTTATTCCTTCTTTTAAAGAAAGTGAAATTTTAGTGTTAAGTTTCCGATATATACGCCTCATTTATCAGCTTATACGTACACTTACACAAAGTTCTGACATGCTTGTCTTACTGAGGGAAATATTGGTTTGAATACTGTTAATTCCGCTTAATTCCATGTCTTAGACTGTTGCTGAAGTTTGAGCACATAATGAGGTAGGTTTTCTCTAAATGAATATTCATAAGCACGTATTTGTTTTTTATCCATGTATTTTTTACTCACCTAGCCATACTTGTAAAGATCAATGTTTCTCTTGTGCTATGAGGATACTACTGAGAAAATTACTGTAATCAGTTTGCCATCATTGTGTGAAGCCTGTGCTGCTATTGCAGTTCATCACCACCTAGGGATGTTGCTGTGTTTAATGGGATAAATTGACAAAAATGTTAATAAACCTCTGCAGAGAAATTCATCAATCAGCTGAATTTACCTTTCTAAAATGCCCTTTGTGAAAATATCTGGGGGCATACCACACAATTAATATAAGACATAGGCATCAATAGAACTTTAAAAGACTTAATCTTACAGAACAGTTTTTTAAATGTAGTTTCAAATGTGGACTTCCCTCTATTTCAGAGGGAATAATTTATTGGGCACAGTACCAAAGTCTGAAAGGGCACAGCCTCTAAGAAAATTTTCTGCATGCTTATAAGCATAGTTATAAAACTGCATTTTGTTGAATGAATGGAATATAGAAAATTAAAATCCCTAAACCACCATGTAAGTGGTTAAAAGCTGTAAATAGGAGAAGCATGTCCTAACTGCAATATAAACAGAAGTTGCAGAACTGTTTGAGGCACAACATGTGTCTTTGCAGTTGAATTGCACACCAACACAAGTTAGTTTGAGAAACCAAGAACAGAAAATTGCAGCATACAAGTTAAGGCAGGGGAAAATACACACCCCACACCCCCCCTCCCCTGCCCCGAACAGTATGAGCTAATATCTCTGTAGCTGCCCTCAGGAGCCCAGATCTCAAGTGCTCCATTTTGGAGGTGGTAACAAGGCAACTTGATTATGTGACTGCTCTGAACTTCTAAATAAGTCTCAGAACTGCACCAGCTTCAAGGTTAGAGAGCTACCTGAAGGACAAAGAAAACTTCTACTGAGATCAGGGATAGAAATATTTGTCAGCATTTTCTTTGCTATGTCTTTAGTGAGCTTCTGAGGTGGAGGCCAGGTCACTTAGCTACAACACAAATAAAAAATGCTTCCTGATTTCAATCCCAAAGCAACTAAGAAAAGGACAGTTTATTAATTAGTATGTTGTAGAAAAGGATTGTAATGATAGTGTTATAAGTAAACCTTCAGCTGGTGGAGAGCCATCCAGTTTCACCACCAGTGCAGTGAATAACAGACCGGTCCCTTCTGAGGTCCCAGAGCAGTACTCAGAAGTGGTGACCCCAGCTTTTCCATGTGATGACAGACAGAGATTACTTTCCGCGAATTGCTGTAGCTTGGTTTAATCCAAAAATGCAATCTTACTGTACTGGAACATTATTGTATAACTATGGCATTTGATTACATAAAATAGCCACCAGGATGATGGAAATGAGTTAAAGACTTTTATAAAGAAAAATTAAGACTGTTCTGAACAGCAACAAAAGCTGAAAAACTGCCAAAGAATAGAGTTTCTTTTCACATTTGTAAACAAACAAGAAAATTAACGTCTGACAACACAGCAGTAGGTTAGACCTGAAACATGCATGCAGAATCAGATCTAATAAATCCAAGGAGTGGAGCAGTCACAGCCACTGAGCTGTCAGGGACCAATGTGATTCACCTGCTACCCTGTCAATGTATGTGAACACATCACGGACACAGAAGCACCTTAAATGTGTTCAAATGAAACACGAAACATGAAAATATATCCAATTAGCCAATCACTATGCCAAAAACGTTCAAAAGTCACAACTGGTGGGGAGGCATACTCTTACATCACCTGGGTTGTCTGTTTTCCTTCTAAGCGAATGGCAAGGTTTTGAGGAATTATTTCAGTAGATGGCTTTAAACACAGAGGTTCAGTGTGATAATTACAGTCCTAAGAGCAGAAGCTTCCTCTTCTGAAGGGATTTCTACCCTCATTCTGGGTAGGAGAATGAAGGACAGGAGCTGATCTAAACTTTGCCAGCTGTCTAAAGGCATTGCCACCACATGGAGAAGAGTTTTAGGCAGGCAGATGTCGCAGAGTCACAGCCCACTGTGATCCTCTCTCCTCTCCTGAGTGAGGTGAACAATTAGCAGCACAAAACTTATTTCAACTTTTGCATTTTTAAATAGATTTTTTTTAAAAGGAATTATAATAGAATGAATAAAAATATGGGAATGAAAGAAAACTGACTCAACACTACACATTTCTGTATTACTCACCTTCTGCCTTTGCTCTTAAAACTTAGAGGAGACAACTATTAGACTGAAGTCTTACATAAGAGTCCCTCAGGCTCAGTCCAGTGAGTTATTTCTATTTCTAAACTGACAGAACAACAAATACCTCCACAGTGCTCTGTGATGCGCATGTGCCTTCTGTAGCATCTCTGTGTCATTGTCAGTCGCAGGAAGAACATAAGGTCCTTTTCTCTTTCTCTCCTGCTTTCATTCTTTTTCTTCTCCATTACATCTCCCACACCTTACACATTTTTTCCTTACTAACCATTTTTTCCTCTTTTACAGGAACACCCTGAATGTGTTTGCTTTCTGCCTTCTACCTTGCCCTAGACAGTGGGAAAAAAAAATGACAAAATCTGATTGCCAGATTCAAGACTGTGCAATGTCTACTACTATCAGGCATTTCCCTGACATTTACTTTTTGCTGAATCCAGACATATGAATATTTGACTTGATTTTTGAAGTAGGAAGTTGTATGTGTCCATAAGGCTGAGACTTTCAAAGGTTGCCATTCAGTCAGTTTTAGTGGACTGTGAAGTCCTTGCAGTTACTACCAGTATATAGAGTCAACCTGGAGAAAGAGAAGCCCGGCTCCTACAGCCACTGTAGAGTGTAATCCTCTTCAGTAATTGGATCTCTGAATACTTTCATCTTTAAATTCATCCTACTTTCTTCAGAAACACTATGTACATGCAAGTTTATCATTAATCTGTCTGCAGGTGGATGTTTGTTCTTCTTAACACTGTTTCAGAGAAAATGCTTTAGCATATATGGTAAGTTTACCAAATGATGAGCGTCTGGAACAAATCTAGAACATGATGGTATATAGTGTCAGCTACTTTCAGCAGACTTTAATTTTAGACTATTTATATAGCATAACATAAAAGCTTCAGGGACCTGTGAGATCCAGACTGTGTTTGATAATCACTTGATATCATAAATATTAAATATTGGTATTTATTTCCAATTCTACAAGAAAAAGAGAAAACATTATTATAATCTCAAAAGACAAAATGCTCAGACAATTTAAAAACTAGTATGAAGGAAAGCACTGGGATTTTTTCTTTTTATCTCTCATCTTAATCATCTCACTTTCTTGTGTAAACTATAAATATATATATATATATTTAGGGAATGTAATTCTTTTCTGGATGTAGATACTTTTTAAAATGTATTTTTCAGATAGCTGAAAAGCTGAAATCCTAAATATTTGGACAAGTGAATAGCTTTCCTAGTATGAGGAGTTTCACTGAAATCCCCATTTACTATTTTCAGTCAACAAGGTTATTCATGCACATAAAATTATTCTAATACATAAATACTTACAGGCTTTGAACACTGCATTTTACATTTGGGAAATAGAAAAAAGTACAATTTATAAACATCTTCATAAAATAATAATTTCTGGAATCTAAACAGGGGGTACCATAAATTTAGGTCTAAACTGAAATGAAAGCAATTACATCTGTTTTAACATCAGGAAAGATCTAAAAAATATACTGTATTCCTGGTGTTTTGGGTTTTTTTTCTTTCTTTTTTCTTTTTAGGTTTATTACTTCCTTTGTCTGTTGATATGCCTTCCCAGGAGTGAAAATACTTTTACTTTCCACTGCTTTTGGTTATATTTTTGGATTCCTAGTACTAAGTTCTGAATAGTTTTCTGACTTCTTTTGCAGTGATTGTCTTTGACAGACATCTCCTTACCTCAGGAGAAAAGAATGAAAAAAATGAAATCATCTGCCCTACCACTGTGGTAGCGGAGAATAAATAGACTTAAGGGTTTATCCTTTTTCCCCTCTCCATCCAGATCACCTATATTGTTTGTCAATTATACAGTGGCAATGTTAGGTCCTCCCTTGCAGCTCTGTGCACTTTTTGAGTGTTCCTTTATAGTTACTTTATCAAAGACATAGAAAATTGTTCTATAATTCAGTTTTCAATTTCTGCAAAGCCTGCACAAAAAAAAGGGCTTAATGTCTTGAGGAAGGCAAGCATTTATCATGTAAAGTTATTAACATCTTTGTTTGCAAAGGATTTTTTTTTTACCCTTTATGAAACAAAGTTTTTGCTGAGACTGATAAAAAGGTTTAGAGTAAATTGTGCTCCCTCTGTGCTCAACACCTGATTTCATCTGCTGCCCTGCAAGAGATGGCATCTCCTACATTGCCTTGCAAAAACTGCAAGGCTCAGCCAAAACAGCTCTGACAATGAACAGTTGTCAGCTGCTTTGACAACAAACATCTGGCAAGGTGTTTATTTGTTCTATTGCTCTTTTAAATAAAAATAAAATATCACAAAGCTCAGTAAAATTTGTTTTCAAGCTATCGATGACTGGATTGTCTTTAATAATCTATTCACTGTCTCATGTATGTTATTTTATAAGTTGTTATAAGAGAGGAAAGACATTGCTTGGATCATCTGAAATATCATTTGACATAACTGTACTTTGACATTTGCCAGGCTTATTTCACAATCAAAACACTTCACTGCTAATAGGGAGTGGAGTTCTGACATCAGAGTCAAAAAATACATGTTCCTTCCAACTGACTGGGTTTGCACAACCTTTTTTTTTTTTTTTTCTGCCTTCCTTTTTTCTTTTTTTTTTTCTATTTTGCTTTTACCTTTTTTTTTCCCCCCATTTCCACCCCCACCCCCCTGAGAACAACCTGTAGGTGATTAGTATCTGGTAGTCTTCATTTAATTTAGTCTTCTAGGGATTTGTATAAACTTCACCTATCTTACTCCTGCTACAAAGAGTGGGTTTGAGATACCTAATGCCTTGCCATTGTCTCTAAAGGAAAAGCAAAGGTTAACCGTGGCTTGTAGTGATCAGAACCAGAGATGTAGTTCTGCAGGCTTGAATAGAAGAAAACATTTATACATCTGTTCAAAGACTACTCAGAAAAGGACTCTGCAGATCTCAGTGTCTCATGCACTGTGGCTGCACATACATTCTGTTCCACTTGAATATTGCTCTCCTGCACAATGTGAAATTCTTCTCTTAATTCAAGTGGAATGTACATTTTCCTGAAAGGGGTAAAAGAAAGCGTGATACTGGCGCCTAGAAGTTGCACTGATAAACATTACATGTATTATTTGACAAAATATAATAATTTGCGTCACTGCATGAAAAAAATGACTAGAGAAATATTTGGTGGTGGTTTTGTTGTTGGTTTTTTTTTTTTTTTTCCTTGATGACAATGCTGAATTGTTTTCAAGTCTGGGGTAAAAGTTCTTCCTTGTCAAAAATTACTCTTGAATTTATTCTTCAAGCAAGGATAACTGAAACTGTTACAAAAAACAGTCTTTTATTCCTCAGGAAGCTTATTCAATAAAAGTTTCAGTGAGATAAGAGGAAGGAAAATGGGAACATGAGTCTTCTTTGGAGGTGGGTTAATCCTCAGAAATTGAGTTAGAGGAAAAGAATGTAAACTATGATGTAATTACTGTGGTACTAATGTGGTTCATGTCAAGTACCATGAAGAAAATTAGAGGTGTTATGCAAAAGAAACACGTAACACGTTCTCTTCTCCTGTGAAACAGGATAAACATTGTTTGAAACAACCATTTGATAATGTTGCATCATGAGATTGTTCTTTTGCAGATGCTGAAACCCAAGTCCACTTACCTAACCATTAGAGCATTTTTTCCCCAAAGAAGTGTACTGGTCTTATGTTGGGACATAATTTTCTAACATCAGCTCTATTAAAGTAATATACATCAACTCTACCATCCAGAATTTCATTACAAATCTTATGCCTTATCAGCTGTAGTTTAGAAGATATGTTGGCCCCCGCTCTCCTGGGGGGCCTACTTTTATTTTTCTAGCTACATCCAACTACCCTCAACTGAGATCCCATTTCTTTGGCAGATTGATACTGTTTGTTAAAGAAGAAAACAAAATTTTAGTTCTTAAAAGAAATGTTCATTTAACAAAGGATTCATAACAGTAGGTTATTGTTGTTGTTATGGCATTATGCACATGTATGAAATGTATCCTTCTCTCTGCAGTGTAGGACATTATTTTTTCTAATAAAAGCTTTTATTCCCCCTCCCTCCCCTAATGGTATGAATTAGCATTGTCTCAGTTAATGTACCTGTCCTTGTTTAAAATCACTTCAAGACATATTACGAATCTGTTGTGGTTTAACCCCAGCTGGCAACTAAGTACCACTCAGCCGCTCACTCACTCCCCTTGCAGTGGGATGGAGGATCGGATCGGAAGAGTCTAAAGTGAGAAAACTCGTCGGTTGAGATGAAGACAGTTTAATAGGTAGAGCAAAAGCCACACATGCAAGCAAAGCAAAACAAGGAATTCATTCACCACTTCCCATCAGCAGGCAGGTGTTCAGACACCCCCAGGAAAGCAGAGCTCCATTATGTGTAATGGTTACTTGGGAAGACAAATGCCATAATGCTGACCATCCCCCCCTCTTCCTTCTTCTTTCCCCAGCTTACATACTCAGCATGATATTCTATGGTACGCAATACCCCTTCGGTTAGTTTGAGTCAGCTGTCCTGGCTGTGTCCCCTCCCAATTTCCTGTGCCCCTCTAGCCCTCTTGCTGGCATGGTCTGAGGAATGGAAAAGTCATTGACTTTATATAAACATTACCAATCAACAACCAAAACCATCACTGTGCTATCAATATTGTTCTTACACCACATCCAAAACACAGCACTGCACCAGCTGCTAAGAAGAAAATTAACTCTATCCCAGCTGAAACCAGGACAGCATCTTGTAAAAAGAAAGCCAGACTCATCAGGGTTATTCTGCTGGTTTAGTTGAAGCATTGGAAAAAAAAAAAAAAATCACTATCATGAAAGCTGCCTATGTTTACAGTTATTTAATAAGAATTAAGATGACTTGTGATCTTTCTTTGTTTTTCCTTTCCTTAGAGAGTAAAGTCAAATACACCTCACATTGCTATAATTGAGGAAAAAATATTGATAAGTTTTGTACATTTGGTTTTGGTTTTGAGTAATCTGCAGTTTCTTACATGATGCTTTCATGAAGACATTGAGTGCACACAAGATGTATTTTACTGGAGCTTGCTTAATCTCAGTTTTCTGGCATAAGTCTGCTTTGAGGAATATATTATTACTGCTGAAGCCAAGATTTTTTTGATTCTTCTCCATTTTATGCTGCATTGAAAGTTCTTTCTTCTATAATGTATGAACAAGTCATGACTGCAACTAGTGTCACTGCATGAGATGACACATAACACATAGCAATAAAAGGAAATCAGACAAGACTGTTAAGGAGAAACCTGTGTGTATTTTAGATCAAATCAATAACAGTGACTAATACATTTAAGTATGTGGATACAGGTATCTGACAACATCCCTATATTCCTTTCAAGTGGCCTGTCCCTTTTTCCACATCCTGTAAACTTCCTTCTGCTGTTTGAGGTTTGTCAGAATTTCCTTGCTCATCCATGCAGGCCTCCTGCCCCCTTTGCATCATTTCTTACTCGTAAGGATGCACCTATCTTGAGCTTGAAGGAAGTGATGCTTGAATACCAGCCAGCCCTCCTGGACACCCCCACCCCCCACCCACCCCCCCCCCCTTCTAGAGTCCCAAGGTGTGAAATTCCTCCAGGCAGGTCCTTGAAGAGGCCAGTGTTAGCTCTCCTGAAACCAAGGGCTGAAGTCCTACTTGTTGCCCTGCTTCCTCCACGCAGGAACTGAACTTTGCCAACTCGTGATCACTGCAGCCAAGGCTGTCCCCAGCTTTCACATCCCCAACCAGTCCTTTGCTTGTGAGTACAAGATCTAGGAACACACCTCTTCTTGTTAGCTCCTCCTCAACTTGCATCAAAAATTTATGCTCAGTGCTCTGCAGGACCCTCCTGGACTGTGTGTGCCTGGCTGTGTTGTCTTTCCAGCAGATTAGGGGCACTGAAGTTCCCCATGAGAGCCAGGGCTTGTGATTGTGAGGATACCTTCAATCATCTGTAGAAGGCCTCATTGACTCCCTCTTCCTGACCAGGTGGACACCCACAGCAGTGTCCCCCATGTTGGCCTGCCCCTTAATCTTTACCCATAGGCCCTTGACTCATCCTGCACCCACCCCTGGGAGATCTTGACACATTCTAGTTGCTCCTTCACATAAACAGCAACTCCACCACGTCTCCTTGCTGGCCTTTTTTTCCTAAAAAGTACACAGCCATCCATGACAGCATTCCGGTCATGTGATCTATCCCACCATGGCTCTGTAATTGCAATGGGATCACGGCCCTGCAGACACACACAGGCCTCCAATTCTTCCTGTTTGTTCCCCATGCTGCGTGTGGTGCTGTACAGGCATTTCAGAGAGGTAATTGGGCACGCAGGTTTCCCTGGAGGGATGCAAGTGGATCCTCCATAGCTACGCACACCCTTGAGGTGGCTGGCCTTAGCTGGTAGCTAAGGAACACCTATTGTTGCTCTGCCTGGCCTGGCTTATTCGCTGGTTGGATGTGATGGCATGAGCATTGCCGCTTTGGACCCCTCCCCCCAAGTCCTTCTGTTTAAAGCTGCCTCACCAAGGCGGCCAGCCTGTTGCCAAAGATTCCCTTGCCTCTTTCCAGGCCAGTGGATCCCGTCCCTCCCTAACAGACTACAGTCAAAGAATGTCCCATTGTCATAGATACACCACTGTCATAGACAGTGTGGTGGGTTAATTCTGACTGGATGCCAGGTGCCCAGCAAAGCTGCTCAGTCACTCCCCTCCTCAACCAGACAGGTGAGAGAAAGTATAAACAAAGGCTTGTGGGTTGAGATAAGGACAGGGAGATTACTCAGCAATTACTGTCACAGGCAAAACAGGCTAGACTTGGGGAAAATTAGTTTAATTTATCACCATTCAAGTCAGAAAAAATACCTTTCTCCACCCCTCCCTTCTTCCTGGGCTTAATTCCTGATTTCGCTATATCCCCCCATTGAGCAGTGCAGGGGGATGGGGAATGGGGGTTGTGGTCAGCTCATCACACGTCTCTGCTGCTCCTTCCTCCTCACACTCTTCCCCTGTTCCAGAGTGGGGTACCTCCTGCTGGAGACAGTTCTCCATCTCTAGTGTGAGTCCTTGCAGTTCTTCACACACTGCTCCAGCATGGGTCCATTCCATGAGGTGCACTCCTACAGGAATAGACTGCTCCAGAGCGGGTCCCCCTTGGGGTCGCAAGTTCTGCCAGAAAACCAGTTTCAGCGTGGACTTCTCACAGGTCACAGCCTCTTCCCGCGCCCCCCCCACCCCCCCCCCCCTTCTTAATATGCTATCCCAGAGGTGCTACCATTATTGTTGATGGCCTTGGCCTTGGCCAGCAGTGGATCTATCTTGGAGCCAGTTGGCACTGGCTCCATCGGACATGCGGGAAGCTTCCTGCATCTTCTTATAGAAGCCACCCCTGTAGCCTCACCCCACTACCAAAACTTTGCCATGCAAATCCACTACGCCAAGATACACAGAAAAAGCCCTGTTGCTTTCTTCATTTACTCACCCTCCCTCAATCATACTTTTTCAGGTGATGGTCTCTGTTAAGCACAATGGCTACAGAAAATATCTTTCAGCCTGTCAGTCTCCTAAGCATCTGGCAATAGTTTGGTTTATCATGCAAGAATATTTTATATATCACTTGGATACATGGTAACAACAAGGCTTTCTGAAGTCTTCAGTTGTCATTAGTACTACATGCTTGCTAATGCTGTCAGGCAATAGTATCATTGACGTATAAAGGAAATCTCAGCAAAATTAGTGGGGAGTTTTGCTTAAACTTCAGTGCTGTAAAATAATCCCAAGTGGTTACAGTAGATTATTTTTTTTAATTTTTGTTTAAATGACAGACAAAAGTTCTGCCTGTAAAGGCAAAGGCTTTAAGTTTTATATTATATTTTCTTTATTATAATTCATTATATTACATTATTCATATATTATATAATGTATAGGTATTATATATATTTATAATAGCATGTCAACTTTGTCATGACATAGCAAAATATAATTGCTGA
Organism: Falco peregrinus; assembly: GCF_023634155.1. NCBI lineage: Eukaryota > Metazoa > Chordata > Aves > Falconiformes > Falconidae > Falco > Falco peregrinus. Next base: position 67,326,671 of record NC_073723.1, read on the forward strand.
GTGATAGTAATTATTTTTGTGATGTTTTAAAGACATTCCTCAAATAATAAAGAAATTAAAATGAGAAATTTATCAGAAGAGTCTCAGAATTGGGAAATAGATCAAATGTTTCATTACAAATTTCATCATCATCCTTGCCTCTCACATAATGGTAAGACCATTTTACATAGGTCTTACTATATCCCATATGAGGAAACTGAAGTACAGATCATTTAATTAATTAACTTTGCAGCTGTCATGCCTAAGGCTAGTAACAGCCATACAAGCAAAACCTTTGTTTCATTCTCAGCATCAGTGTCTATTGCAATAAGCCTACTTGCTTTTTTATCTGTGGCTTATCAAGAAAAATGAAACAGTGAGGCAGAGTAGTGTACTGGAAAAAGAAATCCTTTTATTATGTTTGTTCAGAGTAAGCATCACATTCATTAAAAAACCTGACATATGTCTAGGTCTATACCAGAGACACACCTGAGTGCTCTCCATAGGATTCAGTCATTGAGTATTTTTGTTCTAGTGGTCAGATGAACACTAGCTAGAAGTAAGCTAGGGAAAAAATACCTGATTTAGATATCCCACAGGTAATATTAATGGGTGTCACAGATAATTAATCAGACTGTAATTAACCTTGTTGAAAAATATAAATTGTCAATGGAGGATGAAAATTCAGACAGGCACAAGATCTTCTAGGTCCTAAGGATGGAAAATAAAAATTTGCACTACAAACTATATAGCTACAAACCAGGAATGGTTAACATTTGTATTAAGTAAGATTTTGGACTAGATCACCATGCCTCATAAAATCTGCAAATACAGGACATGTCAGATAAACATGCATCTCTCACTCATTTAGTTGAGATATTCTGACCTCACATTACTTTGATCTAAACTATTATTACAGTGGTCTCTGAAATACTTTGTGCATTGCACAAAATCATAAAGAAGTATGTCACTGATTATTTCTGGACTCTTAGCTGTTTTGTAGAGTTTGGTACTGTTATTCCTAGACATAGACAGGTCAGCATGACCTTCTTTATGTGGAATCTTACCTGAACAGAAAAAAAAATCTGTTCTGAAGACTGTAACTCAATGTAAAATTATTTTTAGCTACTATAAAAGCTTAACTGCAAAGATAATAATATCAAAACTACAAATCTAAACTTTGGTTGAAAATTATTCATACAAATTTAATCAGACATAGTTCCTACATGACAAAATTTGTTTACAAATGAAAAAGGAGAGAAACTGGATGATTATATTTGTTCTGAACAGTTGGATCTGTGTTAAACTTGTCAGGCTGTTTTATTTATGTATGTGTGTATACGTATGTACATATTTACAGTTTCTTCACATTGCTTCTCTATGAAATATTTAACCATATGTTATATGTAATGTACCTCCTTATTTTTCATAGTGTATGAATTAAATTCATTGAAGAATTCAAGGAAAACAGTATTTAAGCCATAATCTGGTGATGCAAATGTAGCAGTTTAGGAATTTAAACTGCTTCTGAATCTGAAAATAAGTGCTAGTGGTAAAGATTATTAAATTCAACAAACCATTTTGTTGGAAAGCTCAATAATCTCCCTCAATTACTTCTCATATCTCTAGACAGTTTTAAGATTTTTTTTAAATTTTGTACATGTTCTGAGATTCTTGCAGGCTAAATAAGGGGATCAATCAGCCTCTTTACGGAGGAGAAACAGGGGGACCCACTGGCACAGATCCTGAACCAGCTGGGGTTGTTCAAGAACAAACTTAGATGTCTGGGGTCACCTGAATCTCATGTTATGAGTTTTCTGGAGACAGACTCCTGCTGTCCTCATTTTTCTGCTGCAGCTTAACTTAATTGATATGAACAAATATTTTTCATTTGACCTACTGATCCTCTGCCTCATTTCTTAAAATGAACTGATACAGCCAAAATATATAATTTCTCAATAAATAAACAAAAGTTGTAGTGACTTAATATTTCTTACCTGAGAAACAGTACTGCACTTTCAGAAACAAGAACAAAAATATATATGGTAGCTGTGTAAGGTTTACTGTGTGACTTTTTCAATACTTTACTGCAAGATTGTACGGTAAATGCTGTCATTGAATCACATTACAAGTTAAAAGTCAACTGCAACAGATTTTAAATAATGGATATAATACATATAATGAAAAAAAAAAATAAAGGAACTCATAAACTCCTGAAGACTAGTGATGGTTCTAGCACTGACTTCAAGGGAATTAGGATTTCACTCAAAGATTTTGTTTTGCACCATTTAGGGACCTTCTAATTTGGTGGAAACTAGTCTGCATCCAGGATTCTTGATAGGTGCATTTAAATGGAAATTAATCAAATAATTTTTAAGTCAGAGTTTGAAATGGGGTTACAAATGTATTTGATGTAAGTGAGCATCTACACACTCAAACAAGAACTTTCCTTCAAAATTTAGTATTTTACTATAGATATTTAATTTACTTTTATTATAATATGTGTAAGATTCTCTCAAAAGCTATATACATCTCTTTGCTTGAAGAACTAAATCATGATTTTCCAGTTTAAAATGCTAAAGATGAAATATCAGCTAGGAAGCTAGTACAGCAAGGACTTTCTCAGTAATTCTGGAGGAAAATGTGTGAGATACAGCACATCTTATTCTGAAAGGGAAAACAAGGATGACCTCATTTTAATGATCTGTGCTCAAAACAACAACAAAAAAGTTTGCAAACTTAGCTGCATTTTTAAAAGGAGGAGAAAAAAAAAACCCACTCCCTCTGCACAGTAGGAAGTTCCTCTGCCTTTCATATTTCTAATTCCAGGCAGCATGCTGTCTGCTCCAAAGAGCAAGAAAACAAATGCCAAGCTTTAATCAGAATTATATTGGCTGTGTAGGGACTTTCAGATCATTTCCCCATTCCTAACAATGTCATGCAGATTCCCTTCAGAATATCAATGTGGAGGCCTTTGCCCTTGCTGCGAAGAAAAGGTTGCAAAATACTGAAGATGAGCAGCAGGTCCGTTTGAGGTTAACATTCCTTTTTGTGATGAGGGGAGGAGGAAAGGGTAAAAGTTTCACTCTAATTTAATTCCTTAATGAAACTAAGAATTAGAATCCCTGCAGCGTAGTGCTAACCTTTTCTCTAGTGTCAAGCAATTTTTTTCTTCAAATACATCTTGGATAATGCTGTAGGCTTACAGCTATCTGAGGATTGGCTTAGAGGCCGTTAATAAGACATACTGTACTGAATCTGACAGACCTTACACAGCTCCTTTAAACAAAAATCTTTGTTTCTGAAAGTGCGGAACTGTTTCTCAAACAAGGAATGTTTGATCATTACAACATTTGTTTTTTCTTTAGAGGAAATAATAGGTTTTGCCTACATCAGTTAATTTTTAAAAATGGGGCAGAGTAACAGTAGGTAAAATGGAAAAGCTTCACTGATATCAGCAAAGTTAAATTGATTTACCCCAGTTTAGCAACCTGTTCAAAACAGTATTAATAATAATGTTAATTTTGCTCATGTAAAGCACTGAAACCAATTATGTGTATTTTAAAACTTAATAAGATATTTCAATGTTTGCTGTGTCTTTCCAAATGATTAATCAATTAATTCACCTTTTCGTTTATATTTCCTTAATACAGGGGAATATCTTGCTTTTAGCCACCCATGGGTTTTACAGCAAAATGAAAACCAGTACTTATATTTACAAGCATGTATTTGGCACAAAAGCCTCCTTTCTTCCTTTTTATGAAGAATGAAAATGTATTCAAAATAACATGGCTTTAGAGCAACATTAGCCCAATTTAATAAACTGAATTCTGGCACTTTTAAAGTCAGATGTTCTTGTCTACTTCCTTTTCACTCAGTCTCCCTAAAATCCCTGGGCCTTACCTCTATTATTCTGTGCAAGAAAACATGCCCAGGAAGGGGTAGTCTTCAATACGGGTGAGATAGACAACCATAATATTTGGACAGTAGGACGAAGAAAACACGACAAGAAAGCCAGTTCTGCTTATCACTTCTGGTTCTGAGGAAAAAGACAATAATTTTGGGTGTGTTGGAAAGCCATTGCTGTATCTGCCTCCACATTCCCCTAGTCTCCCAGACAAAACTTATTCTAATTAGTTTATTTTCTTAATATCCATTACATATCTATTTAATGTCAATATCACTATGGTTTAAATAAGTTACTATCATTGGCAAATGTTAGTTGACATGGTATAATAATAGGAAGTAATTATATCCTTCGTCCATGTTTATTTTACAAGTTTTTCTTGAAATAGATGTGTTCTGCTCCATAGGTTGCTTGCATGCCCTTGCCAGAGCCACTTCCATTTTCAGTTCATCTTTCCTGGACATGACAGAACAGGTGTGCAAATTCCAGAAGAAATTTCATCAACAGCAACATTCATTATAATGTGTTTTTACTGCAAATACTACACTAGAAACACATTTCAGGAAGCACATAATACAACAGTTTATAATTGTTTTATGATCAACTAATCACTTAATCTTTCCAATTTCTAGTTTGCACTGTATGTTATGATACCAGTGTACCACTATATTTGATCGTCCTTTGCATTCTTCTTTTCTACTCCCTTCTTGATATTCCCATCCTGCTTCTTCTAAATATTCCATGCTCTGTATGATAGAACTTCATGAAGTACTCGGTCCAGCTGTCTTCACATGGTAACTTTGTGGTTTTTGTTATCTTTCTATTTAACTTAAACCAAGTGAAAAAATTACAACACATTTCAAGGTAATTTTCTCTTACAAACCCTTTCATAATGTCCTTATTTATATACCCAGTCTAGAACAATACCACCTCTTACTCTTTTGGTGACTTTTTGGTAAAGAGATCTGCTATTCTCCTTATCAAAGAATATCTAAGCTTCTCTGTAGAGGAATGAAGGTGGTGGGTTAATTAACATTGATAATATGCAGCTGTGGGCTTGCTTCAGAGGCAGTGGGTTGATTGACATGAATGATGTGCAGCTGTAGCTCATCCCTGCTAAGTAGTTAAATAGCACTGAGGATGGTAGGAGAGGGGGTTGGTTGGAGGAGCAGCAGTAGAAGTATTGTCTGGCCTCTGGAGGAAGGAGAAGCAGCATGGACAGTAGAATCTGACCAAGGGTAAAAGTGTTGTTGCAGCCTATTAATTTGTTTGTGCTGCAACACTTCTTAATGATTATTATTTAATCTACATTTTTGAAAGCTAGTGTCCTGCAGTGAAATCATTCCTGCTGTTTAAAGTACCATTGAACTCCTTTGTGCATAATGACAAACAGTTCTGTCTTGTTGGGGCTAGACAATTGATATAGGTAGTATAACTTATGGTTGCATATTAGAAGGATGATTCACATATTTATAGATCAGCATTGGCTAAAAGACAACATTGAATCAATACTTAAGATAGTCTCCTTCCTAAGGTAAATTTTACTGTTTCTGTTTTATTTCATTGGATCAACAAAAGAACTTGCTGTTTCAAATTTCTAAGAGGCTGATAAGTTTCTATTTCACAGGATTTTACTGGAATTGGTAATAGCTGGGATTAAATTTTTGAGTGCATGATGATGTAACTGTTAGGATTTCCTATTATCAGCTAGGAATGTTAGAGAAGAATTTCAGATCAAGTTTTTTACCTGTTCCTATTTCTTCTGTCCTCTTGATGTATGCTAATAAACAATTGCTCTAGACTTTTCTTAAGGAAGCATCTAAGCATACATTCAAGTTTTCATTGGCTTTTTCTTCCCATTTATTATAATGCATTACATATTCGCACTCCATTTCAGCATTCTGCTTACATTGCCTAATCAATAGTGAGGAACTGATATGCCAGAGCAGAAAAAGGCATAGATGCATTCCAGGGATCACCAAGGCTAGAAGTGATGCACACTAGCTCAGTCTATCATACTTCTCCACCACTTGCAATTCACAGGAGAAAGAAAGGTGTACCACTGTGAGAGATGGTGAAGTAATTCTTCTGCAACTGCCTAGAAGCTCTGTATTGGACGCTCTTCATTTTTTCACAGGTCAGGGGTTGAAAACTAAAGCTGTATTATGCCTGCCTCCTTCCTGCTGAATGGCTGTGTGTTACAAGACTCTTTTACAGTTGTGCTATCTTCTCTATAATTTTTATTTTTACTTTTATTTTTGGACTTGTCCTGCATTTACATGTTCCTCTTAGTATCCCCAACACTTCCTAAATTAATAGGAGGCTGGTATGCACCAAGTACCTGTGTCAACCAACTCCTAGGTATCATTTTCTCAGTATTTCTGTGCATAGTACATACTCTGATTTCTTCTCTGTAAGTCCAACTGCACACAGGGATGTTTCAAAAATCCATTTTATAAGTAGCTCTACAAAGTAATTTGAATGAGAAAGTAATGTAGGCAGATGTGTGAGGGATAGATCAAAGGATGTCAAAGTTATGAAAGTCCTTAAAGACTGTGTAGAAAACTAGTCTACAACTTCAGTGTTCTAAATCATAGGTGAATTTTGATGTTTGGTAGGAATGAATTTCAGAGGCATTAGAGAGATTACTCTTAATTTTCAGAAAAAAAGCCTGAAAAACACATTCAATTTACTTTTCAATGTTTAAAAATTAAAAACATGGGTAAAATACATTCTCTACTTGTGGAAATATGTATGTGGACTCTGTGCAAAATATTGGGACATGAAATACTGATAACATCAGTAAGATTAAAAAAATGTGACACTACTCTTTTGGAAAAGATATCAGTCCATTCATCCAATATCTAATTTTTCACTTTTCCTCTGAATCACAACTTATACACTGCTGTGTTTCTCAAATAATTATTTATGCTTTTGTAATTAATGAAAAAAGTGAAGTGTTTCAAAATGCAAGAGAATTTTATTATTTCTATCAAACAACACAATCGCTTTTATTGAGCTAATCAGAATATTTCAAGTATGCAATTTAAACTTACTCTTTCTGCTCTCTTCTAAGGTTGCAACATCAGGATTTTCTCTAATGCGTGGTATGTGGCACAGAAATATCTTGCCTAGAAGGGACCAAGCTTTCTTGGCAAATGTGAAGCCTTGTTGGAGAAACTGTTTTGTGTGAATCTAACTGGCTTTAGCTGTGCTGTGCTGAGATGAGTAGACTTTTCCTAGAAATATTTACATCAGTGTTGTGGTTTAACCCAAACCAACAACCAAGCATCATGCAGCCGATCATTCATGCCCCACCCTGCCAGTGGGACGCTGGCGGGAGAGAATCAGAAGAGTGAAAATGAGAAAACTCATGGGTTGAGATAAAGACAGTTTAATAGGTAAAGCAAAAGCTGCACACTCAAGCAAGTAAAACAAGGAACTCATCCATCACTTCCCATGGGCAGGCAGGTGTTCAGCCATCCCCAGGAAAGCAGGACTCCATGATGCGTAATGGTCACTTGGGAAGACAAAAAGATGAATGTGCCCCCTTCCTTCTTCTCCCCCCAGCTTATATAATCAGCATGACATTCTATGGTATGGAATACCCCTTTGGCTAGTTGGGTTAGCTGTCCTGGCTGTGTCCCCTCTGAATTTCCTGTGCCCCCCAGCCCTCTTGCTGGCAGGGGCTGTGAAACTGAGAAGTCCTTGACTTAGTATATAACATCACCCAGCAACAACTAAAAACATCAATGTGACATCAACATTATTCTCACACCAAATCCAAAACACAGTGCTGCACCAGCTACTAAGAAAATTAACTCTACCCCAGCCAAAACCAGGACAATCAGCTGCCATTGCACTACAGAGACCTTATCATAAATCCATTGAAAATAAAAAATGCAAGGCTCATTGTTATGGCAATCATGTCTGAGTGCTTCTCAAGGGGAATAAGGCATCTAAATAAGAACTTACGTGCCTGAATATCTTTGTAGACTTGGACCTTAGCCTCCTAAATTAGTTTTCTAATTACAGTTTTACTGAGAATAGTTGGTATGAGACATAAACAGATTATTATGTTTGTCAGAGACCTCCCAAACATACCTCTGATTGACTAGCTGTGAAACTAAAGGAGTTGTAAGAAAATCAGACACAGTTTTGTGCTAGAATACATAATGTTCCTGATAATATATTCTTTAAGGTCATCTGTCTGGATGTTCTTCATACACATTTTCCTTCCTTCCTCAGCCTCCTTTTTTTTCCTATCAGTTGCAGTAAAATGAAGGTTATTATTACAAAATAAAAAAAATTCTTATGATTAGTTAGATTTCATTGTCTCACAAGACAGAAGAATTTTCCTGTGTTTCACAACACAGAAAGCTTAAACCTGTGATTATTTACTACTCACCCTGAGTGACTCTATTATTTTGAAAGAAAAATAAAAATGAGTGTAGTTGTGTAAAAGAACTTACAGCTACAAAAGCTTATGTGTTAGATTGCATCAATTTCTTTTTCTTTCACTCAAAATTGAAATTATTGCATTTTGAAATTGGTGTACAACACTTTGGTTTTTTTTATTTTTGTGTGTTCTCAACCACAACTTTTCTGTTGCCCTTAGACATCAGCAGCACAGCACAAGAAATTTGATGCTATTTGTTATTTTATTGGAGTAGACCATAGTGGCCATCATATGTTGCATTCTGTCTTATGTTTCCTCACAGAGTATTGCTAGGTGCCTACAACAAATATATGTTACATTATCTTTCCCTCATCTGCACAGTCTGAGTTTTATTCTGTAGCTGCCTATCAGGACAAAGAGCATAGTTTCTATCAAAGGAACATATTTCAACTGGCTCATGCTTCCAAACTGTTGGAGTTCTCTTTTCTTTCTCAAATCAGTGAGAGACTGAGCTTGCTTTTCTTTCTTCTTTCTTACCTCATCTCTTTGGGTGCTTGTATTTCAGAAATTGTCTTATCAATGGATTGCATGCAGCTGGTGTGGTAAGTGGTAATGACTTAGTGTGAAAGCCCAGCCTTCAGCTGTTTTTCCAGCTCTGTTCTCTGAAACCACAGGATTCTCATCTTTCACAAACCTGCTGCAGATCCATGCGTATTGTGTACGCAGGGCCTATTAGGGTTATCCCTCAGAAGTCCATCCAGTGTTCCCTTGGCTTTATCAGGTCTCTGCTATCCAGCAAAAAACTTTCCTGTGATTCAGTGAAAACCTTCTCTGACTGTGAAGATTTACTGTGTGGGCCACCGGAGATCCCCCCCTGACCTGGAACTACACAGAATTTGTATTAAAGATTACGGTAATTGAATAAAGAGTTTTATAAGATCTAAGTGCTTGGGAAGGATAAGCTTTGAATTAAGTGTAAATTTTATAAATGGAGTTATGGTCTTGAATTAACATAATGAAATTAAAATGAGGGAAAGTACTATATTTTTTAAGTCAACCTGGCCTTCCGTACCCAGCAAATATAAAATTTAAAATGGAGAGAGAAATCTTGCTAGGAGGGAGGAATAACTGATCTAGGAGATTCATCTGTTCACATATGGTGTCTGAGCCAAAATGACATAGTTGCAGTGATGATAAGCATCATCAGGGATCTAACCAGTGTCATGTTTAAGCAGAGAAGTAATTGTTCTTTTAGTAGTTGTCTGCCTTAAAAGTACCATGTAAACATCTTTAAGAGAGATGTTTACCAAGGTAATCTTCCTAGGATGACAGAAGAGGTAGAAAGAGGAAAGGTGAGAGGAAGCACAATATTAAACTTCACACAGTAAACTGTCATTAAGTTATAGAGTATTTTTCTTACCATCAAGAAATAATTAACTTGATTTGTTGTAGAAATGATTCATTTCAGAAACTGGGGAAAAAAGTCTGTAAGGATAGCTAAACAAATGAACAGATTACCTCGGGAGGCTTCTGAAGACAGACTAGATGACCATCAGATAGAGCTAGGTTATATAAACTAGAGGACTGGGCAGATTGTTTTGTAAGGTCTTCTCAAACCCTATGAAACACATATAAATCGGCACTCTAAATAGTTCAGTCACTAATGCCAATGGTAGTTTCATCACCAGTTTCAATGCTAAATTAACCTAAATGCAATTAAAAGTCTCCTCTGCATGCCAGTGAGATACATATAACAGCTATGTATCATTATCTTCCTTTTATAGATGGAGAAATCAAGGTAAAAGGTGCAAGACAGCATATGTCTTTAAGAAAGCAAACTGACTTTCCAGAACTCAGAACTTAGTTGCCTTACTTTCTTCTGTGTGTGAGTCACTGCTTAATCATGTGATTCAAGGGACTTCTTGCCTTAACCATAGATTTAACCATAAACTCTCTTTACCATAGAGATGGTTAAAAGATACGAAGATAACTTGTCTAGGGGCTTTTGAAAGCCCTACCTAATAATAACTGAAGGTGACAGTAATGTGTTTTAAGAAAATGGGATGAAATATTACCTCCTGCATCTGTGGCAGTAAAAGTCCTTATTTTTGAAAGCTGTTGTGTATGGGAAAGAACAGCTGGGATGACATCGCTTCTTCACATTTGGAAGCACAAATGTAAAATATACTGCTTTGCCAAAGACAGTGTTTAACCGAAAATGGTTTGTTTACTGCTTGGAAAACTGATGAAATGATGAATCAACAAGATGCCCAAATGATGCCTCCACAATTTGCATCTGCTAGTTTTGTTTTGATGAATGTGAAACTATGCAGATTAAAAATTACCTGGTGCAGTGTGGGAACATATATGCTCAAGCACTCCATTTTTTCTTATTCTTTCCTCCTTTCCTTAAATCAGATTTCAGAAGGTTGTTTGTTTTTGTTGTTTTGTTTTTTTTTTTGAAGAAACCTGACAGAAGAGTTCACAGTCCTCTTTTGCTTGTTTGCTTGATTGTGCATCACTGTAAGTTCTGCAGTCATCTTTCCTTCATTTTACTGCTCTAAATTACTTGTTCAAAATACCACTTTTCCTATGTGATTGCAAAGAACATGTTACTTTCTCTCCTCTCTGCTGAAGAGCTAATAATGAGAAAATATTATGCCTGTCTTCGGCAACTAGAAGCCTCTAAAGAAATCCAAAGAACTGTTTCCAGCAACATCTCATTACTAGTGGGAAACTTGATCATTTTTAACTTACTCTAATGTTTTTATTTCTCTTGTGTATGTTTATTTGTGTGTGCATGGCTTTTCTTTTTGAAGTCCAAATTAAGTTTGAAGCATTTGTCAGTAAGTATGGCTCTATAAAGAAAGTCCCAGAACCAGTACCTCCAACAGAAACCAACTACCCTTGGCTTCCCAGTTTTAAAAACAATTTTTCCTTTGGGAATCAACAACCTTTGTCTGTGGGAAATGTTTTCTTTCCAAGCTTTCGGTCTTCACCAATAAATGAATTAAGAAAAACTGGTCTTCCCTACATTAAGAATATAGGTACTATTTCCAGTTCATTCATGAACTGCAGTTGATCTGAGACTTGAGGTACAAGATTAATCTTCAGTTCTGTATTGATTTCTGTTGAGATATGCATATGTATATGCATAGATGTATATGTGTGGAATGCAGTCTTGGGGGAAAAGAATTATCAAGGAAAGGAGTGCATCCATACATTTTACCTGGACTTGTGCTAAGTATTCCATGGATGGACAAAGAAGCCACTAAACAGGCAGTTCAATTCAGGAAAAAAAGATGTTAAAGCAGGTGAGAGAAACAAGTCCTTTATCACTGACATTTGAAATCTGCACTAAAATCTAGAATTCCTTGGCTTTGTCAAATTGCTGGAAGGAAGGGGATGGGAATGGGTCTATCACAAGAATTCTGTTTTCATGGAAGTGGGACATATTAAACATGCAGCCATAGGGGGAAATCTGGGACAAAACCTTACCACAAAGTAATTCCTACCCATTAATAAATGCATAAATGCACAGGTGCTTAATACATTTACAACAGTCTCTGCACAAACAAAGGTTGCTGAACACGAAAACGGAGGAGCATTCTATTTAGTACTTATGCCAATCAAGAATAACATGCAAATACATAAACTTTCCATCAAATCAAGAAATTCTGTACTTACAACTTGAGAAACCCTGACTATAACATGATGTCTATGTAGACTCTAAAGGCTGAAGTTGATTCTGTATCTTGTAAGAACAGGAGTTTCTCCATTTGAGATAAAAATAATTAAAATCATTCAGAATTGACATTTGCAAGAGATGCCAAAGGCAACAAGAAGAGCTTCTACTGCTACACCAGAAGGAAAAGGCTGAACAAGGAAAATGAAGACCTGTTTATAGAAGGCAGTTGTTTTAGTGACAGCAGCTACAAACAAGGCAGGTACTCAGTGGCTGCTTTGTTTGAGCTTTTGCTGGCAAAGTCTCCCAGGCATCTGTGATTAGAGACAGGGCTCAAGGAGGAGAATGACCAGCACTGGATAAGGATCAAGTCAGGGATTACTGGAAAAATTTTAACCCACATAAAAGCTGCATTGAGGGTGCTGAGAGACGCTTATCAATTATGTAGATGAAACCAAACTCTGGGACCAATTGATCTACTTGTGGATAAAGTCCCATACAGAGAGACCTGGAAAAGCTAGAAAAATGGGCAGATAGACACATTGTGAAACTGAGCAAGAACAAGTGTCAGGTGCTGCTCTTTGGACAGAAAAGCTCCTACAATGGCAACAGGTTGCAGACAGAATAGACAGGATGGGAGCAGCTCCATGCAGGAAGGGCCATGGGGCCTGCTGAGCAGTGAGCTGAGCCTGAGACAGTAAAGGTGGCCAACAGCTCCCTGGTCTATATGAATAGGAGCACGGCCAGCAGCTACAGGGAGTGTTTATCTTCCTCGTACTCATTAGGATAAATAAATACTCAACAGGCCATATCCACAATACTTTGTCCAGTTTTAGACCTCTGATATAAGACTGACATCAACAAATTGGAGTGTATTCAGCAGAGGGGCCTCAGGGTGGAGGCAGTGGGATCACTTGTCCTGTGGGGAGAGACTGAGAAACAGGGGCTGTTTCAGCAGCCTGCCAACTGCCTGCAAGGAGGTTATCAAGGAGATGAAGCCTGGCCCCTCACAACTGTGTGAGGTGGGAGTGAGAGGGACAATGGATGTAAACCAAGATAAGAGATGTTCATGCTGGATACAAGGAGAAATTTCTGGACATTTCTGGAAATGTCTGAGGACAGCCCAGTGGTGGGATAGGCTGCCCAGAAAGACTGTGCAGTTGTCATCTTTGGAGGTTTTCAACACCCAATGGGACAAAGCCCTGAGCAACCAGGTCTGACCTCAGAACTGGTCCTGCTGTGAGCAGAAGGTTGGTCTGGACACCTCCTGAACTTCCTTCCAGCCTGGATTTTCTGTGATTCTGTGACTCCATGAATACAGATGCTATAAATAAATGTGAAAGGC